>NC_135486.1:109535703-110150126 GCF_052094955.1 Ictidomys tridecemlineatus | reverse complement strand
TACCTGGGACTAGGGATACAGCTCAGGGGTAGAGCACTTGCCTAGCCATATGAGGCCCTGGGTTTGATCCAGGCATAGGACGGGTGAGAGGGGGAAGATACTTCTAAAAATATGGACTACTATCAATGAAGAAACAATGTTTTAAACAGCTATAAAAACAGAAATGATCAGGCAGAACTGTGTCCTTTAACTCTGGAAAATTGTATATGACAAAACTTGCTTTCACATGAAAAATCACTCAGGCCTGTAGAACTCATTAGGATGACTAAAGTGACTTGTCTGGAACCAAGCACTCCTGGTGGGAGTGGGTATTGCAGGATGGCATTTGTATGTGTACAAAAGCACAAATGTGTGTGCACTGTGAGGGCTGGGGAGCGTCTGGCAAGGGTCGCTATTTCATAGATAAAAACACCTGGGCTACCAGAAACTGCACTCATTTCCCTCAGATCACAGGTAAGTGGCTGAGCTAGGACTCAAACTCCTCTGGGCCTAGGGAAATGCACTCAGCTAACTCGGGACAAGTGCTGAAGACACAGGCTCTCAGTTATTCTGCCTTCAGAGTCTAGTTTGTACTTGTCACTGCAAGCCCTGCACACTTAAATCCAACCACTTCACCCAACTCTGTTTCCCACCAAAACCAAGTAAGGGAAAGGCTGAGGGAAGGGTCAAAGGAGAGGATTTGATCCGAAAATCTCCCATTTTCTAATCCCTGTCTCCCAGCTCCGAGTCCTGAGCATTCTGTAGCAGGAAGGAGGCATATGTAGTCCCACACTGGTGGCAGTCTTGGGTTCCTCATGTTCTGAGGTCTGTATTTTTATACAGTCTAACCAGTATCCCCGGTTCAGTGATAAGAAAATGAATGAATACAATCAGCTGATATTAAAAACCAAGGAAAAATAGGAACTTTACTCGGGAAAAGAGAGTGAGACTCACCCGTTGTGAACTGCCCTTTCAGCTTCTGGAAAACGGGGTCCTGCGCTGTGGCCTGCGCCCGACGGGCCAGAGACTCAGAGGCGGCACTGGAGAACATGGTTGAGACGTTGGACACATTCTCCAGTCCCACTCCAAACGTGCTCACCAACTTCTTGACAAAATTGAGAGTGTGGGGGGTGATTTTGGCATCGGACACTGCTCCGCTTTTCTCAAAGGCGACAGAGTAACATTTTGCCAGGCCCTGTTGGAGCTGTCTGAGCACCTAGTAGGAGAGGGATCATCAAGGAAGCCAGGGATCATCAACCAAGCAGAGCAACCAGCCAGCCAAGTGGCTGCACACACAGCTCCTTGCCCCAGGATTATTTGCACTCACGGCACACCGGCACATGGTAGGTGTAAATCAGCGTGCGCAGATCAGATGAAGACCTGTGTGCATGACACTGTGAGCTGGTGTGGTTTTGTTTTGTTTTTACCCATGAGTAAGGGCTCCAAACACTCAAACACAAACAAAAACCAGAGAACCCCACTGTCTCAGGATGTGCACATACTGCCTCCTGATTAACCATGAAAGCCTGGTTTTCAAGCGGTTTGGCTGTTATCACTATGTTCACCTGCACACACAAAACCTGTGCATAAATTCCAGCTAGCCCCAGGACCCAGCCAGGTGAATCACAGTCAGTCAAGTGGGTATGACTTTATCATCCACTGAAGCAAACTTCAAGGAGGTGGCCCAGCTGCTGAAGAGACACCTGGTTTAGTGATAAGAAAATGAATGATTTCCTGTTTCTGGAAATCAGAACTTCCTGCTGCCTATGCCACCAGGTCAACCAGTGGCACTTAAGTAACTAAGGTCACTGAAGTAGAAAAAGCAAGTATTTTAAAAGCAAGAAATGGTTTTCTCATTTCCTCTGAAGTTTTCAAGTATTTGAGGCTGACCTAGTGTGCAGAGACGAACTCTTCACCTGGTCCATGGTTAAATTCAACAGCCAACATAAATCGACCAGGCAGCTAAATATGAAAATGACGAGACAACCACAGAAGCATACAGAACGATCCATTCCCTCCACAAGTAACCAGCAGTTGCAAAATGAGATTCAAATACCTCTTCATGCCAGTTTTCTCTGAACCAGACCATCTGATCGACGATGCCTTCCAGGGAAGACAGAAGAGTGGGGTGGAGCTCTCGCTGCATGTGCATGATTCGGCTGCAGCGCCACATGGGTGCTGTGGCTCTTATGGGCCCTGGATCTGATGCAGAATGGGACTGGTTACCCACTGAACTTGGCTGCTGCTGTCCAGAATCTGAGAGCAACACACACAACGCCATTGTCAGCGCAAAACCGACCGATGCCGAGTTCGGAGCTCTACAGGACCCACCGGGCAAAGGAACGCTGGTTCCTGCCGGTGTGGGGACCTCCAGGAGACGCTTCCCCACGGAAGACGGAGAATGCCCTGGTTCTAAGAGTAGCTGTGCAACTGATTTAGGGACAAAAGACACGGTGGTCTACAACTGGCTTCAGATGGTTGAGAGAAGCCAGTGTGCGAGCTGAGTGCCAAGGCAAGTTGCCCAGAACAGCTGGAGAGGGCAGGAGGGGCCCACAGTGTGCTGGTACTCCTCTCACCTTCTCTGTAAGTTTGAAGGTTTATAAGAAAAATTGGGGGGAAACGTTCTCCGAGCTTGCTATTAAAGCTCAAAGAATCTAAAAGTAGTTGATAAGCAAGTCTCCAGTTTTCATCTCGAAAAGACAAACCTATGTTTGTAAAATGACATTACAAGAAAATACATTTATTTACCCTGTGAGAAAACACATGGGAACTCTCACTGTGCAAGGTCCTCATCTGACTGCCCTGTGATGCTGCCGTGGCCCAGAGAGTGAATCACTCCCTTAGGAAGACTCTGGGTGTTAGGAACACTGTGAAGCAAACGGACCTTTAGCTGTTTACAAAGGTACCATTAGTTATTTCTTTACATGCCAAAGAGTCTATCCAATTTAGATTAAAGTGTTATGTTCTGAGTCAAGTTTTTGAAACAAATAATAAGATTGACTCGGATCCTTCTGACAGCTGAAGATGTTCCTTCCAACCTCAACAACACACATGCACAGCAACTGACAAACTGCTCACAGGGGTATCTTTATTACCAAGATGGAAGGTAAACTTCATAATTCTCTGTAACTAAAAATATACAACTTTTCTACCTATGGGTCACTCAGATGAACACCCTACCACACTGTAACATTAATCAGGCCTCAGGCTTTGACCTTGGGGCCCTGATTAAAGAAAAGACTGGCCATGTGCGGAGGGAATTGCAGGGCGGGAGAGGGTCCACAGCAGTTGAGACATAGGACTCCCCAGGGAACAAGCCCTTCAAGACCAGCCAGCCAGCCCCACCCAAGACTTACCACTCTTGTAGCGTTCCCGCTGTTCTATTTTGAGGGTCAGGTACAAAGTTCGGATGGGAAAGTATACGGCTTGGGGATACACTCGTCCAACCTGCTCAGAGATAAGAAATCATAAACTACATGCTGTGCTTTCTGAATAAAGATAATTTATACTAAAAATAACTGATGTCAAGTTGGAAATGGGTTTCTGATCTGCATTTGTTCCAAGGAAGCAAGTACTATGTCACCGATCTAATGCACACGGTGGCCATATTAAACAGCAGGTGAGATATCCTGTTCACCTTTTAAAGACCCAAAATAGCCAAGTGTGGTGGCACTTGCCTGTAATCCCAGCAGTTCAGGAGGCTGAGGTGGGAGGATCTTAAGTTCAAAGCCAGCCTCAGAAACTTAGCAAGGCTCTAAGCAACTCAGTGAGACTCTGTCTTTAAATAAAATACAAAACAGGGCTGGGAATGTGGCTCAGTGGTTAAGTGCCTCTGGGTTCAATCCTGGTATCAAATAGTTTTTATTCTGTGTAATTGCAGGAAGAAGGAGATCAAGAAATGTCTATTTAGGATGAGACCCATCAGCTTTAACAAACTGGAATTTTGTGGCCAAGCTGACATTATCATGAAGAAAACAGTAATGTTTGACTCTGCCACAGGCCAGGGGTGCCTGGCTAACGCCATTTTAAGAGATGTTCTGTGAGTGGCAGTATCAAACAGGTTGAGTCTGCATCCTGGCAGATAACTAACTAGAAGCAAAACGCTAGGACCCAGGAAGACAGCAACACCCTCGAGGAAAAAAGAAAGTCCTTTCTGGGCATACATGAATGATGTCCTCACATAAAGAGCAAGTAAAATGAGCATATACTCTGAAACATGCAACTGCTGTGCTATTCTTTCACAAAAAGTCCCTTAACACTTTGACAGTTATGAAAGAGCCATCTATGGGACCAGGGTCTGCCCAATTCCCAGCCTCACCCCCAGACAGCAAGAATTGTCCTCGCTTACAGGTGCAGCTTAACTGCACGAAGGAGGAGTATCACAAGCAAGTGCTACTTTCAAGGGAGCTCTGAAGGGCTCCTAGGACAGGACAGGAAATCGGATGCAAAATTCCAACCAGACTCTCATTTCACTATAATTCTCAGAGAAACACTAGCAATCTTGCTTAACTTGCATCCTATGTAGAACAATAGCCAAGCAAAAAATTTATAATTTTAATACTGTACTGTGTTATTAGCTATTTTTTTCAACCCTGATATGTTCTTCAGCAACTTTTAATTATGCGTTATATTAAGTGACATCTAAATGTTAAAATCTTATTGCCTCTTGGACTATCTTCAATACATTTGAGCATTCAAACATGCTTTATGGAAGGAAAGAATGTAAAATAAAGACAAAATTATTTTGTGAACACAAATAACTTCTGAAGCCCACCTGGCTGATGAGGTTCAAAAGCAGCTTGCCCTCAGAGCCAACCAGGCAGGTGAGGAGCTGCGGGATCCAGGCCAGCCACTGGATGGGTGGCACGCCGATGCAGTACTTGTCAACAGCATCTGCCAGGGTGTTTTTGTCATCGTCAAAGCTCAAAAGCCACAGCACCTAATGCAGAGGAAAGGGGCTTAGAGGTGAGCAACAATCAAGGCCCTCAATCAAATGACTTTTTTTTGGCCAACTTTTAAGATTCCACATTGTATAGCTTTACTGGACATGTGGAAAAATATGGAGGCCAATACTATGGCTAAATATACGCAAAAATCTTACAGTCACGTAAACCCACAATTTGAAGAGTTTATTTTTTCTTGACTTAGCTTTAATGACAATTACTAGCTGATCCAATTTCCTGGCTAGCAGTGACCAGTGACTACAAGGCCGTGACAGGCAGATGGTCAGGGTTTGCCAACCTGCTAATTCACCCACACGAGTAGATTTTTACTAAAGTCTCAGATCAACATCACCCTAGCTCTGGTAGGACAAAGGCTGGCAGCCTGGAATCCACAGGTGCCTTTCTTTTAGATATAAATAGTTATATCTCAGAGCAAGCAATCTCAGAGTTAGGTATTTAGGTGTTTGGGTGTCCATGCACATGTGCTGAGGTTCATTCTAAATGTTGATGTTAAATCAAGAAACTGTACATGCCCAATACCCCCCTGCACTCAGGGCTATGGTGGGCACTGTGTGAAGAGACCACCAGCAGTCAAAGGACACAAGCCTTGCAGCTGCTGGAGAAATGCTAACATCAGACAGGTGTCCAGGAGTTAAGCCCTAACTCCAGTGCTCTTCTGCAGAATGGGAGTCTCAGTCTCACAGAAAGCACTAGACTCTAGGTGAAGCTTTGTCATGCAGAAAGTCTTGGGGCCCTAAGGATGTCCAGGCCTCGATTTCCTTATTTTAAAATGGAACTGTGAAAGATACTTGAAGGAGATGGGAATTAGGAGTTAAGGCATGAAATCAATCCTCTCACATCCAGCATGAATCAGTGATTTAGAGCTAGATTTTGATCCAAACTGAAAGGCTACCAGATGGTCTTTGATCAAAGACAATTCCTTGGATCTCACCTTGGCCAGGTATTTCCTGGATTTGCTCTCATTCTGATGCCGGCAAGCGTGCAGGTAACAAGTAATGGCAGAAACCCCAAGGTGCAGCTGTCGCTCCTTCACAAAGATATTCTCCAGATAGTCACCCCACATGGCCCAGGCTTTCACCAGCACATCATGCATCTGCACGGCTGCAGAAAAGGCTTTGTTTGCTTCCTCAGACCTGTGAGGAGATGCAAAACCAAATCATAATTCACATTGTAAAATTAGCCTTTTTTTTTTTTTTTTTGTACCAGGGATTGAACCCAGAGGCACTGAACCACTAAGCCACATCCCCAGCCCTTTTTTGTATTTATTTAGAGACAGGGTCTCACTGAGTTGTTTAGGGCCTTGCTAAGCTGCCGAGGCTGACTTTGAACTCAGTGATCCTCCTGCCTCATCCCCGGAGCCACTGGGATTGTAGGTGTGAGCCACCACGCCTGACAAAATGAACCATTTTGAAGTGAATGTTTCAGTGTCATTTAACATACTCATGATGCTCTACAACGACTTTCTAGGCAGTCACTCTGAACTCCCCAAATCCAAGCCCCTGAGGACCACCAACCTACTATCTCCATTGATTTACGTACTCTGCATATTTCATAAAAATTAAATCATATATCCTATGATATTTTGAATCTAGCTTCTTTCATTTAGCATACTACTTCTAAGGTTCATCCATATTGGAGCACAGGTCAGAACTTCATTCCCTTCTTATAACTGAATAATATTCCACGGAGTATAAAGATGACACTTCCCTTATCAATCCTTTTGTGTTGTTTTCATGTTGTGCCTATTGGAACTAGTATTGCTATAAAAATTTCTGATCAAGTAACTGTTCCAATTCTTTTAGATAGATACCAAGGAACAGACTCACTGGATCATATGGTAACTTTTACTTTCTTGTGAACAGTCAAATAGTTTTCCATAGCAAAGACACCATTTTTATATCCCACCAGAGATGAACAAGATATACAAGGAAAACTATAGGCCCATCTCCTTTATGACTATAAATGCAAACACCGCCAACAAAAAACTGGCAAACCAGTTCCGGCAGCATATGAAAAGGATTATACACCGTGACCATGGGGGATTTACCCAGCAATACATGGATAGTTCGGCATTAAAAAAAAAAAAATATCAGTGTGATACACATTAACAGAATGAAAGAGAAAAACACGATCACCTCAGTACTCTTGGAATAAAAGGAACAACTTTAACCTGGTAAAGGGCATAGACGAAATACCCAAAGCCCACACTACTTAACAGTGAAAGACCAAAAGCCTGAACCCAAGATAGACAAAGAGACAAGGGTCTCATCATTCTAACTCAACACTGTACTTAAGATTCTAGTCAGGACAATTAGTTAAGAAAGTAAATGCCTTTGGACTAAAAAAAAAAAAAAAGTAAAAACTAGCTTTATTTGCAGATGACATGGTTTTTTTTTCTTCATGAAATTGCTTTTTTGTGCATCAAAAATATAAGAAAGTCAAAAGACAATAGACACATTGGAAAAATTATGCGAATCACATAAGATTATTTTCTCTTTTTTTGGTACCAGGGATTGAACTCAGCCACAAAGCCACATCCCCAGTTCTATTTGATATTTTATTTAGAGACAGGTCTCACTGAGTTAGTTGCTCAGCACCTCACTTTTGCTGAGGCTGGCTTTGAACTTGTGTCCCCTGCCTCCGCCTGCCAAGCCGCTGGGATCACAGCTGTGCACCACTGTGTGCAGCCTCTTTTTCTCCTTTTAATTAGAGTGTGATATTTATATAATGCTCTGACAAAATCATACATGCATGGAACTTGACCCACTCCATCTCAGTTCCCATTCCTCCCCGCTCTTTCCTTTGTCCCCTAACCCCTCCTCCACTGCACTATTCCTCCCCTCCCTCATCCCTTGTCTCTCCTTGAATGTTGCCTTACACACACACAGAAAGGTGAGATTCCCTGTGGCATGTCTATGTGTGCACTTGACGTGCCTTTGTGATTTCATTGAGCATTTCCTTCTTCTTCCTGTCCCCTCCTCCTTCTCCTCCACTGATCTTCACCGTATCTGATCTTCCCCTACTTCTTTTCCTTATTTTGCTCTAGCTTTCACAGATGAGAGAAAACATTCAACCCTTGATTTTCTGAGTCTGGCTTATTTCACTCAGCATGAGGTTCTCCATTTCCATCCGGTTACTGGCAAATGCTATAATTTTATTCTTCTTTATACTGAGTAAAATTCCATTGTGGTGTGTTCTTATATTCAGAACCCCCCCCACACACACACACATATCTCCCTCTCTCTCTCTCTCTCTCTCTCTCTCACACACACACACACACAACAGCTAATAAATTCAGCCCAGTTGAAAAATAGAAAATCAATAGCTAAAATCAACTGTATTTCTACACATTAGTAACAAACAATCTGAAAATGAAATTAAGACAACAACTCATGAGCCAGGTGCAGTGTCACATGTCTGTAATCCCAGAGGCTTGAGAGGGTGAGGCAGAAGGATCTCGAGTTCAAAGCCAGACTCAGCAAAAGTAAGGCTACTAAGCAATTCAGTGAGACTCTATCTCTAAATAAAAATATAAAATAGAGCTGAGGATATGGCTCAGTAGCTGAGTACCCCTCAGTTCAATTCCCGGAACAAAAAAAAAAAAGAAAAGAAAAGAAAAGAAAGAAACTCATAAAAGGATCCAATGAAATAAAAATATTTAGGAATAAATTCAACATAAGAATTGCAAGGTTTGGGCTGGGGGATATAGCTCAGTAGTTAAGAGTGCTTGCCTAGCATGTGTGAAAGCCTGTGTTCTATTCCCATCATTGTCTCCCCCACACTGCCCCCCCCCAAAAAAAGGGTACAAAACTTATACACTGAAAACTATAAAACTTGTGCACTAAAAACTATGTTTGAGATGGTTTGTTTTATATTTGAATAAAATTAAAGATGACCTAAATTACTAGAAAGACAACTGTGTTCATGAACTGGAAAACTTAATATTGTGAAGATGGTAAAATATGCCCCCCCCCCAAAACTGATCTAGAGTCAATGCAATTTCATTCACAATCCCACCTCCTTTTTCCTGCCACAGAAATGGTCAGACTAAAATAATCTAAAATTCACATGAAAGTATAAGGGACCCCAAATAATAGATCAACAGAATAGAAATGACAGTCCAGAAACAACAACCCACACATGTCTGGTCAACTGATTTGACAAGAGTGCCAAGGCAATTCAATGGAGGAAGAATAGACTTCTCAAGAGATGCCACCAGGACAATAGGACGGTCACATGCAAAATGAATCTGGAACCCTACCTCACACCACATACAAAAATTACTCAGAATGGACAAAAGATTGAAGTGTAAGAGTCGAATCTATAAAACTCTTAGAATAAAATCTAGGAGTAAATGAGTGTGACCTTGTATTAGACCATAGTTTCTTAGGTGACACCAAAAATTGGGCAGCATGAGAAATAAAGTTATAAAGTGGACTTGACTGTCACAATTAAAATCTTTGTGATTAAAGGACACTATCAAAAAAGTGAAAAGGCAATCCACAGAATGTGAGAAATACTAATATATCTAAAGGAAATTTGTATCCAGACATATCATGAATTACAATTCAACTATATCATTAGTCATTATGGAAATGCAAGTCAAAACCACAATATGATGTAACTTACACTCATTAAGATGGCTATAATCGGCTAAAAGATAAGAAAACAACAATTGCTAGTGAGGCTGTGGAGAAACTGGGAACCTCAAACATCATGATGGGAATGTAAAATGGTACAGATAGCCATTGGGAAAAGCTGGTATTTTCTCAAGAGGATAAATGTAATACCACATGTGATCCAGCAATTCCACTCCTAGACTTATACCCAAGAGAAATGAAAACATGCTCACACGAAGCCTTGTATGTGAAGCAGCATTATTCATAATAGCAAAAAGAAACAACCCAATTTCCATCTATTGTTTAATGGGTAAAGAAAAAAAATATGGAAAAATGATGGAATTATTCAGCCATGAAAAGAAATGGGTACTAATGCATGATTCAACACTGAAAAAAGCCACAAAAGGTCATATGTTGTATGAAATGTTCAGAACAAGCAAATCCATGGGGACAGAAACAGGTGTCAAGGGAGATGGAGAAGGGGGGCGCGGGTAACAGCTAATACACATGGGATTTCTTCTGGGGATGACAGAGTGTTCTATAATTCACTCTTGGGGATAATTGTACAACATCATGAATATACTAAAACTCACAGACTGTACACTTTCAGATACTGAGTATTTTGTCTTGTAAATGTAAGACATCATTTAAAAAAATGACAAAACTCTTTATGATGACAAAATTGCTTCCTTATTTTAAAATAAGCTAAAAATGCAACCCATATACACTGAAAATGTGGAAGTGGGCGTGAGAGTTTACACATAGCAATCAGCAGCATCTTGTAATGATACCTCATTTGCATAGTATTTACAAAATTTCATTTGATGTTTATTTCCTTCTTCTGCCAGGAGCCAGATAGTGAATTGTTTGGACTTTGCAGACCATACAATTTCCACAACATACTTAATTCTGCAGCCACAGGGTGAAAGCAGTTATAGAATGGTCAGTGGGTATGGAAGTGCTCCTATACAACTTAATTTCCAAAACCTGTCTATTGTATGGATTTGGCTTACTGGCCATTACTGAATGACTTCTGCTGTAAATCAAGAATCATTCCCATGAAAGGAGCCAATTCTGTTCTAACCTGGCAGGCTAAGTAAGTATCAAAATGACCCCCTGTTATCAGCAGTTCTGTGATCAGCAGCTCATCTTTAATAAACTTTTTAGTTCTGCACATTGAACGGGCTTATCAATCTGCTGCAATTTACTATCTGTGCAGAGGTATACCACCCCCTAAAAACTCATACCAAAAACTGTCATGAAATCAGATCAACTTCTAGTTTGCATTTCCCACTGGCATTAAGTTGTAAATATTTGCTTTGGAGGGCTTTCCTATTACCCTATTCCAATATAAGATACATACTTGTTGATCTGAGCCAAGAACATTCCCTTCAGTGCATAAAATTCAGCTGTCATCTCTTTTGTGAAGTATTTTAAGTTTGTAGATTCAATAACTTCAAGGCCCTATTGTAAAAAAGAAAACGAAACAAGTTGAAAAGCTCTTGAAATTCTAGATAATATAAAAATGTCATGAAAGTATTTATCCAGGTAATAAGTCTTAAAAGCCATTGACAAGAGTGGATTGAGAATGGAATTGTCTACCGAGAATATTTTGATTGATAAGTAGTATTTACACTGACTCACGAAAAGCCAAACTTAGACATTTAAGGGTATTCTTCTCAACATAGTCAAAAATCTAACTCATGCCCTTATAGTAGTTCATAATTCTATAGTTTTTTTTTTCTTCCCTTAAACACACTAAGCATACGACATAATCAAGAATGTAAATGTAACTCAAATACTCAAGTGTTTTTCCTTCAATTTCTTGTTTTGTAAGGATTGTCTCCCACTATTAAGGCTATTTGTAAACTCTAATCCTTCTCCTTATTATCTGACCCAGGAGCCCTCACCTGAACCTCCTCGACGGGAGGGACAGTATCCCTTGGAACCCTACCTGCATGCACTCATTTTTGCCCATCACTCCTGCCAGCTGAAGATAGCATTTAACTTGCTGTCGAATCTTCTGGAAGCAATCCACAATAGGAACAGTGGGAATAGTATGAATACGACTTAATATGTCCAGTGCTACGTTGACCAGTCCTTGTTTTCGAGCAATTTTTCCATATTGGATGATTGCTGAAGCTGACGCGTGAACCCCAAGCATAGCATTATTTGAACTTGGATCATGCTGGGAACTATTTTCGTATGCAGTTACAATAGCTAAAGAGCAAAGAAAGGAATTATCAGTCCCTGTCAAACATTTTTTCAAAGTATTCCACAATAAGGCTTAAATAAAAAATGAAAACACACAAACATGGTTATGAAAACAAGAAGCTCTGTGATAAACCCTTGTTGCATTTCCTTGTATCACAAGTAAGTCATGAAAGGTGCTACAGAGTGAGTGTTGCTGTGTTAGATAACAAATCATGAAATCACAAAGTTTGTCCTAAAAACAGGTGGGTGGCAGGTTTGGGTGGTAAGCTGGGGACTAGGAGAACCAGATGGCTCAACAGAGCCAGCCGAGAGCAGCTGTTCCTGGCAGGGGCACTGAGACAGAGTGCCATCACTGAAGCACGGTGCCCCTGCTTGCCCCGCTGGTGCAACAGGCAGCGTCCAGCAGCAATTCTCTTCTAACTAGAAAAATGGAACAGGTAGGAAAAGACAAACAACAAAAAAAGTCCCACCATCCTTCCTACCTTCATCTACCCTCACCATTACCACCACTACCTGTCTTACCCATTCCAAAACAGAAAATCTGGAAAAGGGAAAAAAACCAAACAAAACAAAGACATGAAACCAGCACAGCGGGGCATCTGGAAAATTACATGATGAATGCATGCCGGACCAGGTCGGTTTACCCTGGTAATGGTGCTGCCTCCACATGAAGATGCTGCTCCAGTGGGACAAGTCGTCAGACACGATGGGCAGCCGGTTCCTCCAGGTCTTCACCACGGTCTTCATGTCGTGCAGGCTGTTGTTCCTCCCGAGGTTGGTTGGCTGCAAACCTGCATTGATCTGTGCAGCCTCCTGAAGCTCAATGATTTGCTGGGCTGCCTAACACGACCAAAATAAGACATTCCTCAGTAAGCACTCCTAACAACCAAGGAGAAAACCAAACCACTGAGTCAATCAAGAGTCTGACCACCGGGAACACCTCCTGACACCATCACCAAGGGAAGCACCTCACACAGGCACCAGAGATTCCACACTCAATTTAGTCTTCATCCAAACATTGACCTGCTTAAGACTCCCCATGATAGGAGATTGGGAGAACGGAGGTGCAGATAAGACGCCTTGCTGTCGAGGGGTCCCTAAACCTCTCTTCCACTTTTCAATGCCCTTTGGCTGCCCACTTCATTTGGCTCTATCTACCAATGCAGAGCAATCCCACCTCCCCTGCCTGCAGGCCCTTCTTCACCAACTTCGGATTCAAATCCCCAGAGATCTAAAACATGGTTCCTAAGATCTCTCTAGGCAGAAAAGTACAAGTTTGCCACATCCCTTCAAAGTCTATCCAGTTTTCCATCCTAAACCTCAGGAGTGTTGCTAGCCCCAAACTTTTGAGGCCCTCCCCTTATCTGTACCACTCTGGCCACAATTCTGAGCCCATCCAAACATACCCATCAAATTCCATCTCCACCGCCCCCTTCCCTCTTCTCTTATGGTCTACATGGATTTCTCCTTCCCCAAATCTCATTACTAGTCTTTGTACTGGGATTGAACCAAGGGGGACTTTCCCACTGAGCTATATCCCTTGACCTTTTACTTTTTTTATTTAGAGACATCCCTCAGATGAGAGGCTCCTTTGAGGAAGAATCTATTAGTTTTGCGGATCTCTCACAGCATGTAGTTCAGTATTCTGAATCTTGTTTGCTCTTTTCAAAACTGTCTTGAAGAACTTGTGCTTTTTATCTACATTTCAAGTTTAGTTCAGAACATTCAGATTTCCAGAACCTTCCTTAAGTTCTGCCTTGCTACAATAAAGAATCAAAGCTTACTAAAACATAGGTCAATAGGCTGTTTTATAAAAGCTTTACTAAGATGTAGTTAAAATACCATTAAGTTCACCCTTTAAAGTATGCAATTCATTATTTTGTAGCATATTCCCAGGGTTGTACAAACATCACCATTAGCTAATGAGAGAACATTAACATCACTCTCCAAAGAAACTCTATATCCATTAGCATTCTCCATTCTCCCTCCCCAGCCCCTCAAATCACAATTTACTTTCTATCTCTATAGATCTGCCTATTCTGGGTATTTCATATAAGTGGAATCATACAATATGTCTGGTTTCTGCACTTAGCATAATGCTTTCAAGGTTCGCCCATGCTGTAACTTATCAGTACTTCATTCCTTCTGATAGCTGGATTATTTAATTATATGGATGTACCACATTTGGGCTATCATGAATGCTTCAATCAACAATCCTGGGCAATATTTGTGGTCATGCTTTTATTTCTCTTAGATATACACCTATGAGTAGAAGTGCAGGATTATAAGGTAACTCCATGTTTAATACCTTGAGCTGGCAGACTGTTTGCAAAAAAGTCACAATATTTACAGTACCACCAGCACTGTAAGGATTCCAATTTCTCCACATTCTCATCAATGTGTTGTTCTTTTAATTCTATTCAACCTAGTAGGTATGAAATGGTATCTTGTTTTAATTTGCATTTCCAAGGCTTAATGGTTATTTGTATATGTTCTTTGGGGAAATGATCATTCAAATCTGTTGCCATTTTAAAACTGGGTTATCTTTTATTGTTGATTTTATAAGAGTTCTTTATATATTCTGGATAAAATTTCCTTATTAGGGCTAAAATCTACATTTTCTCCCATTCTGCATAAGTTTTATTTTTTACTTTTTACTTTGATGTTGTCTATTGAAGCGAAAGTTTAAATTTACTCCTAAATATTTCATTCCTTTTGACCTTATTATAAATGGAATTGGTTTATTAATTCCATCAGATTTGGGTAAATTTTTGGCCACTATTTTTTCAAATATTCTTTCTGCCCTTTTCTTTCAATCTACTTTTGGGATATGTTGGTATACCTGAGGGGTCCCCAGGTCCCTGGGCTCTGTTCATTCACCTCATTGTTCTTGCTTTGTTTCTGTGACTATATAATGTTAACTAACCTATTTTCAAGTTTGCTGATCCTTGTCTCCGCTTACTGAAAGCTGCTCTGAAGCCCTTCTAGTGAATTTTTTCATTTCAATATAACTTTTAAGCTCTGCAATGATTATTTGGTTCCCTTTAAAAAAATAATTTCTGTTTTCTAATATTCTCTATTTGGTGAGGCATCATTCTTGTATTGTCTTTACGTACAATTTCCTTAGTTTTTGAACATGATTAAAAGAATTGGTTTAAAGTTAATGTCTGTTAAGCTCAACATCTGGGTTTTCTTTAAAGACAATTTATACTGATTGCTTTTCTTTCTTGAATATGGGACATATTTTCTTTTCATGTCTAAATTATTTTTTAAAATTGGACATTCTGAATATTATAATATGCCAGTTCTGGAAATTATGTCTTTCCTCCGAGGTTTTTTCCTTTTTTTCCCCGTTATTATTGTTGCTATTTGTTAAATAACTTTTCTAAACTAATTTTATAAAATCTAAATTATTTGAAGACTATAACCACTGAAGTCTCTACTCAGTTAACTTAATGGTCAGCTAATGTTAAACAGAAATTCAATACCTGAACCAGAATGTCACATAGCCTGTGCTGTGGGGCTGTGTGTGCCTGTTGGCGCATGCCATCAATACTCAGCTAGGGAGCCTACAACTCTGCCTTAGCTTTCACTTCCTGCTTGTGCACAGGAAGGTGAGAAACAAGAGGTGAACACTCAGGGACTCCGCTGTGCATGGCCCTCAAGATTCTCAGGAAAAGGTAGAACTTTTAAGATATTCTTTATTGATACCTTACCTTTACCTGTTCTAGTCTCTCTTGTGTGTCAGCTAATAATGCTGCTTCAGGCAGCTTTGGTGTTAAACAACTGCTGCTAATTATTTCTGACAAATGCATGTGGAAATGACTTTTCCCTAAGTCAAGTCAAATAAGAGACAAAACCTATGAGTAGGGCTTGCTAGAAAGCTTCAATGCTGGTCAAACAGTTCTAATTCTCTGGGACCAGGATGTTTGGGGGTTTATAAATCTGTTCTGCTCTCCATAATTGGTTCCTGGGCCAAAAACTGGGTTTTGATATCAACTGCAGGATTTGGAAAAGGGAAAATAGGAAGAGGAAAACTAAAATGGTATACAGCTTGCTATTCTTTCTGAAATAAATTTTTTCTTTAATAAGTAATGCTCCTTGGGTTGCTGCAAATCTTTTGCTTAATGTTTGATCCAGGAAAACTGGTGTTTCCAGTATGCCAATGGAATAGGCCATCATCTGAAATCTCTAGCAAAACTCTGGGGTCCACAAATCAGCATGAAAGATAGTCCTGAATAAGAGCACCAAGACCGTTTCTTTGGAGATTTTCTTTTCATAGAGTAGGAAAGGGTGGAGGGGTCCCACTACAAGCCATAATTCCAAATATGTATTTTAAAACAGTGTAAAACACCATAAAGTTTTTTTAAAAACTTAGTAATTGCTTTTAATATTTGAATGTTTGGAAAAAAGGTATGTACATCGTTTAACTTTTTTTAAGGAAATATTTCTCTCTCGTTTCTTCATTTTCCTTTTCTCAAGTTCTATAGAAATTTACCTTTAAACAAAGAGTAGTAAAAAGGACCCAAGTAGATATTTCTCAAAAAAAGCTATATAAGTGGCCAACAAATATATGAAAAAAAAGTGCTCATCATCATTAATCATCAGGAAAATACAAATCAAGACCACAGTGGGTTATTACCTCACACTTATTAGAATGGCTATGATCTAAAAGTTGATAACAAGTGTTGGTGAGAATGCTGAGAAAAGGAAAGCCTTATGCATTGTTGATGGTGCTCATATAAATTAATATAGTCATTACAGGAAAAAAAATGGAGGTTCTGTGGAATCTAAAAGCAGGATTACCATATGATCCAGCAATCCCACTGCAGGATATTCAGCTACAGGACTGAAATCAATGTCAATGACACATCTGCCCTCTCATGTTGACTGCAGCATTATTCATGACAGCCACTGCATGTAAATACCACATTTTCTTTAGTCATCTTTTGATAGACATTTAGGTTGATTCCCTATCTTGGATATTGTAAAAAATGCTGATTTTATGACTTTACTTACAAGCAGAATCCAAAAAAGTCAAATTCATAGAAAATAGAGCAGTGGTTATCAGAAGCTGGGAGAGGAGATGGGAGAGGTTGATCAAAGGGTAGAAAATTTTAGTTGGAAATTTTGTCAGGAAAAATAAGCTGCACTGAACTATTGCACAAAAGGGCAACTATGATAAATAATAATGAATTATAAAAAGTTTTACCAGACACCATAAGTATGTGAGGTAATGGATTTGTTAACTGATACAATCAATCACTTCCACACTGTTAACATACCAAAACATCACACCCATAAATATAAAATATATACAATTATTATTGGTCATTTAAAAAAAAAATCTAGTAGCTGGGTGTGGTGGTGCACACCTGTAGTCCCAGCTACTCACAAGGCTGAAGCAGGAAGATCACAACTTTCAGGTCAACCTCGGCAACTCAGTGAGACCCTGTCTCAAAACAAACAATTAAAGGGGCTGGAGATGCAGCTCAGTAGTAGCTCATCCCTGGGTTTAATCTCCAGTACAGCAAAAAAGAAATTTTTTTAAATCAAAATGATGAAAAAGATGAAGTGCTGTTAAATGGCTTCCTTTTAAAAGGAAGTTTTCTTTTAGATTTCTTCATTAGGTTGGTTAGCAGTGCTACTGCAGGTAGGAACCATCTGGAAAAAGGAAGTCACATTTATCCATAACCAAACTAATTTACAAATGCTTAGGTTATTGATCATAAGCTAAGCAGTAAAAAAGAAATAAAACTGCTTTTAATTATACCTACATTATACTTGAGTCAGGATTATGTCTGAAATTCTGTACTTATACTTCATGCTTTAAATATATATAAACTGCATAATAATTCCTATTTATTCATAATCAGCTTATTCAAAAATGATACTTGTATGTATCTGCACAATTAATAGCTTATAAGTGCAAGCTTTTCCTCTGTTTTTATACAAAAATAACTTTTTCCTAACAGCTATACAAACAGGCGACACACTTCTGCACTTTTATAGGAAAGTCTACTCTTAATAAGAAACTTTAAGATATTTTAATGATCTAGATTAAAAGTACTAAATATTTGCAAAATCAATATTACTTTAGGGTACAGTTTCAAAAAGCAAAAACATCAAAATAAACAATTATTTCACTAACTTTCTGACCCACTGTGATGAAGACAGGAAAATATGCTATGGCTTTTATAGCCATAAGTTGCTTTTATAAGCAACTACACTACTATGGTATGAATATGGTTTGTTCCCCCGCAAAACTCATGTTGGAAATTTAATCCCCAATGTGAGGTATCAAGAGGGCAAAAATTCAAACTACTACAGCACTGTGGGGTAGGGTCTTTGGGAGGAGACTGGGATTAGAAAGGGTCATCAGGTGGAACCCCATAAGTGAATACAGGTGCACACTTGCACACTATAATCATCTGATGACCCACACCACATCAGGACTCTGCCAGTAAGAACCCCATCAAAATATGTGGTCCCTCAATATTGGACATCCAGAAATATGAACCAAAATAAACCTCATTTCTTTATTACCTCCCAGGGTGGTGTTGTGTTTTCAGTAACAGAAAGCAGACCAATCTACACATTATGATAAAAATCAATGTATCAGATAAGTTTCAAAACTCCTCTTTTAAGAGAAATAAAAGTGAGACCCTGTGGAATTACTGCTGTAACATCAGCCTCATTTCACTTGGGTGGTAATACAGTAACACCAGTAGCCGCTCTGTGCCAGGCACCAGGGGACAAAGGATGGCAAAGGCCCGGCGATGCACACACTCTGTTTGTGTGTGTGTGTGTGTGTTATGCAGGGGACACCCTGAGATTTGAGAAGCTGAACGGTTGCTGGTGTGGCGCAGATGACACACAGAGTGTCAGGAAGAGAGTCAGGCATGGCCACTGAACAGCAGTTATGAGTCTCAAGTTGGGATCTTTGGGGGCCTAACAGTCGTATCACACCCATGATGGTACAAGGGGGCACCAAAGAAAATTTCTAAAGTAAAAAATAAAAAATCATCACACTCATTTGTGAGAACATCTTCAGTTACTAGGACCTTAGCTCCTCCAGAAATTCCCAAATGAGAAGCAGTATTTCCCACCCTCCTCGAGTTTTTGAACCTAAGGATGAGTTTAAGTGGAAAACAAGAAGAAGAGAAGGAGCTTCCTCTGCCATCAGCTCAGGCTTCAGCTTGGGCCTAGATGCCCTGCTATGGTGGCCCTGAAGCCGTGCACAGAGGGCAGCACTCATTGCACTCACCTGCAGAAGGGGCGTGTGCACGTGGGATACCACGTGGGGCAGCCGCCGCCACTCACGAATGGCTAAGCTGCTGGCCATTTCCACCAGGCGCTCAATGAAGCTGAGCTGCTGCTCCTCGGGGTGGCAGATGGCCAGGTACCCTCGATACATGTTGACTTTCCAAGCCATCTCTTTTGGGCAACTTACTTCTACCTATAGTTAAAGAAATTACAGAGACAGTGATGGGTAGTCTTCTCCTAAATATAAAGAAACAGGAAAAAGCTCACTTTCTTGTGGCCAATTATGCAAAGTAATAAACAGAAATTTGCCTATAAGAAAAACTATAATTTCTTTACAGAAGTCATTCATTTAAACTACCTTTCTGGATACTCTCCTTTCCTGAATTCCAATGAGTGGCCAGTCTCTCTAGCCATAAAAGTATACCACAGAAGCTTCCTAGTAGGAAAAAAGGAGCTATATTCTGTATAGCTTCTCCCATTGTCCACTAAATTTTTCAGAATAAAGTTAATTTAGTTTAAAAAAAAAAAAGTGAACCCAATCAAGTTCATGACTCAATCTCAGATAACACTACACATTTATAAATTCCATCATACACAACAGATTTTGAATAGGAGACCATTTCACTCAATTGCCTGATGGACAACAGCAAACACACCCCGTCCTGGGCTGGCTCAGCTCACCGTCAGTCAGTTCTAGTGTTTCTGCCAACACCATCCAATCTGTTCTTTCAGTCTCTGTCCCGAGATCGAGGACTCCACATCTGACACTCATAACAGAATAATGAACTAATATTTAGTTCATAATTTCATTCAAATTCAGGGGGAAAAATCCAAGAGGAATATTTCTTTCCCAAGAGCTATATCTTTCATTTGCCAAATCACCCAGCTCAGACTATTTAAAGAGAAACCTCCAGGAGGCATAAGCATGTCCAGTGAAGGAAGCCCAGTGGCCTAGTCCTCTCTGACATCACAGCCAGAGGGATGGGAGGACAGCTCACCTGCACCAGCGCCTCCTTCATGGCAGTCCAGTTGGACACCCTCCATGCACACTCCAAGACAAGGTAGGGGTTTATGTGGCCTTTGGACTGGCCATACTCGGTCAAGGCTTCCCACTGGTTCAGTTCCTTGGAACACCTAAAGGACAGGAGTGTGAAAGCCGAGCTCAGTCACCAGAGCACTGGTGCGTTGCAAAGACAGGACAGAATTTTCAGTAGCATATTTTCACTACAAAAGAAATGCAGCACCATGTGGGACAGACTGCTGCAGGATGTCCGGCAGCTCTACAGGGTGAACTCCCTATCTACGGTCACCAAGAACGACAACCATGCTGCCAAGAGCCCAGAGCCAGGGACACAAGAGGCAGGAGTAATTAATTGTTTTTCCATTAGCCCATTTAATTACTCAAGATTTTATACACTGTTCTTGGATTTTGGTTTTATTAAAAACACTCATTATAAGGAACTCTCAGATTTTTTCCCTTTTTTTTGTTTAACCAGCCCTTGACCATACCAAATCCTGCGTTCAGCTTACCGAATCCAGTGGTCTTCCCAGAGCTGGTACTCAGGGAAAATGGCAGGGGATGCGTTACTCCTCTCATGTTCTTTTTTGGCCTTATCCATTGCCTTTTCATAGGATTCTTGTGCCTAAAAGGCCAATAATGCTTTTTTTTTTTACCAGTGTTTAACACCAAGATCATGTGATGTCATGCCCCCAACTCACTATTCAGATAGAACAGGAGTCAGCAGGAGAGGAAGCAGGTAGGGTGGTCCCTGCACAGAAGGGAGGGGAGGCCATCCACGCCTGGAACTAAGTCTCTGACCTTTAGTAACTGCAGCCACAAGGCAGTGCC
Source organism: Ictidomys tridecemlineatus (assembly GCF_052094955.1). Lineage (NCBI taxonomy): Eukaryota > Metazoa > Chordata > Mammalia > Rodentia > Sciuridae > Ictidomys > Ictidomys tridecemlineatus. The sequence goes on along the minus strand of NC_135486.1, from coordinate 110,129,235 downwards.
TGCACTTTTGAGTTTCTGTGCCTTGGTGTCCTATACAGCACTCAGATTGTGATCATGCCCCTTGCCACAGGACAAACCTCAGGACTGAAATTTTAGCACTAAAAGCAATCCATCTTCTAGCAGATAAAAAACACCCATATCAGCATCAGGACTGTGCTTTATGGTTATGTCACCTGGGCACAGGGGCCATGGCTCATCATCCCAGCTACTTGAGAGGATGAGGCAGGAGGATCAAAAGCTTGAGGCCAGCCTCAACAACTTAGTGACACTTGTCTCAAAATAAAATAAAAAGGTCTAGGGATGTAGCTCAGTGGTGGAGCAACTCTGGGTGCAATCCCCAAAACCAAAGCAGTAAGATAAAACAAAATGTGTGTCATATATGTAGGTTCCTCTCGAGACTTTAATTGAAAGACTTCTATGTACAAGATTTGAATACTTCAAATAAAACAGTAAACTTCTTGTTCTAATGGGAATTCTAACTTGAGAACCCCTAAAAATGACCTCTTTGCAATCACGCATCCAGACATTTCATCCAACAGTAACTACCTGTTCAAAGAATCCGTGCTGCTCATAAGCAATGGCAGTTGCTGTCTCTGAATATTTGCAACGCTTCTGCCATAGACCAGCCCACATATCTTCCTCTTGTAGCAGAGAATAAAGTTCGGCAAGAGAGTCCAATATCTCCTGAAAGCAGATCACAGTTTCTAAGTGCTCGTGACAAAACTTTTTTCCAATAAAGGGACTTCATGGTACTCAAAGTCTCTTGGGAGATGTACTTACTGAAAGCCTGACATCACTGACAAGAATTAACAAAGCAAGGCAGGTCCTTACCTGCTGAGGCGGCGTTATGCTCTCTTGCTCATAGAACTCCGTAGTCTGCTTTGGCTTAATCTGCAGGCTCAGACCCTTTTCAAAGGCCTGGTGCTCCAGCATCAGTGTGGACCGGAACCAGAGGTTGTGGGTCTTCCCCAGGTACTTCAGAACACAGGGTCTGATGGGGATCGGGGGGACGCACTGGGACATGGCTTCCACGAAGCAGTTCAACGCGCTGGGCTGACAGTCCCGCTGTACCTGGTGACTGCCACTGCACAGGAATGGGCTTATCTCACCTGCAAGGGCCTGGAACCCAAGCACATGCCATTTTAGATCTTTGTTTAAAAAACTGGCAAGTCCTTTTCTTTCTCTCAAGGCACCTAGGAATGAAAAGCTAGCAATTTCCTCATTCTCTAAAATTTAAAAGACTGTATTCTTTCATGAATGCTTATCAAGAACTAAAACTATACTTTTCCAAAACAGGATTTTAAAAAATATACTCACATGCTGCTGTCTATCAGAGAGGATTTTCCACAATCTGGGAAAAAGTTGGACCCAGGTCTTCTCTGCCAGTGTTGTAGAAATGTGGCATAATTGTACAAAGGCACTGAGCAGTGCTCCGGTCTGGGGACAGAAAAGAACAAGCTTAGATGGCTGTGGTCCAGGATTTCTGCATCTGTGCTCAGAAGACACCAGTCATGCCAAAACAACTAGTATGTCAGTTTCCATGTGGTACCTATCACCACAGAAGGCCTCTGGGTTTGGGGACATGGACAGACAGTCCTTTCTGGCAGTGGTATCAGAACAGGGGACTATAAAGGTGACTAACCTATGATGAGAGTGTCATTTACATATGTAAGGATGCTCTGCTCCCTGCTCTATCCAACATAAGACCAAGCATTTTATGCTCATCTTAGACAACAATGGTGTCAGACACAAGTTTGAGGATTGATTTAATGCAGAAATTCAGGATCAGTAAAAAAAAAAAAATTTACATAAAAATTATTTATGGTACATAATTTGTGGTTTTTCTTTACATAGGTCCTGAAATGAATGTGACGTGGGGTAGGGGGCCTTGACAGCTTCCTTTATTACATGAAAACGATCATGCCCATGGAATGTGGAAGCCAGACTTTTTTATTTGGGTAAATCTCAAAATGAAGATACATTTGGGGTCCCTGACCTCACAGAGGAAACTTGATTTACCATATTAACTAGTTCTTCTTTCTTTCTTTTTCTTTTCTTTTCTTTTTTTTTTTTTTTTTTGGTACCAGGGATTGAACCCAGGGGCACTTAACCATGGAGCCACATTTTTTTGTTTTAATTTTATTTTGAGACAGGGTCTTGCTAAGTTTCTTAGAACTTCAAAGTTGCTGAGGCTGGCTTTGAACTTATGATCCTCCTGCCTCAACAACTCAAGTTGCTGGGATTACAGACATGCACCACCATGCCTGGCTATTCTTCCATAGCACACGGAAATAATTCAACACTATGCCATCAAATACTCTTAGTAATTCTTTTTACCATTTCTTCCAAGGAAGAGTAGCAGAGAAATTACCTCTTTTTTTTGTCCCCCATAAGATACTATAACTCCTTTCTCAAATATTTATATTAGATATCTGTTTTGGAGTCTCATTGCACTATAAAAGTTTCAGTTGAGATAGGGAAGAAAATTAAAATGTATACTGCAATGAGATAACCCTGATTTAGGTTTCAAAATATTCAGGAGGGAAAAATAACTTCCCTCCTAAACTCACATACAGACCTTCACTTCACGAAGCGTATCAAGAAATTTGTCATGTCTGTTGGTTAACATGTGCAGCTGGTTTCCAATGTCCTTTTCAGAAAGTTCTTTGGTTTTGGGTGTGCTGGTCTGATCCCCAGGAGCTAGCTCAATATCTATTTCTACATCCTAAAAAACAAAAAAGCCAAAAAGCCAAAGAATTAAAAAGGAACAAACACAATGCCTAGCCACACTTTTTTTTTTTTTAAAGAGAGAGAGAGAGACAGAAAGAGAGAATTTTTAATATTTATTTTAGTTTTCGGTGAACACAATATCTTTGTTTGTATGTGGTGCTGAGGATCGAACCCGGGCCGCACGCATGCCAGGAGAGCACACTACCGCTTGAGCCACATCCCCAGCCCAACACACTTTAGGCAAGTAAAATTTGTACTAGTTTCCTAGAAATTTGCAAGTACGGCTAAGAATCCCTAATCAGAAATTCTAAAATCTAAAGTGCTCCAAAATTCAAAAAATTTTTTAGCACAAAGTTTGGGATTTTGAAGCATGTAAGATTTTAGAATTTTGGATTTAAGGATGCACAACGATGGTGAAGTTTATTTAACTATTTCAACATCTCCAAATCTCCAAAATCTGAAACACTTCTGTCCCAAGCTCTTCAGATAAAGAATACTAGATTTACACTTAAATAATCTTAAATTTTGAAATAAACAAAATCCAGATTAACAAGTCCTTTTCTTTCTCTCAAGGCATCTAGGAATGAAATAGCTAGCAATTTCCTCATTTGCTAAAATTTAAAATAACTATGAAAAATCACCATTTTGCTTTCATATTTAGGTTACAGAAGGCAAAATAAAATAGTACAAACTTCAAAAAGTAAAAGAGTCATGACCCATCATTTCTCAAAATGCACTTTTTTTTTTTTTTTTTTTGGTGGTGGTGGTACTGTCGATTGAACCCAGGGCCTTGTGCATGCGAGGCAAGCACTCTACCAACTGAGCTACATCCGTCCCCTGGTGCAATGTTTTCTATGACTCGGTTCCAAACAGGAATGAACCTTATTTCTGTGGGAAGTTTCTGGAAACACTCAATCATCAAACTATTCCTACAAATCAATAGATCAACAATTTGATATATGCCCTTGAGAACACAGAATCCATAACAATTTATTTCACACAGAAGATTGTAGTAAAGAAAGAGAAAACCACCAAGATCTCGTGTTTAGCAGCAGTGCAGAAAATTTTAAATTCTTCTTTGTTAATATAGGATATCTCCTCCTTTCATTGGGGGAGGGGGAAGAAACTCCTCCTTTTAGAGCATGGAAAGTCAGTGCTCAACCCTTCACTGCTGAGTGACTATCTTCTAAGACTCCACACAGACTGAGCTTCCAAAAGCCAACAACCTGAAGGAAGCAGCATCTAAAACTCCTGCCTGCAGCCAGGCATGGTGGCACACACCTGCAAGCCCAGAAATTCCAGAAGCAGAGGCAGGAAGATGGCCAAGTTTGAGGGTGGCCTCAGTAACTTAGCAAGACCCTGTCTTAAAAATAAAAAATAAAAAGAGCTGAGGGTGTAGTTCAGTGATAAAATGCTCCTGGGTTCAATCCCTGGTACAAAAAAAAGTCTGATGTCATGACAGCCCCTCCCCCAGGGAGGATCAAAAGCCATCAAGACTAAAGCATCTGCCTTGGTGGAGAGATTCCTGGGGAGCCAAAGGCTCCACACTGCCCATCCTGAGACTAAGTTAAGCAGAGACCCGGAAGGTTCTTAGCAGGTGTCTGGTGAGACCAGTTAGAGGAGGGTTCCTTTATGGCAGGTACCACTCCCCCAAGTACAGCTTTATAGTGCAACACACTGCTGACATGGGGAAAGAAGTCGCAACAGTGAAACATTCTGTCCTAAGCAGTATAACAGCTCATGAAAAAGTGATCTATCCCAAAATGAATGGCAATACAAGATGCTTCTCAATTTTAATCTAACTGAATGTAGTCAGGCGCCGTATTTGGAGCTTTGGGGTGGAAAACTTTTAATATACTGCTCTCTCCATTATCAAATTCCCCAGTAGGATTAGGAATTCTGTCTGTGGAATCCAGAGCCTCACCTCCTCTTTGGACTCGCTGTTCTCTCGCTCCCGAGGCTCCTGCTTGACATGCGTGACCATGGCGAAGGCGGCGCGGTCATGGCTGTCAGCCAGGTTGATGACGTTGGTTATGGATGGAAGCATAGCTCCCTGGCAGCTAGTCCCAATGGGAGTGCTCTTCTCACACACCGCCAGGAGGAGCTGGAGGGGTTTGTGAAAAAGAAGATCAGCCTAAAGTAGACACATGGTTAATACCTGGTCATCTCAACAGGTGCATGTGGTTAGTGGGGGGCTAAATCAGCAGGTCCAGGGTGGCTCAGCACCCTTCCCCCTTTTCCACACTAGACGGATTCCATCTTCTTCCAGACATAGAAACCAGAAGCCCTGTGCTTCACTGTCTGCTTTTTGTTCTCTCTCACTGCCCATATCCCAACCACAAGCCCTGCCAATGTCATCTACTACAGGATAGAATCTCCTAACTCATCTCTAGACCCACTCTTTCAAGTCCATCTCCTTCCACTCCCCTGGGATCACTGTAATCCCACCAGGGCCATGCGCAAGACCTCTGCGATGGGACTCCTTACTTGCTTCTGTACTCAAACCACGTCCCACCTGCTCTTGGCACTTCCAAGACTGTTCTCCACACAGCACCACCTCATGCTCTTCACCACAGGATGTCTGCTTAAGCTGCACAGGACCAAACCACTCTTGCAAACTGCAAATTAACTGAGCAGTTTATTTGAGTACCAGAGTACCACTGGGTACTCAGAGGACCTGGACATTCATCTGCTTCAGAGATAGCAGCAAAATCCTCATGAAGCTGAAGTGTCAAAGGCAAAAAGAAGCCTGGCCAAATGCCCACTGGATAATGCAGCCAAAGAATAGGCAGATTGACAGAGAGCAGAGGGTGCCAGAGTGGCAGGGAGTTTTCTTGAGATCTGCATCACATGGTGAATGCAGCTAAGAATAGAGTATTATATATTTCAAAGTTGTTGAGTGTGCAAATTTCAAATTTTCTCACCACAGAAAATGTTGCTCCTTAAAAGTGATGGATTTTACTTTGCATTGTATGCAGAAATTATGACATCATCCTGTCCTCCACACGTGCAATTATGAATTTATCAATTTATAATTTTTATTAAAAGGACCAATAAAAGTGGAAAGACTAAGAAAGGTCAAGTTGACTAGAGACGAAGGGGGAGGGAGTGAGGGGTAGGATGGGGCTGGAAAAGGAGGCAACAGCACAGTCACTTGGGGCACATGAGAACTAACCTGGAGGCTGGGTTTTATGTCAAGTACAAAATTGTTAAGAACAATTTTACAGCAACAGAGGAAACAGAGGAGGGGTAGGGGGTGAGGAAACTGACTGCAGCATGGCCTTGAACTGGTACCTCCAGGGACAGATCAGTCGTGGGGAAGGCTCAGGGATCCTGGCTGAGCCTTCCTCTAATCAATTCTTGTGTACCTGTCCACAACGTCTTATTCATCTTTGCATTTTTATTACCAGGCCCAGTGCCTGGTCCCTACTCAGCAGTTGACAGATCTCCAGAATGAAGGAGGGGCAAAGCAAGAAACTTTGCTCACTGTGTTGCCATTAGCAAAATTCCAAATCCATGCTGCATTTGGCAGTGATAAAACTTCCTTTCAACCAAAGAGAATCCAATGCCATAATTCCTTTCCTTTGTATTAGAGAGAACCTAATGACCTCTGTTTCAGTTGTATTAAATGGTTTCATTCATTCTAGGTATGCAGACGAGGACTGGTTACCTGCTATAGGAGATTCAAGTTGCTGGTGCCTTAAGTTGATGAATAAGCCTGAGAGAGGAGGACAGCTGACTCCCATGACCAACAAACAGGAAGTCTCGCTGTGATCCTGCTAAAGCACCACGAATGTCTTGACTTGCCTGCCACTGCAATCAATGCCAATCCTGCTCTAGATCTGGACTTCATACACTGACCATTCAACACCCGACTGCTCCTACTACCCAACTCCTTGTGCTAAAGACTCAGAACCAAAGGGGCTATCAGGCTGCTCATTCCTTCCTAACTGCAGAATGAGGAGGGCTGACAATCACAACACATGGCTAAATTCTCAAGGCATAGAGAAACATTTATATTTACAAATGTATAAAATGTTTATATTTGAAGAAAAAGAAATCTTTGTCTACAAATTAAGAACTATTATTCACTTTGTGTGTGTTTGTGTGTGGTGGAATCCATGGGCACCATACCACTGATGTATATCCCCAGTGTTATCTCTACTTGTTAAAACTGTTTGAGACAGGACCTACCTAAGTAGTCCCGGTTGACCCCAAACTTGCAATCCTCCTGCCTCAGCTTCCTGAGCTGCTGGGATTACAGATGTGTGCCAATGTGCCCAGTAATTCGACTTTTTGATAAAGGGTTTAAATCTACCAAAAAAGTTTTAGATGAACACTCAACCTTCAATCCTTGTTACTTCCTAGAAATTAACAGCAGGTTCAGGTTGGAGATGTCCAGTTCACCTGGGCATACGTGATCATTGGCTTATGCACCCTACCAGAAAACCCATGACCACCTCCCATTTACAGATGCTGACTCCAGTCTAACCTACCTCGATACACTGCTTGATCCAAAAGTGGTTCCCCATAGCTTCCCAATTCTGGGAACAGGTCACGTACAGAAGACGCTCATAGACCCGGCGTTTCATGGAGTTATCAAAAACCTCAAAAAACTTTGCTCTGATGAGTGGCTGGGCACAGCGCAACCCCGAGAGAAAGGCGGGCTCCAGCTTCGCAGTCAGTTCGCTGCCAGACAGGGCCTCGTCCCTGCAACCAAAGAGGTCACATCAAGATGGAAAAGCAGGCAGATGGGGATGGCGCAAACCACGAGCAAGCGCACAGAGTACGGTGGACACCAGTTTTCTGAAATGCCACTATGACGGCTAAGGGGGTGCCACCAATTGTGACATGCTTAAGCAGCATTCTGCAAAAGGCTTGTTAGTAAAGCCAAAATATGTTGCGTGATTTAGTATTTAAGTGAATATCTTAAATTACACTGTTTGATCGGAGAACACATTACAGACCAATATATGCAATATTTGATTAGTTGCTATAATTACCTGTAGACATAGTTAACAAGATCTAGAAACTGTGCATTTAACTCAAGGTCTTCTGGGAAACGCTTTTCCACATAGGTCATCATTTTCACAAGCAAAATGGACTTCTCCCGGAGTGTGGGTGTCTGTACAAAATTGTTTTTTTTAAAAGAAAAGGCCAATTAATTCTATTTGAGAAAACACATATTTTAAGAGTACTTCTGCCACCTGTTTCACTGCTTTTTAAGTTTCTACAATTTTACCATCTATTAAAAGATAAGGCTATTTCTAAACAGAAAAATCTAACATGACTTCAGTTATCTCTGGGAGCTTAAAAAAGAAATGCCAATATGATTTCCATGGAGGCTACAACTCACTTAAGAGAAAGCAACTAAATTAGACGGCAAATCAGGAAGTTAGCAAACCCTCACTAAGTGAAAAAAAATTTTCCCCTTATTATTACTATTATTTTCTGGCTTCCCTCCACCCTAGAAAACGGCAATAAATAAAGTTCACTGAATGTCTTAACAGGAGAACAGCCACAGCAAATATTAAGCAATATGTTAGTTCCAATTTTCTACTTGACATACATTGAGTGAACTGAGTTAACTTCATCCCAATCAAGCAGATACTATGAATGCAAATGTAGACAAGAAAATATTTTGCTTCAAGAAGTTTCAGAGGAATGAGAAGGTGACAATTTTTTTCTTGCATTCAAAGGAGGGAAGCTAGGCCAGGCATAGTGCCGTCCTCCCAGCTCACCTGATTGGCTGCCATTGGGGAATTATTCTTCACCCATTCTTCCACAATTTTTACCACAGCCCGGAGGATCTTGGCATCTGGGGACTTTTCAATGAGGGACGTCAGAATGGCCTGAATGAAGTTCTTGCGCATCTCCATGCTCATCACGGCCAGCCGCGTCTTCACCAGCTCCAGACTCAGCATCACCAGCTCGCTAGTTCCTGCTCATGCACAGACAGAACACACCCCAACAAATTTCTAGACATAGTTAAAAGGGCCTCTGTCCTGCATGACTTGACGTGTTGGGTTCCACACGTTCCCCCAACCACCACCACCAAGTCTTTACCAACCAGAGTTCAGGGAACTCATCAATTTCTTATTGCTATACCTTGTGAGAGTGGCTCTCTAGGAGCCCTGTCCGAGAGAGAGATGAGGGAGCTGCTGGGAACCGTATAAGGACACCTCAGGCTCTCCACACCGTGCCGAAAGCACAGCCACAGTTCTGAGGTGCATCCAGCAGCCATGCCAAACACGGTCCCCTGCCAGCTGCCCCTATCACCTAGATTCCTGGAGCCCACAGCTCATGTCTGGAACCCGTGACTTAATTCTTCAGAAATGATACTCATTCTCCAACAGCAATCTAATGCCTCTTACTTTAAAATTTTCCATTATTACATCCACAAATTTTAAAAACAGATTTTTATAATGAGCTAGTTTTGATTTTTTATTTCTTCTTTATGGAGTAGATATAACAAATTTCAAGTAAACAGAAGGATTTTCACCTTAACCCATTTATACTAGAATTTAACCACACAGCCTGAAGCATTCAGGTACTCAATGACTGAAAAAAACCCGGGCCTAAGGTTGTCACCTGCAGTTGCCTCAGTGCTTCCCGAGGTTGCCTGTGGATTTAAATGCTCTCGGACCATCTTCTGTAAGGAGCGCATGAAGACGGAGATCAGCCTGTCGATGTAGCTTGGGTTGTTGCTGCAGGCTGACTTAAGGATCATGAGAGTCCCTGCAGGGAGGAATTACAGTTGTTTCACAGAAAAGTTCCATAACTGAGTAATAACAATGTGCTTTTAAAGCATTCTGTTCTGACAGGGTACAGGCTGGTACCAAATTCCAAGAGGGAGCTACATTTGGAGCTCCATGTCTTCTGAGCTCTTGACAATGGTCATTCCCGTTGAGTGGCACTGACACCTTTGCTTTGGGACAAACATCACCCTTCCCTCCAGTTCTGGAATTTTACATTTTGGCAAACCGCCCATGGTAAAGCTTTGAAGATAGTTTAGGGGAAAAGTAAAAAAAGAAAATAATCCTTTCTTTTTCATCCAGCCTGTCTCAACATGACAGTTTAGAATTTGATTTGGTATTTCATTCTGGAAAACTGCACAAGTTCAGTTAAAATCAGCCAAACCAACACAGAACATGCACACTGAGTATTATGAAAAAATTTCTTTCATAATTGATATTTTTATAATCATGACTCTAACTTAAATACTGAATTTTAAATTTATAATTATAAATTGATCACATCACTGAACAATCAAAGAATATTTGCCATCTACAGGTAAGAGTCTCCTAGGTTTGGACAATTTCAGGGTTGTCTTATTAAAAGGCCAATTCTCAATAAGGCAGGTGGCATATGCCAGCCTGACTCTAAAGATGACAACCTGAGACACTGGTGATGTCAATGATGAATTCAGACTCTGCCCTCGCCCCCGGAGCACATGTCAGTGACAAACCTGGGTCTGTTACAATGAGGACAGTGTGGCCCACCTCACTCTGTGCTACATCCAGCCTGCTGTCACCCCCACACAGGAGGGAGACAGGGCTGATGGAGAACAACTGGTCTCTATCAGTCCTTTGGAGAACAAGAAACAAAGAGACATTCATCTCTCCTGTGACAAGAGCCAGGATCAATGGTTGACTCCACTTAAAGTCACAAACCTGCCTGGTTCCAAAACAGAGAAAGTGTGTACGGCAAAGTGTACCATTTAAACCAAATGTACCTGGCTCCTGAATTTCAGAGAGCAAAGAGCCAGAGTTTAGGAAACAAGACATTTATACAAAAACAGTGAATTGAGATTGCAAAATTCAGACCAAAAAGCATTTATACAAAATAGGCTATCTGTGTGCACAGAAAAATGACACATGCCAAACTGTTAACTGATCGCCGGAGCAGCTTCCAAATGACTCTGATACAGCTTTCCCTCGTTTGGATTTTCAGAGTACCTGAGTCTAATCCTAATCAAAAGATGTGTGACAAGAAGTAGAGAGCACCCACACAGCTGACCTCTAGGGATCTGGGCCCAAGGGTACCCAGCTGCCCGATCACCTTCTACTTCACCTGGGCCAGGGACACCCTAGATGATTAGAAAGGAACAGTGTTTACTGCAGTGGGTCACTGGCAGGTGGATATGGTAGAAGAAGTCATTCTACATGAGGACACAGTGTGAGCAGCATCTCTGTGTTTGGTGTGACACTGACTGGGTCTGTGGAACCTGTCTGCCACGGAACAATTCCCCTCTCAAATAGAGTACGTCAGATGCTGGGACAAAAGGAGACACTCAGGTGGCTGGGGGTCATTTACCTCAGAGTCAGAGGACAGTGGCCTCGTGGGCAGTGGATGACACCTAGATTAGCTGCTCCTGGTAGCCTGAGGCATTCCCAGAGGCATGTGTAGTGAGCAGAGCTGATGTCCAACTGAACCACTGATAGGAAAACCAGATACACACTCACCAAAGAGCTGGGAAGGATTAGCGTTGGTGGCCTTCTCGTAGTTGGTAAGTCCTTCGTAGATGACCTTCCCAACTGCTGCATACAGGCACTCCAGCTCTTCGTACTTAGAGGCCACACTGGAAGTACCTGAAGCAGAAGTCAGGAACTGGGCATTGCAGTAGGCCCCAGAGCCACAGAGCCCTCACCTCGGGACTGAGCTCTAGTTCTGATGTATGCAGCACTGGTGTGGGCACTTGTCTACCACTGCAGGACAGTGTGGGCCTCATCTTTGGGGTGGTCCCATTTCACAAAGGCAAGGACAGCTGTTCTCTCTCCATACCTTACCCTCAATGTGCTCTAAACACTTATTCACAATATGTGAAACTTTGATCTCTTCAACTGCTCAACATTTGCTATGATTCTTTAATCTAACTTCCCTTTAATACCTGAAGGAAATAGGAATATCTGGCAGACAAAGAAGTGAATTAATCTCTGAAGCAGAGAGAAAATAATGCAATGCTTCCAAATAGTTTTCATGTCTTTTTTTTTTTTTTCAAAAAAAATGGAGTAACAGGACTGGGTTGTGGCTCAGTGGTGGAGTGCTTGCCTAGCATGCATGAAGCACCACATAAAAATAACAAAGATACTGTATCCACCTAAACTAAAAAATACATAGCAACTGGAGAATAAGCCCTCTCAATCAATAAGTGTTATGTCCACCTGTCAACTCCAAAAGAAAAGCAGCACAAATGGGAGGGTCACCTACTTGGCTCTGTTGGGAAAATACTCATGAGGCGAGAGAGCAGGCTGTGGACAGCTCTCAGCACTTTGGTGTTTCCACACGTCATACAGGCAGCGATGCCACGCTGCAGGGGCTTGAAGCTACTGAGGATGGCTGGGGACTGAAGGACGGTCAGCAAGAAACTCAGCACTTCCAATCCGGTGCAAATATTTCCATAGTTCACTTGATTCGGCTGCTCCTGGGGTGGAGAACACAGAACACTCTCAGATGACGTACTGGGGTCCAGTGAATTTCAGAAACAAATCCAGCAAGATATAAAACTAGGCCATCCAGGATTCAGAAGCTAATAAGAAGCCACTACAGAACGAAGTCATGGTGCTGGGGATATAGCTCAGTAGATAAAGTGCTTGCTTTGCATGCACAAAGCCCTGGGTTCAATCCCCACCACCACCACCACCACCACCACCACCACCACCCCCATCACCACCCCCCCACACACACACAAAGAACGAAGTCATAGGATGACCATATAGAGAAGAATTTCATGACTGTGTCTTTTATAAATCTGCTTTAGTCAAAACTTTTTTTAAAAAGCTTATGATATTAATATTTAATATTAAATAATATCAATATTTTAAAAGTCATTAAAATCCGGACTGAAAAGTTACATGATGAATTGTGCTTTTCTCCTCCCACATTTTGACTTAAAAATACAAAAATCCATCCAAAGAGGAATCTTTCAAACTGTCTATCCAACTGACTATTTCAAACTGACTCAATCCAACAGATGATGGCAGCAGTAAAAATAAATAAAAACTGAATAAACTAAAAATTACAGAGCCTGGTTTGTAGGAAGGATAGGTAATGTTTCATGAAGTTTTCACTTCTGCAGTTTACACACATACATGCCCTGTGTATGCATTCTGTAGGGTAAAATTTTACTAGCTTATGAGGTGAAGTCTTTCATTATGAGTTACAGAAATCAAGGCAGAAAGCCACTGTTACCAGGGCTCACGCACTGCTTCTTAAAGACACTAGCCTATGAAATGGCAGAGACTGCCCACTACGGCTGAGCTTTCAACTATGAATGCATTTGAAGGCAAAGTGATCGAATCCTTTAGAGACAAAGAGAAAAAAATCTACAGACAGTCCAGAAGCTCTGCACCAGAGCAAAATCACAACATGTGCTGCAGTCTTCAAGATTCTTCACAATTCTGTTTCCCAGCACAGGACTGCACTATATGACTTTTCAAAAACCTAGGCAACAGCGTCAAGGTTTGCAATCCAAAAAGACAAATGCCAACAACCTGTTTTATAATTCTGATTGTGAAGCTTTCAAACTTCATCAAAATATGGAACCTGTGAGGGCACTGAAATGGCTAAGGCAAAAGAAGAACACTAAGACACCAAACCAAGAGATTGGCCCAAATGCTGCCAAACTGCCTAAAGCCTTCAGCCATCAATAAAATCTGTTCAAAAAACTCATGCTTATTTAAAAAATATTTTTTCTCAAATCAACTTAGGATAGTTAAAGAAATATGTCTGCAAATACAAGTCAACTGTTTTGTTTCAGAAAGCATCCCTAAGAATATCTGGGGCTGGGGTGAGCGCTGAAGTGGTAAAATCATGTTCAGTGAGTCGAACCGGCTCCTTCTCCTCAGCAGCCAGAATAGAAAAGTAGAAGAGGCAGTGCCTCTGGGGTCTGGAAGATTTGGGTTTTCAGGGTCAGGTCCAGAAGGGATCCACAAATGCCCATCCCTGCGCCCAGGCAACAGCATCTGATTAACAGCTTGGCAGCCTGGCTGCAGCCTAACAGACCTGTGTGCACCTACCACAGTCATCAGCAGTTTGTCAAACCACTGCAGTTTGAGCTCCGACTTGGACCACATATCCGGGCGTAGCGCGGTCTTCAGAAGATTCACACAACGCCGAGAGAGCACCTCCCCAGGAGACCCGGCTGTGTTGGTGTTGTCATTAACCTGAAAATGCAGCCACACTCAGCTGGCATGTCTCAGCGTGTGTGTGTCCATCATTCTAACAGCACCATTGACACAGTTTCTCTACTGCACATGCACCCTCGCACCCAGCTCTCCGCCTCGTGACCACCTTCTCTGACTCAGACCTTCCCCTACTGGGTCCCTTGCCCCTGCACTCCTCTCCTTTGCAGCATGTCAGTGGGACTGATCTGCAGCTCTGTGTGACTGACAGGCCCACGCTCCTCCCTGGGTGGCCTCCAGCATGCTGCCTGGAGTGCTACAGGAAGTATTTACTGGTTAGACAATTCAGAAGATTCTTTTTAATTCTTGGAAATTCTCAACAGTATTACAAGATACACTATTTTAATAGTTGTAAGAACTTAAGACCCCCCAAATTTAAAAAAAAAATAAAGTTAAAGAGACTAGAAAGATTTCATTTATAATTATTTTTTGAAATATAAAATGAAGTTTCAGGAATGGAATCCAAACAACTCCATGATATTATAAATTGATATGAATGATAAATAAACTTAAATTATAAAGTACTTAAAATAAACTTTAAGTAGACTGATCAACAACATAATGGTTTATGCTCTGTTCCCATTTTAATGATTTGGGGAAAAAAAAAAAGTTGAAAATTAAATAACCAGCCCAAGAGCACTGAGCTACCGTATCTCACCAATGCCAAGATGCTGTTAGTTATGGCACACCATTATTTTATTAGTACGGAAAAAAGACCCATAACCAATTATACCAATTTAAGACACAGGCACATTTTAGAAATATTAACCTGGCATGAAATCAGCAGAATCTGGCAGGAAAGTAACACAATTAACCTTAGGTCTGGTCTATTTTTGACTGTCACAGAAAACATCCTATGGTGTCACTAAATGACTTCTGTTCTTCAGAGTCCCATACCTGACAAGCCACTCGAATGAGGAAGTTCACCACCGTGTCTGTATGCTGCTTGTCGATGGGTTTGGCTAGAAGAGAATCAGCTCCAGGCAGTGACTGACTCCTCCCAAATACCTAGGAAAGGGTTGTCCTTTAAGGCAGGAAGGGAATTCTCAATGAGAACTGCCCACACAAGGTGCTGAGCCAGCTGACGTTACAGGATACTTCCCAGAGACAGACAATGTTCTAGGCATGGGGAACACATGTGGCCTCTGCCCCTCTAAAGGCCACAGAGCCAGCAGGTGAGCAGAGGACTATGTCTCATGTGATGAGGATCCAAAGGGAGTAGGACCCAGCAAGTGGAAAACAGAGTGACTGAGAAGAAGCCTGACACAGGAAACAGGGAAAAAGAAACGGCTTCAGGCAGAAGAAAAAGAGCCAGCAGACTCCCGCTAAGAGAGAAAGGACCTGAAGTCTTTGCAAAGTGGAGGAAAGGCCTGGATGGCCAAGCATAGTGAAACAGGGACAGCTGTGCTGCTCCTGCCTCAGCCACCTGTGCCACTGGGATTACAGGGGTGCACCACAGCGCCCAGCACTCTCTCTCCTGGTTTATGTGGTGCTGGGGATGCAACCAGGCCTCACGCAGGTAGACAAGTGCTCTACCACTGTGCTACACCCCCAGTCCTCAACAGTTTCTCCTGATGCCTTCCTGTAAGCAATTAACGATTGTTCACAAAACTCTAAGAAAAATGTGTCTGGAAACTTGGGAAATACCTTAGTAGGGACATGCCATGGAGCCTATTGGAGCTAAGCTGCCTCTCCAGCTTAGCACTTGGCCACACTCAAATGAATTGAATAAATACACAAGGTCCCACGAGGACACACGGCACACATTAGGAAAGAGTGAGCTCTTACTGCACTGATGGCTCCGGTGGCCGTCCTGAAGCGCTTCACTTCCTGGGCAGAATCTACGGACAGGCCTCTCTTAATGGAGGATGAGACAGAATTGACTCCTTCTCCACTGGAATTTGGGTCCATATCTGAATCCGGCTTAAAAACACACATATATACACCTGACTTTACTGACTGGTTTCCAGGGAGATATGTAAGGAATATAATCAGGGATGACACCAAGAGTTGACATTCCTACCTGCTGGTCCTTGATCCTCTGCAATTCCCACTTGATGACAACCTCTGACAAGTCCACGGCCAGCCTCCTCTGCTCAATGGTGACACTGGGCGTAAAGCCCAGCCTCTGCATGGCACTGACCATGTGCTGTACCAAATGGTGCCGTACGGGGTAGTACACCTGTAGGTGCAGGGCCAGCATCATGTTAGGGATAATGGACATGCTCCAGCACATGTGCAGATACCTACTCGCACACTCATGCTCAAAGATTCTGAACCCCAACTTTATCAAGTAAATTCTCATTTACCCATGAATATGCTTATTATCCCTCTGCCCACATAATAGCGTATTTCAGCATGTTAATAACATCTCTAAAATATGCTGAAAATCTGAATTCTTCTTGGACAAGTAGGTGAGTTTAGTCACATGTATAACAACCTTCAGACTTGATATCATAAAAGTTCAAGACATATCAAGAAGTAAGTTTCCACATCTAAAGAGCTGGCTGTAAAAGAAAAGAGTTTCATCTCAAATCTTTCTCTTACACCTAAAATCTATACGAAACATTTAGATAAAACTAAATCCTGGAGTACTGACATGGCTGGAGAAAAGGAGGAGCACCACTACAAGTAACTCTTCCAGCCAAGTCAACAAATTCCAGAATCACAGACAATTACCTCTCACCTTAAAGTGACAAGTCATCTATCTGTATTCACGGTGGAGGATTTACAATAAGGCAAGCAAGCAAACAGAGGCAAACGCTAAGAGACATTCTCTACACTATGGCAATTTCCAGGTTTGCAAAGCCTGACACATGTACACACCCCAATCAGGGACCTGGAAGCATCTTTCCTGAAAGATGAATGACTACCCTATTATTGTAGGAAAAAAAAGAGCTAGAAGTTCAAAAGCCAATGTCTGAAAACACACTACACACCAATCTGGTATTCTTACATACCTTAAAATGCTGTACAATCAGATGCAAAATGTGCACCAGCTGCGGGACAGTGTGCCCCTCCTCCACAATGATCTTCCTGGTCCAGTGTGTGAGCATCTGGTGCCCATCCTCCATGCGGGCAGGCACTGCTGGGGTCAAGATAGCCATTGCCTGTCTGACAATCGCTCGGGCTTCCATTGCATGAGCCTTGAGAAGACTGTGGAAAACCTAGAATAGGAAAGAAACTCTAATGAAGATGAAAGTGAAGGCTTTGAAGAATGGGCTATTAATACTCAGAACTGAGGTATAATATTTTTGCAAAACAGTTTTTGAAAAATTCCTTAGAGCCAGGCATAATGGCACACGTCTATAATTCCGGTGATTGAGGAGGCTCAGGCAGGAGGATTGCGAGTTCAAAGCCAGCTTCATCAATTTAGCAAGGCTCTAAGCAGCTTAGCAAGACCCTGTCTCTAAATAAAATACAAAAGAGAGCTGAGGATGTGACTCAGTGTTGAGTTTCCATGGGTTCAATCCTTGGCACTAAAAAAAAAAATAGGACTGCTATTGAAACAACTTCTTTGCTTTAAGTTTTGATCAATAAATAAAATCATTCTAATATTTACTGAGCTTCTATGGTGTGCCCTTACTGGGCTAGGCCAGTCAGAATGAGTGAGGACCAGCACCTTGCAGAACTCTTCTGTCTAGCCTAAGTGGCTGGAGTTAGTTGAGGCAAACCGATCATTTCACTATGGCTACAGTATGAAAAAAAGAAGCGGAAGGGACCAATATCAGAGGCAATGACAGCAGCAATTTCAATCCTTCAAATGAAAGGTGAAGCCAGGAACCCAAAGAAAACAATTCCATTAGTACTGAGGGTGGAGAAGGCAGGAAGGACACTGGAATCAACAGGACTTGCAGAGATGCATGGGCCCTAGGGAGGACTAGAGGGTATCAGAAATGACCCTAGCTGGAACAACTGGGGGAAAGTAGTGCCTGCCACAGAGCCTTAAGTCACATTTCCTCCCAAGTGCCTAAGGGAGGTGGTGACTGGCTTTCTGGGTCTGGAGTTTAACATCACAAAAGTGAGAGGGAACAGTTAGGGAAAACCACTGAATGCGGCCTCAGGGAAAGAGCTCCCACTGATCAAGGTGAACATACAAATGTATCATTGCATTTGATTCTTTTTTTTTTTTCTTTTAATACTTATTTCATTGCATTTGATTCTTTTTTTTTTTTAGATTTATTTTTTAGTTATAGTTGAACATAATACCTTTATTTTATTTATTTATTTTTATGTGGTTCTGAGGATTGAACCCAGGGCCTTGAATATGGTAGGCAAGCACTCTACCAATGAGCCAGAACCCCAGACCATGCATTTGATTCTTAAGCACAGACACTGATTCACCCACGGGACATGGGAGTGGAGAACATGAAACACAAAACAGGGCTGCCAGGCATCAGAGCCTACACCATCGAAGCTCAGGATAAAGTACTAAACCCATCAAAACTACACAGAGGTCATAAAATGCAATTTCGAAGTGCCCACGTTTGGGGCTAGGGAGAGCTGGGATCCTTGACAAAGGCACTTTCAAATAATTACAGTGGTGTATACCTATAGTCCCAGTAGTCATGAGGCTGAGGCAGGAGGATCCCTTGAGCCCTAGCGTTTGGGGCCAGCCTGGGCAAAATGGTAAGACCCTATTTTAAAAAACTTTTTTCTAAGGAGCTGGAGTTGTGGCTTAGTGGTAGAGCGCCTGCCTAGCACATGTGAGGCACTGGGATCTATCCTCAGCACCACATAAAAAATAAATAAAATAAAATAAAATAAAGGTATTGTGTCCATCTACAAATAAAAATACATTTAAAAAAATGAAAACTTTTTTTCAACGTAATACCAGTATTGGGAAGCCAAATGCAATGGGTAGAGAAGCCTGAAGTGTGAGGAGGAGGCACTGTTTCAAAAATAAGGCTGTAAAGGAACCAGAAGGCAGAGGAGTAACCAGGGAGGAATGAGCTGGGATTCATTACTATGGAGGGCTCACAGGTTGGTCTTGCCGCTCCCCATTCTTTCCCTGGTAAAAGACACATAAGGAAGGCCAACTTTGTTAGGTGCACAGCCCTAGGGCAATGAGCTCATTTGTCTGCTGTGCAGTCATCACCTCCTCCATCTCCAGAACGTTCTCATCTTCCCAAACTAAAACTCTGTCCTCGTCCAACACTGACCTTGCATTCCTCTTCTCCCCAGTCCCTGGGAACCTCTATTCTGTCTCTGTGACTGTAGCTATCATGAGTAGATAGGTTTTTGTTTGTTTGTGGGTGTTTTTTGCAGTTTTTATAAAATAAATGAGTTCTTTTTTTTTCTTTTAACTGTATTGAAGAAAGACAGCAGAAAAGGAGAGGCTAAGGCTGCATAGGTGTGGGGACAGGAGTGAACCGGGGGCACACAGGGAGCCCTGCTAAGTACCTGGAGGACAATCTTCTTATGTATTGCAAATTTGGCAATGATGTGTGCCAGAAGCAAGTGCCCGCTGTACTTGCACGCTGGGTCCACACAAGCCTTCGAGAGCAGGCAGGGCCACGCGAAGGTCATCAGGCGGCGCAGCTTGCTGTTGCGATTCTTGTTGTTGTCATGGATGTGGTGCGGGGCGTGCTCTACCAGCAGCGTGGCGTACTGCAGAAGGTAGATCCTTAGGGAGTCCAGCATGTCCGCCTGCTTCTCTGGGTCCAGGACCTGCCAGGAACACAAGCAGGAAAAGCTCATTTCTGGTTTTGAGCTCTTTTACTGCCTAAGGGCCACACATCAAGTTTAAAACTTAAAAATGCACGCATGCACACACACATACAGACGCTCTGTGTATATACGTTTATGTCACAATAATTCTCCTTTTATGTTCAACTTATTTCATTGTTTAAAAAGAAAACCAGAAATGAGAAATATAATGCTGAGTCCACTCAATTCAACTAAGTACGCTAACCACCTTCTGTTCATTAGCTCTGCCTAAAGCTGGAGTACAGACAGGCTAAGGTCAGTTCTCTTCCCTGATCTCCTGCTTCTTAGCAATACCTCTCCCCCTTCTCAACACTCAAAACCCAACTCTTCAATGATCCCAAGACGATGCTCTAGGCATACACTAGAGAAGGTGGCACAGGGAAGGGGCTGTGTCAGGGTCCCTATTTGCCCAGAATAACACAAGTATCAGTATGTAGACTAAGAATAACTTCTGGGCTCAGAAGAGGAAGGAAGCCTGTCCTAAAGGACAAAGACTACATAAGGACTAGTAACCTACCAACAGGAACAATGACAGTCCCTTTTGTCTTGATCCCTGGATGGAATGGATAAGAAATCTAGCCCTGTCCCTTCCAAAGAACATTAATATGTATGCGGCAGTCTCCTCTAGAGACTACGAATTAACACTGCAAATGGAGAATGAAGAGTACCCAGCATTCCAGCAAACAATCTGCATTTAAAAACTCTATTCAACAATCTCAGGATACAGAAGACATCTGACCCTAAAGTTCAACACAATGGGCCTTAAGCAAATAACACAGCGCAGACATTCCAGTACAAATTTCAGATATCACTATTGCCACACAGCACTTGGTGAAGATAGGTCCCAGGTCCCAACACCAACTGAGTCCAACATAATATTCTCCTGCCTTTTACTAGACTCTTTTATAAAGCTAAGGACAAAAACAGAACATCAAACCCCACAATAGGCGCTTTTACAAACTAACCCAGGTCTGGATTTTAAAATATTTTGTTTCTGACTGGAATCTATTAATGCAAAAACATTAATTCATTCCCAAGTGTGGTGCCTTCAACAATTAAATAATAAGAATTTTAATGGGATGCTGTGATGTGCCATTAATCAATGCAATCACAAAAAAATAAAAGCCTTGCAGCAAACTTATTCCAACAAGCCCCTCTGCATGCTCCTGCACAGGTTCACTCATCTGCAAGCTCTCAACATGCTGAGACACTGCTGGGAACACACCTTGGTTATAAACACGCTGGTGATGCTCTCAGGGTTGTCTCCTTCTGGATTGGGAGGTCCTAAGAGCTGCTCTCCTTCCCCCTTCTCAAAGCTGTACAAGAAAGCAGGATTCAGGATATGCTGCAGAACCTACAAAAAGATTAAAAATGAAAGAGGAGGAAAACAGTCATGCTGCTTATTTGTTTAAAAAGGTGGGGAGGATAATACTTTTTGGTCAACCTAAACCATCATACCAGAACTCAACCAAGGCAGCGAGCAACCCCTCATCTAGACTCCTAGCCCAACAGCAACTGCCCAGCTAGGTTAAAATGTGAGGAAGAAACCCAGTGTCAGCCTGTGCACTCTTCTCACTTCAAAACAAGTCAGTTTCTGAAAACAAGGGATCTAGCGATCTACTTTTCAATACTGGTCCACGGCAAGATCTGCTGTGTGCCTTCTCAGCAATGGCATTTCATGTCCGCAGTCCAGCCTGCCACCTGAGCCTCAACAGAGACACAGCTGAAGGGTGGGGCAGGGTTCCCAGGGCACCAACCATCGCACCTGTGGCCTTCTGCTGCATAATCGTACAGCTCACCTTTGCTTTCAGTTCATCTCCAAAGTTGGGGTCATTGAAGTCTACAAAGCGAAAAAACAGGGCACGTTTTTGAGCAATGCTATAATTTTTGGGAATCTCTTCTTCCATATACTCTTTTAAGAATGTCATATTGCAGAGAAAACGACCAGTGAAAGCTCGGAGCAGCTGGAACAGCAATTCTATGTCTCCATAATTCCTCCTAAAGAATCAGAAGGAGAAAACATGTTGACTTCAAGCAAATTCTGTCAGGTTGTATCACCTGACATGCCTTTTAAGCAGCAAGTTGTAGCCCATCCCCTACAACAAATCTGACTACAGGTGTTCAATGAGCCTATGTTTAATTTGCATATCCTTGTGCAAATTAAAAAAGAGGCCCCAGTTTCTTAGCTTATCCAACAGGGCAGCCTTATGACACAGGCAAAGGTTGATGGATGCACCCACTTGCAGTAGTTCAGCAGACAGAAGGCCAGCAGCTTGGGCTCCTTCCAGTTGGTGGCAGCCATGTTCTCCTTCCGGTGTCTTTCTTGAAAGGTCTCGCTCACCCAAACGCGTCTCAACTGGCTTACCAGTGAGTGCTGGCTGGCCAGCCAGGAGTCGTCATTTTTAACTATGATGCTGATAATCTGTCAGAGAAGAAACAGTCAGGGATGTGCAGCTCGACCAGACTGGGGACTGCAGGGGCCTCCTGAGAAGACGTTACCTTGATGGCCTGGAACTGGAGGTCCAGGCGCATGGTGCTGGTGCTGGGTGAGCCAGGGCGCACGGCAGTCTGCGCACCGCCCGGCAGCAGCAGGGTGATGAATCTGTTGGGGTTAGCTGCCAACACATCCCGCAGAGGCCTGGCATCTTTGTGCTTTAAAAAACTCTGGAAGCAAGAAGATTTACATTAAACAGGGATGAGAGGTGGGAGGGAAAGGGAGTGAGAAGGGAAATCGCATGGAAATGGAAGGCGATCCTCAGGGTTATACAAAATGATATATAAGAGAAAAGGAGGGGTAAGACAAGATAATACAAATGGAAGAAATGATTTACAGTAGAAGAGGTAGAGAGAGAAAAGGGGAGGGGAGGGGAGGGGTGATAGTAGAGAATAGGACTGACAGCAGAATACATCAGATACTAGAAAGGCAATATGTCAATCAATGGAAGGGTAACTGATGTGATACAGCAATCTGTATACGGGGTAAAGTTGGGAGTTCATAACCCGCTTGAATCAAATTGTGAAATATGATGTATTAAGAACTGTGTAATGTCTTGAACGACCAACAAAAAAAAAAAAAAAAAAAAAACCCTCTGGAAGCAAAACAAATAAATGTGTTTTAAGATAAATCTAACTCACAAAAGGCTACAGGACCTGAATTCTAAGGTTCTTGCTAAATCTCTGTAGGCAGGCTAAAAACAAACAAATAAATAACACAGTAAACACCCTTTTCAAAAAACAACGCTTTTAGACAGTAATCATTCTTCATGATTTGGACTTCATAATCCTAGCAGCATACTCATTTGTTACCACCAGCAAAATCCAATGATTCCTAAGCCTGAGCTTTTCATGGAGATAACCAAATAGCAGTAACATCTCCAGATTCAAACGTCTCTGAGAAACATGAAGCCAGAACAAGGAACAGTGACAATAACGTCCTACAGCATACTGGCCAACGCAAATCTGCAGGGACCTGACCGCAGTCACTTTAGCTCCTACCATGAACATTCGGCTCCACTGGGGATCATTGAGTGTCGCCTCCATCATGAACAGCTCTACCGTCTGGGAGGGGTGCCGGGTCAGGAACTTGATGAGTGGCTCTCGGAAGGGACTGCCCGCCTATAGAACACAGGGAAGCTGCAGTGGTCTCCCTTTCTCAGGGCACACCCACCTGTCAGCATGGTTAGCACAAGCACCCACCCTCTACCTGGATTGCAAATGACCACAAATAAGTATTAATATCTAGCATCTTTATGTTGTCAGCTGATCCCATTCAAAACACAAGAGAGTGAAAATATTCCAAGTGTGAGAATCAGAATCAACCCTCAGTCCAGACCATACCTCAATCAACATAGCCCGCTCCGTTTTCATTACAACCTCTAACAAAGGTTTGACCAGAGTCTGAGGTGCAGCTGGGATTAGATGAAAAAGGTTTATAATTGCAGAACAAATCTTCATTTCCTAATAAAGAAAACCAGAAATCACAAACAAGCCAATTAGTTTTATGAGCAAGAGAAACATCACTACAGACCCTACCAGTCTAGCTACATTTGCAAGGCTGCCACCAAAGCAGAAGGTTAACATGGAAAAGCCACAACTTACCAGTCTTAGACTACCACTGTGTTGTGTACTATTCAGACTAACTGCACCTGGCTCAACTGCTACGTGTGTGTGTGGGTGACTAAATGGTGTGATTGTGCCCTTTGTTCTCAGGCATACTAACAAGGGTTGGAGGTGACCTTACCTGTCATCTGTGCTAGCCCCCTTTTCACAGAGGCAGGGACAATGAATCATACCTGCAGCCATGAGAGCATCAGGACTGACCCACCTGGCGGTGGCATCGTGGGGTCTTCATAACACACTAAGTTCTGAGAGCACAGGCTTCTTTTGCCCTCAAAACTTAGCCAAGGGAGGTCCTCAAAAAACACTTGAGTATTTATCCTGGAAACTGAATGTCAGTGTAAATGAACGACTGATGATGGGACAAAGCATTTGTCAACCAGGCCCAAAAACAAAGCTGACGAAATGCTATGTTGAACTAGGTGAAAAGTGTGTACAAGGCCAAGCTCCACACTTTCCAGCAGCTCAGTGGTGGGCTGCTGAGGGTTCTTCCAAAGTCTCAACGGCCCATTCTAGGAGGTCACAGTTTTACTTCTGCCATTCAAAAAACCTCTCTGTGGCCACAGGTAAGGAAAGAGCCTCAGACACAGCACCCCGCATAGTGCACAAGGTGGAGTTCGTGGCTCTTGAAAGGTAAAATGGGGATGATAGACACTGGTCAAGAGGGGCCACATTCCCAGCAGCAGTTCAGATACTTTTCAAACTTTCTCTTTCAACCAAAAGGCAAAAGGGAAATGGGCAGGAAATGGGGAAAATAGGTTCAGCATCAGCCCTGCCCCACCTCTAATTTTCAAATCCTTAAAGTAAATTCTATCCCCAAATCATTACATTCTGAGAAGGTCTCGAATGCCATGGTTTTTTATTTTCAAAGCAATGTCATAAAGATCACTTCTTCTGATTTTACAACATCACTGGAAGACAGAAATGACAGGTGTTATTATCCCCATTTTACAGAGGAGGGAAAGCTAGAGTTTGACTGTCCAAAGCCACAGTATTCTCATCACATCTTTGTGTATATGTCTGAGGAAGAGAGAGGGGAAGGGGACTGGAGGGGCACAGAACCGTAAGGTTGTAAATTAAGGCAGTCAGCGAGCTGGCAGTGTGGAAGGAAATATATCACTCCCAAGTTCTAAGAGATATACTGTATCTCTAAGAAGGTTCTCAGGATCTTGTTAGATATATGAGTTCATATGAATGTTATGACAGAAAAACCAATTTAATCTTCAGTAGTATTGAGATATTGCAATTCTAACATGTAGAAAACAAAAGAACTTAGAATCTTTTTAAAATGTCCTAATATAGAACATGCGTGGCATCCGGACAGTTCACAGCAATGATACTAATACAACTCTGCCACAGACAGACAGCACAGGTCACCGCACTCAAAGGCACAAGGCACTCTGTCCACTACAGAATCACAACACAGCTAACGAGTCACAGCAAAACCAAATGCGACAACAACCCCCTCCTGCGGCTCCACTGAGATTCTCACCTCTACCCCTTCCATGGCAGGCTGAACCAAAACAAAAATCACAG
Organism: Ictidomys tridecemlineatus; assembly: GCF_052094955.1. Classification (NCBI taxonomy): domain Eukaryota; kingdom Metazoa; phylum Chordata; class Mammalia; order Rodentia; family Sciuridae; genus Ictidomys; species Ictidomys tridecemlineatus. The sequence continues at coordinate 110,103,961 of NC_135486.1, read as the reverse complement.
CATGAAAAAAGGCAACAAAAAGGTAAAAAGAAACGAAAAGAAAAGAAAAGATAAAGTGTTCTTCACATTGCAAGTCATAAACTGACTTTTAATAGGTTGTTCTCACCTCAAACTGACAGAATGGAGACAAGGAACATCTCCCGCACTCTGAAATGCTTTCCTGAGGATGGGGAGGAAAATCATCTTTTTCTATTTATGTCATTTACATAATACTTCCCATATACTCAAACACAGTAAGGGTTATTTGGGTTAACAAGACAGTAAAGACACAATTATCAGAAAGCAAACGATAATTAACAAATGCTCAGCAGCAAAAAGCAACCTCCACCCTCAGATGTCAACAACCCTCTGACGGTGTCTCATAGTGAGTTTCTTCTCTAAGTCAAATTTAAAACCAGGGCTTCTTATGTCAGGGAGAAATGGTAAGACCTTGTTATATGCAAATATATTTTTAAAAGACTTCTTTTACTGAGTGAATAATTGAAGATTTTTATGTGAAGCACTAAGGCATTGAAAAAAAAATGAGGGGGAAAAAAAAAACTCTTTCCCAACTAGAGTCAGAAGAGAACCAGGTGGTGCAAGCCCATCAATTAGTCATATCTGAGCCCCATCCCACCAAGAACAAGGCCATGACATCCCCCCCCAGAGAGTTGGGTTATCTTGTGTGGTGAAGCGCAACCTTCGGCAAACTATCTGTGAGTCTACATGTGTATACAGAAGTGGCAATAACTATGTATCGTACCCCATACAATCCATGTCAAAAGGGAAGCTTTCCTAAACATGGTGATAGTGCAGAGCTCTGATCATCAGGGATATCCCAAGTTCACTGCTTTACTCAACTACTTAATGTTTTCAACTGTGGTATCTCAACTGAGCAAAGTTATCTGGGAATTCTACCAATAGGAACCAACTACTTTCCATTAACTGTTCTCTTTCCTGTAACACGATTTCTTAAAAAAAAAAAAAAAAAAAAAATCAGAGAACAGGGGCCTGGCCCAGGGCTTAGGTGATGAAGCCATGGCTATGCTCTCTTCCTACAGACCCCCAAAATGCTAAGGCCCGAGGTTCAGACACGGGACCAACCTCAGGAGCCTGACTCCTTCTCTGATCAGGCAGTACACTCAAGGGATGATAAATACGTCCCAAGAAGAGCCCACAGACCTATCAATACCCCGCACAACTCCCCCCATGCAAAAAAATTTGTGATGAAAGTTTACAGGCTCATTTTGATTTAATGGAAGCCATTCACCTACCTCTAGAACTTTTTAAAATGTTTATTAAAGATCATACAATGTGTTTCAGAAAAGGCACAAGTTATTATAATAACAAATGTAAACTTTAAAGCAAAAAAATCCCTCAGAGATGAGGGATGGGAGGCCAGGCACAGAGGCAGTGGCGCCTTCCCGGAGCAGCAGCTCTGCCGGAGTGCTCTGCTCTCCTCCACGAAGGTCCTCATTTATGTTTTGCATATATAAATAATAAAATCTTCCAAGGGTCAGTCATGGTATACAATGTCTTTAAAAAATTTGAATTCCTGGTTTAGTTCTGCTTAGTTGGCTGTTTAGAAGCGGAAGGAAACAAGATACCAAACAAAACGCCTTGACACAGAATGGTCAAAACAAAGCATAATAAAGCGGAAAAAAAAAACCCAAGTCGGGATGAAACACAGCATCCAACAAATAGGCACAAGAGGACAAAAAGCCACATTAATTATGCTTCTGAAGAACTATGAAGAATTCCCTAAGGGTGATACAGCAGTAAATTTCACCAGGGATCACAGAACTTAAGGAAAATATACTTCCACTGATACATCATCAACTTAGAAAATACTTCAAAACATTAGCATGTACAATATTAGATACAAAACAGCAGAAAGCATGCATTTTTAAAGAGACAAAGTCTTTAATGACCAACATCATATACTTAAGATTTAACTACAGCAGTCTTCCCTCAAAACCTTATAAATTTGCTTTAAATGCTGGTCATTTATTTTTTTGGCAAAATTAGGGTAGGGGATTTAGACCTAGAAAATATATAAGCCCATATTTATGTGATGCTTTATTATATTAGTTCTATAAGTCCTAAAAAATCTCTAGTTGGTTTTATCAAGCAATAATGATTAAACACGAACGTTACCGACCAGCAAGTGATGGAAAGCAATGGAAACAAGAGCGGAGGAACGCACCACCATGTAAACAGCTGCTGCCAAGAACAGTCTAGAAAACACGCTGTTTAAAGCAAAACTAGTAAAATTGAAATACTCCCAGAATTCTCATAAACATATATGTCATAGTAAAGTGAACAAAAGGGAGATTTTAAAGAAACAAGAATGAATTTTTAGCCATTAAGAGAAATAAAAGCAAGATGTAGTGCTAATAAAGTGATTTAACAAATTTACATGGACTTAAAATTACATAAAATCAGATTTCTGACCAGCATTTTAATTGAAGCACTGCTCTGGTTTTAGCACTGATACCAGCACTGTACAACCTGGGTGCCCTTCCCAGAAACAAGCAAGTCACTCACGTTTCCGTCGCTCCTCTGGCCCCCTTTGTGGGTGATGACCACCACTTCCATCCATTTGCGCAGATGTTGCTGTTGAAAAAACACATCTCTAGATACAAATTCTTCAGGGTAGAAACATTTCACTTGCAAATACTGCTTTCTTGATGGACACTAGCAATCTTTCATTTCCCTTGTATTTAATATGATAACTACAGTGTTTCCATTACTGCAATAGCCCAATATCAAACTAGTGATGTGGACAAACGGCATTTGTTCTTATTATTTACACAGAAGGGCTAAATTTGCTACTATGACAAAGTATCCTGAAACCTGCTCATTCCAAATCCAGGCCCTGCTTTTCCTTCAGTGTTGATTATATGCACTGTTGTTCAACTGTGTCAGATATCAGGCAGGGGACAGAGAAGTGACCCACAGGCCTCATCCCTGCCTAGGGGAACTCATAGTCCAGTGGGAAAATAAGGTAAAACACAAGGTGCTTAAGGCACAGGAACCAGCTTTAGGCCGCTGTTCTACCTTGAGAAATGCACAAAATAATATACCTGCCTTCAAAGTACAGGCTCACAACATTTTGTCAATAAAATTCCCTTAAGGATAATAACCATTAGACTATAAATTCACCTGACCTATACCTTACTCGAAAGAGAACTGAAGGTATCAACAATGGCCAGCCGTGTCACTTTCTTACTTTAAGATTTTCCAAAAGAAAAAAAATGATATTAACTAGTAAATAAAATCATTTTCAATTTTTAGTTCAGTGAGGAAATATCCAAAACAACAAAACACATAAGATCTTTTAAGATCAAATGTCAAGCGGTTCAACTGAGAGAAAGGAACCAAGTATCACACATAACAGAAGAAAGCTGGGCCCTTATCTCACCCCATCCACAAAAGTTAATTCAAAATGGATCAAAGACCTCAACGTAAGAGCCAAAACTAGAAAACTCCTCTCAAAGGGAAAAACTCAGGGTTCTTTCCATGAATGCCGACCTTAGAGAGTGTCTTATCTCTGAAAATAACGCCAATGGCCCAAGCTGCGAACCTCAAAAGAGCATCATGAAGGAAAACAAAAGCCCCACTGGTGGCTGGGCGCAGTCTGAGTGAGAATGAGCCACCCACAGGTGGAGTGTCCCGGCAGAAGCCAGCAGGCCTGGGTATCAGGCAATCTGTGCCACTAAATGCAGAAGCACTGCCATCTAAAGTCAGTGTGTGGGGGAGGAAATGTCTGGGTAAACAGCAGCACAATCATTCTCTATCCAAGTACGCCAACATTCTGCTTCTAGAGGATTTTCAACCTTTTGGAAAGCCAGAGAAGGGGGAGACAAAATCTCCTGAATGAAACAACACAAAACCCACATATTTTATTATAGGGAAAATGACACTCAGCCTGCATCAGAAGCAACTAACTATAAGGCAGTTCTCCTCATGCTGCACAAAAAAATATCTGGATAATAAGGAACTGCCAGCTCATGCCAGATCTGAACAAACACCCCCCAAAAAGTTACTTCAACCAGGCATATAAGGGAAGCAAAAAATGAGAGCTGAGAGCAGAGACAGTAATTTTTTAAAAGAACCAAATGCATTAGGGCATTTAGAACACAAATACACACACACACACACACACACACACACACACACACACACACACATACTCGCTTCATATATGAAATGTGGGAGAAGTATGTACTTGATATGTTCTGTTGGGAAGCATACAGATCACCTATTTTAACCACTCATGTCAACGTCTGTATGCATGGAAACTATTAAGTACTAAGTACATTAACATGTGGAGGCCTAAGGGGAAGTACCCTAGGACTTGGAAAGTGTGCTCCACGTAAAGCTGAGTTTCCCAATTACAATCTATTATTAAGGAACTACTCATACTTTCAGTGCTATGGTCATTATACATTATTTAGTTACCTAAATATATGAAAAAAACAGTACATGAGGTAAACGACTTTGTGGTTTTCATACATGAGCTATCTATCTATCCCCCAAATGCAATACATCCACACATACATAATCTGTCTGCTCACTTCTACTTACAGCTTATACCTGTAAAATACCTCCAGTATCAAAGTGTCTAAAGTGCTACTTAGCAAACAAGCATGAAAAATACATGCAGTTACAATGAAGTAAGGTGACAAACAACTCTTCAAGAAACTGTTTACATTAGAAGCAAAAGGTAATGCAAAAGAGCTGACACATGAACTCTTCCATCTGCCTACACTTACTGTTAGACAAACCCCGTACTTGCAGTTATTTCTCTGATAATTCTAAAATGCAAAAGATTTCTGAAGTTCTTGCTCTAGGTTATATAGGAGATATTTCTTCTATTTTGTAGAAGGAAATGTAAATTGGCAAATGTCTTCAGAGAGATATGTGACAACACACTTGAAGATTAAAATCCATACATTCTTTCTGAACTAGAAGTTCTACCTCTAGAAACTGGTGCTACAGATAGACAAGGGAAATTACAAACAAGTTTTTTGCTTCATCATAGACTAATGGTAAAAGATGAGTCCAATTAATGAAATATTATGTAGCCAAATAACACAATGAAGAAGCACTTTGTGCAATCACATGGAATGATGGCACTAGTGGGAAAACCAGGAACTGTGTGTATATGAGCCTCCTTTGTGGCAAACAAAAGAATATCCACATATTCTGTGATACATGTAAAGTATCTCTAAAAACATCACAGGATGCTGTTAACGCTGGCTGATTTCAGGGAGGGATACCCAGCAGAAGGCGGCCAGGGAAGGAGACTTGCTTTTGCATTTTGAGCCAGACAAACGTAGTGTTTATTTAAAAATAATACATTCATAAGAATTATTCATAAATTTTTCAAGTTCTATAGAGTACTGTTGTGTTTGTTTGTTTGTTTTAGTTATTGATGGACTTTTATTTAATTTATTTATATGCGGTGCTGAGAATTGAACCCAGTGCCTCCCATATGCAGGGCAAGCGCTCTACCACTGAGCCCCAGCCCCAGCCCCAGCCCCTAGAGTACTGTTCAAACACATTTGACTTACCATCATCTGATCACAAAACTTATCATTGAAGGAATTTGGGAAGAGCCTCGTAACCGAAGTCAGGCGATTTACAACATTTAGTGTCAAGCTTCGATAATCTCCCAGCATCATCAACAGAGGTCGCATATGTGTATGAATTTGATCTACTTCTATGGTAGCACCTTCTAAAAACTGTGGGAAAAAAAGATGTTATAACAAAAAATAGGCATCAGAATACTTCACAACCGAGGGGAACTCACATTCAATTCTGCATCATCTGTTTTCCCTTGAAAATGGAGAACCAGTCACATATCTAACCATGTGTCCTCCAGAAACTGATGATGGAATGAAGACCCAGCTGTACTACACTGTGACTATGAGACTGGAAGGACACTACCATCTAATGTGCGGTTATCAGACAGGCTTCCTTCCAGGTGTACAGAACGAGGTACACATGCATACTCTCACAAGCACACGTGTGCACACACAAGCACTCACCTTCCTCATACAGGCCTCTCCAGCCTCCTGGAGCTCACTGTTGGTGGAATTAAGGGCTTTGAAGAGTGCAGCAATGATTTTCTCCCTGGACTGAGGAAGGTAATTACAGGCAGCAAGTGCATCTGTAGGGAGAAAAATCAGTACAATTTCATTATTAATCTGAAAAACACTGGAACAATTTTCTTCTGTAAAGGATCCTACCAACTATGAACCACTAACCCTCTTTCCTAGTATCTGGTGTCAAGAAAAACAAAGGATACATGGTCTTCCAGCCACATGGTCAATGCTGCCTAGGAGTGAAGTTAACAGCCTGCCTGAAAGACCACAGTAAATCTTCTGCCTCCAGATACCCTGCTCCCAGTCAGGCATGGTAGTGCAGCCTGTGATCCCAGTGACTCAGGAGACTGAGGCAGAAGGATCATGAGTTTGAAGCCAGCATCAGCAACTTAACAAGGCCCTAAACAACTTAATGAGACCTTGTCTCAAAATAAAAAATAAAAAAGGACTATCGATCCCAATGCCAAAACCAAAAAGCAGATACCCTTCTCCCAAAACATCTTCAGAGTTTCAGTGCAGCTGTCACATCTGAGTTTCAGAGAGCATGGCCTCCAGAGCATGGGTGACAGGGAAGAAATGCACATGGCTTGACCACTCAACTACCAACGTTTAATCAGGCAGCCTCTGCTCCCTGCCCCAAGTCTGAGGGCTAAAAGCTTTAAACCTTTGAAAATGGAAATATTCTTACAAAAGAGGACACATCTCAACACATAAGAGGCATCCTGACAGAAGTGAGGAGCTGCCAAACAGCTCCCCCAGAGTATTCCATTACCTTTGGTGATTACCAAAGGGATATGGCAATATTTTACTAAGTACATAAGAAGCAACAAACAATCAACTTTAAAAAGCTTATATTGTCTATTTATTCAACACATAAAAAAAAAAAAGAAGAAGAAATGACTGTTTATATGTACAATGGTCATTCAGTACTGATCTAGTATGTTTTCCTAATACTTGTACTAATCAACAAAAACTGATACTCCTGGTGAAAACTCTGAAACTATAGGATTCTTAAATGCTTCATTAGAAAGTCTATAAAGGCAATAAGGTACCTTACTATTTACTCTGATTCTGATGAAAATGTCACTATGGACAGTATGACAATTCTTTTAAATGGAACATTTGATTCTTAGGAGAATTATAAAGAGCCTAGTGCACAGTAAAATCCACAGACTATTTGATTACAAAGTTTCTTAAATCCTAACAATGCATGCAATCTTAAGGTATCTCATTATGTAACTTGATAAACAGATCCCATCTTTAAAAGACCCCAAAAGCCAGAAGCATCAACAATAAAGGCCACTGTCCCCTTTCCTTTTATACCCTGTAACTTGTTTCACATTTATATTCACTTACTTAATGCTGCAATCCGTAAAGGTACAAGTGACGGAAGGCTTTTATAACAGGGCAACTTGGTTAAAGCTGAATCCTCAGCCTCACACAAATTCAACAGCTGGAAAAGGTCAAACAATTGAAGTGAGCCCACTTCTCCTGGAAAGACACGGTGACCTCACAAATAATTGAACATGGTCTGCCAAACACACCAAAACGCAACTAACAATGGACAAACTAAACTAATCCTAAAGAAGCACTAAAATATGACTGAGCTACTCTATTCTAAAGCAAAGCTGAATTAACCTCATGAGTGAAATAAATTCTTAGACATGTCCTCACTCACTCTGATACCATGTTTTTTTTGTTTTTAATTTTTTTTTTTTTTAAATAACAGACAATGTTTATCTAACTGCAAATCCCAGATGGCAGGTTCATCTCCCCTTTGTTCAAAGCTGCCTCCCCTGGGCCCTGGGCAAGCACTCAGAGACATGGGACATAATGCAAGCATTTGAGTGGTCACTTTTTTTTCCTTTTCCAGCACAGAAGAGCATAATGAAGGAGGCTGAATGTCACTGGGAATTCCAGCAGCTATCCTTCAGACATGTTGGCATACAAGTATATATTTATGTATCTAATATTTAAAATAACATACATGTATATATTGTTCTAATACTATTTCTGCCGTCTCTTTATTTACATCTTAGAAAACTAATATAGGTTTTTATCGTATTTTTCCCTTTAAGATTCCTACCTGGTAAAAGAATGAAAGCAGTAGGAAAGAACACATAGTGAAACACTTCCAGTCATCCACCAAATTCTTCTCCCCAGAGGAAACTACCAAGTCCTTGTATGACCTTCAACAATCCTCTCCCATATGAGCGTGTGCATGTGTAGGTGTAGGGGCAGGCGTTGAATATGTGTGTTTTGGGTAACTACAATACAAACCAGAGTTCCAGACATGGTCATACTCCAGGATCACTTGGGACTTTTAGAGAACAAATTCCCAAGTCTCACCCTGATCTACTGAACTTGGGTCTCCAGGGAGAGGAATTAGAGCCTATACTTTTCAAGTGATTCTCCCATATTCTGGTGCAGCTGGAGGACTGATGAACATTTAGAAAACTAATTTAATGTCCTCAATGCTACCAGACTCTGGTTGTAGGTTTAGTGAGTCTTCTATGAATGTTATACTATGTCTGAATCCAGAACAGGCAAGGGAAGTTGTCCCCCCACTTTGCAATAACTCTTTTATGAAGGATATAAAAAGGTGTAAAAGACCACAGCCTCATGCCCAAGCAAAAACAGAGAGCTTAAAAAAAAAAAAAGAAAGAAAGAAAGAAAACCAAGAGGTAAATTTTTATAGTTGGACATTCAGGTTTAGTATCAGGAGGAATTTCTTTCCTTAGGATTTCTGCCTCGGTTTACTCTATAATGCCTGCAAAAGCAAAATTCATGTCCCATGAAAATTTCAAATTGGGGCTGATAATCAGACTGTTATTATACTCTAAGAATTAAATCTTATAATTTGACTTTATCACAGTTTAATTTCTGTTCATTACTAATTCTCTATTTAATTATCACCTCACAGTTGAATGTTTACATGACAAATATCTAGAAGATGCATGTCTGGGTCAAGGAGCAAGTCAAGTCCACTAAAGGAAATGAGAACCTAGCCAGGGAATGCAATGGTTGGGAACCATGCTGTGAAATAAGACTCTTAATTCAAATCTAAGCTCCGCAGCTAACCTGCTCTGTGGCCTTGAGCAAGTAACAAACCCTCAGACTCAGCGGCCATATCTTCAAAATGAAAATCAAAAGCATCTATGCCTCCTAGGGCACTGTCAGAGCTAAGTAAGGGTGCTTATGACATTCTCAACAGCATATGGTACATGGACGTGATCCCTAAGTTTTTTTAATTTGGCCCTTGCTCTGGCTGGCGTTGTTCTAGGAACCAATGCTACAAGAGTGATTAAAGCAGGGGGTACAGTTTTATCACTAAAGCACAACTGCAGAGGCCCTAAATTAGAGCAAGGTTCCCTATAAGTCTGAGTTCTAAGGACTCGGGGAACAGCACCATTCTGCTGAGCATCTCTGGGCACAGTGCCTCTTTCCTACCAGATCCCAGACACACCTGCTCAGAGTGTGGTGCCAGGCTAGGGCTAGTTACCTGAATTGCTCTCCGAGCCTTCTCTGAAGGCTGCCTGACCAGTCTCTGCTTACAAAGACAGGCTAGCAGACCCATGTCATCACCATCTACACCACTCCGCACCACCACCCCCTACCTCTGTGTAGAACACCTTATGCTCCACCACGTTAAGGTCCATCGTAAAGAGCCGGGGCTGCAGTGTGGTACAGAATGTGTTCCCTTCCATCAAGCCAATCTGTGCATTGGCAGGCTGGTGTCGGAGCAAGTGCTTCTTGGGTGGGACCATGTCCTGGAGGACCTAGGAAAGCCAAAGACAGGGTATCACTAACCAGATGCCCCCTGAAAAACAAAGACGTCTTTTCACCTTTTTTCACTGTATTCCCCAATGACCACTTTGAAAGCCATGGCAAGGTGAAGTTACCACAGGTGCCCTTTACTGAGAGTGGGAGAGGATGTGTTTCACATTGTTAGAGCTGGTCACAGACCAGGGCAGGTCTAGTACCTCAGGCTCCAGAATGACCCCTCTTAAAACAAAACTATCAGATAGTGCTTCACAGACTCAGGAAATAAACCTTCTGCTCACTTGACACTAACAATTACCGATATAGTCATAAATATTAATACACCATTATTTGCATACATCAGATTAAAAAGAACATGTGCAATAGTACTTTGTGACAAAGACACAAAATTATTATAAATTGAACACTATCAACAACTCAAACTGAAAAAAAATTATACTGGTTCCAGCATCAGAAATCTCACCTCTTTATGGGGTTCCATTATCACTGTCACACTTTTTCCAGTGACCTGGGCCAATACCTGCAGTGAATGCATAGCCTGTTTTCTCACAGTGGAGTTTGGAGAGGTGACCTCTCGAACCAAATCGTGGGTCACATGGTGAAAAGACTTCTCCTGAGCTGCCACAATCTCTTCCGCTCTCTCCTCATCTTTTAAAGGTGTCGCACACCTCATCAGGAGCTGCTCCAGGGTGGTCTTTGCCATGGCGACAGCTCCATTGGAAACCTGTGGATCAAGGAGGCCTTAGATACAGAAGAGAGTGATGCTGCCCACTTCCCCCACCTTCTGCCATAAATGCTGTTCCTGGGGGGTCCGCCCCTCACACCAGCCGCTTTAAAAGAAGCTTCTTCATGTCATCCACATTACCTCCTTATAGGCAATTCCTACTTGTCATTCAGAACAGAAAATGTGATCTAGATAGGACCGTCGAGTTTAACAAAGAGAAGCTGCTGATGCTGCCACATCCTGTCTGCATGAGCTAGAGCTGCCCTAGGGTTCGTGAAGGAAGCAACACCTGTGGGAAGCTGCCGATGCCTACGATGTCCCATCTGCATGAGTGAGAGCTGCACGTGGGCTTGTGAAGAAGCAACCCCCATGGAAACCTCAGAGTACACAGGAAGCCCGTGCTCCCCGTTTTAGAGGCACTCTGCTCTGTGCTATTCTTAATGTAGCAAACAGGTATCTGGGTACCCAGAAATAGCCTGAGTCAGAACAATCTCTTTATTAAAGATGCTGTAATGAAACTAAATATCTAAGTTCCCACATTGGGATGAGAGCATAATGCAGAACTGTCTTAGACCAACTGCACTCCAGGCAGAGCAGCTTCTTGAAAAAGAGTATGGCGAGTTAGCTTTGGGGCCACCCATCACCTACCTCTCCAGTTAAGTCCATCATGACAAAGAGGAGAGCCTTGAGGAAAGTCTGCTGGTTCTGCAGAACCCACGTGAGGGGGAGCCGCTCCATGAGGAATTTAATAGACACCACGCCCCCCAACTTTGCATACCAGGCCTGTTCATAGCAGCAAGCGCATAAGCGCTCCACAATATAGGAAAACAGGGGCAGCTGACACGCCTGGAGAGAGAAGCAAACAACCCATAAGGTGTCAATTCAATTCTTAAACCACCAGCTTCCTGAACCTCCCGCCAAATCATCGATACTCAGGTCCGTCCTTACCCTCTCTTTTGAGCCTAGGATAATACTTGCAACATCAAATATCACAGCTAAGGCCACTTCCCCAATTTTGCACAGTTCCTTTTCTTCATAGGCCATGCAGATGGCTATTGCGTCAATTAGAACCAAAGGATCCATTCCTTTGGACCCGTTCTCTTCACTATGAAACATAGCCGTGCTGGGCTGGCTGCCCACCTGGTAGCAAGGCAGCAAGAAGGGACCTGAAGGAGAGAGGGCAGGCATGAGAACACATGAACACTCTTGGCCCTTAAACTGCAAAAGGACCTCATTTCCCTCTTTTTTTTTTTTTTTTAAGTTGTAGTTGGACACAATACCTTTATTTTATTTATTTATTCTTATGTGGTACTGAGGACCAAACCCAGTGCCTCGCATGTGCTAGGCAAATGCTCTACTGCTGAGCCACAAACCCAGCTCCTCTCATTTCCCTCTTGACATTAAGAATTCAATGAAAGCCAGCATGTACCTTAAAACAATCTCCTCTGAACTGCAATTATTTGTCATTAAGTGGTCTAATTCACTTGAAGGCTATCTTTCTGAATATTTTTCATGATATACTATTGTATTTCAATTTTGTCAATCATGACTCAGAAAAGTATTAGATTAAGATGAAAAACACAAATTTTTTTTTTAAAGTCACCAAAAGGCTAAGGGACCCAGCCTGGGAATGATTGTGCTGTGTTGTGGATACTCCTGACAAGTAATAGAAAATCAACAGCGCTCAGCTGTGCCATAGGATACACCTACTCAGAACAGACTGCCAAAGTAACTGGCAGTTAACACCTGGTGGTTACTCCAGTTACTAACTTCCAATACTAGGCAAGATCAAACTCAGCAAGATTTGTTTTGCTGGAAAAACAATGTAAACAGAAGAAACCCCGAGAAACAACTGAAGTGTTCATTGTGTCTTACTGACTGTTCCAGCCAAGAAGGGAGAAAAGGGGGAAAGTTGTGCAGCGTTCCTAAGAAAACTGCTGATCAACCTCAAGAGGAAGGGTTCTGAGGACCGACTGAAGCAATGGTTTGCCTGCAGACTTAATTACTACTTGTGGGAGGAGATTAAAAAATAATTGAGTATGTTTTCAGAAACACAACAACTGGCAGGGCCAGAACATTTCACTGTCATCATCTATAATGGATCAGAAATAAAAATGATAAACAATCACTCCTTCGCCACCAGGTGTTTGAGAGCCACTGAAGCAGAGGTGAGCAGCCATTCCAGGTAGGAAAAGCAGGATGGGTGCCCATGGGGACCAAAAGAAGCACCCAGTGGGAGAGCAGGGTGGGTGAAGGCTGGCTTCAGTCTCCACTTTCCACCAAAAACAAAGGGTCTGAAGATTCAACTGGATGTATTTTACAGACAAAATGTGGCAATGCCTTTAAATTGTCATGGTGCCCACCACCAAAATACCAATAATCTTTACCACAGAAAACAAAAGCTAAAAATTGATTACTCAGCTTCTCTGAAACAAAACATTCTGACCAATTTTTCCTGTGCCAACAGCTCCCTACACTCACCGCACTGCTGGGCCACTGCCACCATGGTATAGTGGCGAATCAAGCTGGCTACGAAGGGCAGGGCACTGGGCCGCAGGTCTTTGATGACAGCAGACATGAACGCCCCCGTCAGAGCCTGCTCAAACGTCTTCCGGGCTGGAGTGTCTTGTGCTTTGTAGCGGTGCGAGATGATGACATTGGGTATGGCTTTTTCTGTGAAGCTGAAAGACAAAATTAAATCCATCATCACAACCTCCAGCTCATTTTGAGTTGATGAATCCACTATCACTAATTTCTTAATTTTCAACCTGCCCAATTCCACCTTCTCTGGATAGGAGTGGTGAGTTAATTTCTTTCTTTGACTTTAGCAACACCTGGAATCAAATGTGAATTCCATTATCAATACTTATAGTCAGGACAGGCATGGTAGCACACATATGTAATCCCACCAGCTTGAGTGGCTGAGGCAGGGGGATGGCAAGTGCAAAGCCAGCCTCAGCAACTTAGAGGGGCCCTAAGCAATTTAATGAGACTCTGTCTTTTCAAAAAAAAAAAAAAAAAACTTAAGGTCAATGCATCACAAGACATATATTCTACCTAATATGAGCACAAGACATGAATCAGAGGCAAATTAGAAAAAGACAACATATTTGCTATTTTCTATTTTAAGAAAATCAATGTTTGATTTTGAGCTTTTATAATTAAAAGTCAAATTCTAAAAAGTAACTCAAATCAATGATCAAATAAACATGAAAAAAGTCATGAGTTACGTGTAACCACACGGCTGTTAATGTGTTGAAAAAATAAATAAATAAGTAAAAAGGGCTGGGCATGGAGTACAGTGGTAAAAGTACTTCTGAATTCAATTCCCAGCACCATAAATAAATAAGCCAGCCAACCAGGATCTAAATGCCCCAGATGCCTGAGTCCTAGGATTGCCCCCAACTTGCTTTTCCCTAATATTCCTAAAAGTCCAGTAAATGGCAACTGTGACTGAAGGCAAAAGAGCCTATGGTCAGCCAGAGGAAGCTGGCTACCCCCCACAACACTAGGAGCAAATGCTAAGGCCCTGTCTGCTCACAGCAACTTTTAAGAAAGTCAATGTTTGATTTTGATAAAACAAAACAAACAAACAATAAAACAAAACAAACAAACAAAAAAAAAACATGAAAAAAGCTATGACTTATGGGAAGCTCAGCCTGGCCCACCTAACTCTCCTCCTCACCCCGTACCTTCCTGCTGGGCCCATCTGAGGGCTTCTGTCCTGCTTCCCGAATCCTAAGGTAGGCTTCTCCTGGACTTTTTCACAAATTTCTTCTTCCCAGTTACTAATCCCTGACAAAATATGGAGGACCATCCAATGTACAATGGATGACAATCTATTAAGTAAGAATTCAAGAGTCCACACTGCTATAAATAAGTATTAGAAGAGGAGGAAAAGTCTAAGATTAATCACCGCCTGGGGTGGGGGGAAGAAAGGGGGGTAATCAAAATGGGCACAAAGGATCTTAATAGGGAGATGAAAGTAGTCTAAAACATTTACATTTGAACTACTCACTAGCTACTAAACTCATAAAATTGTTCACTTGGAGTTGGTGAGTTCTTGAGATGTGAAATACATCTCAACTGAGGAAAAAAAAGAAAGAAAGCAAAACCATCATTTTGTAATCACTGTAATAATACTTGAATGGAGGAGGATCGTTCATGAGTGCCATTATAACCAATGGGTAAGTCTGATGAGAAACAGGTTACTTACCTCTTCTCATCATCTCAACATCTTTCCCACTGATTATTTATATGTAAAAGAGTAGTAAAATAGCCTTAGTGGAGAGCCAGGGTAACACCATTTTCACTAATGAGACAGGTCACCAATGGTGCCTGCCAGGGTGTGTGAGAACTTGTATGTTGAGAACCACAGCCAAGTCGGAATGGCTCCTGGCATTTTGCCAATAGTATTGGTTGAGAGGTGAGCCATTAAGATGATGCTGGATTCATTCAATTGTATATTAGACCTTCACTGTCCACCTTGGGTGCCCGCTACTTCGGAGTTCTCGGGAGGATTGCCTGGGGAGTTAGTGTTGGTTGGGGAAGTTCCGGGGGAGAGAGGGCCGGTTGGTGTGTGGTGTTCCTGGAGGAGCCATGTGGGTGGCGTTCGGGAGAGTTCCCGGGGAGCGTGTGTGGAGTGTGCTGGTGGAGTTCAGAAATAAAGTTTGTTCCTGCTTGAGTGGCTTGTGATTTGTGCCCAGCCAGACTGCAGCACCTGTGTGAGGTTTCTACTGGACATGCATGACCTGACTCCAACCACTGTGGGAGGCCAACCTTACACGTGACTGAGTTATACTCCCCGGCTGGGTGCTGAGGCTCTCAGTCACAGAATGTGGCACCCTTCTTGGGTGTGAGGGTCATTGTCTCGTGCATGGGTGTGTCTTGCTACAGTTCCATGGGTGAGGCTACGCTCACCTGTTCCTTTGTAATATAACCCCTTGCCCAGTTTAGGATAGAATCTTCCATGGAAGTGCCTTGTGTGTGTCCCCTTCTCTTACTGTGCCCTTGGGTGTGGCCTACCCAGGTGTCAGTCAACCTGCTGACAGTGGACATCATGAAGATACTCAGCCCCCTGACCCCTTGCCTCATTTGAATAGCTTCTCCTCAATAAAAGGGGTCAGCGCGTGCTCTCGTGCTCTCTTTCTTTCTGTGGACCCTTAAGGTCAGAGGAGCCGTCACCGCAACCCCAAAGAAAAAGGTATTTGTGTCTCTTGTGTGGTTATTTCGTGCAGCCCAGTTAGCCCAGTTTAACTGGAGTGACCCCTGAGCCTTTTAGTCGCGAGAACAGAAACCCGGCAAACAACAGAGACCCAAGCAAACCCACACGGAGGCTCTACAAAATAGCTACTTCTATTCCTCAAAAATGTCAATGTCAGAAACAAAGCCAAATAATATCTGCAGATAATCATCTATGAATTAATTCTTTAAAAATTTATCAGGAAGGTTATCTATGACACCACTATCCTTTTGTTTTGTATCTGAAACAGAGAGAGTGCCACCACCTCCTTGATACTAGACTCTTAGCTTCTTTAATCCAAGTCAGTCTTGCCAGAAGCTTTTCAGTTTTATTATTCAAAGAACCAACTTTTGGCTTTATTGTACCACTTGACTGCATGTGTTTCTCTATTTTGTTCATTTTTTTTTCTTCATTTTTGTCATATTTTTTCTGACTTTTGAGATGTAAAATATATGCCACAGCATTCATTTTAATTAAGAGTTAAGTTTTAGTAAGTGTACAGTCATACAAACCATGATGATGATCCAATTTTAAAACATTACCCTGTCAATCTCTATTCCTGCCCCTGCGCTACCACTGACCGGCTCTTGCCTTTTCTAGATGGTTCACACAAATGGACTCACACACATGCCATCTTGGGTTTGGCTTCTTTCACTGAGCACACTGCTTGTTGAGGCCTGGGGTAGTATTTCACTGGGTCCATCATCCGCATTTTGTTATCTATTTGCCAGATGATAAACATGTATTGTTTATAGTCGATTGTGATCTTTAAGGCTTCAATTTTCATATCAGCTGCATCCCATTTACATTTGACTACATATTATCATTTTCTTAGTTCTATTCCTTCTCCCCTCTCAGATCTTTCAAAGGGAACTTTCCTTCTGCCTTTAGAATGTATCCCTTATATAGAGTGTTGATAGAAGGCTTCCACTTTAATTTGAAAACACCCTAATTTCACCCTCCTTCCCTGGTTGTGTCCCACGTGACTCTAAGCTGGCAGCTGCTCTCTTCCAGGCTGGAGCCCTGTTCAGGGGCTTGCACAGATACCAATCCAGCATTCGCTTTAAGGTCATCATTTTGTTCTGCCAGCTCTTAGATCTTTCCTTTGTTTCTCATTTGTAGCTGGTAATGCATCTGTGTGTGGCTTTTTTTTTTAATTCTGTTTTGGATGCATTCATCATATTGAGTCTGTGTTCATTGTTTAATTTTTCATCAGTTCTGAGAGTTTCCCAGCCATTAGTCTCTCCCTTCTTGTGAGATTTCAAGCAACTCTGCTGTTTCACTCCATATTTCACGTCATTCTTCTCTTTTGAATTTCCCATCTTTTTCCTCTTTGGCATGCACTCCAGGTATCTTACTTTTCTATTTTTGTAGTGCCAGGGATCAAACCCAGGTCCTTTCAAATGCTAGGCAAGCATTCTAGAGCCCCCAGATACTTTTCTTCTTATCTCAAGAGTCTCTCAATGTAACTTGCGGTTTATGCCTTTTATCATTTTAAATGTCTTGGGCATAGATATAACCTAGTTCTCATGACCCTAACACTGATGTCCCCACAGCTCTATCTCCGCTTTAGGTGAAGCTTACTGGTGCTTACTTATGTTGCTGTATTTCCTTCTACACTTGCTTGACTGCTCTCTCATCGATGCCCTTTTACAACCAAGACCTTTTATATGTTCAGCACTACTTTTGATGCTGTAAGAAATGTGAAAACATATGGGAAACTCTGTTCCCTGAAACTTAACAGAGAAAGACAATACACATCCAACATCTCAAAATGTCTTTAAGTAAAGGTCACTCGAAATCTAAACTGATAAGAGCAAAATGCAAACATCGAAACAAATCTTTGGAGAAAGATCACTATGAACTAGAAAAGTGGAAGGTCCACTGAGAGCCTCTCATACGCAGGTGCTATGGATATAATCGTGAGCAAATGGGAGGGAAAAAGGATCTGCCCCTTGATTTCTTGAGGCTCAACCCACTGTAGGTAGCAGGAAGACCCACAATGAAAGTGAATTAAAGCAGAGATCAATTCTCATTCCCAGCACCCAAATTCTTTCCATTTTCTCTATAAGCCAAAACAAGCACTATCAGAGTGCTTCCTGACTTAAAGATGCATGCTTCCAACTTGAGAAACCTGGGAGGTCCCCTCTATCCCAAGTCCTTGCAGGAAGATAACTTTGTCACAGCAAGCGACACACTTACTTAGGATGTGCAAGCAGCTGGTATAGCGCGTGCTTGTTGTCCTCTAGGCTCATCATGGCTACCAGGAAGCACTTGATTACCTCCCAAGCCTGTCTCCGGTAGTAGGGCTCCGTGTTTGCACTTTTCAGGCAGTCCAGGGCAGTTTCGATGGCCTATGACAAAGCAGCACGGAAACTACCTTTTATACTGAAATTACATGATTCTAAAAAGCTTTCACTGAAAACACTGGCAGTACCCAAAATTACCTTAGGGCTTATTTCTTTCTTTCAAAGAGAACACAGAGGGCTAATATAGCCTAGCAAGCACTAGCCAAATGAAAGTTGTAGAAATGGTGAGTGTAGTAGTATGAAATAAGGAATTGCTTGGTTCAAACTAACATGTAAGATGGAGTTTAATGATTTCACATCATTGAGAGATTACAGAAATTTTAAGTGAGCTTGGAACCTTGTGGCAATCTGCTGGGTCAAATTAGAGTCTGTGCCATCTGTACTTGTTGAGGTCCTAATCAAATTCTTGAACCTTCTGCAAACTACAGCCTTCTCCATGTCTATGTTCACACCTGAAAGATGGTTTTCCTAACCTTTTACTTTACTAAATTCCCTCTTTAAAAGAGAAAAAAGTTGCATCGATGTTTTCTCCCAGAAGACCAACACAAACAGCTACACACACACACACACACACACACACACACACACACTTTAATTCCAAATCATTTCAATTAGGCTGTCCAAGAATTTGGCAGCACAATCATAAATTACTACTACTAATAATAATAATAATAATTCCTTAACAGGCAAGACATTAACCTTAATGATAATTACATACGTGTGAAAGCCAGTAAGAAGACAGCACAAGCTATGTTTTGGATAAAGAATGGGAGAAAAGTAGGTACTAGGGATGACAGACAAGTATGGAATCAACTTGGTTCTCAATGGCACTTGAAATAAAGCTGGGGGAGAGTCAAACAGGCCAAGAGTTCACGGGCAAGGTGGACTGGGTTTCACTTCCTGGTCTTCAGGAAAGATGGAAGTGCTCAATGGTCCGAAGTTCCTGAGGCAACACCTTCCACTGGCTTCCCAAAACCCCCTCACCAAACAAGCAGATCACCACGTCAATCTACTCCAAATTAGAAACTGCCCCTCCCAAAGCATGTCTTATTCACATATTTTAAATAGAAGATTGTGGTTTACATATTTTAAATAGAAATCAACATTCATAAAACGGTAGTACTTCTGTAAATCTCCCAAATACTTTCAACTTTACCTTCTCCATAGGGAGCTGAAGAGATGCTTTACAATCAGAAAACTCCACGGTAATGCTGGGTCCTTGAACTTCAGTGACAACATAGTGCAGTTTCTGGGATTCCTTTAACATCTTCCTGTTACTGCCACCAAATTTACCAAGTACACGGTAGGCCACGTGGGAGATGCTGTCGGCAGGATTTCGTAAAGTGCGCCACAAAGCCTAAAGACCAACATGTTTCATGAAGTCTTTGAAGGTAACAAAATTCCAAGTCAGAAAACATGACATGGCAATAATTCTGCCCCTCAAACAGTGTTCCCTTCTTGGGGGAAATCAACATTATTAGTCTTATATGTCCTCCTAGAAAATTCTGTCTTTACAAAAAGATACATATATAAATATGCCTCATGCTCCTGTATACACACAGTGGGGCAGTATGAACACTCAGGTGCTCAAGCAAGTCAGTGAAGTGACACACTATCAGGCACAAAGTGGGTGAGCTCTCAGTGTTTTTCTTTGTTCTTACTAGACTTTTATAACTTATAAATAAATGGGTAAATTATTTCATACATTTAAATCTTCCATTAGGAAGGAAGGTAAGGAAGAAAAAAACAATTCAGAAGGGTTCCTAAGTCCCAGGACTACAGGGAATAAATTCAGGTGCACACTTACAACATGTGCACTTAGCCAGGTATGGTGGTGCACACCGTGATCCCAACAACTCAGCAGGCTGAGGTAAGAAAAGCCAAGTTTGAGGCCAGCCTGCGCAACTTGGTGAGACCCTGCCTCAAAAAAAAAAAAAAAAAGAAACGGGAAAAAAGGGCTGGGGATGTAACTCAGTGCTAAACACTTGCATTCCAGGTGCGAGACCCTAATTTCCAGCTCCAGGACCAAAAAAAAAGAGGGATAGAGAAAGAGAATACCCACTCAACTGACCCAAAGCATTCAGTAAATTTCCCCACGTTATTCTCACCTAAATTATCTAAATCCCAAAAATGACTATAGTTCACAGTGAAAATATTTTTCTTTTTTTTTTTTTCCTTGAGACAAGACTTCACTAAGTTGCCAAGGTTGGTCTCAAACCTGGGATCCTCCTGCATAACTGCACCCAGCTGAAAGTCTATTTTCTCAAATCACTTACTGTAACAATGACAAATGTTAGAGTCTAGCTACTCAAATTCAACATAAAATTATGATACATTTCTCTACATAAAACAAAATTCTAATTTCCCTCGAGTTCCTATAGGTCCAAAGAGGTTTATCCTCAGTAACTGCTGGGAATATGAAAACTAAGTTCCCTCCCCTCACTCACCCTCCTTCTAGCCCACAGAATCCTCAGAAGCCTCAGGAAAGAGTTCTGCTTCTGTCACCAGAAGAGGCAGCACTGGGAACTCATGCCCTGCACCTCTGTACTCAAGCAGTACCATTTGTCTGGGGTGGGGTTTAAATTATCTCCGAAAATATGAAATGACCTTGACTCCATCCATCTCTCTACAGGTTTGTCTGACTCATGGTGTGGCAAGAAGTAGACCCAATCCTCTTTCTTGGGCCCTGGAACAACCTCTGCCTCCTCTTTTATCATATGCTAACACAAACTTGAATCAGAACAGACTCATCCTTCTACAACTAACAGTGCTCTTCTTGAAACAGGTTCTTGTTAAATCCTCCAAATGACCAGCAGGGAAGGCGGACCTCAAGGCACCAGCCCAACCCCTATGCCATCATCTTCCAGCCTAGATGAAGCCCAAGTTCTAAACCTCAGGATCAGCAGGGAGAGTCTCCCAACCTTGACCTCTAGTCTAAGATGAGGTCTCCAAGCCAGGGTGTCCAGGACCCCTATCCTCAGAAGTTCCCGAGCCTCCATCATGTAAGGATGGTACCATGACCCCTATCTAGGGTCAAATACCCCACCTAATGGGGCAGAGGAATAAATTGCAAACAGCCCAAACCTTTAACAATTAGCAACCACACATAATTACATCAAAACACAAAGGAAACTTAACACCAAAAAAACCCACAAACTATCCAATCAATAAATGGTGTAAGGAGCTGAACAGTTGCTTCTCATAAAACATAATCAATTATCAAGAATACAGACAACAATAAATGCTGGCGAGGATGTGGGGTAAAAGGTACAGCTAATACATTGCTGGTGAGACTGCAAATTGGTACAACCAATCTGGAAAGCAATATCAGATTCCTTAGAAAACTTGAAATGGAACCACCATTTGACCCAGTTATCCAACTTTCCGGTCTATACCCAAAGGACTTAAAATCAGCATACTATAGAAATGCAGCCACATTAATGTTCACAACAGTTCAATTCACAATAGTTAAAGTGTGGGAGCAACCTAGCTGCCCTTCAATAGATAAATGGATAAAGAAACAGTGGTGTATATACATAATGAAATATTACTCAGCATTAAAAGAAAATAAAATTATGGAATCTGCAGGTAAATGGATGGAGTTGGAGAATATCATGCTAAGCAAAGTAAACCAATCCCAAAAAACCAAAGGCCAAATGTTCTCTCTGATAAGTGGAAGCTGATCCATAACAGGGACCAGGGAGGCATGGGGGAAAATGGAGGAACTTTGGGCAAAAGGGAGGGAGTGGAGAGAGTACATGGGGGCAGAAAAGATGGTGGAATGAGATGGACACCATTACCCTAGGCACATGTATAACTGCACATGATGTGATGGTACATCGTGTACAACCATAGAAATGTCAAGTTGTGCTACAGTGGTATACTATGCATCAAAATACATTCTGCTGTCATATATACCTAATTAAAATACATAAATTAAACCACTATTTGACCCAGCTATCCCACTCCTTGTTTTATACCCAAAGGACTTAAAGTCAGCATACTACAGGGCTGGGGTTGTGGCTCAGCAGTAGAGCGCTCGCCTAGCACGTGTGAGGCCCTGGGTTCGGTCCTTACACCACATAAATATAAATAAAGGTATTGTGTCCAACTACAACTAAAAAATAAATTTTTTTTTAAATCAACATACTATAGTGACGCAGCCACATCAACGTTTATAGAATTCAATTCACGACAGCTAGACTACGGAACCAAACTAGGTGTCCCTCAATAGATGAATAAATAAAGAAAATGTGGTATATATACTCAATGTACTACTACTCAGCTTTAAAAAAAGAGTAAAATTATGGCATTTGCCAGTAAATGGTTGGAGGTGGAGAATATCATGCTAAGCAAAATAAGCCAATCCCACAAAACCAAAGGCTGAATGTTTTTTCTAATATGCAAATGCTAATTCACAATAAGGCGGGGTGGGGGGGCAATAGGGAAGAATAGTGGTTCCTTAGATTATGTAGAGGAAAGTGATTGGAGGGAAGGGGAGGGAATGTAGGGAAGATTGTAGAATGAAACAGACATTATTACTGTGTGTGTGTGTGTATGACTACATGACCAATATGATTCTGCAACATGTACACTGAAAAAAATGGGAAATTATATCCCATCTATGTATGGTATATCAAAGTGCACAAATGCATTCTACTGTCATATATAACTAATTTAAAAAGTTAAAAAAAAACACAAAGGAAAAAAACCTAAGACAGTTAATATATGAGCTTCAACAATGTTTAAGTCTTTAAAACAATCGCTTTTCTTATCTATTCTTTGCTCCCTGGGGTGAGATAGTGGGGAATACCCATGCCTCCCTTCAGAATGTGTACCCCTTTACTATGAAACTGAAAGGTTTCTGCTGGAAGCAACAGCAGCCATACAGCACCCATCACACCTGACTTCACAGTTATCAGCCTGGTGAAAATGTAACACTGCAAAAGCTCAGAAACGGCAGCAAGATGCAAAGCAACCATCCGTATCTCCCATATTTCTGTGTATTTTCCGCACACTTTAGAATCACAAAGCACATGTGAAGGTATGCCCTCCATCCTGCAGGAAGCTGCTGCTGAGGACAGATAACCAAGTGATGGTGAATCCTTGACATAAACTAGATGTGTGAGGAAGAATATTGGCACTGAGACGAAGGCAGACTAACCTGCATGAGTTCAGCACGCACAGGCTGAATGTGGTCATAGAGGAAATCAGGTTGCAGGTTGTCCACGCACAACTCTAGGGTCCTCAGGCCTTGGCTGACCAACGTCTGAGACCCATTGAGGGCAGACACCAAGGGATCCATCAACATGGGCAGATACGGCAAGAGAGAGCTCAGCCGCACTGGGACTGTGAGACACAGCTCCACAAAGAGGTCCTTCATGTGCTGCTTATGCAGGCCACTCTGCAACATGTTCAATCCTGAAAACAGGGTATGAGGCCATCAGAGAAGGAATGTCACTTTCCAAACACATGTCAAAGTTAGCTATACAAAAATCTCTAGTCCACCTTTCATTATAAACACTAAAATTAAAGGAAGACATTTTGTGCCCCTATAATACACTCTATTAGATAAATCTGCTCTGTAACTGCAGCTCTCACAATCTCTTGAGTGGTACCAGCAGGCTACACATGATGATCGTAAATTGTATTATGATCTTATAAACAATATCATAAACCATTTTTAAAAGTCACATATCCCTCTAATAAGCCCAATTTAAAGACACATCCTATCTTATGTGTTCATTTCAAGTTTAAGGTTTACAACCTTACATCTTTTTTCAGGCTTCCTATAGGTCACAGTTGAGATTAGTACTTTAAAAAATCCACTCCTGTTCATTATAAATGTAAAGGAGCCTCCTCCTTACAAAAATCAACCTCCACACCCTTGACAATCATTACCAAATACTGACTCCTTTCTACCAGAGATCTTCTAAGAACAGAATAACTAGCTGAAGAGAGAAGCCCGTGGCCCCCAATCCAGGTATATATTGGGGGACAACAGAAGAAACTCGGGAAGGAGTTAGCAGGGAAGAAGTCAGCAACAGAGAAGCATCAGAACCAGTTTAGAATCCAGAAGGCAGAGGAGAGGGCAGAGGTAAATTCCCAGAAGAGAGTCAGCTTTAATAAAAGCAGAAGTGGAGAAGTAAGCTTGGGACAGCAGAGAGACTGCATTAGGAGGAAATGAGACTAAGGCTAGGGACCAGGAGATGACTGGAGATTGGGCTAAGTGGGGATAATGGAGCCTGATTATGGGCCACTTGAAGTACCTTCTGTGGGAAGATTTTTTTATGACCCTTTACATTCAACACACTCAACTATGTTCCAGTTATCACCTGAGGATACTATGTTGTAAATGGTTTCTCTTATGGAATTTGTAAAGAAGGTATATGAAAAGATGATATCCCTTGTAAAGAGCTCACCTACCAAAAATAAAAACTCGTAGAAGAGTATTTCCAATCATAAACACTCAATGGATCCAAGATGCCCTTTAGCTATACATCGTGAAATACTCCTAGTTATAGGATTCTGGTTATGCAAATTAGAAACTACCTAGGAAATATAAACTAACTGTAAATCAGCTGTATACCTTGCCTTTTCCTCTTAAAACCACTTTTCTTTCTGGATCTGATTAGATAAATATTACAAAAATGAAACAAAGTCACAACCAAGTAACCAAAATCTTCCAAATCTGGAAGGGCCCATCCCTGAACAGGGATACCGTCAAAGCCCCACTGCCTTTTAAGTAGGGAAGGGAGGCATGCACACAGTTCCCACCCCACCTCCCAGAACAGTCAATGACCTTCCCAGGTACAGAGGACAAACCCCAGCAATTGGGAGCAGCTATACACATGCACACACATAAGACCAAGAGACAACCAAAAACCACTACTCTAACCTTGCAGGAGGTTTGGGAGAAGAGGCAAAAATTCCTGATACAGGAGATCATGGCTACCTCCGCCAATAGAGCGGAACAACGCCCGAAGCAGCAGGAAGTAGTTGTAGGGCTCCTTGGCAGTCTGCGCAAGCTCCATGGAGCTATTCACAATCTTGTGCAGGTGAGGCTACGGAGGAGGAGAAAAGACCAATTAGTGGGCTCTAAAAAAGGATAGTTTACACCTTCCAGACTCCAGGTGATGGGTCACTATAATGTGAGAGTAATCAAAAGCAATTCTGAGGAGTGTGTCACAAAAGAAGAGCTTCCCAACCCTTATATGACTCAAATTAATTTCTCTTAACATGACTCAAATTAATTTCTCTTAACATACATGAGACAGGAGGGTTCCAAGTCCAAAGGCAGTCTCAGCAACTTAGTGAGACCCTGTCTCAAATAAAAAAAGATTAAAAAAAAAAGGACTGAGGATGTGACTCAGTGGTTAAGTATCTCTGCACCTCTGGGTTCAATCACTGGTACCAAAAAATACACACACACATACACACACACACACACACAGAGGATATATAGGTTTCCACCAGTCTGGCTATGAAAAAATCACTTAGACGGTTCCTATGCTAACATGTAGTTGACATTGGCTAGTAGGAACCGAGGGTCTACCAGTTCTGCAGTTCTGGTAGATACAGTCCTTTAAAGGACTACATAATCACGTAAGATGAAAGAAGTTTATTTCCTCTAATACTTTAAATGCAAAAAGTAACCTAAAGGAACTGAAACATAACTATTAATCATTACCAAATGTGAAAAAAACCCAAAAGACAGGGTTTGGAGACTGGGGATATAGCTCAGTGGTACTGCACTTGCACAGCATGTGCAAGGCCTTGGAGTTCCATCCCTAGCACCGCAAAAAAGAAAAAGAAAAAGGAAGTTAAAAATACAGGATTTTGGAAGACTTAGTTGAAAAGATGTGATCATGAGGGTTTTCTATAATTTTGAAAAAAAAAAAAAAGATTAGCTTATAAGAACTTTAATCAACATTTTAAACCAGATTAGCTTTTTATTTATACTTCTAATCTTGCTTTTGACATGTCACAGGCAAAATTTAACATGAAATCTTTCTGTATGCATATTTTAAGTGAACAGCACTGATACAAACTTCTTATATATGGCATGGATATTTATTTTACAAAATAAACCAACTACATATGTTATTCTCTTGACAAAAAAGTTTTAAGGAATTCATTCCTTGAATATTTTTCTTGAACGCTAATCCAACATCCTAAGATTAAGTTTCTCCTATTAAGTAGGATTCTTGTTTTTTGGGTTGTTGGTCTGTATAGTTATATGTAATATTGGCAAAAAAAAATTGAAATATTTGAAGACACTGAATTACAACTGAATATTTTATAATTAAGAAACAGGTATTTTCTGGGGCTGGGGATGTGGCTCAAGCGGTAGCGCGCTCGCCTGGCATGCGTGCGGCCCGGGTTCAATCCTGAGCACCACATACAAACAAAGATGTTGTGTCCGCCGAGAACTAAAAAATAAATATTAAAAAATTCAAAAAAAAAAAAAAAGAAACAGGTATTTTCCTTTTATGTTAACAAAAATAACATTAACGTTATCGACAAAGAATTACTATATAACTGGAAAAAAGCAAGGAAACCATCCTGTAAAGCTAATTATCCCACACTTTATATCTTCTTGTCAGTTTACTTATTTACTCTTCAAAATTTCCCCTATAGAAAACATCACTCTTTAGACACACTTGGTAGTAATATTCAACTTTCTACAGGAACTAAAATATTTTGCCATAAGTGGAATTTTTTTCCAGTACCAGGGACTGAACTCAGGAGCACTCAATCACTAATCCATATTTTGTACTTTATTTAGAGACAGGGTCTCACTGAATTGCTTAGCACCTCGCTTTTGCTGAGGCTGGCTTTGAACTCACGATTCTCCTCCCCAGCCACTGGGATTACAAGTGTGCACCACTGTGCCAGCAGAAGTGAATTTTTAATGAAATTTTTTCTTTTACCACTTGCTCTTTCAGCAGGTGACATAACTATGGATAGATTTTAGCATTTGCAAGAATAAAATAACTGATGAGATGCAATTACCTAGGGTTAGTCTAGTATAATCTAGTATAATCCAGAAAAAGAAATTAAGTTTATAAAAGAAAGTAGGGGTAGCAATAACAACACAGCTGCTTACTGTAAGAGTTCTGAATGTTTCATATTAGGTCACCAGATAAATACACTAAATTCTGTTTAGAAGCATATGAATTGTTTTTCATACCTGACCTTATTTGCTGAAAATCTTTATTAATCCAAAGAGTACTTTATACATATAAAATAATCACTGTTGAAAAGTTTTAGCATTAAAAAAAAAAAAGACCCTAAACAAAACTGCTAGTCAGATCTAAATAAGAATTACCTTCAGCATTTGCTCATTTTCAGCTGCAAACAGGGAAACTGAGCCAAAGACCAACTTAAACAGTTTGAGGTACAGGTTGGAGAGTTCCACATTGGAGCCCATCTCTGGCAGGCGATCCAGGAGGTATTCCACCAGAATCGTGGCAAACAGAGCCGAGGTAGTAGGATTTGCCAAAAAGGAATTGGCAACAATCTGTCCAAACAAGAAATACTCATGAAAAAATACCACCCTTCCAAAGCAGCTTTAAGACAAAGTAACAAGGTTTCCAAAAACCAAAGCCAAAGTTAAACCTGTAACTGACAGGCAAAGAAATTAATTATTCACCAAAGGAAACTAAAGAAACAACTGGTTGAGCCTTCAGGAACCAGCTCACTCTGAGCATTCACATGTTATTTCATCCTCACTGTCAATAACACACAATTTCTTCTTCTTCTTCTTTTTCATTTAAAAAAAAAAATTAACTTCTAATGAGAGGAACTCAGATCTTCTGGAAACTTTTTTCAAATGTATGGCTTAACATTTCTCTGAATTTGGCTCTTAGGTAGACTTTATTTTTTAAATCCTTAACATAAATGAAACAAAGTATTCAACACATAAACAAAATACTTTGAAGTGAATGTTGGAAGAATGCAAAAAGGAGCCTTATACCTGAAGAGCATAATTTTTTGAGATTCTTTCCACCATGTAAGGGACTGTAGTTTGAAAGATTTCTTTAAATGTTAAGGGATTCATCATGGTGAAGACGCCAGCAAAGTGTTCCAACACTTCCTTCTCTTCCTTCATTCTAACAGTCTGGCAGTTCGCTACTCGAATGTATGTTTGTCCATTTCCTGCTATCTGAACCTAGAATAGGGGAGAATCACCCACAGGCATTAAAACTGACTGAACTTCCCCAAATATACTTCATTACAAAATCATATAAGCTACATACTTAAAAGAGGGCCCTTGAATTAAATATAAATGTCCTCCCTTAATTCTTTTTTCTCTGCATAATTTTGGAATATAATTTCAAAAATAATTTAGGTGTTCAGACCAGAAACTAAAACATAGTACATAAACATAAATCTTATGTTTCTATTGTATTCTATTTGAACCATCCCCCTAAAAAAATGCAACATTCCTATTCTTATAAACAAGAATCCTCACTAAAAAATGCAACGCTAGCTTGCACAACAAAAGCAAACCTGGGCATACAGACACTGTGGACCATCCAAACAGTCCCCGTTCCATCACAAGCACCTCTAATCCTAAGAGGCGTCTTCCACACTCAACAGCCTGCTAGGCGGGCACTTCCTTACCTGATAGATATCTAAGGCCTGCATTGCATACTTCACAAGTTTTATGTAAATCTGAGTCTCTTTGGGTTGTAACTGCTTGTTGGGAATGAACTGAGCTTCTGGAAAAGAGAGAGCATATTAAATTAACACGAATAAAACCTATCTACTAAAAATGTCACTGGTCCAAATAATTTAAGAGCACAATTACCACCAGGTGCTTTACACGAAGTTATGCCCCACGTGATCGTCTTGACACCACAGACTAAGGTTTTTACCAAACTTCGGCAATCTGTAACCTGGAACGTCTGTTTGTCTTCCTTGTCCTTTTCTCCTTGCTTCTCAAAGGGAGGCACAGGGGCCGGGGTCACAGGGGTGGCTGGGGTAGGGGGTGGGGGTGGGGGTGGAGCAGGGGCTGGAACAGGGGCAGGGGAGGGGGCAGGACCAGGGGCCGCAGGGGCAGTGGGAACCCCAGGCAGAGCTGCTTCCACAGCTCCAAGTTCAGACTGAGGCTTGCACTTCTTAAAAATGGCAGAGAGCTGATACCGAGCAATGGTGTGGAATTTGAGAACAAAAACCTAAGAGGAAGAGAAGCCAGGTTAAGACAAAAGTCATCAACAGGCCACACGATCCCTTTGGATGACAAGAAAAATAGAATGTCACTGAAACACCTGAAGTCATACCTCTTGTCCTCCTCACAAAGGAGGCTGAAGCCTGGTAGTCTCTGAGCACTTTTTGTGCCAGTCACAAAGGAAAAGAGAAGTGCTACGTCTTCCCTGTGATTACTATCTTTGTTTTACCCAGGAAGAGCCCGGCTCAGGAAAGTGAGTGGTCTGGTGAGCAGCAACAGGATTTGAGCCTGAGTGCAGGACTTACCCTCCTAGGGCCATACTACCATCTGCTGGCCTGAGGGATCATTTTTCACCCCTCACCAAGGCACCCACTGAGATCTCCCCAGAAATGTCCACAGCCGAGTTAAGCCTTGGCTACTCTGTCCCACAAAATAACTCTGCCAGGAAATCACCTGCCAGGAAGTACACTCAGAGCTTCATGAGCTGCTTTACTTAACATTCACAGCAATCATGAGGAGATTCCATGATTACCCCTGGTAAGAAGATATTAAACTGCCACAGAGAAAGCAGTTCACCCAGGCACACTTAGCTAATGCAAGGAGGAGCTGGGATGGGAACCCAGGAGTTCTAATCCATGCGACCAAGCTCGGCACTCAGCTGTCTCATGAACTTTCCAGTAGAGCACTTGTGTTAAGTTTAGCCATGTGCAAGACAGAGCACAGGACAGACACTGCCTCTTAGAACCAGTACCTCCAGCATCCGCATGAGGACATCCCTCCCGTTGCCACTTTCCTGTTCGCTCTTAGACCGAATGCAGTCCACCAGGTTCAGCAGGAGCTTGCAGGACATTGTCTGGATGCTGCTGGGCAGGGACTCATCATCAATGTTCTTAGCAAAGAGCTGGACAGCGAGGGAGAGATCACTAAGGGGCAGGTGCTGTCGAACGTGGTGCACGAGGTCGGCCAGCGTGCTGTAGGCAAGGGGCCTGTAGGCAGAGATCCCCCCACTAGTGCTTATTCCCCTTTGCCACTGTGTACATGACTGTCTGCACTGGCAGCACCACCACTGAGACAGCACAGCAAAGCAAAGAAGGTCTCCCACAGCTCCAGTTCCCCCACCCACTCTCCCAGCTGACTAAAAGGTGCATGTTTAAATTATCACTTTCCAAGTTAAATGGTTGACTTTTATTATGCACGTCATAAAGTTCCTAACAGACACTGGCACATACGGTGAACTCACCAGAAACAATTATCACATGACCTGCATCTGTATGGGTTTTATATTTGAATTAAATAAATAGTGTATGTGAATTAAAACCTATATATTATGTCCATATTGTAGAAATATAATATTAATGGTCAAGCTATTAGTTCTTTTTTTTAAAATATTTATTTTGTTTTAGTTTTAGGTGGACACAATATTTTATTTTTAACGGGGTGCTGAGGATCAAACCCAGTGCCTCATGCATGCTAGGCGAACGCTCTACCACTGAGCCACAACACAATCCCAGCCCCAAGCTATTAGTTCTTTACTCACTAAACATGTGGACTTCTGTCACACGCAACTCTGGGCATGAGGAATAAATAACACAGTGACCCTGCCTGGTAAACAGAGCCCCCACCCTCATGGAAGGGAACAAACAAGAAAAGAAATAAACTATACAAGTGTTGGGGGAGTTGGGGGGTGTGCCTGAAAGGGGCACTGTGAGAAGGACCAGTTGGGGAACTATGCTGGGATGCCAGGGAAGGTTCCTTAGAGGAACACTGAAACCAAGACTGTGAGGACAAGAAGGGACCATAAGGCAAAAAGCCAGGAAAATTTCCAGATGAGGAAACTAGGCAGATCAAGGGCCTGAGGAGAAGTACCCAGAGTAGCCAAGGAACTATAGGAGCCAGTGTGGCCGAAGGAAGTCGGGGAGGTGAGTTAGAAGGCCAAAGCCGCAGCCACAGCAGCAGCAGCAGCAGCAGCAGGGACAAGTCAAGAAGGGAAAGAAACATGAAAACTCTGTAATAAGTGAGCAAAGCCAAATCATGCTTGAACTCCTGTGCGGTGGTCAAAAGTTGGTTTTTTTTCTAGGGACAAAAGAAAATCACTAAAGGGTTTCAAGCAAGAGTAACATCATTTGTTGCCCAACTCCAGGCAAGTTCAACCCCAAACTGTAAAAGAATGCCTTACTGGGCTGGGCTGTGGCTCAGTGGTAGAGCACTTGTCGAGCATGTGTGAGGCACTGGGTTTGAGTCTCAGCACCACATATAAATAAATGAATGAAATAAAGGTCTATCAATAACTTAAAAAAAAAAGGAATGCCTTACTTAATATTTTTTATAAACACTATAAGGAATCTACATCATATTCAAAACATCCTATACATTTCTCAAAGATTCATCACATCTCCCTTACTGGAGGCAAAAAAATAATCATATTTATGCATTTTACACTGTAAAGATGATTGTTAATTTTCTCCTTAAAAACAGTATAACTATTACCATACTACGTGTTACTTTTTCTAAAGTGTAAGAAATAACATACACATTTTGAAATAACACATTAGGTACTAGATAATTGTTTTCACGTATCAGTTAAAAAAGTCAATTTAAATTTTCAAACAAGTATTAGAAATAAAGACTAGAAGAAAATAAACCAAAATATTAGCAATATTATTTGAATTTCCTGTGTAGGACCAAAGACATTTTTTCTTCTTTTTTCTTGGTAGGTTAAAAATACTCTTCTTACAATGAGTTATTAAAAAAAAAAAAAAAAAAGAAAGAAAAAGAAAAAGCCTAATAAAGTTCTACCTACAATTTAAATCAAGACTCTGATTTCTACTTTAAGCAAGGGTATAAAAAACAGCCTAGGGGGCTGGGGATGTGGCTCAAGTGGTAGCACGCTCGCCTGGCATGCATGCGGCCCGGGTTCGATCCTCAGCACCACATACAAACAAAGATGTTGTGTCCGCAAATATTAAAAAAAAAAAAAGAAAAAGAAAAACAGCCTAGGCCTTTCCAAAATTTCCTATTATTCAAATTCAGTAAGTCAAAGCCTAATAGCCTATAATTGTTGAAACACTCAGAATACTAAATGCCAGTACTTGCTGCCCCTGGCATTTAACCTACCAGATATCATGGGTCTAATTTCATACCTCAGAGTTTCTCGAGCAGTATATCCTGAGCCAATTAGTATGGATTCATCAAACAGCTTGTCCATGCAAGGAATGAACTCTAGAAAACAAATATGCATTGTGTATGTCACCAACATGACCAGTTAAACATCAAATTATCTCATAGTATTTCATAGCAGTCAGTGGGCAAGTGATCTGGATTTGAAAAGGGCTAGAAAAGGGACCAGAAAGGCACATGTACCATTCCAGGTAAAGGCACTGGCTCTGCTGGGCCACACAAGCCACCTATCCCTGAAGATGCAGTCAGGGTTATGTTCAGAGAATGAACTAAGAATAATTTAAAAAAAAAAAAAAATCCAAAAGAATGTTGCAATTCTGGAACAAAGCCAGCCTCAGCTTCAATAAGTAAAATGAAGTACATATTTCACCAGGAAATAGTTAGTGCAGGTCAAAGTAGTAAAAGAAATGTCAACACAGGAAGGACACATGCACATCCCTGATTAACTTCTTAAGCAAGACAGCATGAGGAGAAGTGTTAAATGAAAACAGCAAAAACAGTCCCTTCTGAGGTCAGAGGGAGAATGTGGCTGAGAGGCAGGAAGGCACAGAAGGAAAGGAGCAAAAGCTCAGATGCTGAATGCTGGAAGACTGGCTAAGGGACGAGTAAAAACTGAAAGCAAAGGGAAAAGGTAACAAGAAATCAAACTGTGCAGCCAAGGGCTTCCAGATCCTCCCCGCGGCCCCAAATC
This sequence comes from Ictidomys tridecemlineatus, assembly GCF_052094955.1. Taxonomy (NCBI): domain Eukaryota; kingdom Metazoa; phylum Chordata; class Mammalia; order Rodentia; family Sciuridae; genus Ictidomys; species Ictidomys tridecemlineatus. The sequence continues at coordinate 110,070,767 of NC_135486.1, read as the reverse complement.
AGAATCTCTAGAAAATAAAGAACTTTGTTAAACAGTGAATGGTGGTGTCTTCAAACCACTGGCTCTTCAGAATCAGTGCAAACAAGCTGCCATTTGATATTGTTCCACATGTCAAAAAAAAGTAAGGCAAGAGTAAATGTTGGTGGATGGGGAGATCTAACTATGACATACTTTTTTTTATATTTTGAGAGTCTTTAAAAGTTTCTTTCAATCAACTTTTTTGAGAAGAGATACTGTTTCATATTTCACTTTTAGAAATTACTATCATCAGCTTCGAATAACCTGTCATACAGTATGTTGCTTAGAGAAAAAAACAAAACAAAACCTAGGTGCAGCAGCTTAGGTAGGCCTATAATCCTGGCAACTCGGTGAGACTCTCAAGCAATTCCACAAGACCCTGTCTCAAAATGAAAGGAATAAGACAGACGAACTGGGGGTGCAGATCAGTGGTAAAATGCTCCTAGGTTCAACCCTCAGGGCCCCTCCCCAAAAAAGCCTATCAGAAAAGAGACCCCCCCACATACCTGTTCCCAAAAAAGGAAGATTCTAAAAGCTAAATTCCACATGTCTCACAGGATCAAAACTCGGAGGGTGGCAGCTTGGAAAAACAGTAATCCTGGCAAATAGGTGGTACCACAGACGCCAAGCTTTAGGCCTCAAAAGGGCCTGCTTCAGCAGTGTTGGATCAGGAAGTAGTTATCAGAAAGCACGAGGACTGCACTGACACAGTGGAAACCTCCACTACCCAAGTCCAAAAGCAGCTCCCAAATCCTCATTGACATGTAGCTAGGATACTAGAGAGGAATCTGAGAATGGCACTGAGACAGAATTTCTCCATTTCAGTAAATGGATTAAAAAAGGTTCCTCTTAAAGTTCTTCCATTGTGGAATCATTCAGAGAGGAACACACCAAGACAAAAAAACATAAATCACAAAGGAAGTGTCACCAAGCAAGGGATGTAAATGACAGCAATGTTCTATTCATCCACCTTAAGCAGGTGTATATTCTCTAATTTTTAAAGAAAATCACATTTCTTTTGTGATCTTTGCTAAATGTGTCAAATTTAAAAACAGGTGCGGGGGGTGGGTGTTAAAATGTGTATATTTTGTGAGTGTGACAGAGAGAGGCTGGGGATTGAACCCAGGGCTACACATGAACTCTTATCACATCCAGGTCCTCCTGGAAAAAGTGAGTATGTGCTTTCCAGCTACATCCACATACATTCATCACTATAACATAGTTTCCGTTTTTCAGTACTGGGGAGCAAACCCAGAGCTCGTACATTCTAGGCAAGCACTGTATCACTGAGCTATCTCCCCACCCCTTTTTAAGTTTTACTTGAAACAGAGGTCTCATTAAGTGGCCCAGACTGCCCTTGAACTTGCAGTATTCTTGCCTCAGCCTTTCAAGTTGCTGGGAACACAAGTGTGCACCACCACACCAGGCTATAGTTTGAATTTATCAGTACAAAAAAAACTGCACCTTACTATATTAACTGGTAGACAAGCACAGAGACTGTACCCTTCCTTTCTTGTTTACCAACTACATAAGGAAGCCAAGTCTTGGTTTTACACATGGCCTGATTTATAAACTCATGGCACATAAAACATTAATGGGAAAAATTGGGGAAAATGATTACCATCTCTAAAGTTAGAATATAACTTCAATCTAACATTTTAGGCATATCAAATGCAAAAATAGTAAACTTATAAAAATCCATGGTAATGAGAGAAACAGTGTAATTATCAGATTAGCAAAAAGCAAGAACAACTCATCATTTTCACAACATGGAGAATGGAAATACTGTATTTTGTTCGACCTTTAAAGACTGATAGCTGTAAGAAAGCAAATGGATGTTGGCTATTTCAAAAGATTTGCAGCCAAAGGCAGAAAGTTCCAAAAAAATATTCAGAACAAAAGCTATGCTAAGGAAGTGACTACTTTAATTATGATATATGTATTTTTTTATTTTTTTGTTTTATTTTTGGAGTACCAGGGATTGAACTCGGGGGCACTCGACCTCTGAGCCACATCCCCAGCCTTATTCTGTATTTTATTTAGAGACAGTCTCACTGAGTTGCTTAGTGCCTCACTTTTGCTGAGTCTGGCTTTGAACTCACGATCCTCCTGCCTCAGCCTCCTGAGCTGCTGGGATACCAGCATGCGCCACTGCACCCGGCTAATTATGATATTTTTGAGAAGGTAAAGGTAAAACTCTGGCACCAGGCAAGAAGAGAGAGAGGCAGAGAGAGGAAGGTAATAAGGGGAAGGCAATTACAGATAGGAAGGTAGAGAGGAAGAGAAAACAAGAAAAAGAATAAACCAAAGACAGCAATAAAGGAGAAAGGAAGAGGGATGTGGAGATTCAGCAGCATAGCGTCAATTATGACCAAGCCCCACCCCCAAAGATGGCAACAGGGTCACAAAAGCACTCAAAGAAGACTTACGGTTTCTCAGTTCTGTGGTGAGGATGTGTTTTGCAGCAATAAGAAGCTCCTTTCTGAGGTGTGCAGTCTCTGCTGGACAATTTGAAAGTAACTGTAACATTCCTTTCACCATCTGCTGAGAATACTTAGTCACCAACTCCTGTGAAAGTAAAGAGTAAAATGACAGTTACACTGCTAGGGGGTGTTAAGAAAAAACCAAATTCTATCAGCTTTTTAAAAATTCAGAAAGACATAGCTTGACTCAAGGGACACTCAAAGTAACAGGCATACTAAAAAAGGAATATCCAAATGTTTCAATTTTGTGCATGCACACGTGCACGCTATTATGTGTGTGTGTGCCCACGAGTGCGTGCACACACACTGCCCTTCGGGAAGCCATGTATGGCAACACAAACAGCCATTCTTTTACAGAGTGGGACTGTGGATGACACCGCTGTACTTTCCTGTGTCTTCCAGAGTTTCAGCAATGAATGTGTTGCTTCCTTACTGGAGGAAAAATAAATGCTAAAAAGTGTTCCAAAAGTACTCTTTACTTAGTCATTTCAGGACGGGAAATTGAGAATGACACAAGAGATAATGCTAATAACACAGAATAGCTCTAATCACAGTCTCCCTCAAGGGGCCACAGAAGTCTATTCACCAAGGGAACTCAAGCAACAAAGGATAAAAAAAAAAAAAAAACTGAATTAAGTAAGCCAAATGTTCTATTTTCTTATTGTAGGTTATTATTCTCTAGTTAAATATAGGAAAAAAGGGAAAAAAAGCTTTTGAAGGTAGTTTTTATTCCTGACAATTTAAAATGTGCCTTTTCATTTTCCTAAAATAAATCTACCAAAAAAAATTACAATTCCATTGCTATAGATTGGAAATAAATTTATTCCATACTTTGGAATAATCATGACTATTTAAGTATTTTATTCAAAGGAATTTTATGATTGATGAAAGAATATTTTTTTCCAAGCCCTTACGACTTAACTAAGACCACAATGAAAACAAAACAAAAACACTGTACAGGCTCCTCGAAAAAGTACCTGAAACTTCTATCATGGTTTGATTTGGTAACACCCCGTGTAGCTCCAAGCTCTCCGGCACCTATTTGCCTCAACCATAACTTCTAACAACAGAAGGTCAGTGAACCACATATGGCCACATGAAAATCTGTGTGCAGATGTTTATTTATAAGAGCTTTATTCACAATAGCCAAAAATCACACACACAAATCCAGAAAGACAAAAAAAAAAAAAAACAACAAAACCTTAGTGGTTGGCCGAACTAGAGTGTGGGAAAAAATAAAAGTGACTCAGGAAGGGTATAGTTTCTTTGGAAGGAAAAAGGATTGTACCAAAAAAAAAAAAAAAAATCTATAAGTAAATTAAAAACCATTCCATTTTACAATGTGTAAATTCTCAATAAAGCTGTATTCATATATTAATGTCCTAATGTGATAGTAAGGAAAGGTCTTTAGGAGATAAAGTTAAATGATATCCTAAGGGTAGGAAACTAATTTGACAAAAAATATGGGCATAAGAGGGGAAGAAAGATCTCTTCACCATGTGAAGACCCAGCAGAAAGGTAGATACTGTCAAGTAATAAAGCAAGGTCTCACTAGAAACCAAACCCTACCAGAACCTTGATCTTAGATCCAGAATTTGAAGAGAGAATACATTGTGTTGTGTAAGCCACCTAATTTATGGGCATTTTGTTAAGAGACAGCTGAGCAGACCTACTCAGCAATAGAAGTATTTCAGCCTTAATAAAATAAAAAGGACAAAACCCAGCACTCCTGCTAAGTGAAAAAAAAAAAAAAACATATTCAACTAATCCTACACACTACCTGATTCCATTATGAAGACACTAGAAAAGGCAAAACTACAGGGACAGAAACAGATCAGGGCTCACTGGAGGTGGGGATATGAGGAAGAAACTAATTACAGATGTACATGAGAACATTTTTTTGGGTGATGAAAATGTTCTGTATCTTGATGTGTTGACAGTCACCAACTACAAACAAGTATCAATTCAAAGAAGTATATATTCACAAGTGGTCAATTTTATTGTATGTAAATTACAGCAAAAAAAAAGTTAAGGAACTAACCTGGTAAATTCTGATGATATAAGCTAAAAATGACAATGTTTTAATCTGGGCAGCAATAAAGTCAGCATACAATTCCTTGTTGTAAAGCTTATGTTGCCTGAGGAAAGTGAATAAAATTTACAATATGAATTAGTTCTTATTCTTTAATTAATAGGTTAATAGTTAATTAACTATATATAACAATTAGTAGGCTCAAAGTCTGTTTCTACATAGACAAGAAAAACACAGCAGCAACATAAATGCTTACATACTTTTATGTAGTTCCAGGTAACATAAAGGGCTTAAAGCCCCAAACCAAACATTTGGACAAGTCAGTCCACAAGAGTGCCATGAATTTCATAAAGCCAACACGGGACCCATCCACTCCAACACAGAATATTAGTATACCTACTGGCTCACTGCAAGCCCTATTCTGGGGCCCTGGGGATTGTTAGAGGCAACTCCTCATTAGATCCTGCTCTCATACACCTCTGCCAGACAGGCTGCAAGTCAAGACAGGTCTAAGGAGGAATGCCCCACAGCTTGAGACAAGCCCCTGAGGATGAATATGGCTGGCCTATTCACAGATTTGGGGTTTCAGGAGAAAGGACACCAGGAAGTAAGGAATACTCCAGTTCTCATGCTGAAGTCTTCAAGGTGAGAAAGGCTGGGACATCCACAGTTACAAGTGAGTGCAGTAATGCCTAATCATACTTCTAAACTTACAGGATAACAGAAACCAAAACATCTTATCTTTTCAAAATAAGGAACTAAAAAAATATGATTATTATCACTGAAACACAAGTTCAAAGTCAAAAGCACATATAATTTCACCAAAATGTTAATGCCGCAAATTTTCACATCTTAAGAATGACAACGGCAAGTATATTATTACTTGAAGGTAAAGGTACTGCTGCAGTCAGCTACACCGCCATCAAAAGACAACTCACCTGGCTTGTGCAGATACCTGAATTGCAATGGTATTCATGATCAAGGGCACAAACTCAGCAACGACATTGTGGATATTCAATTTGTAGAGCTAAAAGCAAAAACATCAAATGTTCATGCTTTTGCATTGTTACAAAAAAATTATTTGGCATACCAAAGAAACTGCAGAATTCAGTACATTAGCTAGTACGTCCGTCATATACATCTTTCTGTTACAAAAAAATTTTGCCAAAAAACCAAGATACTGATAAGCAGTACACATACCTGGTACATTAATACAACAATAATGGGCAATTCTGCCAACACTTTCAAAGAAAGTGATCCTCTTGGAATGATGGAATGCTGTAAGACAGAAAGAGAAAGAACTGTGGTTATCACTGTGGCATTTACAAGAGCCTAATAAGCATCACCACATCGAAATAGAGAAAACACACACACATCTTTGTAAATATCTATAACAAAAGATCCAAACTATTCTGAAAATAAAGCATATGGAACTATCATTAATATAAAGGTTTTTTATATTTTCGCCATAATTACTTGTAGTAAAAACTTCAGGAAAATATGTCAAAAAGAGATTCAAATCACCTAAGAATTTTAAGCCAATATTATTTTACTTAAAAGAACAGCAAAAAGTATAATTTATTCAGCAGTATTATCTAAAGATATTTAAAAACAGAAGACATTTATAATAAATAAAGGAAATAATTGAGTAATCTTATTAAAGTCTCAGAATAGATAAATGTCAGACCCAAAATACAAATGTGTGTGAACAGACAAGCAAAGAAAATTAAAAGAAATACAAAAAGAATGATACACAGAAAAGTTTCCAACTTAAGAAGTGCTAAGGAGTAAAAGCTATATTTTACTTAAAGTCTTTCATTCACCCTAGCACAAACTGAAACATTCTACCCAGTCATTTCAGTAAAACAAATACAAATATTAAAATATTATTAATTCAATCATATGAACATAAGTCACATTAAAGACCCAATACACACTACATTATGTGGCACTACAAAATAATAGCCTACAGACAATATAAGCAATTCACAAAACCCCACAAGACAGGTTTTTCAGATAAGCAAGAAGATAAGAGCAGAACAAAGGTTCAGGAGCTTTCCCAGAGTCAGAAAACTTGATTGCTTATGCTGAGACACCATCTGGTGCTTCCTGCCCCCTGAGCCTTTGCGCTCAGTTACTGAACTACAATTTTATTGGGACTTTCAAAGGACTTGATTAATGTCAAAAGACTCAGAGCTAAGGAGAGGCAAAGTCCTTTAAACCTGGCCTGCTGCTCTTCCCAGTATGAGAGTCCAAGTCTCTGTGACCACTTCCTGGCATCAGTGGTACCCAATGGTTCACTTTCACCCCATCCAGGCTGCACAGCAGAACCAGTGATGCTCTGCCAGGCACAGTGGTTTACGTGTATTAAATGCCTCTAGGTGATTAATGAAAAAAAAAAAAAACTTAAGTGGCCTAAAAGATTAGTATCTCATTCCTCTATCTAAAGTGGAGGAGCCCCAGGTTAAAACTAATCCCAGAAGGCTGAGAAGACTCACCGTCCGGGTCTCACTGTCCTCCCGCTCGGGGTTGACCTTCACAGCAATGGTTGTGATCATACCAACCATTTCTGGGGGAGGCACTGTGTTCTCGGGAATCACCTGAGGGTTCTCAAAATATCGGTTCTACACAAAAGAATAGAAAATGTTTGTTCTAAAGTCAAGTATAAAATGCCTTAATAACATATGTCCAATACTTAGTGGAAGAAACCAAAATGCTTATGAAGTGTTCTTAACTATATATATATTAAAAAATTCAATGATATACTAAAGTACTGAAAAGCCACACCACCTCCCCAAGGCTTCAAGACTAGGAGCTCAGTCACAAAATGCACAAAGTAAAAACCAAAAATCCCAATGTCAAGGGTTGCTTACAAGTGAAAATAGTGGATGATTTATTTGCTGCTTTTTTTCCAAAATTTCTACAATAAGAATATACCGCTACAATAAGAATACATAGAATGTAAAAAAAATGAAAGTATTTAAGCTAAATAAGATCAAAAGAACTCCTTTTTTGAATGGTTGACTTATCAATGTAAGTTTTAACCATCACTAAACATTTCTCATTCTAAAATTAGCATCCCCCAATTATTTCTCCAACCAAACTACTCCAAATTCTCTTTGGAATAAGGAAACAACAAAGAAATATGACTAATAAATTCAAACCATAGTAAAAACATACCACTACTTTTGGAAGCTCCTTATAAATCTGTTTCACAAAATCCAAGAAATGATGAATCTTAAAAAAAAAAAAAGAAAATAATACATTCATTATAATTTATTAACAAAAAAATGCTTTCAATAAGAAAAACTTTAGGGCTGGGGTTGTGGTTCAGTGGTAGAGCACTTATCACATGTGAGGCACTAGGTTTGAGTCTTAGCACCACATTAAAAATAAAATTAAATTAAAGATATCATGTCCAACTACAACTATTTTTTAAAAAGAAAAACTTTAATAGTTTTAATGTATAAGAACTTGTAAAACAGGTAAATAAAATGTCAGACATGATAAAAAGAGGCAATGGATAAGAACACACACAATAAGAAATATAAATGCAAAGGACAAATAAACAGAAAGTAAGTTTCTGTTTCAGAGATTTGTTTATAAAAGAGCAAAGAGATTTTGCCCTTCAAAATCTACGCTTTGAGAAGGACTCTCATGTTACTGTGGGAATCATAACTCCTGAAAACTTTCTAGAAATCAACTTAGCAGTTTCCAAAATTAAAATTAGCAGTATACATCAGAAGCATTAAAACCTTTGACTTTATAACTCTACTTCTACAAACTTATCTATAAAATAACTCCAACCATAAACAAAGATGCTCAGTAATGGTTAAGAAGTAAAAGATAAATACACCTTAAATATCTAAAAAAAAAAGGATACCTATAAGAATATTATGCACACTTTAAAAATTAACTTTATAGTCAGGCATAGGGGCAAATGCTTGTAATCCCAGCAAGTTGGTAGGCTGAGGCAGGACCACAAGTTCAAGGTCAGCCTCACCAACAAAGGAAGACCCTGTCTCAAAAAAATTTAAAAGAAGGATTGAGGATTTATGTAGCTCACTGGTAAAGTACCCCTGGATTCAATCCTCAGAACCAAAATTTTAAAATTAAACAAAAAAACAAATTAACTTTTTAAGTTGGGCATAGTGGCGCACACCTGTAATCCCAATTATTTAAGAGGCTAAGGCAAGAGTCTCACAAGTTCAAGACCAGCTTGGTCAACTTATCTCAATCTGGGGATATAGCTCAGTGATATAGCATCCTTGGGTTTAATTCTCAGTACTGATAAATAAACAAACAAACAAACAAACAAACAAATAAATAAATAACTCTATAAAGAATTTCTTTTTTTTTTTAGTATTTTTTTATAGTTATAAAAATAAATAAAGGTATTGGCCACAATACCTTTATTTATTTTTATGTGGTGCTGAAGATTGAACCCAGTGCCTCACATGTTCTAGGCAGGTGCTCTACCACTGAGCTACAGCTCTAGCCCCAAGAATTTCTTATGATTGGGAAAATGTTTACATATAATATGAAAGAAATAAATCACAACATAAAATATTATATACAGTATTATCAGAATTATGTGTGAAATATATATATAAAGTGGGAAAGAGAAAAGAAAATCACAAAGATATTAAATATTGCTAAGATGTCAGGAATGCTATTTTATCTTTATGCTTTTAATTTCCAAATAATCCACAGAGAAGATATTCTCTTAATTATGGCTAAGACAGTGTGTTTATTGCTTACTACTGTAGGTAGGGGCCAATCACTGAGCTAAGAACTTTCATTTTATACACAAATCTTCAGACATTTGAGAACATGTCTCCATGTTATGGAAAAGGCTCTAAAAGACAATGAGTTCACCCAATGTCACTCAGCTGCAGAGTTGCTTAGTTTAGATCCAAATCCAGCACTGACTTCAGAATTCCCACCTTGTCAACATCAGATGTGTACGTGCCAGGAGAGTCCACACAGACCTGCTAGCCTGACTGGCTAATACATTTCAACTACTGAGCAAATTCAGCAAGATATTGATACATACATTTTTTAAAAGCCCCTGATGAATCCACAAATAACTGCCTCCACCTTGGGCTATATTTTCTACATTGTCCAATCAACTTTTAAAAAGTAATAATTTTACACAGTAGAAGGAACTTGCTGACACTTTATAAATGTTATCAGGATAAACAACTTACTTCTTGTGTGATTGGTGGCCTGAACTGTTTGTGTAGCTCAATAATTATTCTTAGACAGATAAGAACATTTTCTTCATTTTCAGTCTTTAAAAAAAGAAAGACATTTTTAAAAAGTTATACTTCTGAAGAGTTTTAATCTCAAGATAAAAAACAATTTTCTAAGCATTTTATGCAGACACACACACCCTCTGTCAACTAAATTACATATAACTTACTGAAAATTCATAAGCCCATAGAACCCAGCTGTCCCAGACAGAACTGTCCATGGTCTTTGGTAGATTATCAAGGGCATTCCACTTGTAAGCTGCATGAGAATGACACTCTACCATTACATATTTGGCAACTCACACTATAAACTAATGTCTTAATGGCCAAAGTTATCACTGTTCACTACTTGGAAATACAGGTTAAGTACCCCTCATCCAAAAATACAAAATCCCAAACTTGACATGATGCCCCAAGCAAAAAAGTCCACACCTGATCTCATGGGATGGGGTCATACTCAAAACACAGGTGCACTAAAAATATTGCATGAAACCATCTTTTGGCTACATGTATAACATGTATATGAAACATACATGAATTTCATATTTAGACTTGGGCTGTATCTTCAAGACTTCTCATAAAGTATATGAAAATATCCCCCCCCCCAAAAAAAATCCCAAATCCAAAACACTTCTGGTCCCAAGCATTCAGGTAAGGGATACTTGTACTGCCCAAAGACCTGGAAAGGACAAACAACTACCGGTTTACCATGGACTGGACCCTGGGCTGAGCACTTTATGAAAGTTCTAAAAATGAGGAGTACCACTCACATTTTACCTATGAGGAAGTAAAGACTCAAGAGAAGTTAAGCAATGTGGCCAACATGGTACAGCTAATAAACAGCAGAAGCAAGATATGATCCAACTCTATCCCTCTCCAAAGATCATCTTTCCAAGGAGCCCCAAAACACAATAAATTGTAAACACATCAAAACTAAGAGGAGCAAGAAAATAATACTAGGGATTCATTCGACAAGCATCAAATGGATTCCCCAAGAGTTCATGACCTTCTTCATAAGCACCCACTATCATAAAGCATTGTGCTTGAAATACAAACTATAAAAAGCACTGTGCCAACAAACCCTATGCTGAATATTTTGACCACCACCCAACTTATTTTCCACCAAGTCTAGTCAATTCCCAGCGACCAAAAAAAGTTCAATTAAGTAGTCTGTCTTAAAAGGAAATGGGGAAAAGTGAACACATGACACATTTTTATTCACATAAATGAGAACTTTAGTGAAAAGGAAATCATTGTATAGAAGCAAATTTTACTTAAAAAAAAAAAACACATTGATACCTTTGAATAAGCTATATAATAAGAATTCTTAAATATTACCTCTAAAAAGCGAAACATCACAGACAAAACATTTTTTGTATGAGGACGAAGATGTTCATTAGTTGGTATTCTGTGAATTATTTCAAGTACTAGCTTCCGCAGTTGCTGGCAAAGAAAAATAAAAGTGTAAAGATAAAATATATGCAAGAGATTAAATTAATTGTCTCACATTCTTCAAGTGTCACACAGCTATCGGCACTGGTAACTACCATAAGATGGATCTAATTTTAGAAGGAGTCCTGTAAATTATTTACATGTTAGCTGAAGTGTATACTGAAAACTGTTTATTTTCAATATTTCTACAACTGTGTACCAAATCATCTAAGCTAACCTTTCCTTTCACAATGTATCAGTATTTCTAGCAAAAGGACACAAACAGGTGAAGATGGAGTATATCTAAGATGAAAGAGCAAAATGTAAACTGAACTTAGTTTAGAACCTCCCCTCATCATCTCCGTTTAGCTCCCATAACACGGTACAATCTTGTCACCTTGTGCCTAAGGAATATTCCACCACAGGCTATACTAAGCTTTCATGGTTCTACCTATGGAGCTGACAACTAGGCAGGTCAAATATGTAAGTTCTCGAATTGGTAAAATACAAAAATGTTCCCTCTAGCAATAAACTTCCACGAATATTATAGCAATATCTTAAGTTTATTTTTAAGAGCTAAATAGTTAGAGAAAAAGTGGCATAGTGGGAATGTTCTAAAATTATCAAGTGGAGACAGGGTGTGAATAATGGGACTGCAGAGAGAAAACGGAATTAGCCATGAGTTATAAGAACTGAAATTTAATAAGATTAGCATTGGTAATAGGTGTGGAAATTGGTATCATTCAATTAATTTTTTTCCTTGATACATGTTTGAACTTGTCGGGGACATAGCTCAGTTGGTAGAGTGCCTCGCATGCACAAGGCCATGGGTTCAATCCCCAGCACCACCAAAAAAATGAAAAATAACACAGTGAACAAATATACATTACCAACTGGCAAACAGAAATAATTTAAACTGTAAAAGAAATGGCCTGGCAGAGCACAGTAATCCCTACAACCTGGGAGGCTGAGACAGGAGGATCACAAGTTCAAGGCCAGCCTCAGCAACTTAGCAAGGCCATAAGCAATTTAGTGAGACCCTGAGGATGTGGCTCAGTGGCGAAGCACCCAAGTACAGTACATAGTTTAAAAAAAAAAAAAGCCTAGACAAAACCAAACCTGAGGAGGAAATAGGCTTGACCAAATTATCCAAAAATGACAAAACCTTTAATTTTCAGTGGAACCCTAAGTTTTCTGAATTGTTTTCTTCATAAATGTTTGCAAGCCCACAGCATGACATTTTCCTCTGATACTTTTTAACAGGTTACCTGGGCTGGTTTCTCCTGAAGAAACTGGACTTCTCCATCTTGAAGAAATGTAAGAAATCGAGGGATGATATGTTCTAGGAATGTAGAATACTGAGGAGATGATGTTACATTCTAATTAGGCAAAAATAAAAGAAAACTCCATTAGTTATAAGCTCATATTGCATTTCAAATTCACATTTTATAATGACCTCAAAGGAATACAAAACATTTTCATAGAGCCAACAATATTCTGAGTATTTAGATGTTTTTGTAGTAATAAAGTTTTAAATAAATTAGGATGATTGTTACTTCTGAAATCCAATTTAAGAGAACAAAATTTACTATTAAAATTAGAAGTACTGAGCAGGGCATGAGTATAAAAAAGGGCTACAAAAAAAGTTCACTATGATGGGAGAAGAATATAAAAGAAAGGGGTTAAACTTTTACCATCACAACAAGCTAGTGAGCAAGGCATCTGGGCAGTTAAATGCAGGGCAGAAGATAAAGTTTGGGGGTTGTTGCCTGGCAAGGGACACATGCATATAATCTCAGGGACCAGCAGGCTGCAGCAGGATGACTGCACAGCCTCATCAACTTAGTGAGGCCCTAGGCTGTTTAGCAAGACCTTGTCTCAAAATAAAATAAAAAGGGCTGAGGATGTGGCTCAATGGTAAAGCATTCCTGGGTTCAATCCCCAGTACCCTCCCCCACAAAAAATGGAGTTTTTACTATCATGTATGGAAATCTTAGAAGACAAGTCTATAAACAATGGGACAGAAAAACTGGGGAAAATCAGAAAGCAGAGTGATGCCCCAGGAGAGGAAAGGAACTACTGCAATTCCTGATCTATGCAATAGAACATCAGTCTCCCAGAGCCAACTCCAGGCACACAGAACACCACATGGGGGGCAGCCCCCACCACAGTACAGCACCTAAATAGTTTCTCCCAAGTAGACTGTCACCTTTCATCCCAAAGCTAGGACGTTTTATGAAACATTTGGATTCAAGGAAAATCAAGAATCAACAAATGGAATGGTATCAAACAAAAAAGCTTTTTCACAGCAAAGGAAACCATCAATCATGAAGAGAGAGCTTACAGAATGGGAAAAACTTTGACACCTGCACCTCAGATACAGCATTAATCTCCAGGTATATAAAGAACTCAAAAACTTCATACCAAAAAAAAAAAAAAGTAATTAAAAAAAAAAAAAAAGCTCTAATCAATACATGGGCAAAGGAACTGAACAGGCACTTTACAGAAGAAATAAAATTAGTCAACAAATACGTGAAAAATGTTTTAACATCTCTAGCAGTAGGAGAAATGCAAATTAAAACTACATTGAGATTCCATCTCATTTCAGTCAGAACCTCAATTACCAAGAATACAAATAACAATAAATGTTGGAGAGGGTGTGGGGGAAAAGCTATACTCATAGACTGCTGGTAGGACTACAAATTGGTACAACCACTTTGGAAAATCTGGAATAAAACCACCATTTGACCCAGTTATCCCACTCCTCAGCATATAGTAAAGGACTTTAAATCGGCATACTACAGTGATGCAACCACATCAATGTTATAGTGGCTCAATTCACAAGAGCTAAACTATGGAACCAACATAGGTGCCCTTCAACAGATAAATGGATAAAGAAAATGTGGTATATATACACAATGGACTACTATCGAATAGTAAAGAAGAATCAAATTATGGCATTTGTTAGTAAATGGATGGAACTAAAGGCTATCATACTAAGTGAAGTAAGCTACTCCCCCAAAACCAAAATCTGAGAATGTTCTCTCTTACTAATTAACACACAACGCAGGGGCAGGGAAGAATAGAAGTTCGTTTGATTAGTCAAAAGCAGATAAAGGGAGGGGAGCTGGGAATGAGAAAGATAGCAGAATGAACCAACATAACTTTCCCTAGGTTCACTTATGAATACATGACCAGTATAACTCAGCATCAAGAATGGGATCCTAGCAAGTTATACCCCGCATATGTATGTCAAAATACACTCTTCTATCATGTATATCTAAAAAGAACAAATTTTTTTTCAAAAGCATTCAAGGAAAAAAGAGTCAAGATCTAAATTAGGATGCAGAACTAACTGCCTTGTTATCAGAAAGTCAAGCACATCCACGTTATAGCTCACACTAACTACTGATCACAGAGTTTTCAAATATGAATTTCTCTTTAAAAAACAAAAACAAAACCAAAAAACACTTAAGGCTAGATAACTAGGTATGGTGGCACACATCTATAATCCCAGCTACTCAGAAGCAGAAGCAGGATAATCCCAAGTTTAAGGATAGCCTGGATAACTCAAGTGAGATTGTCTCTCAAAATAAAATCTAAAAAGGATGTAGCACAGTGGTAAAGTGCTTGCTCAGTACTCACAAAGCCCTGGGTTCTATTCCCTAGTACTGGGGGGGTTGGGGAGGGGATAGATAAATGGGCTGATACACACACACACACACACACACACACACACACACACACACACACACACACATCTTGTCAACTGCTGATGATCATTCTAGTATTTAATTCTTTAAAGAACTCAGTCAACTGAAATTATTTAAATCACGTATTTATATCACACAGATTTCAAGTCACAATTTAAAAAAGTTCCCAGTACACTACTTCACTTACTTAATCATGTTAATTTAATCAACGCATCTGAGACCAAAATGCTAGGAACTCACTGTCATACATTAAAAAGGAGAGTAAATCCTCAGAAACTCAAAAGGGCCAGTCCTTAATCCAGCTCACATCATGCCAACATGTGTTTATTCCTGCAGGTTTAGAGAATGCCCCAGGATTTCAGCCTCTCAAATAAACTTGCCAGACTAAGATTCTCCCATAGAGTCCCCTCCAATAAAATGTAGAATGCAGACTTATCCTTTTCTACCTTCCACCTCTTTTTATATAAAGTTTTTAACACCTTGCTTTAGTAGCTTGGGCAAAAGAGAAATCTCCTGAGGTTGGAGTTGTAGCTCAGTGATACAGCGCTTGTCTAAAATGTGTCAGGCACTGGGTTCAATTCTCAGCACTGCATACAAATAAAGGTCCATCAACAACTAAAAAAATTAAAAAAAAAAAAAAAGAAAGAAAGAGAAATCTCCTTAGCTAGATCTTTAAATATCTCACAATTTTATTCTCAGCTCAAAGCTAAAAGTTCTTCAAAATTTCTATTAAAAAACAAATACAAACTAAAATACTATCCATTACCATAAACAGAAAAGCACAGAATTCAATCTTACTGGTGTTTCTTTTTCTGTTTTTGTATTACTGGGGATTGAACCCAGGATCATTTGATCCCTGAGCTACATCTCAGCCCTTTTTATCTTGAAGCAGGGTGCTCCTAAGTTGCCCAGGCTGGCCTCAAACTTGTAATACTCCTACCTCAGCCTCCTGAGTAGCTGGGTTACAGGCATGCCCCACTGCCCCTGGCTTCCCACTAGCATTATTTAATCTTTATTAGTCCAAAAGACCAAGTAGTAGCTGGGCACGGTGACGCAGGCATGTAATCCCAGCAGCTCAGAAGGCTGAGGCAGGAAAATCACAAGTTCAAAGCCTGCCTCAGCAAAATCGAGGTGCTAAGCAACTCAGTGAGACCCTGTCTCTAAATAAAACACAAAATTGGGCTGGGGATGTGGCTCAGTGGTAAAGGGACCCTGAGTTCAATCCCCAGTACAAAAAAAAGAGAGACCATGCAGAGGCTAAGAAACATAGTATTTATTGTTCTTAACCTTATCAACTCCCAAGAAAGATTTTATTATCCACACATTAAAATAAGACTTTCTCATCTGTTTATTAGACTAACCCAGATGAACCATAAAGTTAGGCCAAACAGGAAATAGCTTTCTTCAGGTGTTGGACAAGAGGTTGTACTAGACCATAATTTCTAGAGAAGGCAAATTCTCAAGTTGAGCCCCATGAACACTCGGACCTCTGCCCAGGTACAATTTCCTGATAACACTCAGCAAACTCGGACCAAGTGGAGCCCAGATCTGCTGAGCTGTGGAGGCAGAGCCCCAGAGAAAAGTGAACCACTGGATGGTGAGGGAATGACAACCTTCTATGAGTCCTTAAGGCCTTAACTGAGGGCTGAACTGCACAAACGGTAATACTACCTAAAGTACGGCTTTAGAATTGAGAAATAAATGGAAGCACTAGAAATCTAACAAGGTTAGAATGTTGGAGTTCAAGCCTCAGGAGAGTGCACAAACCCACTTAATACCATGAGAACATCTCAGACTTCAGAGATTCAGCTGAGGAAGGAACAAGCCCTAAAGCAAGGCCTCTTCTAGACCAGCCCAACAGACAAATGAGATCAGCCTAACAACTGAACTGCCTAGGACAACAAATACATCAACACTCTTCAGGAGATAACAGAATCTAGAATTCCTACGTCATTTCACACACAATGTCCACTGCATAATAAAAAAATACTAGACATGCAAAGAAAAAGAAAGTGAAATGACCCATAGGCAGCCCAAATGTTGGATTTAGTAGACAAAGACTTTAAAGCAGCCATTATAGTCATTTACCAAGTAATGTTTCAGTAAATAATAGGCCACATACATAATGCTGGTTTCATAAGATTTTTTATTAACATTTATTTTTTAGTTGTAGTTGGACACAATACCTTTATTTGATTTATTTATTTGTATGTGGTGCTGAGGATCAAACCCAGTGCCTCATACATGCTAGGCAAGTGCTCTACCTCTGAGCCACAACCTCAGCCCCTCATATAAGATTTTTTATATATATATATATATTTTTAGTTGTCATGGACCTTTATTTTATTTATTTATATGTGGTACTGAGGATCGAACCCAGGGCCTCACACATGCTAGGCAAGCACCCTACCACTGAGCCACAACCCCAGCCCCTCCATTAAGATTTTAATGGAGCTATAGCTGGGTGTGGTGGCACACCTATAATTGCAAATATTCAGGGGACACGTGGGTAAGAGAATTGCAAGTTCAAGGCCAGCCTAGGCAACATAGCAAGACCCTGTCTCAAAGAATGAAAAGGACTGGGGATGTAGCTCAGTAGTAAAGCTTTCACCTAGCATGAGCAAAGCCCTGGATTCAATCCCCAATACTACAAAACAAAGAAAGAAACTTTAAAATTTTAAATATCAAGCAGACTGGATATGACCAAAAAATATTCAATGAACATGAAGAGACAGATGAATGGATATTTTCCAATCTCAGAAACAAAAAACAAAAACAAAGCCATGCAAGGTGGGGCACTCCTGTAATCCCAGCCTCAAGACCTTAATCAACTCAGTGACTCAGTGGTTGAGTCCTCTTGAGTTCAATCCCTGGTACAAAAAACAGTAACAAAACAAAGCAAAACAACAATAACAACAACAAAACAATATTCCTCAAGAGAAATGAGCAATTCATTATCAATAATGTGAAGAAAATGAACATTGTGTACAAAGTTTCAAATTGCAGTTTTGACATACAATAAGTTAATAAGTTACAAAGACAATGATTTTCGAGTTACTAAAGACTTTCAGCAGCAACAGGAGAGTAAGAAATATAAAATAAAAGCTCATACCTCAAAATTTTCACTAACTTCTTGCATCATTTTTAACTTTGTTTCATCAGCTGTAAGTGGCAAAACAAACCATCAGGTAATTGAAATTATGTTAAGAGATGTTCCTAAAATTCCTGGATTTAATAATTTAAGAGAAGCAATCAGATCTTATCAGTTTAACTGTCATGGCCCAACAGAAGACACATAGCTAATTCCCTATGACCAGCCACACACATTCATACTCCCAGACATAAGTGTGCATGCACAGATAAGAATACAGGTACACACACACACACACACACACACACTCACACGTGCCTCTTTGGGGCTCCAGCTAGTACTACTCATCATTTTGCTTCTCCACCAGGCAAAAAAAGAAAAACCAGAGTAGATGTTACTATTTATCTCAATGTGCACATCATCTGAACTGAAATGAATGATGCATTTCTTAATGACAGAAAGGGTCAACTTACGTGTATTAACATCTGTAAGAGCTGCTACAAACTGAAGGTATTTTTTCATCAGAGTGGTTTGGTCAACCACTGTGGCCCCTTGTGTTGCAACGAACGCCATTTTTAGTTTTGAGCTGGTTTCTTTTTTCAAAAGAAAAATTTAAGGTCCATGAGTTCACCCAGCCTACAAAAAGAAGTATATGGTTAGCCAACTTATCAAGGGCACAGTCTCACAACCTCAGAAAATCTTACCCAAATGCCTGTATTCATCTAAACACTTCTGTACTAATCCAGAATGAACACTAGTCCCTCTGCTCTTTTGAAAATGTTACCCAAATCCATTTTGTCTGAACAAGGTTTTTTTTTTTCCCTCAGCGATAGAAGCTTCTCCTTCCTACCATAGTTTCTTCTTTGCCTCAGCCAGGTGTTGGCAAACACTGTCCGCAAAGAACCAGGTGGTAAATATTTTAGACTTTGTGGCTATGCTATGCAGTCCCTATACAACTACTCATCTCAGTTATAGGCAGCAGGGAGTCACAGACAACATTTAATGAGTGAGAACATCTGTGTTCCAATGACTATTTATGGATACTGAAATTTGAAATTAATACTCATTTGTCATGAAATATGACTTTTTCCCCCTTTTTTTCCCTCTGCCATCCACTTAAATAATAGAAAAACCATTCTTAGCACCAGTAATGTAGCTCAGTGGTAGAGTGCTTGTCTAGCAAGCACAAGGCCCTGGGTTTGATCCTCACTGCAAAATCAATCAATCAATCAATCAATCAATCAATCAATCTAAAGCCACTCTTATTTCAAGAGCTATATGAAAACAAGCAGTAGGCTGGATTTGGTGTGCTGACAGTAGTTTTGCAACCTCTACCCTCAAACTTCAGTGTACATTAAAATTTCAGCATACATTAAAATCACCAAACCAACAGCTACCCCAGAAACCAAGAGGCCCAGTAAGCTGTAAATTTTATCTGCACACCAGGCACTCAAAAGCTGCTCCTTGAATGAATAAATGCTTCGAAAAGCATCTCGGTGAGTGGGAAACAGGTTGTTGACCAAACTTTTGAGAACTCCTGCTCCAAGGCAACACATAGATGGAGACTGGTTTCCATTTTAAGAGCTGTCACAAAAGCATGCAGAGAACCTGGTGAAACTGCCTTTACCCATCCTCCTTGCATAACTTCACCCTGCACAGGAGGGGGTTTCCTGGTTGGTTTCTTTCTTCAACAGACCAATAATCCTTCTGCAGGCCTTTCGAGCGCGCTGCCCTGCCGGGTACACTCTGGCAGGTGACAGATGGAGATGCACACCGGGACACCAGGGAGCCCCTCCTGGCCACTCAGAGACAGCAAGCACACTTCTCCGAGGCCGAAAGGAAGCCCTCGGCTACGAACAGCCCAATCCCCAGCTCAGGGCAGGAAACGTCATTAGGGGCACCAAGGCAAGGGGTCTGTCAGTCCTGCACGGCGACTCAACAACCGCTGACCCCTTTCAGGTCGCATTCCCTTCTCCAAACACCGACGCCGCATATCCCATCCCCGCCCCGAGAAACCTCAAACTCCGGGTAACGCCCTCTCCTTGCCTACGAAGCCCCCCGGTCCTGCCCAGACTTTCCAAAGTTGCAGTCCCTTCTTTATCAACCCTGCCATTTCCCAGGTCCGGGAGGGAGAGCTAGGCGCCTCTTCCCGCGAGACCCTGACGTGGAGGAACGCCTGGAGTTGGGAGGCTCCGGAGGCCGGGGGACCAGGCAAGGGACAGGTGGAAAGCGCAGGGTCGACGCCGCGCCCCCGCCAGGGGCAAAGGAGCGCGCGGCGATGCGCTCCGCCCCGCCCCGTCCCGCCGACGACGCTCCCGCCTCGCCGGGCCTGAGGCGGCGCCGCCGGGCCGGAGGGGGCGCTGTGGTCGCCGCTACCTTCGCTCTCCGCGTCGGGGCCGATGCCTGCGTGGAGGCCCGGAGGTGCCAGGCTGGCCGGGAGACGCCTCTGGGGGACACTGCCCTAATCTCTTGCCCGATCTCTGGTCGCAAACGGCCCTTGGGTTCCCTCTTTTTGTCGCCGTCCCCGGACACTCAGCGACCGCCTTCCAGGCCGCGCTACGGCGAGCGCCGAGGGCCAATCCCCGCACCCGCTAGTCCTGCGCCTCCCACTGCCTGCTCCAGGATGGGCCAGGATCGGTTGGGGCCTGAGTCGCCCCGGGCCCTGCCGCCCGGGGTAGGCTCCGCGGGTCCCGGAGAAGCCGGGCACGTCCCGAGACCCCTCCGCGGAGTCGCCGCGCCGCAAAGGCCTCCCCCACGGCCACGGAACGCGTGCGCTTCCCAGGGCCGTTCGTCCGCCCCCCGCGAGCACTTACCCCGACCCCGGCGGCGGGCCTCCGGCAGCCGGGCCCGCGCCCCAGCGAAGCCCTCGCAGCCGCCGCACGGCTGCTCGCAGTCCCGCCCCCGCTTAAAGCGGCCGCCGGGCCGACAGAGAACTAGGCCTCGGCGCACCGCCCCCAAGTGGGTGCGGCCTGCGAGCGGGGTGGGGCGTCCGCTGCCCGAGTGGGCCCTTCGGCCCTTTAAACCTCCGCTGTGGGGCGGGGCGGGGCCGCCAGCACGGACAGAGGGGCCGCCAGGTGCAGTTTCCGTGGGTTCCCTGTGTCCTCAAGCCTTCTCGCTGGAGCCAGGCTGTGGCTTGGGGGATGCTCCGCGGCTGCTGGGGCGGTGGGACCCCGAGGGGCTTCCCGAGTGGGCAACGGTCGTCCCCGGTAGAATCTACCGCTGGAATGAGCGTGGCAGGCAGGGCGGGGTTTCCCCATCCCCCTCCCTTCCTGGGATCCTTCTTAACGCACAGAAGTGGGAGGAGGCAAGGAGGGGCTTTGGGAAGGTTGGAGCTAGATGGAGACTGTCAGCAAAGGCAAGCCCTGGTGTTTTTGCCCGCAGGTGTTCACCAGGGCCACAGAAAGGCCCAGCTGCGTCTCCTTGAGCTGAACTGCAAAGGACCACTTTCTATCTGCTCCTATTTGGTGGACAGAAGCACTCCACCCAGGGCAAAACTGGGGGGAGAAAGGCTGTGGGCCAGGCCAGAGAGTGGGGAGGAACAGCTTGATGCCCAAGTGAGGTGGCATGGACCAGATCAAGAGGTGCCTGGAAGGGGAAAGTTCTGTCCAGTCTCACTTAGAGCCTCCACCTATGAGAGGTTGAACGGTGAGCTGTACCTGGTAACCCATGTTACCCAAGTTAGTTGGACAGATTGAAAGTGATGACTTGAACTCTACCACCTCCAATCCCATTTCGTTTCCTGTGCCTACACTCTCCTTACTGATTTATCATTCCCCCAGGGGAATCTTTGTGGTCCTTGCCCAAACTGATAGATTTCACATCTTGTAGTAATTAGAGCTTGCAAAGCCATCAGACACCTTGGAGGAAAATGTCCCTTTGAAAGCAAGTTCTTTTCTAGTTTATTATTGTCACAAGATGCAACTGAAACCTGAACTGTAAGTGAATGTTTTAGAGTTAATTATTCCACTCTGCACCCCCAACCCCACCCCTCTCCTTGTAAAATCCCCTATGCTCCCTCCACCACTACCCCTCAAAGTAGGAGGTTCAAAGTTGGGAAAAATCTGAGGGCCTAAAATTTAAGGCTGTTTTAATATTTTTTACCAGATAGAAAAATCTGGGCAGATACACCCTTTGATAAATTTCAGCCTAATTGCATATTATAAAGACCCTGACAGAGCAGAAATTCCATCACTTTCCTGAGGCCTGAGTTCTATCAAAGTACCTATCACACTGTTATGATTTTTGTCAGTTTTCTTGTCTGTCTCCTGAATTGGAGGTTAGGTACAGTATCAGCTGCATCCCTATCAGGTAAATCACGTGGCCCTTCTGCTTAAACCTTGCAAAGGCATTTCAGCTCCTCCCTGTCCTTAGCCACTGTCACCTCCCATCCCAGTATTCCTGCATCACTGTGGAACCACTGTGCAGCCACTGTGGAATTGCTGTGCCTCACACCCACCCACATTGTTCCTGCCTAAGGCCTTTTGCAGTTAACCTGCCTGACCGGAATGTTCTTCCCTCAAAGGCACAAAGCTGGCTCCTTGTGATCCTTGCTCAACTCAGAAGCCATCTCCTCAGAGAGGCCTTCCTTAAGGGCAAATATAAGGAAACCCTTCCCACTCAATTGTCTCCCATAATACTGTTCCCCTCCCTTCCCATAGCCTTACAATCTGAAATTATCATGTTTCCCCTCCTGGACAGTAAGTTCTTTTTCTGTCTTTGTTTACCATTGCATTTCCATTGCCCATTCAATGTTGTCTTTCATCGACTAGAACTATCAAAACAAAATATCACAGAGCAAGCAGCTTAAACAACAGAATTTTATTTCACACCATCCTGTGCTTCAAGTAGGAACAGAGAAAAAGTGGTCTGGAGATTGGTCCAAGATTAAGGTTCTAACAGGTAGGCTTCATTTTGAGGCCTGTTCTCTTAGCTGCCATCTCACTGTGTATGTACTTGACCTCCTCCTTGTCCTCTGGTGAGAGAGCAAGCCCTCTGGTGTCTCTTCTTCTTTTAAGGACACCAGTTCTATCAGATTAGGGCCCTATCCTTATGACTTCATTTAACCAGAATTATTTTTTAGAGGTTTTCTCTCTCTAAACACAGTCACACTGGGGTTATGTCTTTAACATGTGAAGGGGGGAGTGACACAATTCACTCCATAACATGTGCTCTTTTGTCACTCTAACAAATATCTGAGATAACCAACTTACATAAAGAAAAAAGGTTTATTTGGGCTCATAGTTTCAGTCCATGTTCAGTGGGCCCTTGTTATTTTGGGACCTGTAGTGGGGCAGCAGATCATGGCCAGAGTACAGGGAGGAGCAAAGCCACTTACCTTGTAACTAGAAGGCAAGATAGCCCAAGAGTCCTGAGTTCCACTGTCCCTTTCAGAGGCACACCCCCAGTGACCCAAAGACCTTCCACTAGGCCCCACCTCTTAAAGTGTCCCCATAACTTCCCAATATCACCATGCTGGGGACCAGACCTTTAATACATGGGCCTTAGAAAGACAGTAAAGATCCAAACCCACATTTAATAAGCAAATGTGGTCCCTGTCTGGAACGATGCCCTCTACAGGGCAGGGATCAACTGAAGCTAAAAAGAAGAAATCAAGAGGCAGGGAGCAGAACTCGCTATACCTGCAAAGCTCTTGCCTAGCATTCGCAAGGTCCTGGGCTCAAGCCCCAACTCCACAAAAAAAGAAAAAAAGAATTTCAGGAGCCCCCAAATATCTACTCCAGTGGGCACAATCTGCACAGATGGTCTCCACGGTGGAGTGAGTCAGAGCAAGAGCCCCTGCCCACATTTTTAAGAGCCAATCAGCTAGGGGCAGTGGTGCATTCCTATAATCCCAGCAATTTAGGAGGCAGGATGATCATGAGTTCAAAGCCAGCCTCAGCAAGTTGGCAAGACCCTTTCTCAAAATAAAAAAAAAAAAAAGGACTGCAGATGTAGATCAATGGTAAAGCACCCCTGGGTTCAATTGCCTGAACCCTGCTGGAGTCTCCTGTTACCTTTGCCTTACATGTTTGGTTTCCTGGAGGCTGGCCATTTTGAGGTTCACCTCTGCAAAGAACTTTGCACTGTGATGAATTCATATTCCAGCACCCTGTCCTCCAAAGATCTCTTGGGGGTTTCTTTCTTTCTTTTTTTTTTGTTTTTGTTTTTGTTTTTGTTTTTGTTTTTGTTTGGTGCTGGGTTCATACCCAGGGCCTTGTGCATGCAAATCAAGCACTCTATCAACTGAGCTATATCCCCAGTCCTTCTTATGGGTTTCAACAGTGTAACTGGGTGGCCTGAGATCTGACAAGTCCAGCTGCCATGGGAGAGCTGAGGCTCAGACCTAAAACCATGCTAAATTTAACAAAGAAATCTCCTGGAACCCCATTCCAAGCTGTTATCAGATTAGCTCCAAAAGCATCCCTCAGGAGCTGATCTGGGGTCATTGTCACCAATGCACTGGCCTACCTCCCACAGCTACATTTCCAGGAGAGGACATTGAGGATTTGTTAGGAATGTGAACCCTAGGGCTACTATTCTTCCAATATCAAAGGTGAGTTATAGCAGCTCACTAGAACCAACAGACTGTAAGTAACCTTCTTCAGGAAGATTCTCATCAACAAGAATTGCCATTCTCACTCTGGATATAAAACTTCCAAATATTTGTCTAAAATGTCCTCTGTACTTATTGCTGGGAGATAGTGGAGACAAGCTAAGAGATATGTGTGAGTACATATGTGAGTCTCTCACTGTGTGAAGGGGGAAAATATTTTAAAATGTTGAACAATTTATAGAAATCTACTTTCTACAAAATGCTTGACTGTAACCTGTGAAGCGGTTTCTGGACACACTTCTTTTTTTTCTGTTTGTAAGTACTGCCTGACCACATTCCTGGATGGAGTTCTCCAAACCTCTCCTCATACTAAGTGATTCCCAATTTTAAATCATTATCTGCTCAAATAAACTCTGCTAATTGAAAGAAGGAGGAATTGACATCAAAGAAGTCAAAGAACTTTCCATAACCCAGAAATTTTAATGAATCAAAACAGGCCACAGCTACCCAGACCCAAGGGAATGAGGTTTTACTGCCCATAACCTCTAGTCTGTCCATGGGTCTGTGATTGCTGTTGTGGATGTCAGACCCCATTAAGTTTGCTATCAGTGTCTGTTCTGATCAATGCTCACTTTGCCAGGGGAAAGGATATCCCACCTGTGTGTCACTGTGGGGGTCATATGAGATGGTCTCAGCATAGACAACCAAAGGGGCCAGCATGTGGGAGACTCTCATGGTCATCCAAATGAACTTTCACTGGGTTATCCTCAAGGCTTTGGGAGATGAGCAAAAGGAGCATCAGCTTTTGCTTTCAGCTATTCAGCAAGCATCTACTTGGCACCAAACTGTAACCATTAGGCATACAGACACATGCTCTAAATGTAGGCAAGGATGCTTCAAGGAGGGGCAAAGTCACCCTCACAGGATATAAATATGGCCTGTGCAGGGTGGGGGATGGGGCTATGACTCTTAGGTTAGTAAGATGCATTTGTATTCAGACAGTTTAGAACTGTGCTTTCAAAGTCTGTTGTGGTGGTGCAAGAGGCTGAGGCAGGAGGATCACCTGAGCTCAGGAGTTTGAAACTTTCCTGGACAACATAGCAAGACACCATCTCAAAGGGGTGGGGCAGGAAGATTCATAGATAGGTCAGTGATTCCAGGCAAGCGCCACTGTATCCACCTTGAAATGATATTTTGTATATATTGAATAAAATAAAATATGGCAATAGCATTAATTTCACCTTTTTGTTCTTTTTAAAATGTGGCTACTACAAAATTTAAAATGAGGTGTGACTATATTTCTAGACAACTACACTTAAAAGTTGAAAGACTGGCTCTCTGAGAGGACTTCCTGTCCTTTCTCCACAGACTCCCCCTGCAGGCCTGGAGAAGAAGCTAACTGTGCAGCTTGTATGAGGTGGAACAAACAGGTCCTGAGAGAGCCCAGAGAGATGCCTGTGGAAAATACTGGCAAACAGGGAGTTAAACAAAGGGTTGCTTCAATTTCAGCTTCAGGGTGGCCTTGAAGGTGGCCATTGTAGAATTATTAAAGTTACATATATATATATATATATATATATATATATAACAATAAATCTTATTCTGTTTAGTATACTTTAAAAGTCACAACCAGACCTTTGTATCATGTTAGTTTTAAATATCTGAAACTCTAGCCTTACCTTTGTATCCTTCTCAATCCCTTCAAATTCCTGATGAATAAGTGAAACTCTCCCAAGCCCTTAAGCAATTCTGAGGATGACAGCCAATACTAATTGGATGCTTACTGTGTTCCTAAGCACTGTTCTGTGTTTCACCTTACAACACTCTCATGGGGTCAACACTCTGACTAACCCTAATTTAAAGAAAAAGGAGACTGAGGCACAGAGAGGAAAGTGACTTTTCCAAGACCATCCAACCCCAGGAGAACCCAAAGTCTCCTGATTTCTAGGCTTGGTGTGAGATCACGGGCCTGTCAGGCCCCAGGCGGCTCCCAGGAGATTTGTTCTGCCCTGTGATGGTAGAGGGAAGCATCTACTTAGGCTTCAAGAGCATAGATCGTGATCACCTTTTATGGTGCATGTCTGACCCTCACAAGGCTTTCAATGACAACGAAGTGATGGGAGACCCAGGTAGGAGCATGAGCCCCGCTTTACAATAGGAGCAAAGAGGGGGTACTAGACCGGATGCAGGGTCTGTGCGCTCTGGCCCCTCTCTCAGGAGGAGTTCCAGGAGGTTCCAGTGCCCAGCGCTGACAAGTAGCAGGCGACGTTTTCTGAATGAAAGACGATCTCTCCAAAGGCGAGAGTGCGGTAGGTAGGCTCTTGGGGAGGACCGCGGGGCCTGCGCGCGGCTTTGCTGCGCGGTGCGCGCATCTGGGGACGCTGAGTCAGAGTGCGGGGGCGAGGACTCGGGAGGAGAGGATGCGGGGAGAGGACAGGGAGGGAGGGTTGCGGCGAGCCGACGGGGACCGGAGTTGGGGAGGGGCGAGGACGCGGGGAGGCCGGGGCGCCGCCGTGGGGAAGGACGCGGGGAGGGGGCGCGGCACCGAGGACAGGCTGACGGGGGGCCGGGGTCGCGCGGCGGACTGGGCGGCGGCGCGCAGCGACACAGCGTCCCGAGGCGAGGACGAGCGAGCGCGGCGCCTGCACCTCTCAGCACAGCCCGTGACGCGCGCCCAGAGGAGCGGCTACCGAGCTCTAGCCCGGCTCCCTTCTGGTCCCCTCCGCGCTCCGGCAGCGCCAGGCCTCGCCATGGCCCCCGCGGTCTGGTCTCGCTTCGGTCGCATCCTCTGGCTCGCTTGCCTCCTGCCTTTAGCCCCAGCGAGGGTGGCGGCAGGTAAGGAGCTGGCCCAGACTGTCCCCGCAGCCGCAGGTCGCCCGGGACTCGGGGCGGTCCCTCGCGGGCCGGCTGCCCAAGCCTTGCTGCGGAGGTGGTGCCGTGAGCCCTCCGCGCTCCTCCCTCCTCCCTCGAGGCCACCGCTGCCGTCTGGGAGTCTCTCCCCTCTCTCCCTTGTCCCCTCTCCCCAGAAGTCTCCCGGGCACTTGACAGGACTCCCCGTGCCCCTCAATTCTTGCTTCCACCCTCAGGTCGGCCTGCCCTGAGAAGCGCTCGCTGTGGCCGGCGCTTCCATCCATCCCCGGGCGCCACTGAGCGAAGGGGAGCGGAGGACGACGCCGGGAGGCCAGAGTGGGCCCGGGTGGGCCGGGGTGGGCCCGGGTGGGCCTGGGCGGTCTTTGCGCCACAGCACCCCAGGGGGCACCGACAGATTGCCTACAGGGCTTCGTCTTTGCCTTAAGATGCCACCTTGATCTAGGGAGGTTTTCGCCTTGCTTGGGTTGTCTTTGTGGGTAAAGGGATGAGATTTTAGAGCCCAGGAGGCCAATCTGCCATTTCCTAACCGGGAGTGATTTCTAAAATGGACCCCCAGCTGACAGGTTCCTTCGGGGCCCACCATCCAGAGGCCAGCACCAACCTTCCAACACATTGTGAAATCAATAAAAGGACCCAGATTGGAGAACTGAGAGACAGGTGGAACGTGGGCAGCTATGGGGGTAGGGGGCCACACAAATGGAATACCAAGATTTTTCAGTAGCCCTCACCCATAAAAGAGTGATAGGGAGAGGAAGGAATCTAATGCACATTTGTAGAAGCCAAAAGGTAAGAAGAACCTATGTCTTAGGCATGAATTAGGAGAATGTGGGGAAATTGTGCTTGGACAGGATCACTTGCTTCCCCTTGGAAATTCATACAGAAATCGAGTCTCTTATCCACTCGGGTCTCTTATCCACTCGGGCTACATGTGTCTAGAAATTGGACACTTTTAAAAAAAAATAAAATGAATTTTGATACAAAAAGAAAATAAATTATTTGGAAATACATGTGGTTCCTAGGCTGGCCGATTGCATCCTTGATAGAGTCAAAATTAACAGTAGCTGAGGCTGGAGCTGGGGAACGTACCTTCTCCTCCACCCATTAGAGATCAGCTTGATGGATGCATCAGAAGTCCATGTATTGGACTGGTAATCATGACAGGTTATTAGACTTAGGGAGGTATTTTGGCTTGTCTATGTGTGATCTGTGAAAGGGCAGATATAGCCATTTTCTGGAATGTTCTAGGGTCCCACATGCTGTATTGTGAGAAAATGTACACTCCCCAAGTGGAGGCCCTGGATAGCTGGTGGGTGAGCATTTCTTCCAGGGCTCAGCTTTGGGGGCAGTTGCCCCTTTCATTTTTGCTTTGGTCACTTTAACCATGGATCACCTGGGAACTAGTGTCGCTCCCAAGCCCTCTCCTGGCAGTTCTGTACTCAAACCAGAAAAGATGGATTTGGATGGGTCAAGCAGCAAGCCCCTGGGCTTGGTTTCCTTCAACTGTACTTGGCTCAGCCTTCAACAGACACCTCCAAAAGCCCTGGCAGAGCAGGTTGGGGCTGCTGTGAGTTAAGCCAGTGTTTGCAGCCATGTTTGCAGTGGCCACAGCCCCTCCCTGTCCCCCTCCCTCCTCCCAGTCCCAGCCGGCTGCCCTCCTGGATCTGCGTAGTGTGCTGACAGGCGCCCATCTCACTGCAGACGCAGGATGGCCATTAGCATGCAGCAAAATGTCCCTGCCACCTGTCAGCCTCTCCCTAGACTGTGCTTCTCAGGCAAAAGATGGGGGGTGGCAGGAGCCAGAGGGAGAAGGAAGGAGGTGGCCTCCCATCTGAGCGCCCTCTGCACCATTGGGCCTGGTTGCCTCCAGCCAGAGGGAGGGAGACTAGAACCCAGCCCTGGGGTGCAGATTTGCTGGGTGGTCCTGGGCAGCAGCAGTAGCTCCTGAAGATCTCTGGTCCTCCACGTAATATTCACACTGTATTTTCTTGGGGAAGTTTCCACCACCATGCTTGGAATTCTCTCTTTGGGGTTAAGACAATACTGGTCCCCTTTTCAGTGCCAGTATTTCCTTGGACGTGACCTTGGCATCTTGACTCCAGTGCCTTTGTCATTCAAGAAATGGCCCTCAAGGAAAGAGACTCGGAAAAGGGAATGTGGGCTTGGGTGAGAGGAGAGGTTGGAGCCAAAGTCCCCAGTGGAGGCAGGTAATGTTGCTGTGGGAGTGACTGGGGCACAGTTGAAGACAAACTCACCTCCCAGTTTTGCTGAGAGACCAACAGGGGTGAGCTCCCCCAGGCCAGGCACATGTCCTGCATTTCTGGGTCCTCCCAGCACCTGCGGAGGTAGCACACAGAGAAGGGGCTCAATTGGTAGCACTTGGATGAACAGTCCTTGGGGGCAGTGCCAGGTGGTCTGGTCCCTGTGCCGTACCTACTCTCCAGGCGTCACTCAGTCGGTAATTTGCCTAGCACAGAGGAGATGGGGATGACCCCTGCTCTCAAGGAGTTCAAAGTACACTGGGGGAGAACAAGGAACCTTCATTCATTATGGTGTGTGACAGCGATAAGCTCGGGCTGTCCAGAGAGCACTGGGGCCCGAGGGTACACAAAGGCTTCCTGGAACATATCGTGTCCATCTGTGTGTGTGGGGCGGGGGGGAGGATGTTTGCAAAAATTAAAGTGCCACAGTACAGATGTTCCAAGATGTGAATCTGGAGCCATGCTGAGGCTACCCTGTGAGCATGTGGTCAGATTGTGCAGGAAACTGTTACTGGGGTGGTCCTGGACGCTAGGGACCAGGGACCAGGGTGGAGAAGGAATCCAGACAGGGCTGCATGCCAGCTTTAAGCAATGGGATGGAGTAGGGATGGAGAGGCCAGGAATGTGCCAGATGGGAGGAGCTTGAATGGCAAAGACCTGGGATCCGTTCTAGGGATAGCTGGCCCCTCCTCCCCCAGGAGAGTGAGGGGAGAGAAGCTACAGGGACGAGGCCAGGGCTGGCCAGGAGAAGTCTGGCCAAGAATAGAAATATTCTGTTGTACCTGAGCTGAGAGTGGCCGGTAACCACAGATGACGGGTAAGCGCTTGGAATGTGGCTGGTGTGACTGAAAAACTGAACTCTTAGTTTTAACTAAATTTAAGCAATCAAATTTGAATAATTTAAACTCCATCCAAATGTCCAGTAGCACTATTGGCAGAGTGAAGTGGTGTGAAGTAAGATAAAACCTACTGGAGGGATTGTCATGCAAATATTAAAATTGAGATTACTGCCACCACAGACATGCTTTGGATATACTGTCCTGTGAAAATAAAAGAATTCAAAATTGCATGCAGAGTGATTATGACTGGAAAAACTTCCAGAAAGATACGTGAGGACAACAGTGTGACAACGGCTATTGTCTTTGGGAAGCAGGATAACGGGACATGTCTATTATTCTTGATGCCTATGCATTATTTTTATGATGGAGGCAAAGCTTACTTTGAATATCTTACCTGTTTATATAAAATATCTTGCCACTGTCTAAAATACATGAAGAAAAATGACTTGGGACAATGCCCATGAATTTCACTCAACTTTGTTTTCCAAATTTGAATTTTGTTCAACCTTAAAGTGTAGTCCAAAGAATGGAAATGTAGGCATTTTTTTTTTGAGCGGGGGGGGGGGGGGAGGGTATCAGGGATTGAACTCAGAGGCACTCGACCACTGAGCCACACCCCCAGCCCTGTTTTGTATTTTATTTAGAGACAGGGTCTCACTGAGTTGCTTAGCATTTGCTTTTGCTGAGGCTGGCTTTGAAGTTGTGATCCTCCTGCCTCAGCCTCCCCAGCCACTGGGATTGCTGGTGTGCACCACTGCGCCTGGCGAAATGCAGGCATTTCTTGGCAGCAGTTATTCTACAGGGGCAGCTCTGCTGGCCCCTCCTGTGACAAGCAGTGGCAGTCACTTTGTAGGTATAAGTCTGCCCTGGTTGGGCTGAGCCATCCACATGCTCTGTAAGCCCTTGACTGGCACAAAAGGAAAATGAACTTGGAGATGCTGTAAAAAGCCTGGGATTTGGAGTCAGGTGGACCTGGCTTTGAATTCCAGTTTGACAATGAATTTGCTGGATCAGGCAAGTCATTTAAGCCACCTAAGCCTCAGGTTTCCCACCTGAAAAATAAAATGCAGTCGTCCCCCTTATCCCTGGTTCTGCTTTCCAAGGTTTTAGTTCTCTGATGTCCTCCTGCATGGTCTTTTTCAATAACCCTCCTTCTGATGCAGCGTCAGATCAACAGTAGCCTGATCCTACGTCATGGTGACGTTCAAATAGGCATTGCATCATCTCACATTATCACAAGAAAGATAAGGACAGTATATTTTGAGAGCAGAGAGGCCACATTCATATAACTTTTAGTATGTTGTTAAAATTCTGTGTGTGTGGAATGGGGTGGTGGCTCAGTGGTGGAGCACTTGCCTCGCATGTGTGAAGCCCTGGGTTCGATCCCCAGCACCACATAAAAATAAATAAATTAAATAAAGGTGTCATGTGCATCTACAACTAATATATATATAAAAAAGTTCTGTGCATGTATGTGGTACTGGGTATTGAACCCAGGGTTTTGTTTTGTTTTTTGGTACTGGGGATTAAATCCACAGGCGCTTAACTACTGAAGCACATCCCCAGCCCTTTTTTATATTTTATGTAGTGGCAGGATCTCACTGAGTTGCTTAGGGCCTTACTCAATTGCTGAGGCTGGCTTTGAACTCACCATCCTCCTGCCTCAGCCTCCTGAGCCTCAGGGTTTACAGGTATGTGCCACCATGCCTGGCCATGAGACAGGGTCTTGTGAGGTTGACCAGGCTGGCCTCAAATTTGTGATCCTAACTCGGCCTCCCAAGTGGCTGGGATTACAGGTGTGCACCACTGTCCCTGGTTAATTCTACTGGTTAGTTACTATTGCTAATCTCTTGTTGTGTGTAATTTATACATTGGTTTATCATAAGTATGTATGAATAGGGGGGATAAAAGCATTTGTGGGGTTTGGTTCTGTCTTCAGTTTCTGACATCCACTGGCAGATCTGGAATATGTCCCCTGCAAATAGCAGGGTTCCACTTTGCGAGCATGGATGCCCTCCCAAAGGTAGCTGAGGGGCTCCTTTGCCTACTTCCATAATCTGTTTCTTGGCTCCTAGGCATGTATGAACTCAATCTGACCACCGACGGGCCTGCCACTACAGGAGCAGAGGTGACCATCTCAGCCAGCCTTGTGGCCAAGGACAATGGCAGCCTGGCACTGCCCACTGATGCCCATCTCTACCGCTTCCACTGGATCCACACCCCACTTGTGCTCACTGGCAAGACAGAGAGCGATCTCAGCTCGACCATCCGCGTGGTGGGCAACGTGCCTGGGGATTTCCCCGTCTCTGTCTGGGTTACTGCTGCCGACTGCTGGATGTGCCAGCCAGTGGCCAGGAACTTTGTTGTCCTGCCCATCACAGGTGAGGATCTTTCCTGGAATATGAATTTGCCTTCAGGTGTTTGGTGCAGAGAAATACATGCAACCTCACTAGTACACCATTATACCTGTGGATTCCTTCTCTATTGTCCGTTGAGTTAAAAAGGGTCAGGAAATACTAATACCCTCTGCAGGCAGAGCTATGCTGAAATAGGCACTCACAGAACATATTACTCCTGCGGAATTATTAAAACAATCCTTTGGAGAACAGCTAATCAATATATATTAATGGTTATAAGCTCTTCTTGTCTTACATTTAGTGATTTGTTATTGATTCTTCTCACTACACCTCTCTCTCTCTCTCTCTCTCTCTCTCTCTCTCTCTCTCTCTCTCTCTCTCTCTCTTTTCTCTCTGTCCAAGAGGTTCTGGGCCTTTTGCTCTTTTGCAGCTTATAATCTAATAATAAATTTATATTCAACAAATAAGCCTCCATTTGGCAATGTTTTATGCACTCAGATGTTCATTGCAGTAGTGTTTATAAGAAGATATAAAGGAGTTAAGTGGGGGGGCTGGGGATGTGGCTCAAGCGGTAGCGTGCTCACCTGGCATGCATGTGGCCCGGGTTCCATCCTCAGCACCACATACAAACAAAGATGTTGTGTCTGCCGAAAAAAACTAAAAAAACTAAATAAATATTTTTAAAAAATTCTCTCTCTCTCTCTCTCTCTCTCTCTCTCTCTCTCTCTCTCTAAAAAAAAAAAAAAAAAAGGAGTTAAGTGGGCAACCATTAGGGGACTGGTTAAATGTATTGAAATAATCACCCTTACAGTAAGTTTGCAGTGTCATGGGTAAATCTGCATTCTCGTTAAATTACATAGAAAAAAACAAAGCACCAATCCAATAAGTTGTATTTTTTCTTATTCATATTCTTTTTATTTTTATTATTATTATTTTGGAAGGTACCAGGGATTGAAGTCAGGGGCACTCGACCCCTGAGTCACATCCCCAGCCCTATTTTGTATTTATTTTTTATTTTTTTTGGGGGGGGGTACCGAGGATTGAAATCAGGACCACTAAGCCACATCCTCAGCCCTATTTTGTATTTTATTTAGAGACAAGGTACTACTGAGTTGCTTAGCTCCTTGTTGTTGGTGACTCTGGCTTTGAGCACTTGATTCTCCTGCCTCAGCCTCCCAAACTGCTGGGGTTACAGGCCCAGCACCTTGGGTATGGAGATGCAATCTGTAGAATTATGCATTTTTCTAATTTCATCTAACATTTTGAAATGCATTTGCCCTCCAGTATCTTTGGGGGAATTTGTTCCAGAATGCCCATGGATACCAAAATCTATGGGTGCTCAAGCCCCTTATATATGTGGTTGGTATCTGCACACAAACCACACACATTCTCCTGTATACTTTAAGTCATCTCTAGATGACTTATAATACCCAGAACAACGGAAATGCTATGAAGTGTGAGTCTGTGTTGTTTGAAGAATAATGCAAAGGAAAGAAAAAGGCAGTCCATCAATAATGATGCATTTTTTTCCCCCAGTATTTTTCTACCAGAGTTGGTTAAACCTGTGGATGCAGAACCCCTGGATACAGACAGCTGACTATATTTCCCCAAAGTTTCTTTCAAAGCCTGAACTTCCCGGGCATCTTTTGTGCCAGGAAGTTCAGGTTCCTGGTGAAAGGGAGACAGGAGTGCAAGCTATGTATGTAGCATATATTGTGAGTATCCATACATCAGGGGGACGACGTGGATGCCTGTGTGTTCAGGGATCTGTGAGGTCCCCTCTTCCTGCCCAGCTCTGAAAGCCAGAAGGTCCAGGTAGGGAGAGGCTGCTTTGCTTGCTAACCATGAGCAGCTCCCAGTCTCCTCTTTCCCAGTCCCTCCATGGACTCACCTTTCCTCTGTTTCTCCCAGAGTTCCTCGTGGGGAACATCGTGGTTGCCCAGAACACCTCCCTGCCCTGGCCCAGCTCCTACCTCACCAAGACAGTTCTTAAAGTCTCCTTCCTCCTTCATGACCCAAGCAACTTCTTCAAGACAGCCTCCTTTCTCTACAGCTGGGACTTCGGAGATGGGTAAGTCTTGATGTAGCCTCTTTAATGTCCCAAAGGCGTGGGTGGTAGTCGGGGTCCCTTAGTGCCTTCCCTGCTATCCCTCCTGTGCAGAATGCTCTTTACTCATCCACCAAACCTTTCTTGAGCACCTGCTCTCTGTCGGGCCTGGGGTCCCAGGGATGTTCATGAAGTGGTTGCTGGTCCTGCCTTTGACATGTTGCAGCCCAATAGAGGGGGGCCATCTGTGCCCAGCACATCCCTTAAGGAAGGTCAAGGTAGGTAGGATTTTTCTCCATTTGACTCTGATGGGCTCCAAGCCTAAACCGGGCCTTCTTTATATATTTTGCAAAGACTCAGATCTGTAGTGTCTTCCATGAAAATTTATTCTGGGAGTATTGCAGCATCAAAATATATAAGAAAGAAGGTCCTGTTAGGGAAATTACCCAGAAAGAGGAGAATAAAGGGAACACGCACATACACATATCATAGATTTTAATATTTCACACTCTGACTTTGATATTTCAGAGACGACTGAGATAGCAACAGAGGATTTTCATAACACTGTTTGAAAAAAAAATTGTTGTGTTTCTATGCAGAACTTTGGACCTAAAAACAAAATAATGTATGAGTATTTACAAATATGTAAAATAAAATCACATTCTAAACCTAAAATGCCAAACATCCCCTAAAAGAAAATGTATAAGCTTCGTATTCCAATCACAGTACAGACCAGAAGTTCACAAAGATTTTTTTTTTTGCTCACAAACCTAATGCACAAAAAGTTGTAGACCAGCTTGGAGGTTAGTGAACTCTAAAATTAGAAGGAACCATCATCCGCAAGGCTGCCCTCACTTCTGAGACTGACTTGCTCAGCTGGAGGGAGCTCTGTCCTCCGCAGGAACATCATCTCTTTTGCTAGAGTTTGAGTCTGATATGTCCCTCAAAGGTGCCCAGCATGTGCTGTTGGGAGGTGGTGGAACCTTTAAAAGGTGGAGCCTAGTGGGAGGTCTTAGGTAATCAGGGGCATGCCCTTGAAGGAGACCTTGGGATCCTGTCCCTTCTTCTCTTTTCACCCCATCATGAATCAAATGGGCCTTTTCTGCTGTGTGCTCCCTCCATGATATACTGGGCTGACATGGGCCCAAAGCAGTGGGGCCAACCAGTCATGCTTGTGAGCCAAGAGGAATCTTTTCTCTTTATAAGCTGATCATCTCTGATATTATTTGATACAGTAATGGAACACTGACTAATACAACCTCTGACACCAATTGCAGGTTTGATGATGGAGGGTTCCCAAGACCATGCTAAGATTGGATAATTGCCCAGAAGGTTTCACATGACCTACTGGACTCAGAATAATGGTTTAATATTAGATTTCATCATGAGCTATTAGACTCATAGGTATGGTTTAATATGGGATTAACCATGGATTAACCCAGGGGCGCTAACTACTGAGCCACATCCCCAGACCTTTTTATTTTTTGAGACCCTATTAAGCCATACCTATGAGTCTAATAGCTCATGATGAAATCTAATATGAAGGATCACAGACCCTGTGATTCCATTTAACCATAATTGCCTCTTTAAAGGCTCTATCTCTAGATATGGTCACACTGGGGGCTAGAGCTGTAGCATATGAATTTAGAGGAGACACAGTTTATTCCATAACAGGGTTCTGTTGCATAGGAATGACTGACTACCCATGTGATTGACCTCAAGCTCCAAGTCAAGTGATACCATGTGACCCAAAGCCTCCACCCTAAATGTGCCTACTGATAAGGACACCAGCCAGGGCTTGAGGTCAGCTGGCCCATTTCACAGATACAGAAACTGAGGCCAGGGAGGGCAGGAGAGGTCCCAACTCATCTCCATTCCTCTGGGTAGGGCTCTGATGTGAATGAAAGGCCGTGTGTCCTCCAAGAAGGAAATGGGGGACAGACACTTGGCCTCGTGCTGCACGGAGACAGCTGGTGGGACCTGAGCACTTCTATCTGCCAACCACATGAAGCCTTCACCAAAGAAACTCTAACTAGAAGCCCCGACCCCCAACGTCCAACTGCAGATCCCTTTTCCTGCCAAGGGCCAGGAAATCCACAGTCCAAGTTTCACCACTCAGTATCGTTAGACTATCCAGAAGGACCCTCAGGCAAACAAAGATACCCCACCAATTGGACATTTTAAAACATGATTCTTGGGGATTGGAAGTTTAGCTCAGTAGTAAGGCAAGTGCTTAGCATGTTCAGGGAGGGCTCTGTTTTGAACTTAGCATCATCACTATCAACAACGACAACAACAACAACAAAAACCTTTTAGGTTGAAAGAAACTGTGATGAGATAATATTAGAAAATAGTGAGGAGGGGAACATTGTGCATACAAACCTAAGAGAATATCTGTTCCAAGGTTATAAACAGAGGCAAATGCATAGTCTTAGTGTTTTCGTGATTATTTTTAAGGAAAAATGAAGATTAAAAAAATTCAACTCAAGGACTTAGAAGGGAAAAAACATATACAAAAAGTGAAAGAACTGACATCTATCAAAATACAAAAAGATAAATTAGAAATAGAAAACCAGATTTGATAAATTCATTTTTTTTTTGCAAAAGATGGGGCAGAGGAAATAAAGTATGGAGATCTCCAGCTATTATTAATTTCTTAAAAGGAGAAAGTGTGCATTTACACACGAATTTAAAATCCTATCAAGGATTTGAAAGTAGCGATCACTACAGGTATAGTAATACTAATTTTTTAAAGTGTAAGGTATTACTTTGTTTAATTCAAAACTCCATGTTAATCTATTTTAAAATGATAGTGAATGGAATGATATCCTAGGAAAATGTAAATTACTAGAATGACTTGAAGAGTTATCTCTAAGAACCAACAAATCAGGTGACTTTATTAGCAAGGTATTTTAGGCTTTCAAAGATCCATTAAATATCCTGTTATGATATAAATTCCTCCAGAGCAGAAACCAAGATAAAGACTCTCTTGATTTAGTCTACAAAACTAACACAGCTCAAACTAGGAAACTACATGCCATTTTTTAAAAATCTTACATCACTTCATTAAATTAATAATACACCAGAGTCAACAAGAGTCACACATGTCTGAAATTGTCACCAAATCCTTTTATCTTCAGAGGAAAGAGAGAGCAGTCTTCAGACCCTTACAGAGGTCCAGCCCAGGAGCCACCTGTCCTTACAAGCTGTATATTTCATGTGAAAACAGATGCCCAGTATATACTCTACCCCATAATGTATCTGTATTTCTTTTTTCTTTTGGTACTGGTGATTGAACCCAGGGGGGTGCTTAACCACTGAGCCACATCCCCAGACCTTTTTATTTTTTGAGACAGGACCTTGCTAAGTTGCTTAGGATCTTACTAAGTTTCTTTCTTTCTAAAAGTTTTTTAATAGTTGTAGATGGACAGAATACCTTTATTTTATTTGTTTATTTTTTGGGGGTGCTGAGGATCGAACCCAGTGCCTCACACAAGCTAGGCAAGCGCTCTACCACTGAGCCACAGCCCTGGCCCCGGGTCTTGCTGTTTCTGAGGCTGATCTTGAACTTGCAATCCTACTGCTTCAGCCTCCCATACTGCTAGGGTTACAGGTGTGCACCACTGTGCCCGGCTCTATCTGTATTTCCTTTAATCAAAACATAACTATGGGGGCTGGGATTGTGGCTCAGTGGTAGAGCGCTCGCCTAGCACAGGTGGGACCCGGGTTCAATCCTCAACACCACATGAAAATAAAGGCATTGTGTTGTGTCCATCTACACCTAAAAAAATAAATGTTAAAAAAAAAACATAACTATGGGGGCTGCAGTTGTAGCTCAGTGGTAGAGTGCTTGCCTAGTGTGTGTGAAGCACTGGGTTCAATCCTCAGCACCACATAAAAATGAATAAATAAAATGAAGATATTGTGTCCATCTACAACTAAAATAAATAAATAACTGTATTAAAAAATCCATGCCAGGCCCCGTGGCGCACGCCTGTAATCCCAGTGGCCTGGGAGGCTGAGGTAGGCAGATTGCAAGTTGAAAGCTAGCCTCAGTAACGGCAAGGCTCTAAGCAACTCAGGGAGACCCTGTGTCTAAATAAAATACAAACTAGGGCTGGGGATGTGGCTCAGTGATCAAGCGCCCCTGAGTTCAATCCCTGATACAAAAAAAAAAAAGTAACTATGGCCCAAGGTTATGTTATCTTTTGTACAACCTAGTTTGAAAAGCATCAAAGTCAAGAGTTACTTAGAATACTAAAAGAGGAACTGTATTATTTTAGTTCATCATTTTAATATGTCAAAGGGGAGAGATTATGGGATCGTCTCTTTAGATATCAAAGAAGTGTTAGAAGGAACAGGGGTGGATGTTCTGTGTGATCTCAGTAAACTGGAACAGGAGTCAACACGGACACGGTACCGAGTGGTGAAACTCGGACTGTGGATTTCCTGGCCCTTGGCAGGAAAAGGGATCTGCAGTCGGACA
Source organism: Ictidomys tridecemlineatus (assembly GCF_052094955.1). Taxonomy (NCBI): domain Eukaryota; kingdom Metazoa; phylum Chordata; class Mammalia; order Rodentia; family Sciuridae; genus Ictidomys; species Ictidomys tridecemlineatus. Next base: position 110,031,333 of record NC_135486.1, on the reverse strand, counting down.
TTGGGGGTCGGGGCTTCTAGTTGGGGTTTCATTGGTGAAGGTTTCACGTGGTTGGCGGTTGGAAGTGCTGAGGTCCCGACAGCTGTCCCCGTGCAGCATGAGGCCAAGTGTCTGTCCCCCGTTTACTTCTTGGAGGACACACGGCCTTTCATTCACATCAGAGCCCTACACAGAGGAATGGAGGTGAGGTGGGACTGCTCCTGTCCTCCCTGGCCTCAGTTTCTATATCTGTGAAATGGGCCAGCGGACCTCACGCCCTGGCTGGCTAGGGGTGGAGGAGTAAGGGGCTGCTGCTGGGATGACCGGGGTCCTCATCAGTAGCCACATGTCACCATCGGCTGCCCCCTACTCTGACAAGCCCACAAATCTCCTCTGAGTTATAGGAAGGGGAAAAGACCCTCCATCTTCTTCCTCTCTCCTCCCTGTCCTTCCAGGACCCAGATGGTGACCGAAGACTCCGTGGTCTATTATAACTATTCGATTATTGGAACCTTCACTGTGAAGCTCAAGGTGGTGGCCGAGTGGGAGCAGGCAAAGCCAGACGCCACCAATGGCATTGTGCAGAAGACCGGTGACTTCTCTGCCTCCCTGAAGCTGCAGGGTAGATCCCCGAGGAGCCCTGGACTCCTCTGCCTTCCTGATCACAGTGACCCTTGCTGTCATCGGCCTGAGCTTGGATGCACATCGCGCCCCCTCATGCCCCACACCCCCTGAGCAGTCTCCACTGGTATCCCCCGCTCAGGCGAGGGCACCCAAGGCTGCATTTGGGGTCCTGAGGCTGCTCAGTGGCAGGGCTGGCATTTGAGCCCAGGTCTTCCTGCCCCCGGAGCCTGATTGTGATCAGACGTCTGCTGAGAGCTGGAAGATCCCCTCTGCTCCCTGTTGCCTGATCACATCGACTTCCAGTGGATTTCTTGGTTTTGGGTGGTGCTTTTCCCGTAGCACAAGTGACAGTTCGGTGGCAGTGAGCAGGAGAGCTGGCCTGCACCTGCTTCTCTGAATTCCTCTCTCTGAGCTGGCCTCAGCACCTATTGCTGACAGGGGAGGTGTCCTGGACAGACCTGTGACCCTCCCTTGGGACACAGAGGAGAGGAGAGGGTGGGTCTGGGAGCCCCTGACAGCAGTCCTCAGCCTTTGAGTCCAACGGGGTCCTCTTTCCTTACAGAAACCCTTCGAGGCATCCAGGTTTTGGGGCCCACCATAATTCAGACCTTCCAAAAGATGACAGTGACCTTGAACTTCCTGGGGAGGTGAGTGAACCCTAGAGTACATTGCCAGTGCCCTGTGACCCTTTTGCACTCTGACAGAGGCTCCATCCCCTGAAGGCCCCAAATCTGAGGGCTTATGGAAGGATGGTTCCACTCTGCCCCTTGGCTGTGCTCTGGGGACAGCCATGGGCACAGAACTCCTTTCTTGGAGTTCCAGGGATGAGCAACAGACTCCCAGAAAGCCCGCTGCACCCTCTGGCCTCAGGGATCTTGCACCAGCCAGTAGATGTGGGAGGAGTCTGCTTTGTACCAGGCTCTGTTCTGGAAGCTGTTGGGAGAGTGTATAAGAGAGCCTTTACTTCGCAGGGTTCTGTGTGCAGCAGCAGACAAGGGGGGACCGGAAGCGGAAGCAGATCATCCCAGCAATGTGTCAAGAGCAAGCCCCCAGCAGGGCTCTTGGCCAGAGCAGAACAAGGTTGAGGCTTTAGAAAGTGAGGAGACACAGAGGTGCTGGGTGTGTGTTCTCCACAAAGGTGCCCTCCCTAGGGCCACTGAGTGAGAGAGAGTGGCAGAGGGCAGTGATCAGGACTCAGCCCTCCGAGCATTCGTGTGCCCACACGGGAACATATCAGAGGTATGCCAGGCCAGGCAGAATGAGCAAAGTATAGAGTAGGAAGCCATTGAGGTTGGCATTTGGCAGCCTTATTTTTTTTTTTTTTTTTTTTTTTGGTACTGGGGATCAAAGCCAAGGGTGCTTTTACCACTCAGCTACATCTCTAGCCACTCCCCCATTTAAAAAAAAATTGAGACAGGGCCTTGCTCAGTTTCTGAGGCTGGCCTTAAATTTGCGATCCTCCTGCCTCAGCCTCCCGAGTCACTGGGCAACCCTGACCTTTGAGGGGCTGTGAGTGTGCGAGCCGGGAATGTTCTTTTGACATTTCTCCAATAGGCTTGCGTTCTCTAGTGTCCGAGACGGTGCTATGCAGATAAAGCAGACTGGTCACATCCTATTCAAAGGCCAGCTATGCCTTAGATCCTGCTTAAACACCACCTCCTCCAGGAAGCCTCCCCTGACCTCCTAGTTCAGAACGTGGTGCTCCCCCTGTGCTTTGGAAACAAGCTTCCCAGGCCACTGGGCTTCTGGAGCATGCCCGGTTCTGCCTCACTTAGCATTTGGTGCAGGTCTCAGCCCCACTAGCCTGAATCCCCCTGGGGGTCCATTGCTTCTGCATTATCGTGCCCCTCCCCACCCCGTGTGGAATATGGGATGTTGGGACCAGGATGGCTTGGCGTCCTGTCCTGGAAAGGACATTGAAGTTCATGCCCACCTGGCTTTTCTTGGACTTGGTCTGTGCTCCTTCCTTGCTGATCCTTATCTCAAAACCTGTCCCCTTCCCTTGCAGCCCACCTCTGACCATGTGCTGGCGGCTCAAGCCCGAGTGCCTGCCCCTGGAGGAAGGAGAGTGCCACCCCGTGTCTGTGGCCAGCACAGCTTACAACCTGACCCACACCTTCCGCGATCCGGGGGACTACTGCTTCAGCATCCGGGCTGAGAATGTCATCAGCAAGACACATCAGTACCACAGGATCCAGGTGTGGCCTTCCAGTAAGTGACATCTCGTCTCCTGCTGCAGCTACAGGCTGACCTTGCCAAGGTCATCAACCACCCAGCCACACCCTTGTTGACCAACATGGCCATTACCAGCATCACCACTCTACCCTAAGCAACCAACTCTACCAATCTCAGTACCAGCACCCATCCATCTACCAGTACCACTGTCAACACCTGCACCACTAAACAAACCAAGCCAACTGCCACCATTACACACACGCCTAACAATTCTTCCAGCACCGTCATCATCATAGGAACAACCCCATCAGTATTCCCACCAGGTTGCCTCAGGCATATCTGGCCCACTCACTTCTATGAACACCAGTCTGGATGGTGTTTCACCACCAACCACTGGACCAAGACCATTTCTACAGGGCCTCCAGGACCCCCAAATATGAACTCTCATCATCACCATTGTCAACACCCCTCCCACAGGTTACCAACCACACGTGTCCCCGACATGAACACTCCTGTACTAAGTGGACCCCCACCATCCCAATGTTCCCTCCTTCTCCCCCACCCCCTGCCCTGGTGCTATTGCCACCACTAAAATCAGTATCCCCAACAGTGACTTTGCCCGGTTCTCAGGGCTGTGGTGTCTTCCAGGGAGTATGAGTGACCCAGAAAGTGCCAAGTGTGGTTGAGAACTCTGAGACCTCAGGAAAGTGCATCCTTACACAGAGGGGACAGTAGGATTCTAGGACCCTGAGGGGTGGTTTTCAGATGCCCCACCTGGTTCCATTGTCAGTACTACAAAAGGGGAAACCAGAGCTGGAGCTCAGCGTGAATCTGAACACAGATTTTTGCTCCAGTACTCTTCTTGGGAGTAGGCGTTTGTCTCGGGGCTTCTGAGCTCATTCCAAACTCTTCCAGCTATGCCTGTCCCCAAGGCTGGCCTTGTAAGTCTATTCAATACTGTCTCTGCCTGCTCCAGCCTCCCCAGCACCCCCTGAATCCCTGAGAAGATGTAGTGCTCTACTCCAGGCCCTGGCTGACCTGTGGGCCTCACTGGGTGCCTTGGGCCCTGCTGCCTCCCCTCTGGGTGGTTGGTGTCCAGAACCCCTAAGTTCTGTGGAGACGATGGTGGTACAGGAAATCATGCCATATTTTCCTAGAAAACAGAGCCTCATGGCAGAGGGTGGGGGAAGAGTGAGAGGGAACCCGCACTTCCTGATGACCTACTGTGTGCCGGGCACATCCTCGCTCCTTACATCTTCATATCCTCACTGTGGCAGCCTCATCAATGAGCATTAGTGTCAGGTATCCTGGGTAGAGCCAGGAATCAAACCCAGGACCACCTCTGCAGACACTGGGTTCTTTCTACTCTGCCATCTGCTTCCCAGCAATAGACTTAGTGGGTAAACCCAGGACTTCCAGAATGAGACAGGTTGCAGCAGAGGTCACAATGCTGCTTAGAGGTTCCCACAACATGGTGCCCCTTCCCCCAAGCAAGTCACCCAGGAGATCAAGGAAGAAGTGGTGATGTCTCTTATGGCTCAGACTTGGGAGTCATGTGCTGCATTCTGTCCTTGGCTGTACACTAGGAGCCGGTCCCTGAGTCCAGCCCAACACTCAAGGGTGGGGAATCTATGTTACCCTCTCAGAAGTGACCTGAATAACTTGTGGGCATATTTTAAAACCTCCATGCATCTCAATTTGTTTTTTATCATGTCTTAGATTTGCTCGTTGAGGTTGTGTAGTTGGGATATGTGTACATAAGATCACTGTTGGAGGTCAGCTCCTCTCCGCATTATGAGAGAACCACCATTTCAGCAGCAGCTACCCAGCCCCATAACTTGTGCTGTCTCACTCCCAGGCATCCAGCCGGCTGTCTTTGCATTCCCATGTGCCACACTTATCACTGTGATGCTGGCCTTCATCATGTACATGACCCTGCGGAATGCCACTCAGCAGAAGGACATGGTGGAGGTGGGTGCTCAGTAGACTATAAGCTGAACCATTGGCCCCTGCCTGGGAAGGATCTCTGGAGTGGGCCTGGGGAGCCAGCAGGATGCCTGGAGGGGGTTCTGATATTAGAAATCCCTGGGGTTTGGGATGATGTGCCAAAGAGGTATCTATAGATTGGGCAAAATTGGTGAGTTGGTGTCCCACCTGACTTACCTCCTTCTATGCCCACCCTTTGCATAGTGTATGTAGTGCCAGACGAGCATGTCTGTGCATATTGCTGCTAGGCTGCTGAGCTTTTAAGGCCACCTAGGGACTCCCAGTGGGTGGTGATTGACCCGTGGGGTTTTGTTCACTATAGGTGGCTGATTTTGACTTTTCCCCCATGTCTGACAAGAACCCGGAGCCGCCCTCTGGGGTCAGGTGCTGCTGCCAGATGTGCTGTGGGCCCTTCTTGCTGGAGACTCCATCTGAGTACCTGGAAATTGTCCGAGAGAACAACGGTCTGCTCCCGCCCCTCTACAAGTCTGTCAAAACTTACACTGTGTGAGCGTCCCCTGCCTATCCTGACTCAGTGTTAACCGATTGCCAACTGGGAACCTCAAAGAGGGTGGTGTGAGTCACAGAGCAGGAGGAGTTCATGTGTGGGGGGCAGTTTGCCCAGGCCAGCCATCCCATCTGTATTGTCCAGCTATTGCTGCAAGCCCCTCTCAGTCACCCCACCCCCAGCCACTCTCCCATCTGTACAGTCCAGCTACTGCCATAGCTCTAGTCTCCCCACCAACCCTCTGCCAAGCAGGATTCTTGACACTTGGCATGTTCCCTTTTGACTCTCCCAGGTGGATCTGATTACCACTCACCCATTCCTCTCATGTTGGTACATCTACCTTCTTTTAGGAATTCATGCTTCCCTCCCCAGGGCAGCCCGGCGGATGCAAGAGGGCTAGGAAGGAGGTCTCAGGTGGCTTAGGATACACAGTGAAAGATCACAGCTGGGTACAATCGTGGAGAGGAATACACACACAGAGAGAGAAAGATATGTGTCACATGGGCATCACAGATAATTTGCTCTCTGTTTATTTGTTCCATTGCTGGGAGGCACCTGAACTAGAACTGGAACCCACAACCCACTCAGCCCTTGTAGCTCCTGGGTCTGGCCTCTCCATTTGTGCTGTCTCTGAAGCTCCCTGATCCCATTATGAGCCATGTTACCCTGACTTTCTTGCTGGGGATGGAGTAGGAGAAGGAAGAACACTTCCTGAGTGCTTTATAAATTCACCTTCTTTTATTTATTGAGACCCATAAGTTCAATGTCCATTGAGGGAAAACCTTGCAGCAAAAGGAGAGATGGAGCCGGTGGGGACTTGGGTTCCCAGTGTGTGTCTGGAGAGGGTGCACTTTGCCTATCCATCTGCTCCCAAGGTGACCTTGAGAAGGAAGAAATGGGAGGGTTACAGCCCCCCTCTCCTCCCCTCTAGCCTAGTGACCTGGGGGAGACAGAGCAGGTGCCCAGGGAGATGATGATCAGACCCAGGTGCAACCGTCCAGGTGTGCCAGGGGCAGCCTGCACCTGTTGGGGAGAGAAGGGCAGGACCGTGGGGACAGGGCTCTGTTGCTGTGACCATTTGCTCTCAGACTTTTGTGCTGAAAATAGCATTCACAATGTCATGCAGCTCATTCCCATGAAACACTGCCATCATCCCCAAATAAAGCTTAAGTGCTCTGAATATCGCCAAGTACACCGGGTGTGGCAGAATCTCTTTTTCATGCATGGATGTTGGGGCCTTGCAAATGGCCAAGGTGGTACTCAGATCCATTGGGACATCCCATTGTGTTCTGTGGCGATGGGCAATGACTGGAGCTCATTAGGATCCCTGGAGAGGGGTCAATGTCCTTTGGTGACTCAGTCCAGTCTGAGATCCCAGGTGGATGCTAGAGCCTGAGAGGGAATTTAGGCCACCCCTAGGAAGTGGCTGGAAACGCAGATCTCTGGGCACCACCGCACACCTGAATCGGGACCTGGGGAGGCGAGTTGCCTCATGTTTTCATAAGCCCCAGGGACTGCAGAGCATGGGCAAGTGTCAGAACCTCTGGTCTCTGTGATGCTGTCCGTTGGGATAATTCATAGTTAATTGCGGGAGCTCTTGTTCAATGACAGTTGCATGGAAGAGCTTTGGAGTGGGACCTGGGGTTCTGCATTAACAAAAAGTCCTTGGGTGCTGCTGATGCTGCTGGTCCAAGGAACATACGTACGGCTGCAGAGATCTGAGTCTAGATGCTTCCTTTGCTTTGTTCCTTCTGTAAGAGGTTTGCAACTTTCCTTCAACTGCCTCCTCTCCCACCAGCCAACAGGTGTGCCCCAAGCTCCAAAGCATTTGACACGGGTGGGAGTGGCCCCTGAGGATGGAGGACTGTCCTTTGTCCCACTTGTGTACCACCATGAATGAGCAGAGTCACCTGGAACTTTCCCACCTTCAGCATCATTTTAAAAAAATTTTTTATTTTATTTTATTTTATTTTGTACCAGGGATTGAACCCAGAGGTGCCTGACCACTGAGCCACATCCCCATCCTTTTTTATATTTTATTTAGAGACAGGGTCTCGCCGAGTTGCTTAGGGCCTCACTAAGTTGCTGAGGCTGGCTTTGAACTCATGATCCTCCTGCCTCAGCCTCCCCAGCTGTTGGGATTATTGGAGTGCCCACCAGGCCAGGCAGCATCATTGGTATTTAAGGGAGGTGCTGCCACACCACCCTTCCCCTGAGCCCCAAGCAGGGATCCTTGACTTATTTTAAAGTATTTATGATAGACAAGAGCCAGCTGTCATTTCAGAACAACTCCCTGCTAGGACAGTCGGTAGCTCCTCCATACCCTGCACCTGTTTCCAAGAACCCAGAATAAGAGAAAGCAAACTCCTCTCAGGGACTTAAGGTGGGGCTGTTCCTATTGAAAAGGAGGTTACATTTCTGCACAAAATCACACAGGCGTTTTTATTTTTATTATTATTATTGATTTTAAAACAAATTATCAACCTCATAAAAAGGTTAGCTAGAGGGAGCCATTGGGGGAAAATGAACACTGTCGAAAAAAAGGTCACTTGGCCAACCTGAGATGCTTGCAGCTGTAGAAGAATTCAGTAGCAAGGTGTTTTGCAAAATTCGGGGCTGCTGAGGCCCTGGGTGGTGGTGGGGGTCTCCTTGTCTAGGCAGGCAGAGCTGAATGCTGAAGGTCCCTCTCTGCCCTAGGCAAGGCAGATCTTTCAGGGTGCCCCCCCAGTTTGTTCATACTCTCTGGGAGCTTTTCTCTGAGCAGGGGGCAGGGTTGCAAGAGTAGGGCATCACGGGGGGGGGGTGCTCAATGCATATTTCCTGAGCAGCCCCTAGTCCTGCTCTGGAAGGCCCGTGGCCACTGTCCAGAACATCAGCTTCTCCCTGCCACCCACCCATGTCCTTATTAGCAGAATTACAATCCTATATTAGCTCTCCTCCCACACCACACCCCCGGATGACAGGCCTGGAAGACAGGAGGGACTGGAGCATCTATTCCCATCACCCTGCAGTCCCAGGAAGGACCTGATTTATCACTGATGAGAGAGACTGAACTCCCATGTCCAAGTTCCATCAAGAGCGTGTCCATTGATTTTTACTTTTTCTTCAGTGCTGGGTGTGGCACCCAGGACGTTGAACATGGTAACCACTGAGCTCCATGTCCAGCCCCAATTGATACAATTTTGCCCAAACTAATAAAAATCAATATTTTCCACCAGGTATGTTGGCACACCTCCGTCATCCCAATGGTTTGGGAGGCTGAGGCGGGAGGATTGCGAGTTCAAAGCCAGCCTCAGCAACTTAGCCAGGCCCTAAACAACTTAGTGAGAACCTGTCTCAAAACAAAAATAAATAAAAAATAAAAAGGGGTTAGGGATGTGACTCCGTGGCTAAGCACTACTGGGTTCAATCCCTGATACAAAAATAAATAAATAAATAAATAAATAAATAAATAAATAAATAAAAATCTTTCCTTTAGGAGCCTTGCAAAGGCTCAGTTGAGTCCCCTCCCAACTCCCTGGACAGGATGGGGGATCTTGGGAGACTTCTCAAGCCTGATACGATTAAAGTGCATTTCCATGAAAATGTAGACAGTCACACATGGACTGGTTTGAACGGTGTCCCTGCCAAATCCATGTCCATCTGGAACCAGTATATATGACCTTGTATGGAAAAAATGGCTTTAGCCAAGTGAGGTTGAGTTCATTCCAGACTGGGGTGGGCCCTTCTCCAATGACCAGAGTCCTTAAGAGAGAAATGTGTTCAGATCCAGATTCATGGGTAGGGAGAAGAGCTACGTAACCATAGAGACCGACTCTAAGGTTGCAGGGTAACCATGGAGACAGAGATTGGAGTGGTGCATCTACAAGCCAAGGGATGCTAAGCACTGGCAGAACTCCCAGGAGCCAGAGAGGCCAGAACATGTGGCTTTCCAGAGGGAACCGTCCCTGCTAACACCTGGATCTCAGATTTCCAGCCACCTGAGCTGTCAGAGAATACACTTCTGTAATGAGCCACGCAGCTTATGGCACTTTAAGCCACGGGAAACCAACATGCTCTCTTGTGTCCCTTTGGGCATCTCGCACCCGCCATGTCTATCCAAGAGGAAATTCTTCGGATGAAACCCAGAACCCAGCCACTTCTCTCCCCCTACCCCCGCCACCACTGCCTGTCCCTGGTGGAGCCTCCACTTTCCATCAGGGGCCACGCGCCCCTTGTCCTGTGCTTAAGTCTGTCCTCAAAACTGCAGCAGATCATCATTGGTTTTGGTTTTGGTTACCAGGGATGGCGGAGGTTGGTGACTTGCCCAAAGTTCTGGTGCTCCTTTGCACGGTACGGTGAAGGTCCTGAAGAACAATGCCTTGTGTATTTCAACCTCGCTGGAAGAGAGGGTTGCGGATGCTGTCACTATAAGGAAATTAAAAAAAAAAATGTGTGAACAGATTACCCTGCTCTGAATATTACACATGGTGGAATAATTGAAATATCACACTGTATCCCATAAATACACACCATTACATGTCAGTTTAAATTCTTTTAATAAAAGAGGAGGTGGCACCAGAGCCATATCCTCCTTTGCCCCCAACCTTCCATCTTAGAGTAAATCCAATGTCCTTCCTGTGGTCTTCAAGGCCCTGCACATCCTGCACTGTGACCTCACTGACTTCACCCCGGCACCTTGTCCATTCCCCGGGTGGGATGCTTTTCCCTAGAGACGCACAGTGCTCCCTTCCCCTCCTTCACACATTCCCCACTCTGTGAGGTCAACCGCCCACCTCCCTGTTCTACCTGCCTCCATAGCTTTTATCATCTGCTTTACGTTCTATTCATTTAACTTACTTATTCAATCTCTTTCTCCATAGACTATAAGTTCCAAGAAGCAGAGAACGTTGCCTTCTCTGTTTATTATTTCTTTTCCAGCACCTAGAATGATACCGAGCACATAGTAAGTGCTCATTAAATTTTGGTGACAGGGCAGGAAGGGGCTACTCCCTGAAACTTATGTTGTAACCTCATAATTCCTGGGATTTAGAAAATAAAAGACTCAAAGGAAAGGACTTGATGTCTCCTTAGGTTGTCCAGAAGGACAAGGTTTGGGCCAGGTAATGATGTCCAGGTATGAGGACACAGACAGCATTGTCTGTCTGGAGGAGCTACAGGGGCAGCACGATGGCATCTCAGAAACCAGTTCTGGGGCTTGTCCATCTTCAGAGCAGAAGGCTGCTGGGTGGGCCTCAAGGTGATGCCTCTGTGCTCCACATTGAGGGCAGGTCAGAGTGTGGAGGTGGGAGACGGGGGCGGGGGGCTGTGCTGGAGGATCAAACTGGGCTGTGACCTGCTTGGCTTCTGAGCAAAGAGCTGAGGAGGTGCTGGGGCCACCAGGCAGGGTCTGGGCCTTAACCTTATGTGCGGATCCTTGGAGAGAATTCACAAACTTGGAGGCAGAAATTACATGTTCATTGTTACAAACTTTTTTTTTTGGGGGGTGGGGTACTGGGCACTGAATTCAGAGGCACTTGGCTACTGAGCCACATCCCCCAGCCCTGTTTTATATTTTACTTAGACACAGGGTGTCACTGAGTTACTTAGTGCTTTGTTTTTGCTGAGGCTGGCTTTGAACTTGAGATCCTCCTGCCTCAGGCCCCAAAGCCACTGGGATCCTAGGCGTGCAGAATCCTGGTGTGTCTTCCCATCACAAATCTAGGCCCCCGGATGACAGTGCTGTTAGTAGTATCTGTGACTTTGTGATCTCATAAATCACAAATATTTTCTACAACATGTTCCAATCATGCCGGTCTCTCAAAAATACCATTTACAGGCCCAGGTTATGGCTCAGTGGTAGAGCGCTTGCCTAGCATGTGTGAGGCCCTGAGCTCCATCCCAGAAACCACATAGAAATAAACAAATAAAGGTATTGGGTCCATCTACAACTACAAAAATATTTAAAAATATATCATTTACATTGATCATGGTTTCGAAATGATGGCTTATTGAGCCTACTTCTGGGCTCTATTTAAAGGATGACATATATTACTGTGACCATTTTGATGACTGTATTTCAGTATAATGGGTTTCCTTTGGCATCCTATTATTTTATATCATATGCTTTTGAAAATGTTACTCTAAGCCCACTTGACCTGACGTCAGGGGTTCACAATGCCAAGGTTCTGAAGTCCTAGCAGATGTTCCCTAGAGAGACCTTTGTGGGTACTAGGGATGGTGGGGGACGCTGTTTTCTGCAGGACAGAGGAAAGTGTAAAGGACCCAGGAGAACAGGCTCCGTGTCCCAGGGTCTACCTTCCTGCAGTACCTAGCGGGTCCAGCAGGTGGCAGCCCCTGCTCAGCCATGCCTCCTGCAGTCTCTGGCACAGCCTGGGCCAAGTCCACATGGGGAAGAAGAGCGCCCCATCCTGGCAGCTGCAGTACCTGCACACGTGTGCACACACCTGCTCACATGCATGAACACTCATGTACACGCCACATGCACATACACACTTACATTCACAAAGGCAAAACAGCCAACCTGGCAAGCAGCTTTTGCAATATTTAGTCCCTTCCAGGACAGGCCTTTTTGGGACTCTGGTCCTTGGAAGGTCTTTCAAGAAGAAGAGCTCTCTTGGCAGGGGATGTGGCTCAGTGGCAGAGCACTTGCCTAGCATGTGTGAGGCTCCGGGTTCGCACTGCCAAAAAAAAAAAAAAAAAAAGTCCCTTTGTTCTGCTTCTTTTTCTCGCCCTGTAGCTTTTCTGAGGCCTCCACAGGTCAGCACAAGCCAACGGCCCCAGCCTCAAAATAATCTACTCTCAGCAGAGGTGGGGAGTGGGGTGAGCGAGCGGGGATCTGAATTGTAGCCTGACTCTGTGACCTTGGGACAGTCAATCGGTCTGAACTTCAGTTTCTTCGCATTACATGATGTATATAAAGGAGTCCGTTTGGGTGGGGCCTCGAGGCACACACCTGTAATTCCAGCCGCTGGGGAGGCCAAGGCAGGAGGATGGTGAGTTCAAAGCCAGCCTCAGCAAAAAAGGTGCTAAGCAACTCAGTGAGACCCTGTCTCTAAAAAAAAAAATACGAAATAGGGCTGGGGGGGTGGTGGCTCAGTGATTGAGGGGCCCCTGACTTCAATCCCTCATAACAAAGAAACACACAAACAAAACAAACAAACAACAACAACCACAAAGTGCATTTGGACAACTTCACAATTAAATGGGCAAAGAGTTGAATAGACCTTTCTCCAAAGAAGATGCATATCTGGCCAATAAGTGTGTGAAAAGCTGCTTCATGTCATTGATCATTAAGGAGATGGAATCAAAACCACACGAGATATCATTTCTGTACCCTCTGGGATGACTATAATAAACAACCACAAAACAACAAAAAACACCCAGAAAAAAACAAGTCTTGGTGAGGATGTGGATGAAGAGAAACCCTTTGATCAGTGCTGGTAGGAATGTAGCAGAGTGTAGCTGCTATGGAATACAGTATGGCGGATCCTTGGAAAGTTGAACACTATTAACGCACCACCTGGCCAATTCATTGATAGATATCTATGCTTAAAGAACTGAAAATGGGGGGCTGGGGATGTGGTTCAAGCGGTAGCACGCTCGCCTGGCATGCGTGCGGCCCGGGTTCGATCCTCAGCACCACATACCAACAAAGATGTTGTGTCCACCGAGAACTAAAAAATAAATATTAAAAAAAAAGATCTGAAAATGGGGAGTAAAACAGATACTTGTTCATGAATGTTCATAGCAGCAGTATTCACAATAGCCAAAGCACAGACACAACCAAATGTCCATTAATTGAAGAATGGATTTCACACAAAGAAAAATTATTTAGCCATGAAAAGGAAAGAAGGCAAGACACATGCTACAATAAGAATGAGCCTCAAACATGATGCTAATAAAAGGAGGCCAGTCACAAAAGGTCAGGCATTCCATGATTCCATTTATATGAAATGTCCAGAAGAGGCAAAGCCATACAGACTGGATTCAGGCTGGTGGTTGCCAGAGGACTGGATTGGGGACTGCAGAACATGGAGTGGCTGCCTCCTGAGGATGCTGTGTTTGAGGAACCAGGTGTGGGACCAGACAGCGGTGGGTGTGCACATGTGTGCACATGCTGAGTGCACTAAATGCTACTGAATCGTTCACTTTCAAATGGTAGTGTTTCTCCTCCATTAAAAATGCCAAGCAGGGTGGGGAATGCCTGTAATCCCAGCAACTTAGGGGGCTGAGGCAGGAGGATCACAAGTTCAAGTCCAGCCTGGGCAACTTAGCTAGAACTTGTCTCAAAATAAATAAATAAAAAGGGCTGGGGGTGTAGCTCCGTGGTAGAGCACCTTTGGGTTCAATCCCCAGTACTGGAAGAAGGAAGAGGAGGAGGAGGAGGAGGAGGAGGAGGAGGAGGAGGAGGAGGAGGAGGAGGAGAGTGAATAAACACATGCATTTTTCCAAGCATCCAGAGAACATTCTAGAAGTATCCATAGCCCGACACAATCCAGCCAATTCAGTGTACATTCTCCTCCTTTCCCTGCTTGCTGCCCATGGCAAATGGCCATGGTAGAGACCAAAAGTGTTAGATTCTGCAGGGACAAGTGAGAGTGGAGACCAGAGAGTAAGGCCAACCTTGTCTCTGAGCTCAACTGTCCTCCCCACCTCTTCAAAATCCCAGCTGGACTCACACAGCCCCCTCACGCTGGCCTGGCGGGCTCCTGGGGTGAGCGTATTGTTGGAAGGGAAGTTCCCAAGGGAATGCCTTGCTCTGTGCACGTCTTTCTACCTGCTGTGTTCCAGGTATCAGGGACACTGCAGCCCAGGCGTGGGAAAGCCCTGCTGGGGCCCTCACCAGGCCCGGGCAGTCCCTCGCCTGCTTCCCAGGGCCTTCGCTCCTGCTGTGCCTTCAGTGTGCTCCTCCCTCTGGGAACTCACGTTGACATTTAATCCTAGTGGTGAGACATCAAGATGCCACGAGGTCTCTTCTCATGAGTGGATCAGTCATTCACGCAGCTTCCCGATTCCTGGGTTCACGGGTTAATGGGTGATGGCCAGAGCACATCTGCTTTAAAGCCAGTTTGCCTGGGTCTCTTTCAAGGTCCTGTCTCTCACCACCTTGGAATTCTGCCCGCAAGAAGCCATTCCCCACGTGTGGCCTCTGGACCTTGGCCCAGATCCAGAAGCCCCAATAAAAACTCTTTTCTTTATTATAACTAAACTGGTCTGTGGTATTCTGTTGTCAGTGACAGAAAATGGACTGAAGTATCTGCCCTGGGAATACATCTAGGCCTGGGGAGGCCTTTAGAGATCCAGGGTGCACTGACCACTGGGTTCCATGGTGGTCACTTTGGCTCTGGCTGGCTGACGTCCCCTCCCCCTTAGGCCAGGCTGCCTCTACTGACCACCTTGTGTTTGCTCTTCTTCTGCAGATGTGTGCATGCCCCTGTATGTGGGGGGCATGTGGACCTGTGTGACTGCTGCACAGGGCACATGGTGGCCTCTGGGTGTGATGGGCTGGGACCTCAGACAGCAGCAGGTGCTGGGGCCCAGGCTCCAGCAAAGGGACGTCTCAGTGGAAGCAGGACTTTCAAGATGGCAGAGGGTGAGGGAGGACCCAGGTGGGCAGGGCAGCTCTAGTGGGGCCTCAGTTGGGGCCGACTGGCCATATGTCCTTCTCAGTCTTCCCGTGGGCAACACAAGAGGTCGCAGACCCCCGAGAGGGTGAGGACAGTTTCCACCTTCTCTGGCTTGACCTTTGAATAGAAACTTGGGAAACACACAAACCCAGCTTAATTCTGTGCTTCAGATGGTGGGAGATTCTCCTTGCAAAAAGCCCCACAGGGCCCCACAGTTCATGTTCCCTTTAAATGGCCCTTAGTCTTGGTCTCCAGGTCAGACCACATTCGGGGCTCCAGATGCCTAAGTCTAGTTCTCTCCTTGACTTTGCCCATCTTCCCTGTCCAGAACTGGACCCAGGTCTCCTCCCGCAGGACTGTCCTCTGAGCTGGAACCTTGCCCATCTGGTAAAACCTCATCTTTGCATTTTCTTCCAGTCATTTCCCCAATCCCTGGTGCATTCCCAGGAATGGTCACCAGGGGGTGCCATAAGCTCTTCGAAGAACACCATAAGCTTGTGGATACACAAACCTGGTCCCCCATTCCCAGGTCCCAGAGCACAGGACACTGTCAGACAGGAACCACAATCCCTGGCCAATCTCTTCCACTGGAATGTTTCCCAGGCTGATTCTCAAGGACTCTCCAGAACATTCAGCACAAATCCCAAGTCCCCTGACATTCAGGTCCCACTCCCCGCCCCTTTGGTCTTACCACACTGTTCACTCCTTCGTCATGACCCACGAGGTCTGGGCTGGTTTCCCATCACTATAATGAACTGTCTGAGACCTAACAGCACAAACTGCTCATCTCATGCCTGGGAAGCAAAAGAGGAAGAGACCGGGGTCCCACAATCCCTTTTGAGGTCATGCCCCCAGTGACCTAAGGAACTTCCCTAGGTCCCTCCTCCTAAAGCTCTTAGCACCTCCTCAGGGAACCAAGGGTAGAGAGACCTTTTAAGTCAGGCTTTTAGGGAATACTCAGCTTCCAAACTATATCACAGTCCAAATCACACCCCCTTTGGTCCCAGGGTTCACCCTCACCCATTCAGTCAACAATCAGAATGCTGAACACAGCCCGAGTCTCGTGTCAGGCACCTTGGCACGTTGCATATTTTAAGTGGAAGAGAATTTGAGGCACAGAGGGAGCAGGGAGAACCCTCACATCCCGGAAGCAGGTCATAGACCATCATGTGAGCCCCACCCCCATCCCTGTATCTAAAGACGGAGGGACGTGGGGGAGAATCTGACACACAGCCTTGCTGAGTCCTCAGTTAACAAGGGTTGGCTCTACCTCTTGTCCAGCCCCATTTCCCACAACTACACCATCGTTCACCAAACCTAGAATAGAAACACTCCGGTTTGACTTTTTCTTCATTTCCTTGTGAAAATTCCTGTGTCATGTAAAACCCACATTAATTACATTGTATGCTTTTCCCCAGTGGATAGGAATTTTTTTTTTTTTTTTTTTTTTTTTGTGCCAGGGAGTCTGGGGGAGAATTCAAAGAGGTAAGAGAAAAAGATATTTTTTCCTCCTGTGTACACAGCTGGTGCCTCACTATACTACAAAGACAAGGACAATCAGCTGTGCCCAGAGTGACTGCCAGATGTTAATAGTTACTAGAAAAAAGATTAATGACTGCTTTCTGTTTATTCTTACATTTCACAGGCTTTTTTTTTTTTTTTTTTTTTTTAATACAGGGTCTTGCTGAATTGCTGACACTGGCCTTGAACTTGAGATCTCTCTGCCTCAGCCTCCCCAGTTGCTGGGATTACAGGTGTGTGCCACCAACCCGGAACATTCTTGTCATCTTCAAAGTCAACCAATTAATGAGGGCAGTATTCTTATTCCACTCTTGGTGTTCTGGAAAACAGCTTATTGCAAAGATCCGCCTGCCTCCCCTTCCCTATAGGGCTGAGAGAAGGCTCAGGGTGCTCCCTAGTTCACCTAGGACAAGACAATGTTATGCACAGACCCTTAACATTCCCTTTCTTTGCCTCAAAAATGGTCATCTCAACTTCTTGTCCCCTTCTTGGTCCAATCAGAGCAAAATGGTGGTTAGCCCAACTTGGATTCAGCTTCTCCAGTTTCTCAGGCCCTGCCCGAGAACTCCAGGCTTCAGGGCAAAACACCCTCCAGACAGGGCCAACCTTCTGTCCTCACATCTGAGTTTTCCTACCTGCAGTTACTCCATTCTATTAAACACAACTCAAAACATTCTTTGTACTTACCTCGTGTGTGTGTGTGTGTGTGTGTGTGTGTGTGTGTGTGTGTGTGTGTACGCATGCGACCTTTGAGCTGCTGGCGCACATGGTCAGAGGCCCCGCCCCTGTGGCCAAGGTCTCCTTCTCCCTCAGTGGCAGGAATCCTTTGGATAAAGGGTCTCCTTACTGAGCTGCGAGTTGTTGTTATTTGACACTCCTGTTGTTGGAGATTGTTGTTGGTGATTCAAGTTTCAGGAGGTGCATCGTAACATTGGGAGTCTGTTTACCGCCCTCCCCCAGGCTCCCAGGAAACAGAGGCACAGGATTTCTATCAACATGAAGACAACTCAGTTGTCCACCCTGCAGTCAGATGGGGTGGTTCCCCTGGACCCCACCAGGTAGCTCTCTCCCACCTCTAGACCCAGGGAGAACCCCTCTTGTTCTGCATTCCAGATACAAGACGGGAAGCAGTGATCCTCTGATACACAGACCTAAAGGCTCAGGAACCTAATCACACAGTGATTTCACCTACCAGAGAGGCAGAGCCAAGGTCACAGAGCTGGGGGTGGTGCAGCTGGGATTCGAACCCTCCGCCTACTGGATTCCTTGCAAGCAAGCTTCTTCGGCTTCCGAGCAGAGCTACTGGTTCTCAGGCCTTCAGGCGGCCTGCCCATGCCTGGATTGACCAAGCAGAAGCTGGGCAAGGAGTTTGGGACTGAGCTGCAGGGGTTGCTCTGACCACTAGGGGGCGCCCAGGCTCCAGCCAGAAGGGCTGGGGCCGAAATCCAGGTTCAGGACCCTACCTCCCCTGTTCCTCTATCCTAGCAACAGCCCTGTGCAGGTGAAGCCAGATGAGCTACCTGGGCTCAAATCCCTGCAAGCCCTGCGACCTTGGACAAGTAGTTTTTCAGCACTGAGCCTCCCTTGCCTTATCTCAGCTGGGAGCAATTATAGCACCTGCTAGCATTGCAGCACCGGCCATGCGCCACACACTGAGGGCACAGTAACATCAACAGCTGCTATTACTACCATCTACCCCAATCTACAGACAAGGAAACGCAGGCCCAGGGAGCCAGGGCTACCTGCACACATTTTTGTGCACAAGGAATGAAACTTTCCCACTCAATTCTGAATAAAAATCTGTCTGGCAGTACTGCTCAGGGACGCCTTAAAGCAAAGTTTCAGAACTTTCCAGATCCCCTGAACCAGAGCTCTATAGAGGAACAGAGAGCTCCTTGCAGTTCAGAAGGCTGGAGACGTGGTGACAGAAAGAACCACAGGTTTGATCCCCCAGATTGTCACACATAGTTACACTGATATCTCTTAAGCCTCAGTTTCCCTGAAACTAAAGTGTCATGGAGATGGTTGGGCATTAGCTTGTTCCCAGGATCATTGGTCCCAACTTGGAGAGCCGTGAGGATAGGACCAGTGGCCAGCAATGTGGTGGGGAAGGGGGAGAAAGAGAATGGGAATCATAAAATCCCTGGGTTGAGGGGATGGGGCAAGGGACACTGCAGAGATGGAAGGCCATTGCTACCCTGGTCAGTTCAGGGAGCCTGGGCCATCGTGGGCAAATGCTCTCACGGCTCTCAGCCTGCAGGACCCAGAGGGGGCCCCACTAACTCTGGATTTTTCCCTAAGTGCCCGGTGACCTTCAGGAGCTCACTCTCAGTGATTTTCCTCCCAGCCTACCCTGCAGCTCCATCTTTAAAAATAGTCCCAGAAGAACCCATTGCTTATTCAATGAGCTCTTTTGTTAAAAAAAAAAAAAAAGCAACGAAACCTGCAGCTTCGGTTTGTTTGTTTAGTTTATAAAATGTCCACTGCGATGATCAAAGAGCCAGCTTCACGAAAGAAAAACAGGAGCCCGGGTAAGGAGAGAGGGCAGGGGTGGGGGTGTGCTGCGAGGCCCTGCTGGGCTGTGGGTAGGCTCACGGGCAAATCTCTGCAAACCAAGGACAGTCATGCTACTTCCTTGACCTCAGTTTTCTCATCTGTATATTGGGAATGATAACCATCATGATAGTAATGTTGAGTGCTGGGATTCAGAGTTGAATAGGGCATGTGCTGTCCTTTCCTACCCAGCCAGACTTCTGGAAAGAATTGCACCCACCCCTCCTCTCCACGGGCCCTGCTGCTCAGTGCCTCTGACTCCCCATGTGCCTCTCTGAAATTGTTCCTGCCAAGGACATTGAGAATTTTAATGTGGCGAATCTACGATGTTCAACAAGTATGTGTGGAGTATTTCCTGTACGCCCTGCGCGGTCCTAGGCTCATCCTGACCGTAGCTCAGTGGGACTGGGGCTGGGCCCACAAATCTGCTGACCCTTGTCCTTGCCCTTCCTATCTCTGGTTGTGCCTTTGATTTCTTTGCTTGGCCTTTCTCTCCAGCGTCCTACCTTGGGGCTCTATACTGGGACTTCTGCCACGTCACCTGCCCTGAATGACGTCACCCTCTTCTGGAGGGCTCCTCCTTGGTGACCACCTCTGGAGAGCCACAGCATCCTCTCTGCTCTGCAGGCCCCTGAGCACTGCACCCAGCAGAATGGGGTCTGTAGGTCCCTTTGAGGCTCAAAGCCACTGGGGTGGTTGATGGTAGGTGTCAACTTGCCTGGATTAGAGAGCGTCCAGGTCAAGTGGCCCTGCTGGGTTTGTCTGTGAGCATGTCTCTGGAGCAGACTGGCATGTGGGTCGGTAGACTGGGTGGGGAAGAGCTGTCCCCAGTGTTTGGTGGGCTCATGGAGTTGGTGGGGGGGTTCCCAGAACAGTAACACAAAGCCACGTTCCCTCACTCTCTCTCTTGGAGCTGGGATGCCCCTTCTGCTGCCCTGGGACATCAGATCATAGGCTCTCTGGCCTTTGGACACCTCGTGGACCCCAGGTTCTCAGGTCTTTCCTTGGACTGAGAATGACGCCATCAGTTTCCCCAGTTCTGAGGCTTTCAGACTTGGACTGAGCAATACTACTGACATCTCGGTCTCCAGGCCATGGACGGCCAGCTTCGGGACTTCTCAGCCTCCATGATCACATAAGCCAATTCCCCAGACAAATCCCCATCATCTGTCTGTCTATCAATCTATCTCTCCGTTAATCCACTAACCATCCACTTATCCATCTATCCATCCATTCACCCCCCCACTCACCCTTTCACCATCTATCCATTCATCCATGATGAATCTCCTTTCATGTAGCTACCTTTACCTATGTCTATCTATCCATCCATTCATCCATCCATCCTGTATCTCCACCCCCTGGTTCTGTGTCACCTCCCCAGAACTCACTATGCCACGGCGAGGTTGCTATCTACCACCCCACTCATTGCCAAGAGCCAAGAACCCAACTGGACAACTACATGTTCCATCCCCCATACAGGGGCGGCCGATGATATAAAAACCTGTTTTGGGTGAAATTTCGTCAGTTTCTTTAAAAGAAAGACAGTCTCTCTCCATCCCTGTGGCTACTGTACTCATCCAAGGCAGCGGTATCTGACCCTGCCATTTCCCCAAAACACCTTCTATTGCTCCCCATTATCCAGGAGGTTCAAACTCCACATGGAGCCCATGAGACTTGCAGAACTTTCCAGCTCACCCTCTAATCTTCTTCCCCTGACCCCACGAAAGCCCTATCTTGACACTGTCGTGTGGAAGTCTGGTTTGCTCTTCAGGAGGCTGAGGCAGGAAGATTGCAAGTTCAAGTCCAGCCTGGGCAACTTGGTAAGTCCCTGTCTTAAAATAAAAGCAGCTGGGGCTTTAGCTCAACAGTAGAGCACCTCTGGATTTAATCCCCAGTCCCACCACCACCACCACTACCCCTCCCACACCACCAAAAAAAAAAAAAAAAGAAAAAAAAAGAAAAGAAAAGAAAGGAAAAAAGAAATGTAACTTGAGTCCATGTGTAATTTAAAAATTTCTATTGGCCACACTAAAAATAAAAAGGAAAACAGCTCAGATTATTTTTTACTTTCATAATATGTTTTCGGGAAGGCATTATATCCAAAATATCATCTTATCTTGTAATCAATACAAAACTAATTAATGAGCTATTTTATCTTCATTTCTTTCATTTTGTGTCTTCGCTGTCTGGTGTGCCTATTTTTCTTCTTCCAGTGAATTTCAAACTTGATCTGTATTTGGATTCTATAAAATGTAACAGTTGAAAAAAAGTAGATATACATACCCAAGTTGTTTTCCAAACATCATTACGTCTTCCAATGACAGAATGAAAGGGCCATTGAACAATTTAATTTTAATGAATTAACATGAAATCAAATTTGAAATCTGGTTCCTTGGTGGTTCCAGGGTCCAGCCGTTACTGTGGCATCTTGACCAGCGCTGACCCGCCAGCCTTCCTCCACGGGGATGTCTGTTGCGCGCTCTGCCTGGTGCAGAGTGGCCTTTGAGCCCCAGGGAACTGAATTTTTAATTCTGTTTTTCATCGATTTGAATTTAAGTAGCCACGTGCAGTAGCCAGTAGCTACTCTCCTGGGCAGGGCAGTACTTAGCACCCAGCTCCTGTCATGCAGTGGTCCTGTCCCCATGCCTTGGCCCTTTCTGTTCCTCTGCCTGTCCCACTCACACCTGCCCCTGGTCTTCCTATTGGCTGAGTCAAAAATATCCTTTGGTTGTTGGTTTCTGCCTGGCCTCTTGGTCCTCTACCACCCTGCTTTGTTCTCCCACCCGATAATTCCATGTTTATTATGATAAAGGGCTTAATTTCTCTTCTCAGTAGAGGGTGAGCTCTGGGGGGCATGGACCGTGTCTGTCTCCCCCCCTCCCCCATTCCCAGTGTCCTGGGACCAGTACCTAGAGGATGTGCCTGACGCCATGATGAATGTTCATGAGTGAACGCAGTCACCTCACTGTCTGGAATTCCACCGTTAGAGACTTCTTCTTTTGTGGTTTTCTCTCAGAAAACACACATCTTTTCAAGCCAGCAAACTCAGTATCATTGTAATATTAGTGTTTATTGACCACTTACAGCCCATTAGGCGTAGTTGGGAACGCCTCACACCTATTAACTCATTTAATTCTCACATCAATCCTAGGACATGAGTAGTAGTAGTCTTAGCTGCATTTTAAAGACATGGGGACTGAGGCACAGAGAAACTTGGTAACTTGCTCATGGTCACACAGCTAGCTGGGATTAGGCAATCTGGTTCCAAAGATCACTGTCAAACCAAGTATGAGAAATCGATTTCCAACTCTTTTCACTGTGACTATAGTAAAAAGTACGTCTAACATTCACACACACACACACACACACACCCCACACACACACGCACTCACTCCTAAAAAATGTTTTGTAAAGTGTTAATTATATTAATTCACATAATGAATTCTGGTGGGTTCTATTCTAGACTGTTCTATTTTCTTCGATGTCATTTCTAATGTTGGTCGTGACCCATTGAATTGATTTCATGACCTACTCCACTATACATTTTTATGAACATTCTTTTTTTTCAAGAACACATAAAAACAAACAGAACGAAATAATGACCCCCACCAAGGAGCCCATCGCTCACATTCGACGGTTGTCAGCTTGCAGATAACCCTATTTCCTTTGTACCCCTGCCCATTTCCTCTGCTGTTATTATTTTGAGGCAACTCCCAGGCTTGATATCACTGAGTCTATAAATAGTTCTGATCTTCTCTTTTTCTGTTGTGGCTGCTATAACAAAATGCCACAGACCAGGTGGCGTAAACAGTAGAGATTCATTTTCTCACATTTCTGGAGGTTGTAAGACCAAGATCGAGATTCTGGCAGGGTTGCTTTCGGACAGGGCTTTATTCCTGGATACAGTTGGCCTCTTTGCTATGTCCCCACAGGGGACACAGAGGAGAGAGACACTGGCCCCCTCTTTTTTATGAGGACACTACTCCTATTGGAGCAGGGCCCCTCCCTTATGACCTTAGTTGACCTCAGTTACCTCCTTATGGGCCCCTTATAGCCATATGGAGGGGTAGGACTTCAACACAGGAACGAATTTTTGTCCAGAATGCTCTATAATGGTTTTAGCAAAGATGTTCTTCCTCAGTGGAGGGGAGGACAGGGCTGTCCTGTACTCTGGGGACTGGAGTGGAGAGGAGGGACAGAAGGCAGTAAGGTCTGCCCACCTCCCAGTCTAGCGTCCCTGAACCTGGAGAGAGGGAGGGCGAGAGGGAGGCACCCAGGCCCGCCTGGCACAGATTTTCTACTGTATCAGAGCCCCAGCTGCAAGAGGGAGCTGTCTGAGGACCCCTTACCCACAGCTCTGTGCCTGGAGGTACCCTCAGGCCCTGGGGGCTGGGATAAGACCTTAGGAGGTCAGGTTCCCGGTTCCCAGGATACTAACTCGCGGCATGATTCGGGCAAGTGGTTTCTCTCTCTGGCCTCAGTTTCCCCTCCGTAAGACACAGGGCTGCAAGTCAAGCTGCACCAGCTCTTGCATTTCTGGTGTGAAACCAGCTCAGCTCGAGGCCAGGGCCTGGACGTGAGCACGTCTCTCTGGCTTGGGTTTCTAGAAGGATCCAGAGATGACTCCCTTGGGGGAGAGGAAGGGGTTGCCTAAACAGGGCAGGGAGGGAGAAGAGGGAGGAGAACCTGTCATGGGCCACTGGGATGGAACAGGGGCCTCGAGGCCAGGTCGGAGGGTAGAAGGGCCAGGCAGAGCTCCAAGAGGAGGACTGGCCAAGGGACTTCGAGGGCCAGGGCCTCCTTGTTTCAGTTTAAGCATCTGAGGATGTGATGGAGTCTGGAAAAAGCCGCTTTCAGGCAGCGTTGGGTCCCTGACCGTCTGGATGTGACACTTGGCCAAGGAGCACCGGCCGGCCCAGGACACACGGCATCCCAGGGCAGATGGAGAATTCAGAGAAAGCCAGAGCCCGGTGCCAGACGGGCCTGAAGCCATGTCAGCCTGCAGAGAATTCCCAGGGAGTCGAAGGGACCTGGCGTCCCTCCCAGGCCCTGGATGGGTGCCAAGCCGATTTTGTTGAAATGTAACAGGACAAGGTGACCCCAAACAGCCGATGGGCTTGGGTATTGGAAGAGGCTGGCAGATGGGCAGACACTACAGGTGGGTCAGTGCTGTGACCCCTGCCGGGTTCCCCAAGCCCCTCCCCACACTCCCAGTGCCAGCAGGTAGGCCCCAGGTAGGGGTGTACACCTGTGCACACAGTGGGTGCCATCGCCGAGGCCGCTGCAATCCTTCCCCCTCCAGCTCCTTTCCTAGAGGTATGTTGTCCTGGAAATCCCTGCCATTCGAGGATTTCTTGGATGCTGCAGCCAATTTTCATTCCTGCCATGAAGCTCCTCGGCAGACCCTGCCAGGAACAGCTCTTTCTCATTTATTTCAGGCTCAGGAGAGGCAGGGAGAGGAGAGCCCTGCAGACTCTCCCTGGTGTTTTCACCAACAAGACAGCCTCCTGCGCGTGTACCGCCTGGAAGCCGGGCCCCGCTCCAGAAGAGTCAGGAATAGCTCCAGAAATGCCAGGGCCCACTCCAGAAGAGGCAGGCTGGCTCCAGAACAGGCAGGGCCCCAATTCCAGAAGAGACCAAGCCTGCTCTAGAAGAGGCAGAGACCTTTCCACAAGAGGACAAACCTGGTCCAGGAGAGGTAGGGGCCCACTCCAGCCAAGTCTGCTCTAGAATAGGAAAAACCTGGTTCAGAAGAGATAGGGCCCACTACAGAAGAGACAGGCTGGCTCCAGAACAGGCCGGGCCTCACTACAGAAGAGAACAGACCTGCTCTAGAAGAGGTAGGCCCCGCTCCAGAAACCTGGTCCAGAAGAGGCAGGGACCACTCCAGAAAGAGACCAAGCCTGCTCTAGAATAGGCAGAGACCACTCCAGAAGAGGCCAAAGCCTGGTCCACTAGAGGCAGGGCCCACTCCAGAAGAGGCAGGCTGGCTTCAAAACAGGCAGCCCCCCTCCCACACTCCAGAAGAGACCAAGCCTGCTCTAGAAGAGGCGGGCCCTGCTCCAGAAAAGGCCAAGCCTGCTCTGGAAGAGACAGAGACTGCTCCAGAAGAGGCAAAGCCTGGTCTAGAAGAGGCAGGGCCCACTCCAAAAGGGACCAAGCCTGCTCTAGAAGGGGCAGGTCCCTCTCCAGAAGAGGCCAGACCTGGTCTAGAAGAAGTGGGCCACTCCAGAAGAGGGCAAGCCTGCTCCAGGAGAGAAAGAACCCACTCCAGAAGTGGCAAGGCCAGGTCCCAAACAAGTAGGACCCAGGGGAACAGAGGCCTTCACTGGGAGGACAAGAAGCAGGTGGAGGTGAGTCTCAGTGCACCCCCATCCTCAACCTGGCCCTCCCTGCCTGCCCGATTCCCAAATCCCCTGTCCCGTGAGGCAGGGGTCACATTTGTGGTAACTGTCCTGTGAGGTGGGCCTCAACTGTAGCTCTGATGTCTCACACGGTCCCACCCATGGAGGTGTGTTGGTTTAGGTTCAGTGAGAGTCAGATGCCAACACAGGGAAGCACCAGTGTAGTGTCCCTTCAAAAACTCCTGCCCCCCAGGCCTCGGAGTGCGGCCTGATTTGGAAATAGGCCCTGTACAGAGACAACTGTTTAAAGATCTCAAGGTGCCGTCATCTTGGGTTACGAGGACTCTGAGGTCAATGGCTGGTGTCCTTATAAGCAGAAGAGAGGACACAGAGACACAGAGGAGAGGTCATATGACCATGAAGCCAGAGGTTACAGCGACGTGTCTAGAAGCTGAGGAGCTCCATGGATTTCCAGAAGTCACTGATTTCCAGAAGAGGCAAGCAACGGCCTCTCCTCAGAGAGTCCGGAGAGAAACACTTCCCTGACAACAGGGTCTGGGGACTCCTGGGGACTTCTGGTCTCCTGAACCGGAAATATATTTTGCTGTTTATGTGACCTGAAGGTGGTCATTTTCATGGTGTCTCTGGAACATGGACACAGCTTATAATAGAGAAAATGGGGGTGGGCAGGCTGGGAGAGCTGCTGGATTGGTGCGGAGTCTGACCCCAGGGAAGGAGAGAGGGAGGGAAGTTTGTCCACAAATGTCTTCAGCCACTGGGCAGCCTCAGGTGGACTCAGTGAGCCTTCGGGGGGATACTGGAGCCAGAATGGGTTCCTGGTCTTCCAGAATGAGTCTTCTGCAGGAGTTCACAGGAAGTCCAGCCTCAGGGCCAAGATAGCTTGGGACTTCAGGCCCTGCTGGGGTCCTCCAGGGGATCCTCATGGCCACAGCGTTGAGGGAATGAACGGACAGCGAAAGGAAGTTGCTTGAGGAAGACTGGACACTACTGGAGGGAGAGGTCTTTCTTGAAGGATTGAAATCTGAGACCTGCTGCCACAGAAGCTTCTGGAAGGGAGAAGGCCTGTGTTTGTTTTGAGAGCCGTGTCGACAAATCACATAAACGCACAGCCAGTGAGTCACGCTGCTGCGGAGGCCGCACTCCGGCGCCTCTGTTCTCTTAAAATGAGAGAACTTGGTTCCCTCACAGTTTGGGAGATGTGTTAAGAAACTGTCCATGTGGTGCACGTCGGTTATCCCAGCCACTCGGGAGGCTGAGGCAGGAGGATCGAGAGTTCAAAGTCAGTCTCAGCCACTGAGGGAGGCCCTGTCTCTTAATAAAATGTAAAAAGGGCTGGGGATGTGGCTCACTGGCTAAACACTCCTGGGTTCAATCCTGGTATGAAAAAAAAGAGAAAAAGAAAAATAAATAGTCCGTGGGATCTCACTTTCTGACACCAACCCTCATTTCTGACACTGATTGCATATTTGAGGGTCCCCAAGATAAGCCCCCCAGTTACAAAATGCACTAGAAGAACTCACAGAGCTCATTGAGAGCCATGAGACTCACAATTATGGTTTATTACAGGAAAAGGACAAGATGAAAATCAGCTCAGGAAATAGGCCCGTGGGGCAGAGTCCAGGTGGGCTCCACACGTGGAGATTCTGGCTGTCCCTTCCCATTGGAGTCAGGGGCAGTGCTACCATCTCCTAGCAATGATGTGTGACAAGGTGCAAGGGATACTGCCACCCAGGGAAGCTCACCCCAGCCTTGGTGTTCAGAGTTTTTAATGGGAGTTGGATCCCATAGACATGGTGGACAGGCCATGAGGCTGAGAGCCTTCAACCTCTCTGGAGGTCAAGTTCATTTTTTACCGTCCAAAGCCCCCACCCTAAATCCCACTGTTAAACTATTTGGCACGGCCCAAGGTCCCCAGGTAAACAAAGACACTCTTAGGTCTCCAGGGAGGACATTCAACGGACTTAGAGCAGATGGCAAAAGCATACCTCTCTTTGGACAAGATTCCTTCTGTACTACACACCAGTCAAGGGAACCTGGGCAGTCTTTGAAAGCTCTTGGTATCTTAGCTTCAACATCTGCAAAATGGACCTGTGGATATCTTTCTCGTGACATTGTCAGGGAGATTATGTAAGACAGTGTCCACAGGAACTTCCACTGCCCGGGACACAGTGGGCACTTAACCAGAGCTTGTTCGGTGAATGAATGAACGAATGGGAGCTCCCCGCCCAGCCCCTCCCTGCCCCGCTGGTCCTCAGGAGGGGGAGGGGCTTCAGAGGGCAGGACTGGTTCCGCCCCGGGCCTGACTCACAAGTGAATCATCCCCAGCCTCAGGGACCAGAAGATCTGAGGGTCCCGGTCGGGGAGGAGGCTTCTTAAAAGGTGAGCTGGCAGCCTGGCTGCCGAGGCAGAGCGGAGCTCATTACGTGTGGCCTTTTTGATGAATTATAAAGGCTGAGCCTCACGCTGAGAATGTAGAAAGAGGGAGGCGAGGCCACGGGCAGGCGTATATATTTTATTTCTGAAAGGAGAGGAATTTCTGACTCTTTCCTGGGAGAACCAACCTTCGTGTAGAATAACCAAATAGGACCAGGGCCGAGAGGTTCTGTGCCGGAGACAGGAGGGCTGGCTCTTCAGGGAGGACGCTGCAAGACCAGGGGTCAACTGCTTCTTTCTGAGCCCATGTCCAGGGCCATGTTACCTGCTGGAGGAGGGAGGGAGAAGATCTTCTCCCTGAACCTCCAATTTCCTCCTTCCGGCCTTCCCATCTCTGTGGATGGTGACTCTGATCTACTAAGGTCTCAGTGCAAACCTTGGTGTCACCCTGAATCTATTTTTTTTTTTTCAAATCCCACCTCCAAACTCTTGACAAATCCTGTTGGTAACCATCACAGTTCATCCAGAACCATCCCACTTTGCCCCACTTCTATGTGGGCAAAGTTATTCTCATTTCTTGCCTGGATCATTGCGGTCACTCCTGCCGTCGTCACCTCAAAGTCTAGTCTCAGCCCAGCAGCCTGTTAAGATCTAGGTGGGTTAAGCCACATTCCTACTCTAAGTCTTCCTGGTCTCCTAGTCTCCCTCAGAGTCCTGAGCTGCTCCCTGACTTCACTCCTTGCTCATCCTTCTGTACTGTGGCAGGGGACTTCCGGGGCAGCAGAGGTCAAGGGTGTGGGATAAAGATGCACAGACAGGTCCTCCCAGGCTGGAGATGCACAACCTGTGATCAGGAACCAGAGTAGCATCCTGGACTCTGAAGGTAAGCAGGGGTCCCCTCTGCCAGTGTACCTGTGAAGAAGCAGACATCTCCCCGTTGGAAATATATTGACCGCCATTTTGTTTCATGATGGCAGTCCAATCCCAAAGAAAACCCTTTCAAAACACACGCACACACTGTTTGGCTCCAGATTCTTTATCAGACTCGATTCATTTCACCTGAACAACAGCCCATGAGACGGGGCACTACTGTTGTTTTCAAATGTGTGCATTTTTACTATTTTCTCTTTGGCATCATTGCAAGTATGGTCAGCAACAGATAATTCTTTGGAAATTCTTCCTGGGACAGGCAGACAAATGTGAAACCTTAGATGTGAGCTGGGGTGGAACATAACCCTCAGTTTGTTTGATCCAGAGGACTTGACAGCCACTTAGCCTCAGAATGAATTTGGATGAGTTGCTATTCCACCCTTTCCTGGTTGGGTGTTGGGGGTACAACCAGACAGCAACTGTGCAAGCCCCAAAACTTGCTCATCATGGGACAATATTGTCGTTGCGACACTCATGGTAGCCATGCCGGGCCCTCTGCTCAATGCTTTGTGTGATTTGTCTGCTATAATTCTGCCAATGACCCAGCAACTTGAAAGATGGGAGCTCTGTTTTACAGACGAGGAGACCAAGGCTCAGAGTGGCTGAATAGCTCACTCCAGTTCTCTCTGCCGCAAAGCTGTAGAGTTGGCCTTGATCTTGGGAGATTCACTTTGATCCCTTTCCCACTCATCCCCACGGGGGCTTTCTGTCCAATGCAGGGAAGATGTGCACACTCATGGGTGAATCGGGGATGTCCCCTTCCCCTCTCTGCCTGGTGAGGAGCCCAGGCACTTCTACGTGGCTCTGGTAGATGATTCTCACCCAGTTCAGTCTCTTGCACCTGTTCCCTTCTACATTTTTGCCAAGCTCTGTGCCCCCAGGTCCCCTGTCACAGTCTTGCAGCAGCCCAGCTACCCCTTATCCTGACTCTCCAGGCTCTGCCTGGGGACCAGTTTCCAAAAATAAACATTAACTCTAGCACATGGCTGAAGGGCAGGACAGCTGGGAATTAGGGGGGATGGCATTGCAAGACAGTCAGCAGGCAGCTCTCAGGGATGGAAAATTTTACTCGAACTCGCAGAGATGTGGCCCAAACCCTCTTCTGACTCCTATCTGGGGATGGGCGTCTGGGACATCTTGTCTCCCCGCATCCCACCTGTAACCTCTGAGCGGTGGTGAGAGGCTCTTCTCTTTGCAGAGGCAGATCTGTGTGGGGCCATAAAACCTAATACAGTCGCCTCCAAGAGGCTATTTTAATAAAAGTCATTCTACACCCTTCTCAAGACAGGCTTGTCTGATGAATAGCTTGGATGAGCCTAATAAAGTTATAGGTGAATGGAAATTAGGTCTTTAATGGGTCCAGTCGCAGCAAGGGGTGGTTCGTGGAGCCTTTTTATGAGACCAGAATGGAATTCCCCCTCCTTCTATATTCCTTTAATTCCACCTTGGAGCAAAGGTTCTCACAGCTAAGGCTAGAATATTCTGCAAATCTCCAATCCTCTGATCATCCACCTCCTTTTTTTGGGGGGGGGAGGGGGTACTGGGGATTGAACTCAGGGGCACTCAGCCACTGAGCCGCTTCCCCAGCCCTATTTTGTATTTTATTGAGAGACAGGGTCTCATTGAGTTGCTTAGGGCCTCACTTTTGCTGAGGCTGGCTTTGAACTCGCGATCCTCCTGCCTCAGCCTCTAGAGCTGCTGGGATTACAGGCGTGCATCACCATGCCTGGCACGAGCAGTCTGTTTTCACAAGGTTTCCAACTTGCAACCTTGGTCCAGACTGGGTTTTCCAGCCTCCCACCTCCACTTCCTCCTCCACATCTCGCTCTTCCACAGAGGGCAGGTCTAGTCTGTGTATGGGGTTTGCAAATGTCCTGAGCAGTGGAGTCTCGTGCACCAGCAGGGGGTCCCTTTTGGTGACTGCTGGTTTGCACTGAGCTTCTCCAACATCACATGGAATATCACACATGGAGGTCCCCTGGAGGTTTCCAAATCCCAGGCAGCCCTGGAGCGGGGTGGGTAGTTATGTCTTGGCAGAAATGTTGCCCCAGACCAGAGAACCAGAAGTTTGCACAACCAGAGTGAGGACCTCCATCTCTCCACCCTCCATGCTTCACCAGGCTGCTACTCAGGTTGGGAAGATGTCCTGGGATGATTGGGGGGTCCTCTTGCTGCATTGGGGTCCTCTTGAGCTGTCCCTTGAGTACTTGACATAGGATGTGCTGTTGGGTGAGGCTGTGCTGTTCATTGTCTTTTGAAGACCCAGAAAACACATTCTGTGTAAGTTAGAATAAGGGAAAGTGGAAATTTTTCTGAAAATGACCTGAAGGTAGTTACTCATAGTTTTCAGAGTACAAACATTCACAGGACTTACTTCAAGTCCCCACGGGGGCTGCCTCCCAGGCAGAGGGTTTCAAAGCTTCTACAACTATGACGTGTGAATGACTGGGCAGATGAAGCCAAGTTCCTGGCAGAGATATCTCTACATGTCACATTCATTTCTCAAGTTCATCTGCCGGTTATCATCTTCGGGGTTTCTGACTCACACATAAAGCTCATACTAGGGTTTGAATGTTCCCACCAAAACTCCGGTTGAAAGTGATCCTCATTGCCCAGGGTGGTGGCGCATGCCTGTGATCCCAGAAGCTTGGGAGGCTGAGGCAGGAGGGTGGCAAGTTCGAGACCAGCCTTAGCAACTTGGTGAGGCCCTAAGCAACTAAGTGAGACCCTGTCTCAAGATAAAGAATCAAAAGGATTGGGGATTTGGCTCAGTGGCAGAGCAACCCTGGGTTCAATCCCTACTGTTCCCTCCACAAAAAGGGGGTCCCCCTTATGAGGCAGTAAGAGGTGGGACTAGCTGAGCCCTTGAAGAGGCGATTAGGTCCTGAGGGCCCGGTTCTCATGAATGGTTTAATCTACTTATGGATTAATGGATTCATGATCATCTCAGGAGTACGTCTTTAACAAAAGTCCTTTTGGCAAGGTCTCTTAATGTGTCCCTTTTGCTCTGTGATGCCCTGTGTCACCTCAGGACTCTACAGAGTCCCCCATCAGAAAGAAGACTCTTACTAAATGCAGCCCTACGACCTTGGAAAAGGTCAGCTTCCAGGACCAAAAACTGAATAACCCTTTGTTTACTTATTTTTTTGGGGGGGAGGACTGGTTATTGAATCCAGGGTGTGCTATCATTGAGCTACATCCCTAGCTCTTTTTATTATTATTATTATTTTCATTTTGAGACAAGATCTCCCTAAGTTGCTGATGCTGGCCTTGACCTTGAGATCCTCCTGCCTCAGCCTCCTGAGTCACTGGGATTACTGGTGTGTACCACCGGGCCTGGCAACCTTTGTGTTTTAAATGTGGTGTTCAGTTAGAGCAACAGAAAATGGGGCAAGACACCTCAGTGTCCTTCCACTGGCCAGGAACAGCGTGTCAGAGCCTGGGGATTCCAGGATGAGTTACAAGTGGAGTTCACGGCCAAGGGCAGGAGGCAAACGTGATGGAGACACAGGTACTCAGTGTCCAGGCTGGGAAGTACAGCCAGGAGGGGCCTCAGGTCAGCCAAGGAGAGCCAGAGACTAGACCTACAGGAGGAGGACTGGGTGAGACTTGGGGGGTCACTCAGCAAAGGCTGCTCAGAAGGAGGATGCTGAGGGTTCTCCACTTATTGAAAACTTGGGATCATTTCTATTTGACCTTGGAACCATCTATGCAGAGACAGTCTGCCAAGACCAGATTGCAGGGAGAGAGTTCAAAAGGTGCACATTTGTAATTCAATAATGCAGCTAAAACTTGGTGTAAATTCTCTCTCTCTCTCTTTTTTTTTTTTTTTTTTGTACTAGGATTGAACCCAGGGGCACTTAACCACTGAGCCACATCCCCAGCCCTTTTAAAAATGTTTTATTTAGAGACAGGATCTCAATGAGTTGCCTAGGGCCTCACTGCTGAGGCTGACTTTGAACTCGTGATCCTCCTGCCTCAGCCTCCTGAGCTTCTGGGATTAGAGGCGTGCGCCACCGTGCCTGGCTAAATTCCCTCTTAATTTCCTTTCTTGGCTTAAAGAAAGTCATTTATTCAGTATGAAACCTTTACACTGTGTGTTCTGTGTGTTAAGAGTAAATGTAATTGAATATTGGTTAAAAAAAAAATAAACACCCAAGTTTTCCAAAACATAAGAACTTATGTCAAGCACTTTTGGGGCGGATGGATCTAGCCAGTTGGGGAGTGGGCTGGTATGGCTGGGTGGCAGTGTAGTGGTCCTGACTGCCCCATGAAATCACCTGACCTTGACAAAATCCCAGTGCCATGATCACTACCCTCTGCCACCTGTCACTAGATGCTCTGACTTTACTGGCCTGGAGGGGGCTTGGGCATGGGGATTAAAACAGGTCTCACGGAGGATTTCACTGGCAAAGCCTCCAGAGGCTGGTGTTGATGCTGGGACAGTTGGGTTCCGCTTCTAGTTCTGCCCCTGTCTTGCAGGGTGACATTGAGGCCCGCAGGGTGCCTTTCTGAGCCTGTTCTCCAATAACTCTCTCTATCAAGTGCATTTTGAGGAACACTGGTGACCAGTCACCCCCCATCAGCAAAGACGGGCATTCAGGTCTGCATGAAGGCCACCCAGGAGGAAAGGGTCCCCTCTCTCCCTCTGGTCCACGGCTCTCCCTCTGGTCCACGGCTCTCCCTCTGGTCCACAGCTCTCTGGGCTCCTCTTTGACTGCGTCTGGCTCTCTCAGCCTTGCATTTTGAGGCCAGAGACCTTCTCAGAGTTTCTGGTCCTTTCAAGAGCCTCTTCCGGTGCACCAGGAGGGGGCGGGCGGCAGGGGGTGCAGGCCGGACTCCTGTGCTTTGGCCTACTTTCCTGGCTGGCTCTGGCTCTAGCTGCAGCCCAGGGGCCTAGGGAGCTTGTGGTCTGTCTGGTGCCATGAGCCACTTTTGACCGTGCCCCAGTTTCTCCAGCCTGGGGGTTCAGCGGCCCTCCCGTGGCCTGGAGAGGCAGAAGCGGTGGAAACCCCTGGTGGGGCGTGGGTTCGGTTACCATGGCGATGCTTCATCTCTCTCTCTCTCAGCCCCCTGCCTCCTCCTGCTGGGCAGAGATCCAGGCTCAGACATGGACCCTGCTGGGAAAGGGAGCCTGGCTGGGCCACGACAGTCACCGTGTCCCACGGGTGTCGACTGCATCTTCTGGGCTGGGCTGCCTGTGGCTCCTCTGTGGGGGGAGGAGGCTGGACAGTCACCTCTGTAGACAGCTGGGGACGCTGCCCCTGAGCACATTCACTGGCCCAATGGTGACGCACTGTCAACGATTTGTCACGTGAGACGTGGTCCTGGCTGGTGTCAGAAAGGCTGTGTGGTCACAGTCTGTGGGGTGGGTCTGGCTCGGAGCCTTCTGCCATCGAGAGGGAAGAAGAGCATGAGGAAGGTGACAGACAGTGGTCCCTTGTCTGTGGGTTCACTTGTGCCCCAGGTCTGGCACCTGTCCAGTCTCACCTGGAGCCTGGCTGCCCTGCTCCGCCTCTACACACCTCCCCCGGCGTCCACCACAGCCTGAGCTCCCACGTGGGGCAGCTGAAACAGAGTGCTGAGTGGGCTCAGTGACACCTGGCCACTCAGGAGGTGATGGGTGCACACCCTGGCCCAGAGGACTGGGAACAACACTTTGCACAAAGTCAGATCGGTTTTAAACTGGAGAAGCGATCCAGGTGTTGATTAGCTGTGTTACTTTGGGAAAGTCACTTGACTGCACTGAGCTTCATCTTCCTCCTCCAGATACTGGGGCTGGTAGGATGGTGGTGGAGAGGATGAGCTGGTGCAGTAAAGGGGTGGGCGCTCACTCCTGCAGTGATATGTGTGATTAATAATCCCGTGTTGATGAGTACATGTGGCTTCTGGCCCCAGCTGGTCCAGTGAGGAAGGCAAATGGGGCCTGGAACTTGACTCAGGTCTCTGCAGTGAAGATCCTGCATCAGTTGTGGCCAAGGGGAGGGCCTTTGTACAGAAAGATGAATCCTCTGATTTGTCAGTGGGATCCGAGCTGGGAGGAGTTAGGATTCGTATGAGCCTCCATCCTCCCACAAGGACCCTCTTGGACTGTGGTTTAGCACATTGATGATGACCTGGGCTTTGGCAAAGCTGCCCTGAGTCCTTATTCTGTCACTGTATCAGCTAGAAATTTTCATAAAGTGCCGCGTAGCAAACCAGCCCACCTGCTGGTTCCCAATAGTAAGCTTTTATGTCCATACTCATGGGTCTGCAAGATTAGCTGTAGGTCCCTGGACCAGGCTAGGTTTGGCATGATGGCTCTGCTTCAGGCAGCAGGTGTGGCTCAGGTCTGTCCTATTCCAGGGGAAGTGCTTCTCATGGCAATAGCATAAGAAGAAGGGGGCCAGCCCAATCAGGCAAGCACATTTTGAGCCTTTGCTCCTCTGACATGGGCTCACATACACTTGGCAGAGTCACCTGTGTAAGCCCAACACCAATGGGGAGGGAGAACTAAACCCAGTAATCCCCCTTTATCCATGGTTTTGCTTTCTATGGTTTCACTTACCTGCAGTCAACCAAGTTCTGAAAATATTAAATGGAAAATTCCAGAAATAAACTATTCAAAAATTTTAAATTGTGTGCCATTCTAAATAGTAGGGTGCAGTGTCACACCATCCCACTCTTCCCCACCCAGAATGCGAATCATTTCTTTGACCAGCATATCCACGGTGTATAGGTTATCCTCCCATTAGTTATTGATCTCAAGTGGTGCACTATCACAGAACATGTTAAAATAACCCTCATTTTACTTAATAATGTACCCCAAATTCAAGAGCAGTGATAGGAAGGAGGTACTGGGGCATCAAACATGGAAGGAGAGACTAACTCTGGTACTGTGGGACAGCACTGCAGAGCACATAAGAAAAAAAACCCCAGCATACACAGAAATGGGTCCACTTGGACCTCTAATTATGAACCAAGGGGCCCCCTGGTTTGCTTCCTGGGTGGGCGTTCCTCATCTTTATTTCTCCCTATAAGTCCTGGCTGGATTCTGTTGACTGTGGATCAAGTTCTCTCTTCTCTGCGCTTGTGTGGGAATTCCCTGCGCAGATCACGTGCATGGCCACCACCATGCCAACCCCTCTCCAGACGCGCCTGTCCCCCATGCTTCCACAAGTTTTCATTCCAAAGTGCTGGGAGGAGAGTTATTGATCCCTGAGGCACTCATCCAACATGGTTGCAATTCGCAACCTATAATTAGATGCCTATTGTTTACCAGGACCTGCCTGGGTACCAGGGGACCCAGTGTCCCATCAGATGCACCCACAGGAGTAGGGAACACCTGGGCTGTTGGGGGAAATCCCACCTGCATTTCTTGGACAAACCTCTGTCCTGGCCAGTAGCCCATCTTTAGAACCACCTGTATACATTTTCGACGCCTCAGCCAGGGGGCATTCATCTTTCTGGTATCCACAGCAAACAGTTGGCATCGGTGCAAGATTCAGGCTGGAGCTAAGTGGCAGCTTTTCCACAGAGCACTGCCACCTCGGGGAGAAGTTCCAGGGCCTGGCAAGGCTTCTGGGGGTGCCCGGAAAACCCCTGTTTCATAACTGGAACCAGCGTGGCCCCCATGGAGCCAGCCCCACACCCCCAAGAGCCGCGGTCCTCCCAGGCTGGAGAATCAAAAGTCGGCCTTTTTTTTCCCCCCCTTAACTTCTGCTGACAGCCCGAGAATCCTGTGATTTATACGATTAATATGAGAAGCAACATCATTATTCTGTTAATATATTATTCATTTCACTGGTGATCTATTCTCCCCACACCCAGCTCTGTGAGTCAATTTTCCCTCCCTGCGATTTTAATAGAGCTGCATTTTAAATGGGGAGAACAGTACATTAAACATGTATAAGATGTAATCTCATTTAGAATGCTCTCTTCCAGCCGATCCGCCTCATAAGCATAAAAAACAATGCTGCCTCCTCTTATCGGGACCCACCCGGGTGGGCGGGAGGTGGCTGAGAACAAAATCCTGTCTCTAATTAAGGTATGTGCTGAAACTTCTGATGTGAGCCTTCTCCTGGATAAGGGGAATCAGCTCTGTCCCAGGGCATGGAGATGAGGGAGGCCCCTCTCCCTCTTCAGATGTCCCCTCCATTCCTGCCAACCACACCCTCTAGAACATCACTGCAGAGAAAAAAAATCACAGAAGGGGTCCTCTCCAAGAGAACTGGACCTTCGTCTTTTGCTTAATTAGAAAGTATATTTGCGCCAATAAGCCTCTTTTCTTTATAGAGTACCTAGCCTCAGTTATTTTGTTATAGCAAAGAAAAATGGACTAAGACAGGGTGCATACCCAGCCTTGGCTGGCCCTGTCTGTGATTTAGGCTCAGTGGCTCACACCTATAATCCCAGAGGCTCAGGAGGCTGAGGCAGGAGGATCTCAAGTTCAAAGTTAGCCTCATCAATTTAGTGAGGTTCTAAGCAACCTAGCAAGACCCTGTCTCTAAATAATATATAAAACAGGGCTGGGGATGTGGCTCAGTGGTTAAGTGCCCCTGGGTTCAATCCCAAGTACCAAAAAAACAAAACAAGAAAGTATATTTGGTGGCTTCAGCCTCTTTTCTTTGGCAGTACTAGGAGTTGAAAGCAGAGCCTCACACTTGCTAGGTAAGCGCTCTACAGCCCAGCTGCATCTCCAGCCCTTTGGACAAATTTTTATTTTCAGACAGGGTCCAGGCTGCCCAGGCTTCCCCTTGAACTTGGGATCCTCCTGAGTATCTGGATTACTGGTGTGCCCCAGCCACCCTAAATCCAACCCGGTCCAGCACAGAGCTGCCCCAACCAGCCGACGCTGGCGAGATGCAATCCTCTTGCAAGCTGAGGCTGCAGGCCTATGGGAGTTTTGAAAGGTCCCAGAGCGTTGAGTCATTGTCCTGACTGCGGTGATGGTATGGAGGAGCTACTGAAGAACCCACCCAGTGTGTTCGGACCTTCACTGGCTCACCCAGTTTGCAGCCAGGAGGTGACCTACGCTCTGGTGAGGGTGCTCTAGAGGCACAAAGACAGGGTAAGGCGGGCTAGGAGGGTGGCAGTCCTTTGGCCCGAGATACTCCTCTTTACCCTTCAAGACCTTGTTCAACTGGCCCTGTGCAGGTCGTGACCAAGAGAGGATCATGAGAGCCACAAAGGATGACTGAGAACAAAGCAATGGCTCGGAGGAGAATGGAGGCCTGCCTCAGTTTGGGTCCACATAGAAGCAGTCCCCAAGAGAAGGAGTCTAGTGCAAGGAGTTTATTTGGAGGTGCCCAGGAAGGCCAAGAAGCTGGACCTGAGACAGGAGAGACTCGAGCTGGAGCGTGCTCTGTCCGGACGTGATCTGAAAGTGTTTCCCAAGGGCTCGGGTACTGGCAGCTCCATCCCCAGGGTGACCATGTTGAGATGGACCGATGTGGGTCCGGAACCCTTTGGAGGTGGGCTGAGTACTAGATGCTCAGTTCATGGGGACTGCTGTCCTTGGAAGGAATTAAGTAGTTCCATGAGAACAGGTTGTTAAAAAACAGTCCTCCCTGGGTTCTGGCTTCTTCTCTCACGATGTGATCTTTTCCTCTTGCTGTGATGCCATCTGCTAGGATGTAATCGGGTCTTTTGCCAGAACTGGTGTCATTGCCATTTGAACTTTCAGCCTTCCAAACTGTGAATTCAATAAACCTCTTTTCTTTAGAGAGTACCCAGCCTCAGTTATTTTGTGATAGCAAGGAAAAAATGGACTAAGACAGGGTGCGTGTCCAGCCTTGTCTAGCCCAGTCTGTGATTTAGCCGTTACAAAACTCTTCTCTGCTGGGAGATGAGCCTGGCACAACCATCCCCAGGTCAGCAGCTTCCTTTCTTCCTCTTCAAGCTCCCACAGCTTCCCCCACCATTGATTCAGCCTGCGGGGATCCTCCAGGCTAGGAAAGGGGATCCCAGACGGTGAACGTGAGCATTGGCTCCTGGAAACATGGCAATGACATTGGAGACAGTTTCTCCATCTTCTTCCCCCAGGTCTGCTTCTCTGTGTGCCTCTTAGTTCCCAGTGTTTGGAGATGCAGACTCTATAGTGTGGTGCCACCAACCCATCTCCCAATCCCCTCTTCCCGGTTCCGTGAGAATGAGCTCCTGAGTGAAAGGAGATTCTGGCCTCAGAACCCAACCCTGGGCCCATCCTGGAGTGTCCCATGGATGGTGGCCCCTCCCCAATGCATGGACTCTGGAGTGGGGGAGGGGCCAAGGCCATGGGAGCTGCAGGGTGTCCCCACCCTGGCCTGCAGTGGCAAAGCCTATTCCCAGATCTTCTGGCCCTCTGGGCACCCATGTCAAGCTGATAGAAGATTCCAGAAGGGGGAGTTTTACATCTCTAGGGAAGGTAGAAAACCCTTTTACCCATGTAAATCTCTGCCCCGCCATCAGCTCTATAGAAGGAAAGGGGAAGTTTCCCCACACATTTTAACTTCTTTAGTTAATTTAAGGGGAATTTTTTTTCCCCCTCTCAGTATCATGGCTTCTTACAGATGACTCGGCCTGTGCTTGGTGCCAGAGTGTCTCACCATGCTGTTCTGCAGTTCACAGGGTCCTCGATTCAAAGCCCATTTCTTCCTCTTGTCAGCTATGTGGTCTGTGTCAGCTTGCTGTTGCTATAACAAAACACCTAAGATAATTAACTTATAAAGAGAAAAGGTTTATTTTGGCTTAGGGCTTCAGAGGTTCCAGTTCATGGTTGGTTAGTCCTGTTGCTTTGGACTTGTGGAGAGGCAGCACATCATGGTGAGAGGACATGGTGGAGAAAACTGCTCACCTCACGGTGGCCAGGAATCCAGAGAGAGAGAGGAAGAGGGAAGACTCCGGTCTCAAAATCCCTTTCCAGGACATATTCCCGATGACCTAAGACCTCCCTTTTGGGTCTCACCTCTTAAAAGTTTTCACTAACTTCCACCAGTACCAAGCTTGGGACTGAGGCTTGACCACATGACACTTTGGAGGACAAGTCACAGCAGGGGCCTTTGGCAAGCTACTTCTTCTCTGGAAGGCTGCTTTCTTTTGTACAGGATGGGGCCATTCATAATATGACCCCTTCCTCAGAGGGTTGTCTGACGTGAAGCGCGTGCACAGTTAGTGGAACCGGGCACCCAGAGAGTGGCCCACTAAGACATCTGGGTGACATGGCTTATAATCCCCCCTTTCTGCTTCTGGCTCATGGGACAGTGGGAAGGGTAGGCTAGAAGGACGGGTGTTCCCCAGGCTGCAGATTGTCTCCTCTCAAGAAGGGGTTAGGCTCTGGACAGAAGGGACTGCGGTGGGATGTGGCCCTGAGGTTTGTGGGCTAGCCTGGGAACCTGGCTGTCTGCATGCTGGACTCACCCATGCCCAGGGGCTCCTGGGGATGGGACAGTTCTCCGCTGGGCTCACATCAGGGGCTCCTGTGAGATGTCCTCGTGCAGCCAATGAATGATGGCGAGCTGAGAAGAAGCTCATGGAAGAAAAAGTTCTCCCTTCCTGCCTTCGTGGTCCCCATGTGGGCCTGCTGCCTCCCCAAACCTCCCTGGATCCCTGAGAAAACAGCATCTCTGCTGTGTGGCCTCTCGGGCTGCAGCCCAGGACCCGAGGCTCTTGGTTGCTCGTTGTCCCTGCAGGGCTGCGTCTGGGGCCCAGCCTGGGCTCTGGTCTCCTGGGCAGGTTGGTCTCTTGGGTTCCGCGTGTGGCAGATGTGGCTACTTGGCAGGAGAGACCCCTCAACCCTTGTGATCTGGGCTTGGAAACCCCCGAGTCCTTCCCAGGCCCATGTAGTCACCTGCCTTCCTCCTCCCCTCTCCCCTCCACCGTCTCCCCGTCCTGTCCTCCCCCCACCCCAGCACCTCCACTCCACTCTGCTAATGAGTCCCAGGGAGATGTCACCGTGCCCGGCTCTGCCTTTCTGATTGGTGGATGAGAGGCCCTGAGAGCCCTTGGCGTGTTTGGCTCGGCTGAGTGCGGCCCTGACTTAGTGTTTCCATAGTGATGTCACCTGTGGCAACAGCCCTGGCTCATTGCCAGGACAGATGACAGCCATGACAGCCAGTCAGAAGTGCATGCAGAGGCACCTGCAGCTGCAGGGGACAGGGACACTGAGTAAGGACAGATCTCCTGCCCCTCTCTGCTCACTCAGGGTCCGGCCTGGAGTGCTGTGCCCCAGTGGACTCTCCATCCAACTTGCCTGGACCACCCAAGCAGGGGACATAAAGATGCAAGAGGAGTCCTAGTTGGGGACTTAAGGTGGAGGGGCAGCCCAGGCCAGGACGCTGCCTTCCGGAGCAAACTTGGACAGGACTGTGTCCCCTGTGGCCAAGTTGAGGGCTCCGGGCTACCTCATGGAGCTGCAGGGTCACTCCGTCTCCTGAACAGCAGGTGTGAGCTATCGAGGGCTTGGTTCCTCTGGGTGGGGACAGGTGCCATCACTGTGCTCCCTGGGTCTTTCCTCCCCACAGTCCAGGGTTGGACACGGGTCCTAGGCCTTCCCTGGGGTTCTCTCAGGGTCTGGACCAAGGTCCCTGTGCCAAGTGGCTTCTCTGTGTGGCTGCTGGCTTTGATGGGGAGAAGCTGCACATCGAAGTCCCAATGGCCCTTGTTGAACTTTATCAGAAGGGCCTGCTGTGGTCACACGGGGACCCCCGATCTTGCAGCTTCCTCAATGCTTAGTTCCAAACAGTGCAGACAGACTGCAGAGCAGAGGCGGCTAGAGACTGGGAGCTCCCCCAAGGGCCTCTTGCGCTGTGCCATCTTGTCTCAGTTCAATATGCTCCCGAGGTCACTTCCTGCTGACCTTTCCTACAAGATTTCCCTTGCTTCCTCCCTCCCTCCTTCTCCTCCTCCTTCTGAAGATTTTAGCCTCGCGAGAGGTAGAGCGTGAATGACTGCTCTTTTGCTTACTTATCTGCCATGGAGCAAATGACTTCCAAAGAACCATGTAGCTATTTCTCCTGGCCCTGGGGCCTGGCTGGGCTCGGAGGGGGCAGTTCTGCTGATCTTAGAGCCTCTCAGTGCTGTGGTCAGATGGTGGTCGGCCTAGGTCCCTGCTAGGCTTGACTGGGACAGCTGGGCTTCTCTCTGGGTCTTGTTTTTCCATGCGGTCTTCCTGGAGAGCCCCTGGACTTTTTAGAGAGTGGCTATGGGGGTTTGGTAAGGGTTTTGGGTTCCCCAAAGGTTCACGTGAGGAAAGCCTGGTCCTCACTGTGGGCGATGTTGGGAGATGGTGGGACCTTAAGAGGTAGGTTAATTAGGTCATTGGAGGTACCTCTTGCAAAAGGGATTTACTCAGTTCTCGTGGGACCCCAGTTAGTCCCTGAGAAAGGCTGATCATAAAAAGGCATGACTCCCTTCTCTCTGGCTTCCTGTTTAGCCATATGGCCCTCCCTCCCAAAGGAATCTCATCTTGATGTGATTTGTTATGAGGCCCTCACCAGAGCAGGAACCATGCTGTTTAGACTGTCTGCCTCCAACACTGTGAGCTAGATGAACCCTTTTAAACAAAATGACCAACCTCAAGTATTTTGTTATAAAGTGGAAAAATGACTGGGTCAATGACTCAGAGGTCCCCACAGTGCAGGTTTCAACAGGGAAGAAGTTGAAGGTCAGAGTCCTGGATTTCTAAAGGCTAGACCCGAACTGGTACTATTCTGCCTCAGACCAGTCACGGGGTCAGTTTGGGGTAAAAATCCAATATGTCCCAGTTAAATCTCCTGGGCCCCAACACATTGGTTGGTCAGTGGTTTGGAGAGGTGTTTGGGTTAGTGGCTTCCAGTGTTCACAGAGGATGTGCGGGGACTGCTTTTCAAGCTGCCAAACACCTGTCCCCCAATGTGCTGTCCTGGCTGATTGGGGGTTCTCCCAGGACCACACGCTGTTCCTAGCCACAGGGTTTATGTGGAAATGCCCTGCCCTTCCACTCTGAGCCCTGTTCTACATCCCACCTTAACCTGCTCTGTCCAGGTGTGGTCAGTGCTGGGCAGGGCAGCAAGGGGGGTGCGGCCCACTTTCTCCCTCTCCTCCTTTGCTTGGGCGGCCACAGAAGCGGCAGCCCCTTGGTTTC
The DNA here is from genome assembly GCF_052094955.1 of Ictidomys tridecemlineatus. Classification (NCBI taxonomy): domain Eukaryota; kingdom Metazoa; phylum Chordata; class Mammalia; order Rodentia; family Sciuridae; genus Ictidomys; species Ictidomys tridecemlineatus. The sequence goes on along the minus strand of NC_135486.1, from coordinate 109,988,610 downwards.
CCATTTTAAACCAACACATCTCTATGATGTCCCTCAGTAAAGATTTACTCTTGCTGACGCCAAAGCCTGAGTAGACTCTGTGGTGCTCTGCTCCACAAAGTTACTCAGGGCCCCAAGCTCCTTCTGTGGAATAAATGGCAGCATTGTCCCCAGGGCCTGGGAATCCACAGAAGGGAGTAAGTAGGGAGGAGGGCTTCCTGGGCCAGGCCTGCAGGGGATCCGCTTCCCTTCCACCGGCAGGAACCTGACTGCAAAGGATTCTGGGAAATGTAGTCTGGCTGAGTGCCTGGAAGGAGACTCACCGGGCACTCTGCTCCAAGCACTGCCAGGCCACAGCAGACACCTGGAAGGAGAGCTGGAGGTGAGATGAAGTCCTTGTAAGAGAGCAAGATCTTGTCCACAGCCGTGCCCTTGGTCTTCCTCCCCTAGACTGTGTTTGTGCTCAGGGTCAAGCTCAATTAGCATGCAAATCTTTTATTCCAGGACCCCAGATTGGCCACTCATTTACACATCTTGTCCTTGGACCCCTCCAGCTTCTCCTCCCTGAGGCCCCTGATGCAGCTCCCACCAGCCAGCCACCCCACATACCATACCCCCCCTGATCCTGGCCCCTTCCCACCTTGCACAGGAAGGAAGTCAAATTCCTGCCCTCTCCTGGGCACCGGTAGGCTTCCAGCTCTGGATATGAGCCCTGGTCTGTTTGCTCAGCGTGGAGGCTGGAAATGAACATCCCCAAATAATAACAGCCACAGCAACCTAATTCAAACTAGGCCTGCGCCCGCTGAGAGCTCCCTGCACCCCCTGAGAGGTCTGGAAACTGGGTAGGGGCCTGGCAGAACTGAGCCGCACCACCCCAGCAGGGAAGATGGACTCAGACCAGGGAAACTAGGAGCAGGAATGTATAGGGGGCCCAGGGAGCCAAGGGAAGGCTCTGACTGTTGGGGCTGGGCACTAGAGGAGAGGGTGTGCCTGTCCGGGGAGATGGCCCCCCTCCTGGCTGCTGGCCCACTAACCAGGTGGTGGCTGGACAGCACAGTATCTGGATGCTGAACTCTGTGGCTCTATCACTGTAGGCTCCCTCTGAGGCTGGGCAGCTCCTGGGTTTTCAAACCAGCCATGTTACTGAACTCAGCTGCGGGGAGTCTATCCATGGGGACCCTCCCCCTACCCCGGGGGATGCCCCAGCTTCTGCCACCCATTGGGTCCCAGTTCTGGGACTAGGCTCCCACCTCAATTCCAGACCTTGTGGTCCTACCTCTCACCTGCTGTGAGACCCTGAGCCAATCACTCAATCACTCTGAGCCTCCATTTCTTATCCATAAAATGGGCACAGTGGCAAGGTGGCCTGGAGGGATTCAAAACCACCCCTTCAGTGCCCGCTCCTGGGATGCCTCTGGTGACTGATGACGAGTGATGACATGGTAATCAGGAGGCTGCAGAGGTACGTGGTAGCTCCCAGAGCTTGTCCCTGGTGTGAACCCCTCCCTCACCCCCCACCGGGTCCTGGCCAGCTAGATGCCAGTCAATGAAAGGAACGGTCCCTCTACTTCACGATTATTTGTTTCTACAATTTTTTTTCCTGGTGCCAAACTCATCTTTCTTGGGCCTCATCTGTCTAGGGAGGGTAGCAGGGGGTGTATATTCCAATCCTCAAAGAGTCTTTGATGAAGACCCTCCAAGCTGATCTCAGTTGGGCTTTAAAGTACCAGCAGGTGACAGCCCAGGGGCTGGCTGACCCCAGCATCCCCAGATGCTGCCCATCTGGGACACTTTTGGTTTTTAAACAGAGCTGCAAATGTCTGCTGTCCTTGGACAGCCCTTGATGACATCCCACCCTTCTTTTACAAAGGAGGAAACTGAGGCTTGGGGGTGGTGACAGATGTACTTGAGGTCCCTCCAAGTCACCATTAAAAAGGCTCTGTGAGGAGGAGCTGCGCTGTGTATCCTGCAGCCACACGTGGTCCTCTGCCCTGCTCCACCCCCATTCTGCACAGCTCACACCCTCTGAGGGCCAGTCTCTGGCAGAGTAGGACACAAGGAACACCCCCAGTCCCTTGGTGTCCTTGGGTGGCTTTTAGGATATGATGCTAAGTGCTTTCCTAGGGCCCTTTCCTCTGAATTTAATCTCATGTGACAAGTGCTCAGAGCTGTTCTGCCTGGTGGTTTAGTGAGACCAAGTGGTTTACCCCCTAGACCCAGAGCAAGGCTGCATCAGCCCCCAGCACCAAGGACAGCCAGGTCTGGGTTTGCCCAGGCACACAGAGGATGAGGCCCCTGAGGAGGTCACAGCCCCTGGAACCTCTTACATTTACTTGTGTTTATTTTTATTGCAGTGAAATATCTATAACAAAAGCTAAAAGTTAGTTACTGCTTTTAATTTTTTATTTATTTTTTTAATGCTGGGAATTAAACCTAGAGTCATGCATGCAAGGAGGCAAGCACTCATCCACTAAGCCACATCCCCAGTCCTATTTTGTATTTTATTTAGAGACAGAGTCTCACTGAGTTGCTTAGCATCTTGCTTTTTGCAGAGGCTGGCTTTGAACTCACGATCCTCCTGCCTCAGCCTCCGGAGCCTCTGGGATAACAGGCATGCTCCACCATGCCTGGCTCAAATCCTACAATATTTGTCCTTGTGGTGGCTGGCTTATTTCATTTAGCGTCACTTCCTCTGGATTCATCTGTGATGTAGCGTGCATCAGAATGTCAACCTTCTTCAGGTTGAATGATATATTTTCCATTGTCTATGCATATTATACTCATCACCTGAGGGACACTTTTTGTGTATTGTGAATAATGCTGCTATAAACACGGTGTGCATATATCTGATGGAGCCTCTGCTTTTGGTTCTTTTTTGCATATACTCCAAAGTGCAATCATTAGATCTCAGGGTCATTCTAGGCTTAACTTTTAGGGAACACAAGGGTCTACCTGCACGATCCAGGTGAAGTTCCCACAATCTGGTGAGTGGAAGGTTTAGTTTGACTTGAATAATGTTCTGGAAACCCAGTGTCGGGCAATAAGTGCTTCCTCTTTCATCTTTCAAAACTGATGGTAAAAAAGACAAAGCCAAAAAAAAAAAATGACCAGTCTTCACCATTTTGAAGTGAACGATTCTCTATGTTAAATTTATTCACATGGCTGGGGAACAGAGCTCCTGGATTTAAATTTTTCAGATTTGCAAAAGTGAAACTCTACCCAATAAACACAAACTCCATGCCTCCCTCCAGTCCTGGTACCCAACATTTCACTTTCTTTCTTTTTTGGTACCAGGGATTGAGCCCAGGAGTGCTTAACCACTGAGTCACATCCCCTGAGTTGCTTAGAGTCTCACTAAGTTGCTGAGGCTGGCTTTGAACTTGTGATCCTCTTACTTTAGCCTCCTGAGCTGCTGGGAGTACAGGCGTGCACCACTGTGCCTGGCCCACTGTCTCTCTCTATGGATTGGACTACTCTGGGGATCTCATATAAGTGGAACCACAGTACTTGTTCTTTTCTGCACCTGCTTTATTTCACTTAGCAGAATGTTCTCCAAGTTCATTCATATGGTAGCAAGAGTCAAGAATTTCCTTCCCTTATTTAAGGCTAATATTCCATAGTATATAGACCATCACAGTCAGCTTGCCATTGACCTGTGGATGGATGATTGAGTTGCTTCCTCCTTTTGGCCATCGTGAATGATGCGGCTATGAACATGGATCTACAAATATCTCTTTGGGAGCCTGCTTTCAATTCTTTGGGAATACATAGCCATAAGTGGAACTCCTGGATCATATGACAGTTTTGGTTTTAATTTTTTTCTTTTTTTTTTTTTTTTTTTGGTCGGGGGAGGTATACCAAGGATTGAACTCAGGGGCACTTGACCACAGAGTCACATCCCCAGCCCTATTTTGTATTTTATTGAGAGACAGGGTCTCACTGAGTTGCTTAGTGCCTTGCTAAATTGCTGAGGCTGGTTTTGAACTCACGATCCTCCAGCCTCAACTTCCCTAGCTGCTGGGATTACAGGTGTGGACCACCGCGCCCAGCAAAAGAGAAGTTTTGATGGATAGGCAAGATGACTCAAAGTCTCTTCCAGAGGAATTTCACGATTGGAGGAGGGAAAGGGGTGGACAGGGTTTGTCTCTGCTCCATTCTGTGCAATTCAGGTTCTAAAACTTTCTCTCAATGCTGACTTTGCAGTTATTGAGATCCACCAGGCAGGGAAAAAAAATAAGTCCATTATTCAAAAAATGTAGTTTAGCAGGGTTAACAGCCCTGTTTTCTTGCACAGCGAACAAATGCTGGCGATGACATCGTATTTCACGACACACTGGAAGCATCCCTACCAAATGCATCAACTCAAAGGGGCTGGACTCAAAATCACTGCCCCCCCCCAACACACATGGCCCCTGGGGGAAAGTCTATTGTAATCCAATTTTTTAACGGAAAAGAAAAAAGAAAATCCCCAGGGGCGCTTCTGCTGCAGAAAATACTCCTCAACTTGCTTATGGCTTTAGAGATAATCTCTCAATCGATGCCACATGTCAACCTCGCAGGGAAGATGTTGGTGGCCATGTGCAGTAGGGAGAAGGACCAGCAAAGTCAAAAAAGACCTGTGACTCAACCACCCTGGGACAGCCTGTCCTGACTTAGGGAAGATTGAAAGAAAAGATCTGCGGGAGAGCCCGGGTCTGCCGGAAAAACAGCTGGGAGAGATTATGTTCAATATATATATATATATATTTTGCCTTGACATCCATATGTCCATATGGTGCCTCGTTTTCCCTTCTGACCCCTCACTCTGGCTGTTGGGAGCTCTTGTTGCCAGGACTTTGCCTTTTCTGGATTAGGTGGTCCTAGGGACATCTGGGAACGTCCCAGGAAGAAATCTCACCAAGAGAAAGGTCAGAGAAAGAAACCATTGGGGTGGGTGCAGAGCTCACCTCTGTCCATAACCCAAAGGACTTAGGCATGAGAAGGAGCCCTTAAACAAAGCCCCCGGGAGCACTGTCCCTTTCCACTCACTGATGTCTATGTGGAACACCATGGGGACAGAGAAGTCCCCTTGCCCAGAAACCTGGATATGGCCCAGAGGTTCTAATGACTTATCGATTGGGGTCCCTGCGTCGGGTGGTCCCTGCGCGGTATCTCTTGTTAAAGTCTGAATCCTAACCTCGAAATCCTAACCGCCAGCGCCCCAGAATGTGCCTGTGTCTGAAGACTGGGTCTTTCAAGAAGTAGTGAAGTTCAAGTGAGGTCATCAGGACGGGCTGTCACCCATGAGGACTGGTGTCCTGATAAGAAGAGGAAATTGGGATGCACAAGTATGGGGCGGGGAATGGCCATGTGGGGCCCCAGGGAGAAAGACACAAGCCACGGAGATCAGCCAGAGAAGGAGCCCAGCCTCCCAACACCTTGATCTCCGACTTTGAGTCCCCAGAATGGTGAGAAAATAAATTCCCATGGTTTTTAAGTCCCTCCGTTGTCCTTTGTCACATCAGCTTTGTCAAGCCAGCACCTCTACAGCCCAGGAAGGGCGGTCACGTCCTCCATGAGGGGGACGAGGCTCGGTGAGGTCAGACCCTTGTCTATGATGACCTGGCAGAGCCAGCTGGGGTCCGGCGCTGCTGCTCTCCTCCTGCAGGCTCCAAGGGAGTCCATTTCTTTCCAGGATGCTCCAGGCTGGAGAGCCTGCTGCAGAATCACCTGGGGTGCCTGGTATGGGTCAGTTTTTCTTTTTCTTTCTTTTTTTATTTTTCAATTGTGCCCAAAGGTGCTGCCTACACCCTCAGTTACTGTTTGGGCTGGACAGATGCCTTTACCTCCCAACTGATGAACCACAGGCTCCCCTCTGTGACGGCAGGGCAGCTAGACCAGAGCCAGGTGCAATAGCATCGCTCAGGGCAGGACAGCATAAGTCAGGGAGTCCGCGGAGAATCTTGGACTCTTCATGGTGACCAGTGGCTTGGTTCAAAGCCTAAGGATGGGTGGCAGCCGGTCCATGTCTTTTCCCAGTGTGTGGGCTTGCACAACGCTGTGATACTATGATGACGTATATAGGGACCAGCTGCAGTCTGGGCTGGGTCCTCTTTCGGGGAACGCCAGACTCTGGCTACTCATGCAAAAAGATCCTTCTACCATCTTGTTGCATTGGCTGTAAAAATTTTGAGTGCTTTAAAGCCCTCCCCAAGGTTTTTATTAGTGAAATTCGCAGTTCATTTTAGGGAGCCCAGTGATCACCCCACACCAGCATCCTGCATCTTAGCTTGAGTCAGAACCCCCATAGAACCTTCCTTCCCAGGAGTCCCAAACACCCGTGTCCGCCAGAGTTCTTAAAACCCTATTAATAATCAATATCTCTACATGTTGCCGAGAAAGCAGGGGAACATTCTCCCTTCCCAGGTCAGGTTATTTGCCATCCATTTCCTTAATTGTTCTCCCTCTCTCCTCCTGGAGACAGCACCATGATGCACACGATCAATATGCGATTTCTTTCCAGGGCTCGGGCACTGGTTGGTGAAATCAGAGATTGGTGTGACTTCCCCAAAGAGAAAGCCATCAGTGGAATTGTCCTTAGACTCTATTGTCACATCAGGCTCTATTTCCTCGCTGCGGTTTTGGAGTAGGAAAACAACAACAACAAAAAACCCCCAAAATAACCAGAACACTTACACATTTGTATTTCAGTCAGTGCAGCCTGTACCTCCTTCTGTAACGTCATCCTCAAATAAAAAGAGGAGAGTCGAGTGTCTATAAAATACACACACACACACACACACACTCACACACACACACACGCACGCACATGCACGCATGCATACAGACGCGCATTCACGTGGCAGGTGGCAAGATAGCAGAAATGCAATGTGCCGGGCATCACCAATACCAACGTGTCCACCCTGGTCCACTACCTACTTGCTATATGTTTAAAGTTGACTAGCGTAAAACTGACCTGATAATTTGCATAAGGGCAAGAGAGGCTTATAGGAGGGAAGTGCACCAGCACCACACTCCCCGCCCCCACCACCCAACAACATGCACAGGTGACTTCGACTGCAGGAGCTGGATTAGCAATGACCAGGAGCCAGGATGTAAGGGCTGGTTGCTGCTGCAGCTTGAGGCTCCGCTGACCAGACCCATGAGGAGCCTGGATAGCCGCTGATCCTGGGCGGGGCGGGGAGGATCCAGCTCCACCAGCCACTGCAGTCTATGGCTGTGTGGAGCTCTAATCTAGGGGTGCAGAATCGGGGTGCATGGTGGATCTCAGGAGTCTGCAGAGGTTCTGTGTGTGGCGGTGTGTGTGCCCCTGCCAGAGCTTAGAGTCATCGCCTGAATCTCCTCCGCAGACAGCCTGGCCTCTCTGCAGCGTCCCCGTGTGTGGGTGGCTCTGGCAGCAGCCTCCTGACTGGCCTCTCTGGACCGCTCCTTCTCCTCACAGCAGGCACAGAAATCCCTGGGAAAGGCACAGACCTCCTCACGCACCTGCGTGGGATCCTCTTGCGCTGTCCCTTGCTCTTAGCGGTGAGCTCTAAGACCCTTATCTTCTTCAGTGGCGCCAAGATCCCTGACCATTCTGCCCCATCTCAGCTTCTCTCTTTGCCTTTGCCTCCTGCTGTCCATCCCAGCCACTGACGAATCCCCCTGGAGGCTCCATCTCGGTGGAGTGACCCTCAGGTTGTCTGTCCTTATGGGGTTTCCCAGAACTTTAAATGCTAAAACCAGGACAGTCCCAGGTAAGCCAGGGCCCCTGGTCACCTGAACCCCATCCTCACTCCCATCTGCCACCCCGCTCTTTCCTCATTTCTGACCACCCCTCTCGACAATTAGGTGGCCTTTGTCTGCTCTCCCACAGGATCTCGTACTTCCTGCTCTAACGCCCACTTGGCCAGGACCATGGGCTCCGCCTACTGCCATTGCTTATGAATTCTCTCCAGTCTGTCCAATGCAGCAGCCCACACCACACTTCCTGCCTAGATTAGCCAGGCGGGGTGTGTGGTCAGGCAGGAGCATGTGGTTGATTCCACCCTGGGGATCCCCCTGTGTGGCATTGACCCAGCCCCCTGCCTGCCTGGACACCTGGGTCACACGGGGCACCTCTGTGGTTCTGGCATTAGTCAGGAGTACTAGATTGCAAGTAACAAGGGGAAAAAAATTCTAAATACACCGGATCTCCAGAAAAAAGCAATGAGGCAGCTCTGGGTGTAGCTCACAGGACTGGAGGGGAGGCAGGAGGGGGAAGTTCCCCATCGGAAAATCACCCTGGGGCCGGGCAGGGCCTGGCTGTGCACACTGATGGCCAGGGGAATTATATTTCAGGGTCCGGGCATCTGGTGGGCGCCTTGGCCAGCAGGCGGAGAGGGACGCCCCCACTGTGTTGGTTTTCGGGGCTGCTGAAGCAAAGTCCCCCACACTGGGTGGCTCCGAGGACTGGAACTCCTTGTCTCGCAGTTCCAGGGCCTGGAAGTCTAAAGTCAAGCTGTTTCTGGGCCAGGGGAGGGTCTCTTCCAGTCCCTCCCGCCTACTTCCTGGAGTTTCTTGGCTTATGGCAGCAAAACTGCAGTGTTCTAGTGGCATTCCTTCCGACGGCGTGTCAGTGTCTCGATCTATTTTTATTTATTGTGTGTGTCTGTCTGTGTGTGCAGAGATTGAAACCAGGGCCCCGTGCCGGCTAAGCACATGCTCTGCCACGGAGCGACACCTGTGGCCTCCTCTTTTTATAAGGGCTGGGGACCCACCCAACTCCTGTGCGACCTTGAGGAATGACATCCTCCATGACCTTATTTCCAAAGAAAGCCATGTGCTAAGATGTTGGGGCTTAGGACCTCCAACATGAGTTTTGGGGACACAATTCAACCTTCAACATCCACCAGAACCATAGAAGAAATAGGAGGCCCCTCCACACAACATGAGGGATCCTCCCGGGTCCCTGCCCCGCCTGCCAGAAAAAGGGAGAAGATGAAGCAGGCAGCGCAGACCTGGCCGCCCTGGTGGCTGAGAGGGGGCTCCTGATGACCAAGCTGTGCTGGAGCTGTGAACAGCCACCGTCTAGATGAGCTACTAGTTTGCTCCTGATACGACCTCACTGGGGCGTAAATACCAGACTTCAGTCCAGCCTTGGGTGGGGGGAGTTCTCTACTTAGCAGGTGTTTGCTGAGCGTCTGGTAGGGCTACAGCAGTAATAGGACAGAGACAATTCTGCCTTCTTGGGACATCTGTTCTGGGAACAGCTTGTTACCTGTGTCCCCTCCCAGGAGGTGGCATGGCATCACCTTTCCTGCCCCCAGGTCCTTTCTGCTGTCATTCCACTGCTTGGCAACAGGATTCCAGCAACACTGGTCCTGGGGTGCAAGGACAATCTCTCCTGCCCGCCTATGGTTCTGGAGGCTGGGAAGTCCAGGTTCAAGGTGCCGGTCGACTTGGTGTCAGCGGTGGGGCGGGGGGGGGGGGGGGTCTGCTATCTCATCGCTGGCCCCTTCTTGCTCCGTCCTCACATGGAGGAAAGGGCAAACTAGTTTCTCTGGCCTCTTACATGGCCACTGACCCCATTCCTGAGGCTCTACCTTCTAGTGGATGTGTGTGTGTGTGTGTGTGAGACCCCCATTTTGGGGGGTCAGGTTTCAACACAGGAATCTGGGGTGACGCACGCGTTCAGACCAGGGCCTGGTGAGTTTATCAGACGCAAATTGCTCGAGAACCTCATTCATTTTGTGCGGTAATTAAATAGAAGCTGTTTGGAAATATGATTATAGATTGGCCCATCAAAGCAAATTAAATCTTTGAAGAGTAATGGCCTAATTAGCTTCAGAATTCTGCCATTTAAAAAAAAAAAAAATCCAAATGCCCTGTTGTCCCGAATCAGGAAACACCGGGGCCCAGCTGTAAAAGGAGTCAAGGGACATTCATATCAGAGGGTTGTGGGTTCTGAGAGGATGGGGCACTGCTGGTGAAGACACGTTGTCAAGATGGTTCTGGCTGGCTAGGCCGGAATAGTGCCTTATTTATTTCTTCTTCGCGGGGTCTTCTTTTTTATTAGATGTTTGGGTATCAACTATCCACTCCTGCGCCTCTTGGCTCAAGGTCTTGATCACACCTCTCCCTTTCCTGCCCAGCCCCAGGATTCAGTCTTTCCCCTCCTCTCTTCTGGGAGCTGACCCTGCACCTCTGTCCTCTGTGTCTTCTGCTCCCCTACCCCAGATCCTTTGCATGTCCATAGCTTTTTTGATGGCCTGCGAGATAAGGTGGTCGAGGTTCTGGAAGGTTCCGGAATCCACTGAGTTTTCCCCCTCCATGCCTGGGCTCTGACTCTGCCCATGGGCCCTGGGATTCTCTTTGCTCAGCAAGGGTGGAGCTTACCCTGCAGAGTTATAGACCTTGCCCTCGGCAGACACAATTCATTTTTCTTTTATATATATATATTTTAGTTGTTTTCAGACATTTATTTTATTTCTTCATACGTGCTGCTGAGAACCGAACCCAGTGCCTCACATGTGCCAGGCAAGTGCTCTACCACTGAACCACAGCCCTAGCCCCTCACTTTTCTTTCAGTAGCAGCTCTTTGATTTTTCCTGGGGATCCTTTCTCCACTGGGGTCCATGCAGTTTGGGCTTGTTAACCCCAACCCTCTAGGCCCAGGAATGGACATTGATCCGGGCCAGACAGATCAGAACCTGCAAAGCCCCTGAATCAGCTGTTCCCAAACCTCCACTGTGTTGACAGAGCAGGACCTCTGCTGACTACCATCAGTTCGGAGGTCCCCTCTCTTCCTTAAACACCTGCTCAGACCCAGTGTAGAAGCTGGATTTGAGCAGGTGTTCAAGAAAGGTGCACACCTAGGAAAATCTGCAAAACCGGGCCTGGCCTTACTCTGCAAGTGGAGGTCCAGGAATGTGCACTTGGTAAAAGTGCCCTGGGTCATCCTGGTCTGCCCTGGACGGGGTGACTTTTGAGCACCCCCAACCTGGGAATCCTCTGATCCTCCAACGCCCCCAAGTCCCTCCCCCGCAAGGCAGCTGGAGCTGAGAACATTTGATTTATTCATGTTCATTACGGGTGAGTTTGCAGAGTTTGTGGGACTGATGCGCCGGCAGTCCAGGCTGCAAATGAAAACCGAACACGTTCTAAATTATAAAATGCACAAAAAAAACCCTCAGAAACCGGGCTTTTTCCATTCAGATTCTGAGGACCTGATGCCGTATCCTTAGCAACACAAATACAAGTCTTTCTCCCACCGGCCAGCCTCGGAGGCTTCGTCCCAGGATGGGAGGCTGGCTCTCTCCAGCTCCTGATACCTATTGATTGGTGGGGCCAGAGGGAGGAGGGAAGAACTTTGTAACTGAAGCAACTCGCAGGATACAGCATGAAAAATGCAGACCTCAGGGTCACGTCGGCATCATTTGTGGAATTGTTGCAAAAGCAATTCCCGTTCCTCCATTGGCTTAGTCTTTTTGATAAATGGGCCCTCTAATTATACCTCCTCTCGAGATGTCCAGCAACAAAAACTCTAAGCCTGGAAGATAAAATAGTTGCTTTGTCATCACATTATTCGAAGGCAAGAAAGAGCACATTCAGGATAAATTCAGCTTTGCGTTTAATTTACTCCATATTGATTTTCATCAATGAGATTGAAGCAATTACCTCGGAGCTAATTCTTAGTTAAGAAAGAGAAGTTATAGTTACACGACGTAGGCTTCAAAGTCTTGGAGCTCTACAATGTTCAGAGCCTGAGGGGCCAGGTGTCTACCTGGCACTTGTATCTGTTTTTTTCCAGGTACCACTGGCACTAGGAAAGACATGTCTCTGAGCCAGGAGTTCCCAGAGAGAAGGGGACCCTACTCAGGTTCAGCCGGGATTCATTCTCTCTCTCTCTCTCTCTTTTCAGTACCAGGGATTAAACCCAGGGGTGCTTAACCCTTGAGCCACATCCCTTTATATAATTTATTTGGAGACAGGGTCTTGCTAAATTGCTTAGGGCCTTGCTAAGTTGCTGAGACTGGCTTTGAATTTGCAATCCTCCTGCCTCAGCTTCCCAAGCCACTAGGATTAGAGGAGTGCACCAGCGTGCCCTGGCCAGCCGGGATTCTTGGCATACAGGATGGAAAAGAATATCAGCAGAGGCCAATGGCATCGACAGAGGTTTATTTAGGAAAACAGGTACACATTCAAGGGAGAAAGGGGCAGTCTTAAGGGGGTCGCCTTTGGGGTAAAGCAAGAAATACATACTCAGGGAAGAATGCAGCCATCTCCAGAGGGACACACAGCAACCTGGTGTGGGATGTTACTATTTACCGAAGGCTGGTTGCTAGGGTCTGGGCTAGAGGTGGGGCAGGGTGGAGCTACACAATTTCCCATCAGTTTTCCTGCCCCTGCGCATTGCTTTCTCGAGTTACAAGGGCTTGGGTCAAGGGCGAGTTGCTCAGGAGTTGCAATTCTTTATGGGTGCTCTCTGAATTTCAAGGATATGGGCACTTCCTCCAAGACTCTGTATCTTTTCCTTTATTCCCCAGTTTCTATCCACCACCGGCCACAACCATTGGGGTGGAGATGGGGAATGCAGAGCTCCTCTTGGCAGGTTGGAGGAAGCTGGATCCTGCCTCCCTCAATGAGGTCTCCAGGTCAGCAATGGAGGGGGCTTTCCCTGGGCACTCAGGGGGAGACCCACCTCCTCCTGAGCTCTGCAGGTGTTCATTAGTACCTGCAGGGTCTGGCCTCAGGCTGATTGGTCTTTGACAAAAGGGTCTCTCTTTGCTCCCCCCCTTTTTTTTTGAACCAGGGATTGAACCCAGGAGCCCTTATCACTGAGCCACAGCCCCCCTTTTTTTTAACATTTTTTTTTTAGTTGTGATGGACACAAAATCTTTATTTATTTTCATATGGTGCTGAGGACTGAACCCAGTGCCTCACATGTGTGAAACAAGTGTTCTACCACGGAGCCCCAGCCCCAGGGCCCACATCCCCAGACCTTTTTATGTTTTATTTTGAGACAGGATCTTGATGCATTGCTTAGGGCCTCGCTAGGTTGCTGAGGCTGACTTTGCATTCTCCATCCTCCTGCCTCAGCCTCCCAAGCCGCTGGGATTACAGGTATGCACAACCATACCCAGGTTCCCTTTGCTCTTCCCCCTGGGAAACGCATTGGTGTGGTGGGGAAGGACCCAGAAACCTCCAGAAAAAGACAGACTTTCAAACAGAAAGACTTAGAACAAAAGTATGTTGAAAACTGACGGGGAGACAGAGGAAGAAGAGGGCAATCAGCTTTGGCATAGGCCAACCCAGGGCAGCCTTTCGGGGTCCCTGCCTTTCAGGTGGGGCGAAGCTCTCCCAGCTTCTACTGGGGTCCCCCGCTCCCCCACGATCGTGCGGGCTGGTGGAGCAGGTCCGGGGTCCTGGGTCCCTGGAGTCGTGTTCAGTAGCTGCAGCTGCAGCGTGTGGTGAGGAGAGATTGGAGTAAAACCATGGTAACTCTAGTACTACGCAGGGGAAGGACCTCCTAAAAATGGGCCCTGGGCCTGGAACGATCCTCACTGAGAGGAGGAAGCCCACACAGCCTGTGCTGGGCGCAGCGCCTTGCGTGGGAATATCTTTCCTGCGTGTGCACATTCGTCCTGCTTCAGTGCATGCGTCAGAAACTCCCAGTTTTCTTTATTTTTGACTCCACAGGTCCACGGTGGCCCCACCGCGCAAGCAGGCTATGAGGTGGACCCACTGGCTGCAGAGGACAGGGACATTGCAAGGGGCTGGATCCTGGGATCCTGCACTCTCCTCTCTCCTGTCTGTGAACCGTGGAAGCTGGGCTCTGTGTGGTCTGTGCCACCTAGAATCACGCACCTGTCTCTTCCCTGGGGTGGGGACATTTAGTTGCCTGTAACCCTTGTGGAAGCGGCCTATTTTTATTGTATTCTATCCTACAACACTGACTGGCCACCAGGGAAGGGTGAGGTAGACCTGGGAGCACAGCCGTGGTGTGGCCTCAAGGCAGATGCGGTCTCCAGAGGGTGGACAGGCACAGTTGGGACCTGCAGAGAAGTGCTTGCCATAGCTGGGGGCAGACATGGATCACAGATCGGTAGAAGGTAGGTGTGCCAGGCAGGGGGCGTGTCTCCGGCCTAGGCTTTGGACTTTTGTTCTGATGCCCTAATCTCTGGAATATTCTGGAGTCTTGGAGGAGGCCGGAAGGCTAGGGAGAGTCTTTGCTGACCTCCACCCCTAGGTCTCTTGGTCAGAACTGCTACCTGACCTTGCAGGAGTCCGATTGGACAAAGCCTGGGTCACCTGACCACAGCCCCGGGAGTGGACACTGCACCCGTCTTCTCCCAATCTGAAGAGGCGTGTCAATGATAGTGTTAGTCCCTGGCTGTGACGGAAAAGGCTCACTGGGCTGGGCCAGCTTTTCTGTCTTTTATATTTTTTGGTGGGGAGGAGGTAGCAGGGATCGAACTCAGGGGCACTTGGCCTCTGAGCCTCATCCCCAGCCCTGTTTTATATTTTATTTAGAAACAGGGTCTTGCCGAGTTGCTTGGTGCCTCATGAAGTTGCTGAGGCTGGCTTCGAACTCGGGATCCTCCTGCCTCAGCCTCCCTAGCTGCTGGGATTATGGGTGTGCATCATCGCACCCGGCCCACTTTGCTTTCTGATCAAGGACAGCATATGGCTCCCTGGGCCATACTTCCTCTGTCTTCAGGGGACATCTTCAGGCCAGGAGAGGAGTCAGGCAAGGGACAGGGAGATGTTTGATCAGCCAGGTGGGGAAGGTATGGGACCCTGGGCTACAGTATTTCTAAGGCTGACAAAGTTTTGGAGAGCCGGGGAAAGCCAGGATTGCCGGAGAAACACAGACTGAAACTTGCAAAATTACAATCAATACGAGTTTAATGAAACATCTTCAAATGTCACATCACGACTGCTAGTCAGAAGCCACCCGGCTCAACACTTAGGCTGCTGGTTGGAAATTGTATTTAATGAGGGACCCGGGACATGAAAGGAGCCGGGAGCGAGGTGGGACTGGCCTCTGGATTCGTTTCCTGGAGATACTGTCACACATTACCATTAATTGGGTGGCTTACAACAACAGAATTTTTCTTGCTTTTTCTTTTACTGCTCTGGAGGCCGGAAGTCTGAAACCCAAGTGTTGACAGGGCCATGTTCCCCTGAAAGCTCTGGGGAAGTTCCTTCCCGCCTCTGTCTCTGGTTCTACTGGCGGTACCCAGCATTAGAGTTCCTTGGCCACCTTCTCTGTGTACAGGGGCTTCTCAGTGTGTGACGGGGTTCTTTCCTGATAAACGTATCTTAAGTTAAAACTGTCATTTGTGGGAAAAACACATTCAATACACGTCACCTATGAACCCCACGGCTCGGCCTGGCTGACCTGCTCAGGATACCTAATTTTGGCTCACAGTTGGTCAACCATCTTACAGAAGCCTATTTTATACTAAAATGTTGATGGTCTCATGGGCTTTATCGAATGCTACATTGGAAGTGAATGGGGCCTGGGGACACTTTCCTGCCATCATACAGACAAAACATCACTCCTGAGGGACTGCCGGTGTCTTTTCCTCTTCTTATAAGGACACCCGTCCTTGGGTGAGTGCCCACCCTCATCTAGAATGAAATTACCTCAATGACATCTCCGAAGACCCTGTTTCCACACAAGGTCCTGGTCTGTGGTTCTGGGTGGGTATGAATTTTGGAAGGACATTGATTTCTTCCTCTCTTTTCAGCTTCCAAAGTTAGAGTGTCTGGGAGTCAAGGAGGGCTTAAGAGGAGGGTGAAAAGATGGTCCCTCAGCTTCTCACATGGGGACAGGGGATGGTCCCAACCAGAGCCCAAACCCACCCGGCTGTCCATCACTCTGGGTGCTGGGACAGGAAATCAAGGCGGGGAAAGAATGAAGACTGGTGGCGTGGCTTGATGTGGTTCTGCGGGGAAGGACAGTGGGGACAGAGACAAGGAGTGTCTTTGGAGTGATGAGGCCATGCCATTCAGGACAATCCTAACCACCACCAGTCTTTGGGTATTGGCCGTGGACCTCGAGTCACAGAATTCTCCCCAGGAAGCAGCGATGGCCACCTGATGGCCACCTCTCCCTCGTGGAGGAGATGGGGAGGCTCTGAGAAATGAATCTGCTCAAGGTCACGCCTGGTAAATAGAAGATTGGGGATTGGAACCCAGAATCCCGGCCATCTGGCTCCTGGGGGCTGCGGGCATCCTGATGGCCAGATGCTCACAAGGGTGACACAGAGGTGGCAGGCTGCAGGGGGAGATGGCTTTGTCAGATTGGCCAGATCCTGGTGGCGGGAATCAGAAGCAGCCCTTGGCTGTCCTGCTGGGAGTCTGCAGCCCAGGGGCCCCACTGCCTGCGCATGCGCCCTTCCCCTGACACCGTGTCCCTCCTGGGCTCTCGGGGACCACAGCAGCCTACGACTATTCTCCCACCGGTTCTATCCGCATCGATTGTTTGGCACAAGCCTTTGAATGGTTGATTTTTTTTTTTTCCTGCGCTAAATTCATTTCCCAGAAAATGTCAAGCATCACCAAGGCCACCGAGGATGGGACACGCGCTGCTCTCGGTCCTTTGTTCTGACTCTCTTCTTTTCATACACAAATGCGGTATTTTGCTTGGCAGCTCTCAAACCGCTGTACCTTGAACTGAGCCAATAGCTGGGGCGCTGTCCTCCCCCCCAGGCTGCCCCCACTCCCGTGTCCCCCCCCCTTCCAAGGCCCTTTGCAAACAATGGCTTCAGATATGATTCACCGTCAAGTTTCTCCAATCCCAGCTGAATGGTGGGCCTGACCTGGGCAGCTACAGGACCCTGTGTGAGTTTTATCATTGCTCTGACCCCCCAAACACCCGACAAGAACAGCTGAGAGAGGGGAAAACTCATCTGGGCTCATGGTTTCAGGGGTCCAGCCCGTGGTGGGCCGACCCCATTGCTCTGGGTCCAGAGGCTGTCACAGAGCAGAGAGTCAACCACAGGGAAGATGGAGAGTTCAGGGGACGGCCTCTTCCAGCCACACCCACCTGCCCACAGTGTCCCCCGCCAAGTCTGTCCGTGCAAATTAGGGTGGACTGATTAGGTCACAGCCCCACAGTCCAGTTGTTTAGTGACAGGGGTCCCCTTTAGGCTTTGAATATGGCCCTTGCTCTTCGGGCCACGGTGACTTAGGTTTAAAACAGACACTTGTTTTTTCTCCTCCTCTCTCCCTCCTGGCCCTCCTCTCTGGCCATCTCTGATCTTGTCCTCCCTAATCTGGCCTTGGAGGGGGCAGGGTGGCCTTTCTTCCTGTCTAGGCATTGTGTGTCCTTGAGCATGCACACTGGAACCAAGTCATTCAGACCTCTCCGACCTCTGGGATGGAAGACCATCTAAGAAATGACTATTTCCCAAATCAGCAAGTGCATTACAACTCGGGACAGAGGGCGCCTGAAATACAGCTGTTAAATCACCTCTTTGCCACCCCTCCTTGCTCCCCTGGTGGGGAGAATCATGGAATCGGGGACAGGAGTCCCCCTCTTTCTCCTTTGCTAGCAAAGCAATGAAACTTCTTTTTCCGTCTTCTCAAAACCTTGTCTTCACTCTCCAGTTGGCAGGGGGCTGAGGACCGAGCTTTGAATAACAATGTCACCTCCTGCTTTGGGGGGACACCTCATATCCCACCCGTAACCGACCCTGGGTTGTTTGCAATAGGAGTCTGAGTGGTGCCCAGCTCCTGGGTCGGAAGGGGCCTCTCCTCCTTGCCCCTCCCACCAGGCAGACCTCCAGGCAGCCCCAGCCTCCGATCCTAAGTCTCCCCCATCTGCTCCCTGGGGGTCCTGTTGAAGCAAACCCCTGTGAACAGCTGGAACCCTGTGAGGCGAGGGCTGAGAATTTCATGATCACATCAGCAGCAGAGCAAGGAGGCTACGGGCATTTTAAAAGTGAGATCAGCTTTGCATTGGTGGGTTTTCTCCTTGGCTGCATCTTTTTCTGGACCTGTCCCCTTAGGCCCCGGGCTTGGTGCTGGGTAAACAGCTGTGTTTGAGGGTAGGATGAAAGATGACTGGTAGGTGACCCACTGGGATGGCACCGGCTCAGGGGGTGTTCCTAAGCTTGGAGACCATGCCTCGGGATATAACAACAAAAATACTGATCCTCCATATTTTATGTTCCATCCACAGTTGTTAAATTTTTTTTATGTTTGTTTGTGTTTTGGGGAGTACTGGGAATTTAACCCAAGGGTGCTCTGCCACTGAGTTATATCCTCAAATCCTTGTTTTCCTTATTTATTTTTAAATTTTGAGGCAGGATCTCACTCAGTGGCTTAGGGCCTTGCTAAGTTGTTGAGGCTAGCCTCAAACTTTGGATCCTCCTGCCTCAGCCTCCCGAGTTGTTGGAATCACAGATGTGCACCACCACTGCACCCGGTGCTTTTTATGTATTAATAGTTAGTCTTCGAAACAGTCCTACTGGTTGCCAGCAATACCTTTGTCTAAGGTGGCTCATAGCAGGGGTTATGAGTTAAACTGTGTCCCCTCAGGAGAGGTTGAGGTTCTAACTGCCAGTCACTGAGGGCTGGATTTGAATCCCCACCATTTCCAGCAGCTCCTCATATTCCTTTCGGCAAAAAAAAAAAAAAAAAGAAAAAAAGAAACAAAACACCCCTCCTCTGAGGCTCAATGTGCTGATCTACAAGGTGGGGGCTCGTCCATCCTTCAAAATCTATTTTACTGAGCACCAACTAGTGCCACCTGTGAAAAGTGATCTTATTCGGAAACAGGGTCTTTGCAGGTGAACAAGATGAGATCATTAGGGTGGGTCCTAATCCAACATCCTGGTGTCCTTGGAAAAGGGAGGGATGTGTCCATAAAGATATGCATGGAGGGGAGACAGCCATCTACAAGTCACCGGGACAGGCCTGGGACAGAGTTGCTTTCACAGCCCTGGGTTGTAGGGACCAGCCCTGCTGACACCTGGCTCTTGAACTTCTGGACTCCAGAACCATGAACCAGTGCATTTCCGTTGTCCTGCAGAGTGGGGGACTCTGTCGTAGCAGCTCTAGCAACAGATAAAACGGCAAATGATTTATGAAGGATCCACTCCCATGGGAGACGGGAGAGGAAGTGGGGGAGGAGGGGGAGGACGAGGCGAGGCCTCAGGTCCTGCTTGGGAGGAGGCGGGCATGAGAGCTGGGGCCACAGAAATAAACCGTGGCTCATGTTTGCAATACGATGTGGATTTTAACGGAACTTATGGTGTATAAATTGTGACCTGAGCAGAGACATCTGAGTTGACCCTGTTTTCGAATAAAGTCACTTTTCACAGGATCTCAGTCCTTGTTGCTGCCCTCGAATCATTCACTCACTCACTCAAAAAAGCATTCATGGAGCCAGGCATGAAGGCGCACACCTGTAATCCCAACTACCCACCCAGGAGGCTGAGGCAGGAGGATGGAAAGTTTGAGGCCGGCCTTGGCAACTTGGCAACTTAATGAGAACCTGTCTTTTAAATAAAAGGACTAAGGATAGAGCTCAGTGGTAGAGTGTCCCTGGGTTCAATCCCCAGTACCCACCCCCCAAAAAAGATATTTATAGAATGCCTATTAAGAATTAGGGATGAGTTTTGCCAAAGAAGCCTAGAATGAATTTATTTCTTAACATTTGGAGTAACTATTGTTTTGAAAATCTCTCTTCTGTATGGCTCATTTATCAGTTTCATATATAGTTAGGTTCATTTTAAAAATTTTTCTTCATCATTTTAGGCACCCCATACACACACATACCTTGTGGAGTTGATTTTTGAAGTTCAGGTGAAAATTGTATAAAAAGTATTGCTATAGCCCAAGAAGTACCGAATCCTCACCTGTCCTTTGTGAAATTAACCAATTTCAATAATTGTGAGGTTTATCCTCCAATATTTCTGTTTTCAAACATTAGTAGATACAGCTGGATGTGGGAGCACACACTTGTAATCTCAGGGAGGCTGAGACAGAAGGATCGTAAGTTCAAGGCCGGCCTCAACAACTCAGTGAGACTCTGTGTCAAAATAAAAAGTTTAAGGGCTGGGGATGTAGCTCAGTCGGTAGAGTGCTTGCCTCGCATGCATAAATAAAATAAAAAATTTAAAAGGCTGGAAATGTAACTCAGTAGTAAAGCCCTCCTGGGTTCAATCCCTAGTACTAAAAAAGTTATTAGCTATATATCTTATTATTTTCTTTTATACAGAACAAAGCTCCACATTAAAGACTTTTTTATCTCTCTTTTTTTTCAGTATGTAGAGATCCTTTTATTTTTAACAACTGCACAGTATCCAGTATGGATGTACCTGTTGTTCACTGCCTTCCTTTGGGTGAGGGTTTATTCCACGCTCCTCCCACAGCCCATCTTGGAAGTATCCACTTTGTGTTGTTGGAAGTGGACCTTTGGTAGATTTTTGGATATGGATTGCTGGACCAGAGCCAAGTGGTAGGAGATCAACAGTGACCCTCTTTCTGTGATGCTTTTCCATCAGCAGGGAAGGGGTGGAGAGCAGTTTGTGTTAGTCACCTTCGCATCACTGTGACATAATACCCGATAGAATCACTTTATGAGGAATAAAGGTTCATTTGGGCTCAGGGTTTCAGAAGTCTCACTCTGTGGCTGTGTGGCTCTCTTGCTTTGGGATTATGGTGGCACAGTACATCATGGTGGGAACTCATGGCAGAGGAGGCCTGTCCATCTTAAGGCTGCTAGGAAGTGAGAAGAGGAGTCTGAGGTCCTAATGGCCCTTTGAAGGCCACATTCTCAATGACCTAAATTCCTTCTAATTTCATTCATCCATCCATCCATCCACCCAGCTAACCACCCATCCATCCAAAACTTCTGGTCTAAACTCAGTGAGACCACCATGCTGGACCCAGGGACCACAGTCAGTTTTTCCAATGATAATGCTGTGTAAGAAGTTACCCAGAAACCCCAGTGACTTTCAGCAAGAAATATTTATTTTTCTCGTGCCTGACTCTTCTGGGTTCTTTCTGAGCCTGCTTGATCCTGCTGCATCTGATAGGTTTGGGTCAGCTCCAGGGGTCTTCCTTGTTCTGGAACCACAAACAAACTAGCTACCGACTTCTGCTAATATGGCATCTGCTGGAGCAAGTCAGAGGTCAAGGTCAAGGTCAAGGAGCCCAATAGTACCCCACCCATGGCAGGAAGTGTTTCCGTTAAGAGAGAGCAGACAGGTCATCTAGTTACAGGATGTCTGACCAGAGATGGGAATTTCTGACCTCTGGAGGCCAAGAGGAGCCACCCTGGGGTTCTAGCCACATTGTCATGGCAACTGCTGTTATGGTGACTGATGAGTTGTGGTGGGGGTGGGGCCAGGGTGCTACCCTGGACAGAAGCAGGGCCTTTGCCCGTGCTCCTGGGTAGGTCCTGGGAACTCCCAAGAGCCTCTGTCACATTTTCTGGGTTTCAAATGTTGGGGGCACAACCGGAAGCAAGTTCTCTTCTGCCATGCTCTGCAGTTCTGACAGAGAGGCTTGGATTTAGGGTCTCAGCGTCTATCCTTAGCACAAGGAGCTTTCATTTCTAAGCTTTATTGAGCATTGTGGATTTTTTTTTCTTTGCTTTTTTAAAATAATGACCCATCTAGAACTTCTGAACAAAGTGTAATAAAAGTGACAAATACTGGTACACGGTACACAGGTTGTCACTTTGGATTTACTGTCCCCCAACTTTTTTTCTGGTAAGTCGCACTAAATTTACGCTTTGGGTCCTAATCCATCACTCTATCTTTTAATGCAATATCTAATCTCACCGCTTCTTTCCTTCCTTTAATACAGTTTCTCTTGAGGTGCATTTGCGGGCCTGATTTTTATCATTTGCAACGTGTTTAAAATAATGCATTAGCTATAAATCAGAGACCTTTATTGGGATGCTTGCAAACTCGCTTAAAACACAATAAATTTAGTGCCTTTGATTCGCCCTGGGAAATCTGACAGTAGGAAGAGTGAGCGAGGCCCCTTTGAACTCTGGGGACCGGGGACTTCTCTCTTCAAGGTGAAAATTGAATATCTTCTTCAATGAAGGAAATTTTCAGCTTTAAGACTTCTGTGGGACCAGGATTCAGGAAATGACGTCATAAAACCCAAACCACGTGGGCTGGTAGAATCTGCTAGGAGCCAGATAAATCTTGGTACAAATCTCAACTCAGGCACACGCTGTGTGTCCTTTGATGAGTCACACAACCTCTCCCACCTTGAAGCTGGAAACTGATTGTCTCCCTCCAAGACTACGATGAGAATGAATGAGGATGCCCACTTGGGCATGCCTAGCATAGAGGAGGTGCTCAACACAGGTTTTGTTCTGAGATGGCCCCTCAAAGACTCAAAACTTCCTGCCCTGTTCCTCCTGGGATGGGTTCCTCTGGGAAGGAGAGGCCTGCAAATGTATTGGGTAGAAGTCTCTGGGGCCCAGGACTGGGGAAGTAGCTCAGTTGGTAGAGTGCTTGCCTCACATGCATAAGGCCCTGGGTTCAATCCCCAGCACCACAGGAAAAAAGTCTCTGAGGTCCATGTCTACATTACAGTGTAGAGGAGGGTCCCTAGTCCACCTCAGAGCCTGTTGCTGGAGATGGCTGGGCTCCCATATCCCTGTCCCTGCTTCTAGGGCCTTCCCCAGGGTGACCCTGACCCTAGTTTTTTTTTTTTTTTTTGGTACTGGGGGTTGAATCCAGGGGCTCACCCACTGAGCCAAACCCCCAGCCCTATTTTGTATTTTATTTAGAGACAGGGTCTCCCTGAGTTGCTTAGTGCCTTGCTTTTGCTGAGGCTGGCTTTGAACCTGCGATCCTCCTGTCTCAGCCTCCTGAGTTGTTGGGATGACAGGCACCACCACACCCAACCCTTAGTTTTTTCTGGAAGGAAACATATCTGGGCTGACCACAGAGTCAGGCTCCCTGAGATCTTTCCTCCTAAGTCTACTTTCGACCTGGAACATTCCACCCAGCCTCCCAGCCAGCCTCCCATCTTACAGAAGGGGAGACCGAGGCCCCATGCTCGGAGTGGGGGGCCTGGTGTATGATGCAGGCAGGTGCCAGGAGCCTGGGTCATAGTCTGGTCTAATGCCAGCCCCTGACAGTCTTCAGAGGACCCAGCAGGACAGAGGTAGGACGCAGCAGCCATACCCAGGCTCATGGTACCATGCAGGACACGGTGTCAGGTCCACAGCACAACATGATCCAGTCCCACTAAATCTTGCAGAGGGGTCTTCTACCCACAGGTACATCTCCCTCTCTCTCCCCCACCTTCACTCATTCACTCAACATCCTTAAGACCCTGCCTAGATGCCAGGTTGGAGGCTGAGTACGAACCATCTCGGTCCCAGGCCCTGCCCCTCCTTCTGCTTCTGGACCTCTTACTATTTGAATGCACAAAGCATGTTGGCCTCAGGACCTTTGCATTGACTGTTCCTTGTCAGATGGTTCTTCTCTTAGACACCCTCACAGCAAGGAGTGTCCAGTCCAGGGGAAAGGCCAGTTGCTAGTCTGGACATAGATGCTCCCAGCCTAGTGTGGACAGGACTGGGGTCAGGGAAGGAGGAGCGGGCTGTTCTGGCCCAGCCCTCTCTTGCAGCCTCTCCTCCCGGCTATCTTGTGGATGGACTTGTGTACCTCCTATCCAGATGTCCCTCCTGGGAGCCATGTCAGCTGTGTGCCCTTCCTCAGGCGGAGAGATGGTCCAGGAGCAGGAGGCCCACATGTGGCTCTCCTGCTTCTGGGGCTGGAAACGAGGCCACCCCAGCCTGGGAGCTCCTTCTAGAAGCCCCGCAGCTGAAATCAAGGGGATAAATGTCTCTGGGGCGTCGTTACCAGCGAGACATTTGGGGAACATAAATCTCACCAGGAATTAGTCATTCTAAATGGCTCTGTGTGGTTTTAACTTAGAATAGCACCTAAATTATTCAGCTGGGGAGGGGGAGGGAGGGGGCAGGAGTGAGCTGCCGGGCCTGGTGGCAACCTTGAGTCAGGGGCGGAGAAGCTGGACATCTGTCTGGGGGTGGCCCTGGGAGCTGGTGGGCCGCCTGGATTCCTTCTGAATTTGGCAAATGCCTCTGGGATGTGAGACGGGGAGGCACGACTTGGGCAGCTTCCAGTCCCTGCTTCGGGGCGGGGAGGATGAAGGACCCCATCCCAGGAGCCTGGCACCGGCCCCGGCTCCCTCCTGCCACCTCTGGCCTTTCTGCTCTGCTTTGCAGCCCAGCTCCAGGACGGCTCCAGACTCTGTCCTTAGCCCACTCTGGGGAACCCAGGGCCTCCAGGGCCTGACCTTGCGCAGGGCCACTCGCTCTGTCCTCCTGGGGGACTCTCCTCCCTCTGTTCCCCAGAGCACCTCCACCTCGGGCTCTGCCTCCTGCCTCCCTGGCCAGTCTCTCCAGGGTCTCCTCCGCTCCCCGATGACCTCCTATTGTCTGGGCCTAGGACTGGGACCTGGGGCCTCTGTGCTGACCTCTCTCCCCACTACTGGGAAGCCCAGTGGGTGGACGGCCTCAGAGACACGGATTCATCAATCACCACCAAGTCGGCGTCTCCAGGCCAGGCTTCCCGGAAACCGCAGCCTCAGGCGTGGACTTGACTTTGGATCGCTCTGTCGGGATGTCCAGTCAGACACCTGACCCTCGCCAGCCCCCAGACGAAGCCCTATACCACACCCACCCGCAGGGGACGTCTCCACGCTTCCAGCTGCTCAGGCCCAATCCTCAGTGACCTCCTCGATTCCAGTCTCCCACAGACCTCATCCGTATGGTGTCCGGAGGGTCCCCCAGGCCTCACCCTATGGCATTGAGAGGGTCCCACAAACCTCTCCCAATGGCTTCCAGCAGATCCCTCTGTATCTAATCCATCTGCAAGTTCCACTGGCTCTACCTTCAAAGCACATCCAGAACCCAACCTCTTCTGCTCCTGCCCTCACCCAGGGTGCCACTGTTTGTCCCCTAGGTCACTGTATGACTGTTCCCTGGGAACACCCCAGCCCTCCACTCTAATCTCCTTGGAGCAGACTGAGGCCCATGGTGGGTCACTCCCTTCCTCCTCTGTTCAAAGCTCTCCAAAGGTTCAAGTCACAGAGCCAAGTCCTTCGAAGGGCTAGAAGGCCTCCATCACTGACCTATCTTCTCTTTGCTCAAGCCACTTCTGTTACTGGTCTCCTGGATGTTTGAACATGGGAAGCATGGTGGACCCCAGGGCCTTTGCACTGCTGTTCTCTGTGCTGGATGAATAGTCTCTCAGACACCCACGTGGCTCTTCTCTCAACTTCTTCAAGTCTCTACTCTCAGAGAGGCCAACCCTGATCACCCCACTTAAATTCAAATTTCAAACCCCTGAACTCTGTAACCCTCTTTCACCAGTCTGGTTTTTATTTTGTTTTTGTAACAAGGATTTAACCCAGGGACACTTCAACACTGAGCCACCTCCCCAGCCTGTTTTTTTTTTTTTTTTAATTTTGTGACAGTGTCTCACTAAGTTGCTTAGAGCCTTGCTAAATTGCTGAGGCTGGCCTTAAACTCATGATCCTTGTGCCTTAGCCTCCAGAGCTGCTGGGATTACAGGCTTGCACCACCAGGCCTGGCACCCAGTCTTTTTTTTTTAAATAGCATTCCTACTCTAACATACTATATAATTTACCTAAATATTATGTGTGACTTTAGTTATCTCTTTTCCCCACTAAAATCTAAGTTCCATGATGCGGAGGATTGTCTTTCTGTTCCTGTGTATCCTCAGTGTCTTAAAACGGGTGCCTGGCACATAGTAGGTGCTGGGTGTAAAACTGTTGCTCAGAGGCCTTTGTTTGGATGTAGGAGAACTTAGGACCCAGTTCAGCTTCCAATTCTGCAGGAGGGTGGCAGAACCTTGGAGCTTCTGTCCTGTCTGACACAGTGTCCTGACAGCATAGGGACGTGGAAGGGGCAAAGGGTCCAGCTTTGGGCTTGGGATGCAGTGATCATTCTAGAAATGCGAGACACAGGACGGTGTTGGCAGAATGATTCATCCCGAGGACAATTTTGCTGGGACAACGTTCCATCAGCTAGGAATTCATCCTTCGCTCACCTCCGGCTCTTCTGCCTCCTGCCTGAGGGCATTGCCAGATGACTGGATGAATGTCCCGCCCAGGAACCATCAATTCCTCCCCCAGATGGCCACCTGTCAGCGACAGGCGCTTTACGTCCTGGCGTTTGATCCAGGGTGCTATAAAATTCAGTCACCTGCCCGGTTCCCCTTGACAAGGGCCAAAAGCCAGGGCTCTGTCGCCCACCCCGGAGTGGTTTGGCTGTGTTCATGGGGCCTTGGGCGACAGCGTGTTGCCGCTGGATCCTGCTCCCTCTTTTGCTGGCATCTGCACCTGTGCAGGGAGGGGACATCCAGGTCCCCACGAATGAGGAGGTCGGTGAGGGTTGTGGGCACGAGTTGCTCCAACTTGGAGCTAATTTTGTTTTTAATTGTCTATTCTGAATAAAAAAAAAGTGTCAAAGATCGCAGCAAAATACAAAGTCTGGTGGAGAAAAATGAGAACTTGCAAAAGGAAAAAAAGGACACAGGGAAATGTGACCTGCTCTGTCACCAATACGGTGGCGTCTGTTGGGAAACCTGGGTTAGGACAGTCCCTGGATGTGATTATTGTATCCCATGCTCCCTGTTTTTCTGCATCGATTTCCAAAAAACCTGATGGGGTTGTGGGGGTGACATTAGGATTTGTCACATCCAAGCCTCAGTCTCCTTTTTCTGCAATAATAGCCTCATTTTCATGGTAAACAAGCTCAGCCAATCAGCACACAGCATATCCGGAGCTTGTGACCTATCCGCATTTAGTATAGCCCATAGAGCTTGAGACACGTGACCCCGGATTAGCCAATCAGTGTCTTCTGTGCCCAGGGCTGCAGTGATTGGCTCAGAGATGGGAATCATGACTCAGTTGGTCCAATCAGAGCGAATCCCAGGCACGGCTCCGGTCTTCAGGTCCGAGTAGCTCTGCTAGAGCGCTCCCTGGGGGCACAGGAGCGAGCTGCCCTGGAGCCAGAAGGCGGGGGTTTCAGGAGCACCCTCAACCGGGCTAGGTGGGCGTTGGATTAGGACTCCAACGTCCGCAGGCAGAACAGCAGCCCTGCAGGATTTCCCAGTGCGTTAAGCGCTAATTAGCCCATTGCACTTAAGCTCTAAGAGTAATTACCCCATACCAGGATGTCCTCCCAATTCCACGTTTCCCAGAGAAGTAATGCACCCTGAAAGAGTTATCTCAGGGTCTGCTGTCGGGGAATGTAACCTCAAACACAAAGAGCAGAGAATGCCCATCCAAACGAACCAATGCGGAGGATATCATAGCCAAGAGAACAGGCCTGGATGACAGTGCCCGTGCCCTTGATCCAACCATGCTTGAAGTCCTCACTCAGGATGTTTCAGTAACTGGAACTCATCTTTCCCTTATTGCTTAGGTCAGTTTGAACTTGGGTTTCTTTCATTTGCAACCTATAGAGGACAACTAATATTCACATAGACTCTTTTTTTTTTAAGAGAGAGAGAATTTTTTAATATTTATTTTTTAGTTTTTAGCGGAGGCAACCTCTTTATTTGTATGTGGTGCTGAGGATTGAACCCGGACCACAGGCATGCCAGGTGAGCCGCTACTGCTTGAGCCACATCCCCAGCCCCTCACATAGACTCTTCTATTTTATTTAGTTGTCGATGGACACAACACCTTTATTTTATTTATTTATTTTTTTAATGTGTCAAACCGAGTGCTTCAGACAAGCCAGGCAAACGCTCTACCACTGAGTTACAACCCCAGCCCTCTATGTGCAGTTATGAGAACACTGAAATGGGGTGGAGAACCAAGCAAATTGCTGCTTCCCAAGGGAGGGTAGCCAAGTTCCCTGTGCTGCACACCCTGGCTCACAATGGGAAGGGGTGGGGGAAGGGTCCATGGAAACTTCAAGAAGGGAGGGAGGGGTGTCACTGATGGGGCCCTGTTAAGGTCTGTAAACAAGTCAAAATAACACCTGGTATTTTGCCAGGGGAATGTTAGAGTTCTAAACAAGTCTGGATGGTGCCTGGCAAAATGCCAGAGGGCGTGGTTTGAGAAGTAACAAAAGCGAGCCATTAAGTTTGGAGATTCCTTATTGGTTGACTGATGTATCTAGTTTATGCTAATTAAGGTAAGCTGTGCAAAATGTATAAATAGCTCTGTTGTCCTATAATAAAGGGCTCCCATTCCTGCTGTATCAATCTACACAAGTTGTTCATCACCCCCTCTGCAGGGCCCTATGACACTGATTACTACAACAACATAACCATTAACCAGATGGTTTATAAACATCAGAAACTTCTCACATGCCAGAGGCTGGGAAGTTCAAGTTCAAGGCATTAGCAACCTTCATGTCTGGCAGAAGCTTGCTGGTTCCTGGACAGCGGTCATCTTACCGTGTCCTGACATGGCAGAAGGGATGAAGGTTTCTTCAGGACTAAGGGCACTGAGCCTTCATGAGGGCCTAAATCAACTCCCAGAGGTGATACTTCCTAACACCTTGGGAGTTGGGATTTCATCTATGAACTTGGTGTGGGGAGGGGGCACAGATTAAGAGCTCTTTAGCTTTGGCCTGCTCACTGTGGGAGCACTGAAATTCTTCCTGGTCCTGGGTGGGGAAAAACAGTTCCAGAAGCTGCTGTGTCACATGCTGTCCCCAAGTCTCAGCCCCTGGGAGGGCCCCAAAGCTGGGCTCAGCTTGTTAAAGCTGTCCTCAGTCTGTAGGCAGGGTTGTCCCCTCCCTTGACTGTAGCACTCAGTATCTACCAGAGGCTCCCAAGCCCCCGGCTGAGGCTGCTGGTGAACCCTGGTTCCAGATGGAGCTCCATGCTGGTATCTTGCAGTGTCCCCAGGTGGTTGGGGGAGCTGTTGTGGATGGAGGTGCCTCCTGAGCCCCTCCATGAGTGTGACAGCTTGCTGTTAGTGTAACAAGAAACCGAGATAATAACCAGCTTAGAAAGAGAAAAGGTTTCTCTTGGTTCACACTTGGGGATGTTTCCTTCTATGACTGGTTGGCCCCATACTTGGGCCCTATGGTGCAGCCACACGTCACAGTGACAGCTTGTGGCAAAACCATTCACATCACAGCTGGGACGTGGAAGAAAGGATGAGGAAGGGGCTGGGGTACCAAATTCCTCTTTAAGGGTCTGCGCCCAGTGATCTGAAACCTCCCCCTAGTTCCCCACCTCTTACAGGTCCCACCCGGCCCTAATAGCATCCAGAACTAGGACCAAGACTTAACACATGGGTCCCCGAGGATGTTTATCCAAGCACAGAGTGAAGTCCCCTGCTGAGTCACAGCTGGCCAGCAACTGAGTCTGCAAAAGGCCATCCCAGGGCTTTCTTGTCAGCCGTTGGCGCTCCATGCACAACTCTGGGTTCCTGGTCCTTCCTGCGACTGGAGCAGCTGAGATGTACCCAGTCTAGTTCTAGGGGAGTTCCTGGCCCCCTAGGGGTGGGCACTGAGACATCTGGGCAAGTGAGGAAAGGACCTGGTGACACCTGCCCTATGTTGCCAGGAAGGAGGCCACTCTTGGCCGGGTCAGGGAGGGCTTACCCAGTGAACTGGCTCAGCATGAGGCTGGGTCACAGAGAAAGGGTGCAGTGGGGTGGACAGGGCAGCCAGGGAGAGCAGAGGATTCTGGGAGGAACAGAGAGTCTGACCTTGGCCTGAGGAGCCTGGATCGGCCAGTCTGGCCAGGCTGGGGCAGTGTGGGGGCGGGCAGTCTCTGTGCAGCCTCAGGCAAGAGCGCGGGGATAGGTCCCTGTGTGCCTTCCCTTGACCTTCCCAGTGTGGCGGTGCACGGGGGGGGGGGGGGGGGGGGGGGGGGGGGGGGGGGGGACAGAGCCCAGAGTAGCCACCGGTCCATTTGGTCGGTGAAGACAGACCTCATCCGAGAATGGCAAAAGGGACCTGGAATCGAGAACCGAGAGTGGATGAGTTACTGATGATTTATTTTAGTACCCGGTACAGCTAGGCTTGGAGTCAGTCCTACTTCTAAATCCTCAGTCGGGTAAACCAAGGGATTCCCCCACCTGCCTGGAGCCCTAGATTCAGATTTGCTCTACAGGTTCTGTATCTGCTAATTAGAAGGATGCTAATGTGTCTACCTGTTCCGTGCGTCACTTTGCTCCTCTCTAAAGTGGGGGCAGCACCTCTCCTTGAGGATTCCAATAAGCTCGTATATAAAAGTGTTGGCAAGGCTGAGAGCAGTAGTGCTCACCTGTAATCGAAAAGGCTAGGGAGGCTGAGGCAGGAGGATCGCCAGCCTCAGCAACTTAGCGAGGCCCTAAGCAACTAACGAGACCCTCTCTCAAAATAAAATATAAAAAGTGCTGGGGGTGTTGCTCAGTGGTTAAGCACCCCTGGGTTCAATCCCCAGTACAAAAAAAAATTAGCAACAACAACAACAACAACAATAATAATAAAGTGTTTGTAAACTGTGAAGTGCTGAACAGTTACCCTGAGGATGGTGACCGTGCAGGTCTCTGTAGCGGGGGAAACTGCTTAGGACTGGCATTAAGCCAGGAGTGACCCTGCTGGGGGGTGGAATTTCAGGAAATGGGTCTGGACCAAAGCCAGGTGAGCCAGTACTTGTATTGCTATGGGGACCTCGGGGACCCCTGCATGCAACACTGCCTGCGCACAGTAGGTGTAAAGCATGCAAGTAGAGCGGTCCCCCCAGACACACGAGGTGTGCTTGCTGCTGGAGACAGTCTCAGAACACAGTCCCTCTCTACCATACGCCTTGGGTTTTGTGAAAATCCCTGCCCAGATTACAGCTCCTTCTGCCAGGAGGCCGTGACCGGATTTCCTGGTTGAATGATAAATAGTGGGTTCTGGGCTAGTTAGAGAGCCCCCAAGCTGTGTGGGAGTCAGGGATACCCCAGGGCCACGGGAATCCAGAGCAGACCCAGGAGGCGCTTCCTGCAGACGCCTGATCAGGTCTTCAAGTTGGCAAGTAATTAACGTGCCTAATTAAGGCATGCAGGTGCAGGCTCCTACGGGGGACGTGCCGGGGAGCTGTGTGACACTCGCCACTGAGAGGGTCTCATGCACGGTTGGTACAGCTCACCAGGGACGGCTGGGAGAGAATTAATTAAGATGCAGGTTGGGGAAGCCCAGAGCCCCCAGGAGTAGAGGCCTCACCATGCCACCAGCTTGGCAGAGGGGCTGGGGCCCCAGGGTACAGCAGGGGGTGAGGGGAGCTTCTGGGGTGCCCCACCTATGTTTGTTTGGAAATGGGGAGTGAAAGAGCTGGCGGCGCCTGCCAGACACCCAGGATTTTGCATTTTGTTCATAGAAGCGCCAAGGTGGGACCTGCCCAGTGCCTGCTGTCCTAGGTGCTGTAGACGGCAGCGAGGAAAGCATGGGATCCCTGCTCCCTCTGGAGGGACTCCAGCCTCACCTGTCAGGTGGCACCAAGTGGTAATGCCCAGGTAGGGGTTCAGGGAAGACCCTTTAGAGAAGGAGACGGTTATGGGCTGAATTATGTCCCCCAAGTTCCTATGTTCAAGTGCTAGCCCCAGAACGTCCAAAGGTGGCTGCATTTGGAGACTGGGGTTTTTAAAGAAGCAATTAAGTTAAAATAGGATCCTGACGGTGAACCCTGATCCAATATTACAGGTGTCCTTTCAATCAGAGGAGATCAGGACACAGGCACACACAGAGGGACCACCGTGTGAGGACATGGAGAGAATTCAGCTTCTACCAGCCGAGGAGAGAGGCCTCCGGAGGAACCAGCCCTGTCCACACCTGGACGTTGAATTCCTAGTCTCCAGGACTTCGAGGCAAAATTTTTCTGAGTCCCCCAGTTCATGGCGCCAAGGAACCCGGGGACCTTGGAGTCAAGACCTAGGAAAAGGGGAAGAGTCAGGCTGCCTGAGCAGCGTTTCCAACCAAGGCCCTGGGGTGGGAGCTTGCTGGGCACGTCCAGGGTCCAGCAAGGAGGTCACTGAGACGGAGGCCCCAGGGGGTGGGAGGAAGGGGACCCAGGAGGGGTCTTGTGGTGTGCTGGGAAGGGGGGAGGAGGGCCAGGACCTGCCTGGATGTGTTCCTAGCTCCTCCTGGACGTTGGCAGCCAGGGTCCAAGCGGGGGGTGGGGGGACAGGCTCCATTGAGAGGGGACAGTATTCCCAGGAGACCTCCAGACAGGTTTCAGAGGGACAGCTGGCCTTGGAGCAGCCATGGCCACCCTGTGAAGCTGAGTTCTTCCTGGAGTGCGTCAATCAGCACACACGTGTCCTGCCACCTCATGGAGTCCACCTGCTCGAGGTCCCAGTGTGTCCTGAAGAGCAGAGGCCCCAGTGGAGGCCCTGTTCCCACAAAGGCTCAACGTGGGTGCAGCTCAGAGCCCTGGGGACTCTGAGCATGGGACAGAGGGAGCCGAGCCAGCCAGACGGGCAGTGCCTTAACCAGACCAGATCTGCCTCCACTCCCACCCAGTGAAGGGCAGCCACTGGCCCCGTCCTGAGGTTCAACACCTGGCCACGCTGGAGTGACATGGCCACCTGGGTCTACGAGGCTTCTGTCTGCGCCCAGGGCTCCTTCAGATGCCCGTAGACAGGCTCAACAGAACTTGCCCTGAGAGTGTACTCCCAGGATGCTCTCTGCCACGCTGGCCTTGGGGACCAGGTCCCCACGGTGTGCTGGAACTGCCTGAGCCTGGGAATGGTTCAGATCCCTCCTCACCCCCCACCTCAACTCTCGAAGCTTCTCCCTAACCTCCAACGGAGAATTGGCTTCTCCCAGGAGAATCGACAGGTGACTTCTTGGGAAACGGTGACTCCTGTCTCTCTGTACCCAGATGCACCTTGTCCAGGGCCTGGCTCTCCCCTTCCTGCTTCTCCCTGGAGCCCACCCTGGGCTGCTGCCTTGTTGTCCTGAGTGTCCCAAGAGGTTGGCCAAGGACAAAGTCCCCTCCATCCTTCTCAGGGTCACCTCCCCCTGCTCAGGCCTAGCCACTTGAGATCTCTCTGCTTCACCTGGTGGAGAGCTTTCTGAGTAGAAGCCTCATTTCCTGTACCTCTAGGGGCACGGCCACAGCCCCTGGGCTGAGGGTTTGTGTCAGGCTGACTAGAGCTGGTGTGTCCCTCAGCATCCGGGGAGTGTCTTGCTCCAGCCAAGATCTCTTCTCCTTGAGAGGGGCCCTCATGGTGGGGAAGGCCCTGGGCTCACCTCACAATGCAGCCAGAGGCACGAGGGGTTCCAGGAGAGAAAGTTTGGGTGAGTTTGGGGGCTTCCTCAAGACTTCGGCCCTTAGAAGGTTCTCCCCCTGACCCTAGTCCACGCTCGGCTTCCCACAAAGATGAACACTCCCGCGGCCACATTCCTACCAGTTGATGGCTGCAGGGGAGCTGACTTTCCATGTTCCTCTGTCTTTCCAGACTTGGGGGGTGTTGATCTGCCCTGCAATCTTGGTTCCCTGAGGGGTCCGAGAAAAGCCACTAATTTTCATTTCATGTAGGTTTTTCATGAGGATCCCTTCTTAGTCCTCCACATGTCAGAGCTGAAGCCAGAAGTCTGTAGAAGACTCGCTGATTTTCTGCTAGACTTATTCCGTGCATTTGATATATTTTGGGTTTGATGCAATTATAAATGGCATATTTTTTTTTTTAACAATTCAATTTCATTCTTGTTTTTCCTCTCAGCACTTGTTACCCTCCACCACCAGCACTCTCTTCTTTGTTTCCTGTCAGTCTTGGCCCCTAAAATAAATTGAATGGAGAGATGATGCTCCCTACACAGACATGCTCCCTGCACAGACAAAGAGCCAGAAGGTCAGAGAGGAGATGGTAACTGGCTCACAGCTGCACAGGGTTAGAAAAGGTAGAGCTGGGATCAGGTGTGTCTGACGTCAAGTGCCACCCTCCCCCTCCCCCCACCAAACATTTCCAACACCACTGTCATGGGTATGGATCCCACATGGCACCACAGGGATTTGAACCATCAGCCTTAGG
Organism: Ictidomys tridecemlineatus; assembly: GCF_052094955.1. NCBI lineage: Eukaryota > Metazoa > Chordata > Mammalia > Rodentia > Sciuridae > Ictidomys > Ictidomys tridecemlineatus. The sequence goes on along the minus strand of NC_135486.1, from coordinate 109,954,650 downwards.
GATCCTGGAGGAGGAAGTCAGGATCTGCCAGCAGCACAGCCTGTTCAAGGCCCACCTGATTCAGCTCTTCCCATAGTCTAGGTGGGAAGCTGTGATGCAGGACACAGGCAGGCTAGGAGTTGGGCAGGATGGAGTTGAATGGTAGCTTTGACCCTGACCTTGACCTTTGACCTTGAACTTAGGCAAGTCACCTAACTTCCCTAAGTCTCTGTTCCCTCCATTCCCACCTTACACCTGATGTAAAGTGGTGGTGATAACAAATACTTCTGGGGGATTTTGTGCAAAGTCAAGGGCAATGTTGGGGACAGAGGCCTCAGCCTGATGCAAACCTGGGACGAACTGCAACTGCGATGATGATTACAGTAATTTTCAGGTCTCTCTGTCCCTCAGGCTCACATTTGCCCTTGACCTCATACTGGCAATTGCCGGGGTTTTGTGTTTTTTATTTTTATTTATTTTTTTCCCTTTTTCTCCAACTGACAGCTTTTCAGCTTCATCGGCTTTATCCCTTGTCGGCCTTGTGACTTCGTCCCTGGTCATAGCAAGTCCTCGGGACCCACAGCCTTGGAGGAGCCCTTTGGGTGCACCCAAGCAGCTTGGCTTCCCATGCACAAGGCACACTCATTTTGTCTTTGATTGGAAAATGAGCAGTCTGCTGTACCTTAACTTAATTTAGACACGAGTCCACGATTTGTCAGAGATAAGTGATCGCGGGTGTCTGGGGAGCACAGTGGAATGCTCTTCAGGTTTGTGTTGTGAACAGATGAGCCATTCCTGGCCCTGGGAGCGGGCGTGGGTTGCAGGTTACCCACTTTGCATAATGAGAAGGAACCAGGCGGGCGGGATACACCAGGGCATGTCCTCTGGAACCTTCGAAACCACCTTCAGAAAACGCCCTGCCTCAGGAGAGTGACAACTTAAGGTGTCACAGGCTGCTGTGTGTCTCCAGGCACGTCAGAGCCCAGATGTGGGGTTGGTCACCTGATGCCTCTTCCTGCTCTGTCCATGTGCCCCTAAACCACCCCCCCCGGTCCCAGTGGCTCAGATGATTACAGATGCTTCCCCTTCCCCCCCCCCCAGCTGGCAGCTGACCGGGCCCCTGATTACAGGAGACTCAGGGCTGGGGTGAGGTGGGGGAGTGGGGGCATCTGAGAAGGTATTAAAACCCAGCTTTTCGACACACCATCTGTACCGACGTCCTGGATAAAGCCCTTGCCTCTCTAGCACCAAGTCAGATGCTTTGAAGGGACAAAGCATTCTTGTAGCAGAGACAGTCCCACAGTAGCAGGGCCCCAGGCTTCACTGGGGGAGCTGACAATATGGGCCTGGAGACGGCTGGGTACCTGGGTGCCCCTAAATCCACACATCAAAGTCCTCCACGGTGGTACCTCAGCACATCATGAACTGGTTTATAGACAGGGGTCTTTGCAGAGTCAATATGAGGTCAGGAGGGCAGGCCCCAGTCCAGTATGACTGTTGTCCTCATAAAAAGGGGACATGTGAGCACAGAGATACAGACACCTGGGGACAATGCCAGGTGACTGCTAGGAACTGCCGAGATCCAGGATGGAGGCCTGGAGCAGGTTCTTCCCTCCCAGCCCTCAGAAGGACCCAGCCCTGTGGCACTTTGCTCTTGAGCTTCAGGACTCCAGAATCGTGACAGGATACATTTCTGTTCTTTCGGACCTGCTTGGGGTACTTTGTTCTGGCAGCCCCAGCACATAAATGCATGCTGGATGGAGGGAGAGGACATCGGTGACATGCTAGGAGAGGGGTAGCTCATGGGGATTGGAAGATTAGCTGCAGGATAAGGCACCTTTGATGGGGGTCTTCTCTTCCTGTCTTAAGAGGCCGAGTGAGGCACAGTCCCTCCTGTAGGAAGGATTCCTGCCCTGTCCTAGGCTCCTCCAGGCAGAGTGGGGGGCGGGGGCATTGCCTTGTTTGTATAAGGTAAAAGCTACAGAAAGCCAAAGGAAAGATGAAAGCAATTAAGAAGCACTTTCCTGGCTGGGTGCAGTGGCGCACGCCTGTAATCCCAGCGACTCGGGAGGCTGAGGCTGGAGGATCGTGAGTTCAAAACCAGCCTCAGCAAAGGTGATGCAGTAAGCAACTCAATGAGACCCTGTCTCTAAATAAAACACAAAATAGGGCCGGGGATGTGGCTCAGAGGTTGAGTGCTGCTGAGTTTAATCCCCAGTACCAAAAAAAAAAAAGAAGCATTTTTCTAAAATGTCAGTAGCTGATCTCGAAGTGAAAGTGTTACTGGAGTCTCCAAATCAGTTCTGATCACTAGCTCCACCCGCCCCCCAAACACACACAGAGAAGATAATAGTGAAAAGCAGGAAAGGGACTTTAAGCAGGAAGATGAGGGGACCCTCGTCCTTAGCTCTGTCTTCCAGGGGCTGACAATGACTTTGAGGTTTTATTAAAATGGGGAATGAGGGCAAGATTCAGGGTTTGCACAGCTGGAGGCTTTTCACAGCTGCCAAAGCAGGTGATCTTGGGCAGGTGTGGTCTGTCCATCACAATCTCAGGCTTGGTCAGGCGGAGCCTTGTCCAGGACAAGAAAGTGGCTGCTTCTGCCGAGTAGCTTCACTCAGCACAAGACGTTTCTCCATCAGACCTGTCGCTCCTGGAATCCAAGGTGGTTCAGAGACCAAAGGAGACTATGCACAATGAAGGCAGAGATGCCACGCCTTCAGTCACCCTTAGCCACCTAGGGGACACTCACAGGCAAAAGTGAAGCATCTGAGTCCTTGTTACAGAAGTGTGGCCTTTTCTCTGAGGTCCTAAGTCAGCCAGCCTGTACTGGTTGTCACTTCCTTGGGGATGTGTCCCCCAGTGGAGAAGCCTCTAGCAGAGGGGCAGCCTACCTGTCCCTGCTGTGCGTGATCTCCCTGCCACCCCAGGGGTTCCTGGTCTGAACAGTTACCCCCCACCCTGGAAGCCTGACTCCAGTGCAGAGGATGAGGTCTGCCAACCACAAAATGTGATGGGGAGCCCCGCACTACACCGATGCCAGCTGCCCTGGAGTGTCTTCCTGGGCTTTCAAAGTTAGGGAACCTGGGAGTGGTTTGGGGAAGCCCTGGAGCCTTCACGATTTAACTATAGTTGGCTAATTGTGATTACAGCCCTGCACCACCAGGGGGCAGTGGGGAGAGAGCGGGGCTGGCTTGGGGGAGGCGGCGGGGGAGCCCCCTTCTGTGCAGCCAATCAGTGTTCTTGTCCCAGAAGACAGAGGGACACTCCAGATTCCTCATCATTAGCTGTTCTTTTCCTCTGTGGTTTTGGAATAAGACAAACAGCCCCACCCCACCCCATTCTGCCCTAGCAGAAGGTGGATAGAGACACCCCCACCCCCACCCCCGTGGGTAGGAACCAAGCTTCTCCATCCCGGCAGGTTCTCCTGCACCTCCTTAATGATTCTTCTGCAATATTTTCGGAAGGAGTGTTTTTAGACCCAGCGTGAAAGTCTTTAGACTTGAAGATGCCCTCATAATCGAATAAGTCACCCCATAGCCAAGAGTCATTAGAGTTAATGAAGCCCACACAATGATCCATCCCTGCTGCAAATCCGCCGAAGAATGTCATGTTCAGGAACTGGTTTGGGGGGAAGGACATCCTGTTTTTTCCTGCATGGCCTGGACATCTCGCACGATTCCCTTTTATTGTACCTGTGCCACCCCTGGGCTCTTATGATTCTGTGGTCATTCAAATGACAGGCAAGACGAATCACACTTCAAAACCACCACCTTAGAAAATTAATTTCTCCCATTTTTTGGAGAGCCACTTGCCGAGTGTTTTCTGTCAGCGGGGAGCAGGCTCAGGGCCTCGGTTGGTTTCATCTGGATCCATCTGATGGATTCTTCAGAGGATTCCACTTTGAAAACGTAATTGACCATACACAAAACAAAGGCGGCTGATGGGCTTGGCACGAGAAAGAGAGAGAGAGAGAGTGTGTGTGTATATACAGTATTTGATGGGCTCATTTTGCCACGTTTTAATTACAACACTGAATGGCATTATAAATTTGTGTCCAATTAGGCCCAAGCCATCAACCGCTGAATACATTATAAATTTTGTTAAATCAGCCCAAGTGATGTTTTAAGCTCGGCCGTAACACCAAACAAAGATGCTGCTGTCGGGTAAACTTAATCCTTCAGGCCTTATTCCAACACAGACATGTAGCTATAAAATTGGCAAAGAAATAGCCACCTGGTCATCAACATGGGCATGGATACAAAAGCAAAGCATAGATATTGGTTAAATTATATAGTTACATTGTGTGCATACGGGACAGCAAATTCCACCATGATGTTCAACTCAGGCACCAATAAAAATATGGAAGAAACGTGAAGCATAAACATGTTGCAAAATCCCATTCGAGATCTGTGATGTTCTCTGCCTGCAAGTCTGTGAGCTGCAGAAACAAACAGGGTCATTCAGGCAAAATTGAGTGCCCCGTTGAAGAAAAGAGGAGGGATCAGAAAGGTTTAAACGGATTCTCGACATCTCCCACCCACCCAGTGGCAGCAGGTACTTGGAATGAGAGGCACTGGCTAATTATATCTCTTGTCTTTTTGTTTACTTGTTAGAAAAAAAAAGAGAGAGGATGAAGACCTGGGCCCAACATCACTGGAGTTCACAGGTGTCTTGCTCTCCTCTCCTTCCCAGCTCCTGGGAGTAGCACTCCCGTCCTTAGGCCAGTCTGTGCAACCAGATCTTGGCAATGATATATAAGTGGTGGCATGTGACACTTCTCCAGTCTCTCTTCTCTCTCGTCTCAGTGACTGAGAAGACCTCCCTCTGCCTGAATCCCTGAGTGACTGAGCGGAGGAAAGCACAGCCTGCCCCTGCTCCACAGCCCCTCTGTATGTGCCAGACGGATTCTGTGCATTGGAAAGAAGTCCTTGCTGAGTGAAGTCACCCGGATGTTAGGGTTACTGATGTGCAGTCTCTCCCGTCATTCCTAATACAAGATTTTGAAAAGAATGAAATACGGTAGAACTCAGAAAAAATGCTATTTTGGATCAGCCGCTTATTGTGTCTCTGATGCAAGAGTTTTGACGAAGGTTGAGAGGGTCTCTTGGAGGTTTGGGGTCATTATTTTGGCTCCCAATGGTGAATGTACAAATCTGAACCTCAGATCTGTTCCTTGGCACCTGTGTTACCCTAGTGCATAATTTTGACCCCAAACGTCTTAAGCCCAATGCTTATAAAAGGACCCCAGGACTTCCTTCATCTATACCTTCTGAACATCAGGATGTGTTGGGGACCGTGCTGGGAGGTTCAGGGGGACACTCATAATGGCAACAAGACTAAGCCGTTTTGGAGAGCTTGCTGAATGCTCTGTGTGCAGGGAGACACTTCAGTCCCTCCACCCTACGTGAGGCAGGAACCAGCCTACCCCAGTTATATCGTTGACTGGAGCCTGAGCCCCAAGGAGCTTGTCAAAGTCATTACCTCTGGGAAACAGCAGAGCTGGGATCTGGGCTTGGCCTCTGCACTTGAGACCCTGCACCGTAGCCACCGTCCAGTGTCGGGGGCGGGAGATCCCCCCACCAGCCGCTCCTCTGAGTGCCTATTCATTCCCTCAGCTCTTCACTTAAGCCCTTCAAAGAACTCCTTCCTGCTTTTAGGATAAAGTTGTGTAGCATCAGCCTGGCTTCAAGACCCACCATCAACTCTGTGTCCACCTCTGCTGTCCCACCCCGGCAATACTGAGTTCCCTCCGTATCCCTGGAGGATACCTTCTAAGAACTGCCAGTGGACGCCTAGACCAATGATGGTACCAAGCCCTATGTAGTATATTGTGCTTTTTCCTATAGACACATATCTATGCTAAGCTTAATTTGTAAATTAGGCACAGTAAGAGATTAATAAGAATAACTAGTAACAAAGTAGAACAATTATAACAAAATACTATAATAAAAGTTATGTGAATATGCGCTTTCTCTCTCTCTCTCTCTCTCTCTCTCTCTCCTCTTGTCTCAAACCATCTTATTGAACTTCATTTTGGACCTCCATTTTTGGCCTCCATTGACCACAGGGAACTGAACCTACAGGAAGTTAAGGTGGGGACTCCTGTGGGATGAAGGGGTGACAATTCTAGCAGATCCAAAATGGTCGTCCGCTCCCTGCTGGGGCAGTCACAGTCTCAGCAGTGACAGCCTGGGTTCTGAGAAGTGACAAACCCACACAATTCCTAATTATGGGGCTGGCGGCTCCCTGGAGGCCCGTTCCCCATTAGCAGAGAGTCATGGCTGCCTGCAACCCACCGGGCGCCTTTTAATCCTGAAGAGCCATCGTTAGCACTCTGCGTGTCCTTTGTCGTTAAGAGGACGCAGCTGAAGGCAGCACCACTTCTTTCCACCTGAGCTTGGCCCCGTTCCTGGCCCCCTGCAGCTTGGACGTGTGCAGGTATCCAATCTGTGGACACTGAACTACCATTTTCCAGGTGCACCTGAGCTGCTGGATCAGAACCTGGAGGGGACTCTGTCATTTCAAAGGTTCCCCAGGTGGCTGGGGAGGTGCCCAGATTGCTGACTCCCAACCCAACTCTGTGCTGTCTCTCTCCTTTCCATCGCTACCTGCCCCCAACACCAAGAGGGCGGGGCGTGTCCAGGTTGATGCAGCTGCAGCCTGGAAGTGACCTTCTCTCTCTGGGATAGCTCTTCTTCATCCTGGCTGCGCATTTGAATCCCAGACCCTGTGGGGTGGGCCTGGGCATCAGGACTTTTTGGAGATCCTCTGGGAAGTCCAGTACGCAGCCCACTTTATGAACAGCTGCCTGAGGGACATTGGGGGAGCCTCGTCTCAACTCCCCTCTCCCCATTCTGGCTTCATAGTGATGTAGAGAAAAGGGCCCCAGACTTGGAATAAGGTCATCTGGATTTTAGCTGGATGGTGGCTCAAGAGGCTGAGGTAGGATGATCCCAAGTTCAATGCCAGCCTCAGCAACTTAGTGAGACCCTAAACAACTCAGGGAGACCCTGTCTCTAAATAAAATATAAAAAAGGGCTGGGGATGTGGCTCAGTGGTTAAGCACCCCTGGGTTCCATCCCTGGTACTATCAACCACAACAACACACAACTGGTTTTGATCCTGATTACCAGATTTGTGATAACGGGAAACTTTCAGAACCTGTCTGGTCCTCAACAACCCCATCTGTAAAACTGGGATCATAATATCTCCTTCACTGGGCTCAGGCAGGACTCAGGTGTGATCAGGTCTCTGAACATGCTCAGGAACGACAAGGGACAGATTCATAATTGTATCAGTCAGCTTTCCATGACTGTAATAGACACCTGAGATAATCAGCTTTAAAAGAGGAAAGGTTTCTTTGGGCTCACAATTTGGGAAGTTCCAATTCATGGTCAGTTAGCCCTGCTGCATTTGGGACTGTGTCGAGGCTCCCATGAGGGTGGTGGGAGTGCATGGTGCAGGAAGCCGCCCGTCTGGATGGTGGCCACCAAACAAAGAAGAGAGACAGGAAGAGACCAGCACCCTGCATCCGCTCCAGGGGCAGTACCTAAGACTGCCCACCATGCCCTGCTTCTCGAAGGTTCCACCACCTGTCAATAGCACCAAGTTGGGGACCAACCTGTCAACACATGAGTCTTTGGGGGGACATTCCAGATGTAAACAATTGTGGTCACTTTTTGCTTGTTCATCTGGCAAACATGAGCTGAGCACCACTGTTGACCAGGCACAGAGCCGATGACTGTGGGGGATTCAGAGTCACCAGCTCCTGTCTGACAATCCGCCATGAGTGCTCTCTGTGAGCTCGTGGGGTCTTCTCTTTCCAGGTCACATGGTCTGTGGATCCGCTGGGGGACGCACCCAGAGACATCCCAGGAAGGTGCGAATTCAACCTGGAGGAACACTTAGCATTTAAGAGGGGCTGAGGGAAGGGTGCCTCTCTGGACTTCAAAATCAAATCATTGAACTTTCACCTGTTTATTTTGGGGACCTGCCAGGCAAGCGCTCCCCGACTGAGCTCCATTCCCCAGCCCCTGAAGACTTTGAGCTATCACCCCTCCCTTCTCTCTTTCTCCTCCTCCTCCTTTCGGCCTCTTTGAAGTGTTTCTTTTTCTCTCTGTAAATACAGACACCATTTTCCTGTATCAGCATCATTTCTTATTCACGACTTTCCCCCCCCCCCAACAATAAAACGCTCCTCGGAGTCTCCCTGTATGAGGATATCTGGAGTTATTTGCATTCTGACAGTTTAAATCAAATATTTTAAAACCAGTCATGGGGAAGGCAGTAAATCCACGCCTGGGCTTCCAACCAAACAAATAATAAAGAAGATCTCACATCCAAGTAATAAACAGCGGTGACGCCGGCGCCTCATTAGGGTTCAGGATTCGTGATCATGATGGACAAGTATTTTAATGAAAAGGGAGAGGGTGGGGGGGGGGGAAGCAAAATGGTTGTTTTTCTTCCTCTTTATTCAGCCTTTTCCTCTTTATTTGGGCCTCCCTTATGGTGACTTCTCGATGATTCGCTCTTGGGGTGAGGGAGTTCCGAGGCGTTCTGGTCTTGATGAATAAATATGGTCAGAGAACGTACTTGTAGGGGCAGCAGGAGAAGGGAAATGGATATCTTTGTGAGCAAGCACCGAGTCTGAGTCACAGCAAGGAAAAAAAAAATAAACTCCCACTCCTTTTCCTCACTGGCCACCCACCTTGTTTGGGGCCAAATCATGCCCCACGTAAGGAGAACTTCCATCGTCCAGGATGGATCCAAGTGTCGCCACGGCGCTTCCTTCCGTGGGCTCCTTAGCAGGTGTGGCTCCGGGCACTGCATCGGTGACCAGAGGCTGTCACAAAGGATAGCAGCCACCCCCTTGTTCGTAGTTTTGATTCTGCAGTCAACCCACATCCAAACGTATTAATGGAAGATTCTAGAAAGAAATGATTTGTAACTTTGTAGCTGGGATACAGGCAGTTCTTCTGAACAGTGTGCCCATCTTGATATGCTGTGTGTCCCCCTGCCACTCCATACCCATCCTGATGATCCGATCTGCTGTCTCAATGTTATAACTGCCTGTGTTCAAGAAGCCCTGACTTTAGTTAATAAGGGTCCCAAGGTCCAGAGTAGCGATGATGGTAATTCAGACATGCAGAGAAGATGTGAAGTGCTTTCTTTCAATGAAAAGACAAAGGGTTTGGTACGATGCATGGTTTCAAGCATCTGCTGGGGGTCTTGGGATACGTCACGAATGAATGAGAAGAACCATCATATCTTGATGTTTGGCTGCTTAAAACAATGAGCACTTATCATCTTGCACAGTTTTTGTAGATCAGGAATTGGAGTCTGGCTTACCTAGGTGACTCTGGCTTGGAGTCAAGTTCAATCAAGACAGTGCAGGGACAGCTTGTCATCTGAAGGATTGGCCAGAGATGGAGAATTTGGCAATTAAACACTGCAGTCAACCCGGGTCCAAATGTATTAATGGAAGATTCTGGAAAGTCACTTGTAACTCTGTGAGAGGAGGACTCCATTCCTCATGATGGAGAACTCCCCTCAGGGTGCTTGGGAATCCTCATAGCACAACAGCTGATTTCCTGAGTGAGGAATTCACGAGAGGGCAAGGCAGAGGCCATGCTACCTTTTATGACCTAGTCTCTGGAGTCACATGGTCATTTCTGCAATATCCTATTGGTTACACAGTTCTACGAAGCGTGGAGGGGATTACACCAGGATGTAACCGGAGGCAAGGATCACTGGGGCCATCTTGTAAACTGTCTACTCCAGATACAGAAGGTCTTCCCCAAGAGCCCGCTGAGCAGGAAAAGGAAATGCGTTGAAGAGCATCATGGCGAACCACGGCCAAGCCTGTTTTCAAGGAGGTCTTTATTGTTGTTTTTACAAAATAGGAAAGGGGAGGCAGGACAGTACATTCTATCTCTCAGGCTTTTACTTATCAGTTGGTAGTAGCTATCTAGAAAGATGGGGAAAGAACTCTGAGTCCCAATCCAGGCTCAGTGAAGAGTGTGGCAGTTGATTGGTGACGTCTGCCATATGTATGCGTAGGGGAACTGGTGACACATGCCAGATGAGCCCTTTGTTAGTCTGACTTACCATGCGGGGCTCTGCAGAGGTCCCAAGAGCAATGAGACATGGAAAGGAGCAACAGGCACTGGGTGAATTGTGATACCAGGGGAGTCACCATACCTGGGACCAGACAGGTGTGGTGGTTACCATCATTTGCAGCACAGCTGGAGGGTAAAACTGCCCCACCCAACATCTGTTCTAGGTCCTGAAGTGTTTAATGTCAGAGTTCTGTGGGCCTGAGACCCCGGATGGTCATTGCTCAAGTGCAGGTGTTACCTGGGGAGGTAAAGGTGTGGCCGAGAGCTGGGCCTGGCTGACAGCTACCTCCAGCAGGGGCACCTGCCAGATGCACGGGCTGAGAAGGGGACTGAAGCCCCAAGGGCCGGTAGCAAAGTGGGCACCCTGGGTGCATGCATGGGCACCCACATCCACGCAGAGCGCGTCCCAACTCGAAGGACAGCGTGACATTGGGGATTTTTAGAGCCCGATGAGGAAGTGTTCCAAGTGTGCCATTACCTTTTCCCTTCTTTGCGGAGTTAAAAGTACCAGGCCCGGCTTCTGGCACAGCTTCCGCCACGGGCTAATTTAGCTGTGATTTGTGGTGAACATTTATGGTTTAATAAAGTGACTTTCCAGTTGCTGTGTTTATCACAACTCAAGCGCGGCATCTCGCTGGGGAAGCATCTGGGGCCGATTATGATTAAAATAAAAACGCTTTTCATGAGCTGTTTTGTCAAAGGCCTTCAAAGTGACTCAACCTCCCCAAGCCGGAGTGGCAGAAGTCATTAGAGAAAGTTCAGGAGAAGAAGGCTGATATACCCAGGGAGGGGCTCTGTCCTGAAGGGCTGGGGTGGGGCAGGGCAGCAGGGAGGAACCGGCCTCTGCAAACAGTGTTCATCCCCTTTGGTGGGACACAATAATGTGTTACTTTCTAGTGAGTTTTCAGAGAGACAGGAAGCTCTGTCACTGTCACTTTAAGGCGGGGGGGGGGCGGGGGGGCTGGGGGGGGCTCCATTCAGCAAACAGAGACCTGTGTAGGACTCTTTGGAAATCAGAACTTTCCATCTATAAATTGACGGAAGACTGAACTGGGTCCCCCTAAAATCCATGTGCCCAAGACCTCAATCTCAGTTCTTCAGTAAACAACTGTATTTGGGGACAAAGCCTTCAGCTGTGACACAGGGTGAATGCTTAGGTCACGTTATGCCATTCTGATGCAAAGTTAGAATGAGGTCGTTAAGCGGGCTGTAATCCAATCAGGCTGGTGTCCTCATAAGGAGACTAGGACACAGACCCAGGCAGAGGGGTGACCACGTGAGGATTCAGGAGGAAGATGGCGTTGACACACCCAGGACAGAGGCCTCCGGAGAAATCCATCCAACTGACACCTTGATCTTGGACTTCAGCCTCCAGGACGGTGAGAAAATACACTGTGGCTGTTGAAGTCACCCAGCCCAAGGTACTTTGTTAGGTTGGCCCCAGCAAACCAATTAACAAACAATGGAGATCTTTAAAGCAGAGAGTTTAGAGAGTTGGATCAGCCCACAAAGATGCCCAGGGTGCTCTGCCCAGGAGAATAGCCCCCTCCGTCTAAATTAGCAAAGGCTTTAGAAATAATACTGAATGTTGAAGGTACCAAGTTGTCCAGTCCCCTAAGGTCAGCAAAAGGCCACTGCTAAGACAAAAGTCCCTTTCTGAGAGCTGTTAGCTTCCTCACTCAGGACAGGAAGAGACTGGGGGAGAGATGTTCATACAGCCTCAAATTCATCTCCCTCCCTCCCTGCCTCCCTCCCTCCCTCCCCTCCCTCCCTCCCTGCCTCCCTCCCTCCCTCCCTGCCTCCCTCCCTCTCTTCCTCCCTCCTTCCCTCCCTTCCTTCCTTCCTGGGATTGAACCCAGGGGTACTTAACCCCTGACCCCAGCCCTTTTTGTGTTTTATTTAGAGACAGGGTCTCACTGAGTTGCTTGGTGCCTTAATTTTACTGAGGCTGGCTTTGAACTTGCAATCCTCCTGCCTCAGCCTCCCGAGCACTAGGATTACAGGCGTGTGTCACTGTCCCCAGCTCTTTCTTTCTTTCTTTCTCTCTCTCTTTCTTTCCTTCTTCCCTTCCTTCCTTACTCCCTCCCTTCCTTCCTCCCTTCCCTCCTTTCTTCAAACACTGATTTAGCTCCAGTGTGACAGCCCTGCTCCAGTTGACCATATCCAGCAATGCAATTCCCTCTTCTCAAAGTGAGGCCCTTAAGTCCCAGTGAAAAATTCAGACTCTCAGACCCAGGGCCCAGGCCTGCAGAGTCAGTCTTTCTGAGAATCTGCATTTTGAACATATTTTCTGTGCGATTCTGGTACCTGAAGCCTGGGCCGTGTGGTGTCCCTTACAACTGGTTGTTTGGCCCTTGCTTGGACATGGGAGGAGGGAGGGCGGTCCAACACAGAGGTGAGCTGTCATCTTCCTGGTCTTGAAACTGCAAATTGAATTCTTCAGCTTCTGTCTCTGGTCCTGGCTTTGCCTTGAGGAGGATTAAAATTGTGGAGGCTTATCTCTAAGAGAGGTCCAGCCTCAATTTCTCAGAGTGGCTCTTCAGAGGGACACAGCAAAGATTCCTGTGCGAGCCAAAATCATTGATTTGTGAGACCCAGGTCTGGTCCGCCAAGGAAGGCTCTGGAAGAGTCTTCCCCGTGGAAATCAATGTGTATGTCATATTAAAGCCCATGACAAATATGTGAGGGATGTCTCTAATAACTGTCTAAAAGATTATTTCAATATGGAGTCATTGTAAAAAAAAAAATCACAATTGAGTTACTTAAGACTATTTCCCTTGTAGTAAGTCTTCAAATCCTGGAATGTGCTTTCTTTACATTTATAGACATTTTTCTGCTGCTTGAAGCCTCACGTGGCCAGTGGCTAGTGAGTTTGAGGACAGAGCTCTTGATACCTTAACAGGAAGGCCAGAGAAGCAGGACAAGGAGTATTGGCTGTAGTATGTGATCAGGGTGAGCAGAAAGGAGATCCCCCCACCTTCCCACCTCTGTGGGCCAGGGCAGAGGAGGTGACTCGGGCTTGGGGAAGGGGTTAGCTCTGACCACAGAGGAAGACTGGGACAAAGGGGAGGGGGAGGGAGCATCTGCCTTGGGGGCCCAACTTAAGGGGGTGCCAAAAACTCACCGATATTTTCAAAGGATTTAATAAAGCAAAAATAATTCTGCAATCGAGAAAGTATCAAAATTGTCAATGAAGATAGGATGGGTTCCCACATCGACACCTGCTAATTCCTTGTCCCCCCAGAGAGCTCAATTAGGTCCATATGTGTGACAGTCCTATTCCTTCCTTTTCTTCCAATCCTGTCATCTGCATAGGATGGACCCCAATCCTGGCTTGAGCTGAGTTGGGGACCTTAAGGACTTTCCAGTTAAAGTTATGGTTTGTATCAGTTATCGGTTGCTGCTTTGTAACAAGTTGCTTAGTGGCCTAAAAGGACACACACACAACACACACACACACACACACACAATCCATTATCTCCTGGTTTATGTGGGCCCAGCATTCTGGAGTTGTTTAGCTGGTTGGTTCTCTTGGAGTCTCTCAGGAGGGTGCAGCCAAGTGGTCCACAAGCCCACCTACGCCTGAGGGTTTAGCTGCGGCTGGAGGAGCCACTTCCAAGATGGCGGCTCCCTCAAGTGGCTGGTGTTGGTGCTGGCTCTTAGTGGGAAGCCTCGGTTCTTCTCACATGGCCTGGCCATAGGACCACTCAAGGTGGATTTTTTTTCCCCCCAGGGTGGGAGATGCAAGGGCAAACAAAGTGGAACAACAATGTCCTTTCTGATTGACCCTCAGAGGTACACTTCATCATTCACAAAACATCCTCTTGGCCACACAGGTCAGTCCTTTTCAGGGAGAGAGGAAACTCCATGGAGTGAACACCAAGAGATGAGGAAGATCAGGAACCATCTTAAAAGTTGGCTACTGCATCATTTTAATTACAAGGATTTGTGCGTGGCCCAGGATGGTTCCAGAACTTTCTGTGAGATCCTAGGAAAGAGGGAGTCTCCTTTGCAGCAATGATGGGTACCATCATGACCTTGACTCAAGGGGGCTTTCTCCGGCCTTCCATATCTTATGTATTAATGTATGCACCAGACCCTTTTCTAATTATGAAGATAATGTCGGTTCTTGACAAGGGTCCTCCTGATGGTGTAACCCTTGCTGAGGTCTTGGAGCATTTCCTCTCTTCTTCTTGGTGTCTTAGCTGTCCGTGCCTGCATTTCTCTCTCTCCCCCCACCCCCACCTGTCACCCTTTTTATAGCAAGGCATTTAAGCTGGTCTCCTACTGCACATCTACAGTGGCATTAAACTAAAAATAAAAGCTAATGAGTCACAATATCTCCAGGCTCTGGCTCCCTAAGGAGTCTGGAGAGTTGGGGGGCTTGAAGCAGCCTCAGTGACACCTTCTGAAGGTACCAGGTTCACCTGCTCCTCCAGTAGATTGGCCACACACAGCTGGGGCTGTCAGCCCCTGTGGGGAGTCGGTGGGGTTAGCTGGAGGCCCCACTGAGCACTGCAGTTTTGGAGAGTGAGCTGCTTGCCTCTAAGTCTTGACCTTCTGGTTGCAAGAAGCCTGGGCTAGGGGACAACTGTGGACACTGTGAGCCTCTGAGCCTAGCCGGGAGGAGGGTAGAGGTTCATGTTTTCCCTTCTCTGGAGTCGCTACCGTGGGGGAACCCCTGGTCGGTACTCTGTGGCCCTCATCCCCAGCACACACCCCTTCATTTTTTAGCTGATTAGGAACAGCAGCAGAAGGAGCCTGCCGGCTGGGGCGGGGCCTACTGGCTGGGGCGGGGCCTGCCGGCTGGGGCGGGGCCTGCCGGCTGGGGCGGGGCCTGCCGGCTGGGGCGGGGCCTGCCGGCTGGGGCGGGGCCTGCCCCGTGGTGGGGCCTGGGCACCATGCCGGCCTGTTGCTCCCTGACCAAGCCTCTGCCCAGCCAGCTCCTCTCCCCTCCTCTCCCACTTTTGGTTCCCAGGCCCACACTGCCTCAGGACCCGCGCTCATGTCCTCATGCCACCATCCTCCCTCCCCTCAGTCACCCAGGCCTGCACCTCCAACCTGTCTGGGAGCCCTGGTCCCTAACTTCCGTGATCATTGCTCTTGCCACCAGCTCCCACAGAGAGCCTGGGGGCCTTGGCATCTAGATGTTAGAAACATGGATCTGGGCCTGGGGTCACACGTCTGTGATCCCAGCAGCTCAGGAGGCTGAGGCAGGAGGATCACAAGTTCAAAGCCAGCCTCAGCAACTGAGTGAGGCCCTAAGCAACTCAGCGAGACCCTGTCTCTAAATAAGATATACAGTAGGGCTGGGATGTGACTCAGTGGTCGAGTGCTCCTGGGTTCAATCCTGGGTACAGAAAAAAAAGGAAAAAAAAGAACTTTTAATGCTTTTACTAACACCACGGATGATGGATGAGTGAGGAGTCCCATTTCACAGAGAGGAAGCTGATGTTAAGCAACTGAGCATCTGAGCCCCACGTGGATGATCTTTGTTACACATCACTGGATGCTACCTGCTGCAGCGTCCTAGTGCCCACCTTCTCCAGGAAGCCAGTGCGGATCCCTCGGTCCCCCCATGTGCTGTCCTGGCTCAGGCATTCGTATCCCTTGCTGGCCTCTGTCTCCCTCCCTCTGTCCCTCCTTCTCGGTTTCTTCCTTGCCCCTGTTTGGTGTCGGGGTCTGATTGTACCCCCCCCCAAATTCACGTTTCAAAATTCTAACTCTCAGTACCTTGGAATGTGACCCTATTTGGAAATAGGACCTTTAAGAGGTGTGGAAGTGAAAATGAGGGGGTAAGGATGGGAAGAGGGGACCAGGACAGAAAGGCCCAGAGGGGCAGACTTGACCCAGGACTTCCAGCTTCCTGAATGGGGGTGGAGGGGGATAGACCTGGGTGTGGAATCACCCGGCTGTGGTATCCGGTTATGGAAACCTGTGATACAATAAATGACATATCTGGCCTTGTGGCTGGTGCCTGGCAAGATCTCCTAAAAGTCCTGGAGTTCCTAAGTGACAAGAGTGGCTTTGGTTACCACAAGGAGTCCCTTTCCCACCACGCCTGAGATGCTGCCAATCAGGTGACTGGGGGGTGGGCCTGGGTGGCTTCAAGTGCCAGCTGGTCACCCCAAAAAGACCATGTCTGGGATTAGAGGGTGGAAACCTTCAGCACAACCCCCTCCTCCAGGGGAGGGGACAGTGGCCTTGGAGACTGAGTAACTTGGAAAATGAGATCGGGTGAGTTTAGAGTTGGTGAACACATCACGTCGCTGGGAGGGTGGCGTGGCTGGAGATGGGACAGAGTCCTGGGCACCCTCCCCATTCCCGTCCTGCACATCCCCTCTCTTTGGCTATTCCTGTGTCCTTTAACAGACTAGTGAACGGGACTCATGTATTTTCTTGAGTCCTAGTGAATTATGGAGACAGGAAGGGGCTGGGCTGTCCGTTGGAAATATAAGCGATCACTGGGACTGGCACCTGGCTTTTGAAGTGGGGGTTCGCCTTGTGGGATTGTGTCCTTAAATAGTAGGGCCCATGCTAACTCTGGAAGTTAGTGTCAAAATAGAATTGCACTGTGGGACAGCCGGTCTGTGCAGGAGAATCGGTGCATTGGCAGGTGTTGGAAGAGACGCCACCTACCTGGGGTCAGGAAGGAAAAATGCCCCGGATGGACAGCAACAGCAAACCCACATATTTGGGAAGGGATGTAAGAGCAGTAGGGAGATTTGGGGGACTTCTACTTCCACTCCCTGCTGCTCTGGGGGTCTGTACTTTGCAATCTCCTGGTGCATCTCAGGAGGGAGCAGGGCCACTTGAACTGCAGAGGTGGCGATGTGCTCTGTGAGGGACAGTGCTGGGTCTTCACAAATGTGTTGAAGTTGAATCAACCCAACCTGCAGCCCAGCCCTGAAGCAGCCCGAAGCCACCAGCTCTCTCGTGCTCTTGATGAGATTCCGACGCTAGCGCTACAAAATGTGCCTCGCGCTGCACATATTTGGAAACTGGCTTTTTATGTTGCTCATTTAGAGAAGAATGAAGCCTTCCTTGGAACATAGGTTGCAATTATTAAGTCACAGCCAAGGAAACGTGGCCAATATCTCAAGTTTGCAAGGAAGCAGGCGCTGAGCTATTAATTTGGAGTCTGGGCTATGGAGGCTCTCGCTAACCTCACCCTATGTTCTCGCCGTCAGATCGCAGGCCTGCTCAAGTGGGGGACCATTTTTCATCCAAATAATTCTTGGCTCTGTCAAAATAATAATATACCCCTGCCCCCCCATCTCCAGATCTCCGCATGAGTTCTGGCCAGAAAAAGCAAAGAAATTTCTGTTCTCCTAGTCTCCCCCTAGGCGAAGCAGGCTAGCATTCATCAAGGAGTATATATGGAATTTGTTTCCTTAAAAAAAAAAAAAAATTGGTTTGCCTTCTTGCTTGTTCATTTCAAGGAAGAACTTGCCGCCAAAGGAGAAAGGAAAGGACAGAGGGAGGGAGGGAGGTGAGAGGAGGGAGGGAGGGGAGGGAGGAGGGAGGAGGGGAGGGAGGAGGGGAGGGAGGAGGGAGGAGGGAGGGAGGAGGGAGGAGGGAGGAGGGGAGGGAGGAGGGAGGAGGGAGGAGGGGAGGGAGGAGGGGAGGGAGGAGGGGAGGGAGGAGGGGAGGGAGGAGGGGAGGGAGGAGGGAGGAGGGGAGGGGGGAGGGAGGAGGAGAAGGAGAGGGAGAAGGACAGCACTGGTCTGGGCAATGCATGATTCTAGGGACCCAGAATAATTCTGTGGTTGCCAGGGCATTGGAGGGGGATCAACTATACAGAGACGAGGGGGCATTTTTTAGGATGGAAATGTTCTATATCCCGGCCGTGGCGACACCTGTATGCATTTGTTAGAACCCACAGAAATATCCAGAGAAGGAGTTTATTGTATATACATTATGCCTTAGTAAATCTGATTCCCCCTACCCCTGCAAAATAGAAGGAAGAAGGAAGAGGGGGAAGAGAGGGGAGAGACAAAGACAGACGAAAAGGATGGAGAGCGAGAGCGAGAGAGAGAGAGAGAGAGAGAGAGAGAGAAGAGAGAGAGAGAGAGAGAGAGAGAATATGAATGAGAATCACACCACCAAGGCAACAGTTGTTTAAAAGTTAAAATCAGGGCTGGGGTTGTAGCTCAGTGGCAGAGCGCTTGCCTAGCATGTGTGACACTGGGTTTGATTCTCAGCACTACATAAAAATAAATAAAGGGCCACCAACAACTAGTAAAATATTTAAAAAAAATTTTTTTTAAAAGTTAAAATCATCAGGGTCTTAAACGTAGAGGGACAGCTGGTCAGGAACATGGTCTGGCTAGGCTCATCATTAGGGAGAGGAGCGGGACAGCCACCTGGGAGATCCAGGCGTCCAGACCATTGAGAGGTGAGCACCTGTAATGGTCAATTTGAATCGTCAACTTGGTGGGGGTAAGAGGCCTCTGGGTGTGTCCGTGAGGGTGGGTCTAGGAATGATTGGCACGTGGGATAGCCAACTGAAGTGGAGCGCCTCCCTGAGCGTGGGAGGCACCGTGCCCTAGGCTGGAGGCTCCGGTGGAAGAAAAGTTGGAAGAAGGGAGCAGCGGCAGGGACGAGCTCCATCCTTCCAGGACCGTTCTTGGTTGCTGCTGCGATAGTCTGAGGATTTCAGACTCTTGTTTCTTCACTCTTCCAAAGCGACTCTGCCAGTGATTCTGCAGAAGTTTCCAGAAGCTTTGGTCTTGGACCAGGGTAACATCCTTGATCCCTCCTGTTCTGAGGCTTCAGCCCCTTGGACTGCGCGGGGGCCGGTTCCTCCGCCTGCAGATAAACCCCCTTTTATGATCTTACTTCCTTTCGACTCTGTTCCTCTAGAGAACCCCGCACCCTTCTTCCCTACCGGAAAACTCTCCTGACACTGTGTCATGGTGGCAGAGTCCTGGAAGGAGAATGTCAGAGGGAGTTGGAGATCGTGGCAGCCCCCTCCTCTGCCACCCATATTCCAAGGGGGAAATGGCGGGGAGAGGTTGGGAGGTTGTCCAGAGTGCACGGTATCTAGGGTAAACCCCAGATGCCTCCAGACCCTGGGTCTCTTTCCTTGCTGTGTCCAGCGCTTGGATTCCCATTGCAAAGGATGGAGGTTGTCTCCCTCCTTCCCTTCCCCATAGAGAGGCCTAAGGACAGGAGGCCCTGCCTCCTCACCTCTGTGCCTTGGTTCAGACCCTGGTGTTCAGGCAGTGGAAACCCAAAGAATGGTTTTCCCACCACCCAGTGAGTGAGGAAATGAACGTCCACCGAGTTAATCAGGAAATGAAATGGGTTTCTGTGCGACTGAGACTCTCCTGGCACACCTGGAATCGCAGTGACTCAGGAGGCCGAGGCAGGAGGATATCCAGTGTGAGGCCAGCCTCAGCAACTTAAGGAAACCCTGTCTCAAAATAAAAAGCAAAAAGAAGTGTGTGAGGCAGGGGGGCTGGGGTTGTGGCTCAGTGGTAGAGTGCTCACCTAACATGTGTGAGGTCCTGGGTTCGATCCTCAGCACCACATAAAAATAAATTAATAAAAAATAGATATTGTGTCCATCTACAACAACAACAAAAGAAAGAAAGAAAGAAAGAAAAGAAAAATATTTAAAAAAAAGAAAAATGGGGGTGGGGGTAGCTCAGGGGTAGAGTACCCCTGGATTCCATCTCTAGTACTGCAAAAACAAACAAAAAGACCAAAAAACCAAACCAAAACAACAACAAAAAACCAAAACCAACCAAACAAAAAAACACCAAACAAAACCAACTTGAAGACCTGAGCAGAGAGACAACAGTCCCACAGAAATCAAGTCCATGTGGCCTCTCTGCTGTGGACCAACCCTTGGTCAGCACCTCCAGGGCCTGAGCCACTGCCACCAGCTGTCCACCTCTGTAGTCCTGTGGATGTCCTTGGGGCAGGCCTTGGGGACAGAGGAGGGAGAAGACCAGGCCAGGCCTTCCCCAGGGGGTGACGTCTTTTCCAGGACGCCTGCCTGCCCCAGGCCAAGTCCTGAAGTTGGACACGTGAGGGTTCAAGGGCTTCAGTTACCTGGAGCACATCTGTCTGGGAGCAGCCACCGTGGAGAGGTTCCCCAGCAGCCGGTCTTCTAGGGATGGCTCCTCTCCCAAGTCACAGAAAATAAGGATGATAACATAGAGTCTTCCTGTCCGTCACTGGAAACCAACCGGATGCACAGGGGCGGCAGGTGTCATTCTGGGCCTTTCCAGTACTTTCTGTACAATTGAGAGAAGACCTTTGGGAGCATTTTGCATGATGTATCCCATATGTGGATTTGGGCACAGACCCACAAAGGAGGTCAGATAATTGCGGGGTGCTGCTGTAACAAAGCCCTTTCCACTCCCATTGACGTGTTTTACGCACCAGTATTTTTGTATCCTTATATTTTAAAATAAAGAAAAAGAGAAGGGAAACTGATACTGAATTCTGGCTCCTCGTGGCAAGAATAATTCGCAGCCGTAGATTCATGAACTCACGGCGGGAGAAAAAGACAGCTCCATCCATCTCATGGAGAGAGGCAATTCTAACAAAATTTTATTTTCATGCTTAATAATTATTTACAAAAATGAGTTGGCTTTGATAAATTGGACACTCATAATTGTACTGTTAGTTCAAGCCAGGAAAATGTAATTCTAGAGTTTTATAGTCACAGGTAATTAAAAAATGTAATTTTAACTTATATACTTTTTGTTGAGAGAATTATGATAGGGTGATTAATAAAATACTTTCAAGCATAAAAATATATTGCATTAGAAGACCATTCTGCTGGGGAAATGGAATGGAAATATGAGTTCAAGAGAGAAAAGAAAATTAAATTTTGTTTAACTATTCAGAAGAGCTTGTCTATACCTTCTAAGGGATGATAGATCTCAAATTACTATTGCCTGTAGATTTCATTGGATGCATTTAAAAGAGTTATATGACAGCTTTATTTTATTAAATGCTAATATTTACAGTAGATCAGCCATATTATCCTTTGCAACCATTTAAAGTTAGGAAAAAAATTTAGATGCCAATTAAACATAGATACAAAGTATTCAATGCCAATTAAAAAGACACAAAGTATTCCAGTTCTTTGTGGTGGTGGAGGAGGGTGTGAAAATCAGTCACAGTGACCATAAAGACCGTTGTCCTCAGAGAATCCCTCAGAACCTTACCTTGCAGTGAAAAATTTCAGGACCATAATATAGAACTCTAATAAAGAAACTTGATTTATTACATTACATTTTGACTGTCTGGAAAGTGGATCATTTTGCTAAAAGGCCATACGTTGGTGAAAGTATCTAAATACCATCAGGTGAGGTGACGCATGCCTGTAATCCCAGTTTGCTTGGGAGGCTGAGGCAGGAGGATGGCAAATTCGAGGCCAGCCTCAGCAACCTTGGTGAGGCCCAAAGCAACTGAGCAAGACCCTGTCTCTAAATACAATTTTTAAAAAGGGCTGGGAATGTGGCTCTGTAGTTCAAATCCCCAGTACCAACAAAAACAAAAAACAAAAAAAAAAAGGAAAGAATCTAAATGTCTCCATAATTTGAAATGATGTATGATGGGCTGATTCTGTTACTTTCGTCGTTTGAATCCAACCAGAACATAAAAGTCATTTCTTGAATTTTGAAATGCTGAAAACTTAAAACAGCTGTTCATTTCTTTAATGAATTCTCTTTGCTGCGTGACAAGATTAGGCTTCAGTAATTGTAACATCCCTCCATTTATTTAACTTAAAACACTTAACTACGTTTTTTCCTTTTTGAAATGGCTAGGACCCCATGAAGGATCTCTTTGTATGACTAATATGACTAATTTCCTGTCTTGCTATGAAACACGAATCCCAGCTCCTAACGATCTGAAGGCACCAGAAAGAAATCACTAACCACTACGTGAAATTGCCACGAGAGGATGGGAAAGTCCTTTCTGGACAGCTGGATTCTCCAAAAACACAAGTCAGCAAAAGTGTTCTTTTTCACGGCAGAAAAACAGCATCAGGCATTAAACAGTATTTCTGACGCTCCCAATGATTTCTGTAATTTTGAAGTGGCATCTGGAGAATTCCATTAGCAGGAAATTAGCCCTTTCCCGTAATTCGCCATGTTTAATGTAAAGTGATAAACTTCTATTCCAGTTTATTATAGAGTGGCTAATGGGTGCTCGGAGTCACCAAGATGGATAATCACCCAACCAAGTGAAAATTAGTCTTTTCCTACTTAAAATATGGTTTTCGGCTTGACATTTTTAAGTACATTTGAAAAGGAAGCTCGGATCTACGAATAACATTTCAGCTAAACAAAGATTCAGATTTGCTTACATCGGAGGGAAGGTAGGCTGGCCGACTTTCTGTGGGCTAAGATTGTTCCAGAAAAATGGAACAAGGTTCTAATGGCAGGCTGTTGCTAAAAATTCCCACACCGTGTTGCATTCTCAAACATGTGATCAGTGGCAAATTGCATACATCATTTCTAGTTTGAAATGCAGCCAACTTTTGTTGATCAGGAGCTCTGGGATACGGCTCCCTCTGCTAAGATGTAGCCGGAGTGTGCAAGGTGGGCCGTCCTTGAGCAACCGATTTGGTACAGCAGGAGACAGAAGAAATGGTCACCAGCAGGAATTGGGACCTGAGGCTTGGCAGCAATTGTATACTGCTTTCCCCATTTGGCCACCTATGTTCCAGGACACCTGGCACCTGTTGTCCCCACCAGGTCTGTCACCTGGGGTGCCTCTCTTTGCACCCATCTGTTCATAGAAATCTCTGTCTCTGCTTTTGAGCCAACTGGTGGCACCCTGTAGTCCTGGTGCTTTTTTTTATTTTTTATTTTATTTTTTTTTTTACCATAAGGAGTCTGCGCTGTGTTCCTGGGTAATCTGGTCCACGAGCAGGCCACAAGGTGTGCTTGGCGAAGGTGGACATTGTCCTCCAGTGTCTCCCAAAAGATGGATAATTAAGTCATGTGAGGACCCAGCTAGAAGGTAGCCATCAGCAAGCCACCAAGAGATCCCTCACCAGAAATTAAACCCCAATGGTACCTGGCTCTTGGATTTCCAGCCGTTTGAACCATGAGAAAAAAAATTTCTGCTCTTTAAGCCACACGTTCTGTGGTATTTTGTTATAGCAACCTGAGCCAGCTAATCCAGAGCCCACCCGGGGAAGCAATCCAAATTCCCACCAAGAGCCGAATAAATGGGTAAATAAACTGCGTTATGTTGAACATGTCATGAAAAAAAAATAGAAGCAAAAACATCAGGGTACTGTAAATTTCTACTTCTGTGAAGTTTAAAAACAGGGAGGACTCATCGTAGGCTGCAGAGGTCAGAACAGGGGTTACCTTTGGGGGTACTGAATTGCGGAGACCCATGATGAGGGTCTTTCTGGAGGGACAGAATTTTCTCCATCCTAATGTGGTGACAGTTACATGAGACATGGACACAGAAGGTCGTTGAGCTGTGTGTTTTGTTGTAAGTTGTATCTCAATTAAAAGTGCATAGAAAGGAGAGAGAGAGAGAAAGCGAGGGAGAGAGGGACTGTACACACAGGAGGAGGAAGAGAATCGTGTTGCTCAGAATCAACTCTGCACTTCTGGAGGGAGAGCTTGGGTTTTGTGCAGAGCAAGCCTGTGTGTCTCATTCCTGCATGTCGGAGGCTCAGCTGACCCATCTCGCAGGGCCGGTACAATTCCCTCTTAGAACACGACGCGTGCCCACCTTTGTCCCCTGCCTTGTAGGCGACAGAACCCCCGAAAGCACTTTGGGCTTGTAACACTTGAAAGAAAATAAATTAAAATATCAAGGCAGCCGAAATGAGTAGTTAAAGCACGAAGTGAACTCAAACATCAGTTTGAGGCTGAAAATCGAGTCTGACTTTCTTGAAAACTGATGTTAAGAGCTCGGGTAGTTCCCTTTCATGAAAGGGCCATTTAAATATTGCATGCCGGGCCCCTCTCCCCGGGAATCGCAGCCGTCCTGCGTTTCATCTTCTGCCTCCATCAAAGGCGGACCGGCTGCATCACAGAGGCAGGGCGTGCGGGCTGCCGGCCTCCTGGGGACCGGCTGCAGGATTAGCATGTGCTCCACGGCAATGCCACGGAGGAGGAGGAGGAACCGTGGAATAAAATCAGGCAGGCAGGATGAAGAGAGGAGGCAGGGCCCCAGCCAAAGCCACAGGTGACCCTGGTGGTGGGTGCAACCAGGGTGGGCTTCCTGGAGGAGGCAGGAGATGAGCCGGACCCACTTAATACTTCTGCTGCTGCTAGTTTGGATTCTCATTAGCAGCAGCCCTTCTGCGGGTCTTCAAGTGCATGAAGTCTGTTTGGGGGAATCGCAAGGAACATCATTAAAAGTGTGGGAAGGGATGATATCCAATTAAGGGTCTGGCGACAAGCCAGCATCTGCCATGAGCCGCAGGCGCTTCCTCCTCCTGCTGCGAAACTCAGGAAGCTCTTGGACCGTGCCCCTGGGAGTGACCCCACCCAGGTGGAAGCTGGGCGTCTACCCTGTTGGCCAGGAGCTGTTGGGCAGGGGACCTTATTCCCAGCACTTCCCTCCTGCCAAGACCACCAGCTGCCCGCACAGGTGCCCGTGCCAGGCAGGGAGGTGCAGATGGCGCCAGGTGGAGGCAGGATGGTCTCACTCCCATGACTGCCAGACACCAGGTGCCGGATCACAGCCCAGGTGCTGGGCTCTCCACCTGGTGGTATGATGGGAGGAGACGGAGATCCACCAGGGGAGGGACCCGTCCAGGTGGAGCACGGGGTCGAGCCCCGCATCGGTGCCAGACACATGCCCCAGCACGGGACCAGCCCTTTCCACCCTCCATCTCTACCCCCCTGCTGTTCCTCCTCATCCCACCCCTACCCTGGGCCGTTTGGAACATCCCTGGACCCATTCCAAGTCCCCGCTCTCCAGGTGTTATGCTAATCTTGAATTTCCTTAAGGAGAGCCCTTCACAGCTCCACTTCAGAGGCGGAGACATCTGAATCAACCCACTGCCGCCCTGTAATGCATTCAAGGCAGGATAACAAGTCCGCTCTCCATCACTCAGAAACTTCCAGCAATCCCTGAAGGAGGTGTCTTTGAGAAGCCTGCAGCTGTGCTGCTGCTCCGTGAGCTTTTATTGGCTGGTTCTTATTTTGTTGGGGGTGGGGGGGTGGGGGGTGGGGGGCAAGGTGAGTGAAGGGGAAAGAAGTTGGGAAATGGGAAAATATATTTGCATGCTATCGGATTCTTCAAAAATAAATACGGATCATTCTGTTTTGATTTCCCAGATGCAAATGGCGATGGAGATCCAGGCCTTGGAAGATGCCCTCCCCCACCTTTTTTTTTTTTTTTTAAAGCAATTACTGTATAAGATTTCACTTTCCACTGTGTCTTTTCCTGTGTAGCCCTTTGGCAGAGACGTTGAAAGCAAGCCAAGCTTTCCGTGGCCGCGGTGACAGGCAGCCTGTTCATTCATCAGTGCTCGTACCGGAGAGGTCAACTCTCCAACCAGGAAAAGCTTGACCTTGGGCATCCCCCCACCCCAACACCAGCAGCTCATCAAGGTCATGTCTCCCCATGGACCGATCCACAAACCCACCTAGTACATGTGCAGGGCCGTGTCCTGATTTTGCAGGCAGAAGGGGACTCAATGATGTCACTAGTGTAACCAGGATAGGAGATTACTAGGTGAGGCTCCTGCGGGTGAGGGCATCCAACAATCCAGCAGAATGGGCTTCACTTCAACACTTGATGTAGGTTCGCTTGGCCAGTGGATGTTGGTGGCTGGTCCCGTGGCGGCCACTGTGCCAGCTGATACCAATATGGCCTCTTCTGGCCCTACTTATTTGAATCACAGCTTCCAATTTAAGCATCTGATTGGCTGAGCCTAGATCACATGACTGTAAGATGGTTGCAAGGGAAGCTGGGAAAGTGACTATTGGGCACTTAAAAAAACAAAACAAAACATGGAAGGCAGACTCCTAAGCATAAAGGGTAGGCAAAAGACCTGAACAGATGCTTCACAAAACAGGTGCAAGGAACCCAGTAAGTACAGGAAAAGATGATGGAACTGCAAATTAAAACCACAGCACCAGTGTTCGCCTGCTTGAACTGCTAACATTGGAAAGCCTGACCACACCAAGTGTTGGCAAGGAGCGGGAGCAACCAGAACTCTCAAATGTTGGCTGGAGAGTAAAGTGGCTCAACCACACTGGAAAAGCATTTTGGTGAGCCTCTAAGGTCAAACCGACACGGACTCCATAAGAGAAAGGAGAATTTACATCCACACAAAAACGTGTTACCCAAATGTTCCTAGAAAATATTCCTATTCAGAATAGCCCACACCAACACATGGCGCTACAGCCATAAAATGGAATATTACTCTGCTTCCTAAAAGCAGATGAAAACGTGGATAAATCTCAAAAACCTCACTGTAAACGAAAGAAACCAGCCCTTACAGGATGATTCTAGGTTCTTAGGAAACTCTAAGAGAAATTTTCCATAGGGTGATAAAGAGCAGATGGATGAGGGAAGGGAGCCCTCTGAGGAATGGAAATGTTTTGAATCCCGATTGTCTGATGGCTAGCTGTGTACACATGGTCAAAAATGGGTGCATTTGATTGAAGCAAACTGTACCTCAATAAAATGGATTCTAAAGAAGCTTTAGGACATGGGGCCCCCTTTCAGATAACCAACTTTTATGACTATGTACAAGGCCACCTGCCAGCAGTCTGAGGTCCCACCAAGTTGGAGGAGGGCAGGAGACAGTAATTAGCAGCCATGCGGTGGGAGGAGCCTGTGTGGGTACAGGAGTGGAACTGGACGGACTTGGGGGGAGTTCCTTAAGGCTCAAAGGTGAAGTGAGAAGCCTTTATGGATTTGAAAGGATAACCCAAGTGTGGGGGGCTCCCAGCCCTTCAGAACCACCTGGGGGCTGATCACGTCCATCATGATCAAAAATAGCGAGAGCATCTATTGAGCACTTACTGCATGCCAGGCATGTGATAGGTTATTATGGGGCTTAATCCCTCGGTAACTCTTGGGCTGTTTTCTTCTCCCCTTCTCACGGATGGGGACGCTGAGGTCCAGGTGCATTTTACAAGACGGGAAAGTGGCAGATCGAGGAATGGAAACCTGATTTGTCTGCTTCTTGGTGTTTCCCAGTGACCACGAGGGCACATTTCTCCTGTGGGTCCTCCAGGGCTGCTGAAGCTGGCCCTCGGTGGTGCTCCTGCCTCATCCTGGAGGTCTCGGGGAGACACAGCCAGGAGCCGTGATGCTGCCCTATACCCAAGAAACCATGGTTTTCATTACATCCTGCTCACACCGTTGACAAGTCTCTATTAAACTCTCCTCCAATTGTCTGAACCTTTTCTGTTCCTAAACTTTGTCCGTGTCAACACATTCCTCACACCCTAAGCTTTTCTTTTCTCCTGGTGTAGTACCTTATTTCATACAGAGGTGGATCATCTGCCTAGACCAATCAGTTGTTGGCCAGGTCAGTCCAACTGGAGCAGAGCTAAGGACTCTGATGGTTCTGTAGAACTATCTTCTTGCTCGGCTCCCCTCAACTCTCCCCATCACCACCATGAGAAGGAAGAATCCTGTAGCTGCAGGTCTCCTGGCAGCCATCTTGTAACCATGAGGAAAGCCAGCACAAGGACCAAGCCAATGAGCAGAGGAAGGAAGGTGAGAAAACAGCAGAGAAACCGAGTCAGAGTCTGCTCAGATGGCTGTGCCACAGGACTTCAGTTCCTCAAGATAATAAATTGTTTTTTTCATGCTCCGTGTGTATTGACTTTTTCCACCATTTGCAAAATATAGCTTCGAGGGATTTACTGAAGACCGTGACCCCCCAACCCCTTTCCCTTCCCTCTCTCTTTTTTTCCCCCTAACGAATTCTGCTTTATTCTTTGCCCATTTGCATTTCTCTCTGCGATACACAACTGATCAGATCACCTCTCGAATGAAAATCCGGCGCTTATCTTATTAAAGCAACCGCTCTCATTTCAGGCCTTTACAACCACGTCTCTTCCTCCCCTGGAGCCTGGCTCCATTTTCTATTAACGTGTCAGCATCAGGTTCCCTGAAATAAAGTACCGGAGCACAATTGTTGAGTCGGGCTAATTAAAGATGTGTATCATTGGTGGAATTGTCTCTTTGGAACCGAAAAATTAATTATGTTTCTTTGGCCTGGTGACCAGATGAGAAAAACAAACCAACAGATACCCGTAATGGTTTGCTATCTCCAGTTCTCCCCGCGAACCGTCTCCAGGGCCGTTAGGTTCTTCCAGATTCTACGGGTGCCGTGTCCCATGGGATGGAAAGAAACCAACCTCGGGCAGTGGACGGGACCTTGGGAATGCTCGCTTGGCTCCCCAGACATGAGCCTGGGGAGGAGGTGTAGGGGACACGCCGTCAGCTTCGTGTCATGTGACAAAATCAACTTAAAGGAGAGACGATTCACTTTGGTTCATGGTTTCAGGACATGGTCAGTTGTCTCCAGGTGGAAGGGTACGGCAGAGGGAAGATGACCAGAAAGGAAAGGGGGGGGCGGCTAGGGACAAGAGATAGTCCCCAAGGATCCATTCCCTTCCACTAATTCTCACCTCCTGCATTTCCACCACCTGCCAATAGCCCTTTCTGCCGTGAATTCACAAACGAGGCCACAGCCCTTATGACCCAATCTCTTCCCCGAAGCCTGGACATTTCTGCACGGGGGACCCCCCCCAGCCTTCGACACATGCGTACGCCCTTGGGGAACATTCCAGATCCAGACTTTTAACAGAACTAGAACTAAACAGTGAAGGTTCAGAGGGGGGCCCCATTCAAACATGGGCTCAGAACTCTGGGGATCACCAGTGGGTCTGGAGTTGGCATCCGGAGGGGACCTGGGAGTTTTCTCTGAGTGAACTCCCCCCCGGGGGGGGCAGTCCCCGAGTTTCTGGAGAAGAGAGGCCTTGGGGAAGGTCCTCAGGGAGGTGGGACACCATGATGGGATATTGGCATCCACAGAAGCCGCCTGAGCCTGGGGGCTTGGTCATATAGACGCGGCTGGTGGCCTCCGTGGCTGGTGGCCTCCGTGGATGATCTCAGTCTCCAGCCCCTCCCTCAAACCCAGAGCTCCTCCCCTGAGTCCCCTTGTTCCATGATCAGGCTGGCCGGAGACACTCACCCCATGGGACATTCTGAGGGCCAATGGCCAACCCCTCTCTCTCTAAATATCTTACGTTTTAATTTGCTTTTAGTTTTGATGCTGGGGATTGGACCCAGGGCCTCATGGACGCTAGACACGGGTCCACCCCTGGACTACACCCCGGCTCCGGATCTCTCTTTGGACAAGGAAAATTCTTACCACACACCGTTCCATTTTCTTTTCTTTTTCTTCCATTTGCATCAAGGTTTAACTCACATACAGTGAAGCACACAAACCCGAGAGAACAGCGAGATGAATTTTTGCATGTATACAACCCAGGTGGCTTCACCCACGTCCAGACAGAGCCTTTTCAGCCCCCGGAATCCCCTGGTGCCCACCCGAGTCACTACTGCTTTCCAGAGGTGACTGCTGTCCTGACTTCCTGTTGCGGACTAGTTTTGGGGTTTTTTTGGGGGGGGGATTGATCCCAGGGGTGCTTAGCCACTGAGCCTCATCCCCAGCCCTTTATAATATTTTATTTAGAGACAGGGTCTCACTGGGTTGCTCTGTGCCTCGCTAAATAGTTGAGGCTGGCTCTGAACTCACGATCCTCCTGCCTCAGCCTCCCAAGCCTCTGGGATTACAGGCGTGCGCCTCTACACCAGGCCACGGATGAGTTTTTCCTGCAATTGAACTTCAAATAAATGACAGCAAGTGGCGATATGGATGCCATGTCCTGCTCCTTGCCTGTGAGTCTCCCCTGGGCTGCCGTGTCCAGCGGTGTCTCATTCCTTTTTATTGCTGAATAGTTTTCCAAAGGCAGGCACCGCCACCTCATGCCACCCCTGTGCTGTTGATGGACGGGTCCAGGGTGGGGCAAGTTATGAAAGCGCTTCGGGGTCCGCACTCAGGCTGTGGGGTCCGCACTCTGCCTCTGTGTGCCACATGGAGGCCCTGGGCCACGGGGCCGGGTAGATTCTGGCAGGTTGGGACAGTTCTCCTGAGTGGGCGTCCCCATTCATTCTTTAGAGCTGCTTGGAGCAGGGTGTGGTCAGTTGAGACAAACAGATCTCGAGTTCTGCAGAAGTGGATTCCTGTGCTGCGACAGGTGTGGCTCTGCAGGGGGGGTGAGGCACACGCCTCTGAGGGCCAGGACACCAGCTTATTCCATGGTTCATGTCTGTGGGCCTCTGGGAGGGAAAAGGCAGGGTCTCCTCCAGGATGGCCAAACCTAACATCTTGGGTCGACCCCTGTGGACCGTCCTCTCCTTCCTTCAGTCCAAGAATGGTCACTGAAGAGGACTCTCTGCTCCAGCAGGACCCGTGGACAAGGGGTTCTAGGCCCACTTCACTCACCAGCTTCTGTTCAGGCTGCTGTCCTTCCCCAGCACATCTTGTCTCTTTCTATCCGTCCCACTGTTCTGGTTCATTTTCTGTGGCTATAACAAAATGCCCGAGGCCAGGTGCTTTAGAAAAGAAGCTTCAACTTAGCTCGCAGTTCTGGAGGTTCAAGAGTATGAGGTCAGCATCTGCTCAGCTCTGGTAAGGGCCTCATGGTGGATGGCATCACACACACACACACACACAAAAAAAAAATGATAGAAGAGGGATTCAGAGGAGGTGCCAGGCTCACTCATAGCAAACCAGTCTCGTGGGCACTGATTCAGTTCCAGGAGATCTGACCGAGTCCAGAGACACAGCATGAATCCATTCATGAGGGTGGAGCCCCCATGACATAATTACCTTCCACGGGGACCCACCTTCTAGAGTCACCCTGGGGAGCCAGCTTCCTGCACAAGGACTTTCGGGGGGGACACACACACACCACATCCAAACTATAGCACCAACCACATCCTACCAGCTGGTGAGGGGCCCTACCTCCTGGAACCCCTCAGAGGCCCCCCCCCCAGCTTGGCTCTCCTAACCCCGGGGGACAGCTGACCCAGTCTAATTTTGACATGGTGTCCCTCAGCCACCCAAACACTGCCTGCCACTCTGGTGCTCCTGGAAGTGCCGTGGAGCAAGTCTGCGTCGGGGGTGAGCTGAGGCCTTTGTGGCCTATGGGTCTCCCTCCCAGAGTCAGGGGAGCACACCGTGGCCAACATACCCTTGGTGCCCCTCAGCCCTTGTCACTAGATTCTGGATCCGTTCCGGCCCAGGGGCCCGAGTCACCAAGGAAGTCAGATCTGGAGGAGTAAGTGAGGGGTTTTGAATTGGAGAAGAGACCAAAGTCCTGGCTCATAAATACAGAAATAAGTGTGTGTCGGGGTGGGGAGGGCACAGGCTCCCCTCCAGCTCCTCCCGGCCCACGAGCGTCCCTCTGCAGGTAGAACGGGTGGCTAGAGGCTTCACAATTAGTGTAATGAATGTCACTCCGCGGGCACCCTGCAAAATTGCCAGCTTAGAAGGGCTAAAGTGAGATCTTGTCTGATCGCGTTTTAAGCTCCGTGATTAACCAGCGACATGACTCGAAGGCACAAGAAGGCCAAGGAAGGCTGTCAGCCCCCCTCTGAGCGGTCACTGACATCTGCGGCTGAGATGTGGGGACAGTGCCACGCTCTGGGCACCGCCCAGCTTGGAGGGGAGCAGGACAGGATTGGAGACTGACCCAGAGGAAGACCCCAGATCGCTGAGTCTATGGAAACAGACTGGTCTTTTGCACGGCTGGGAACCCCCTCACTCCGCCCTTTTTTTTTTAATGGCTCCGTTCATCTTTTGCATTTGCAGCTGAAAGCCTGCATTCGGCTTTGCGTCCAATTTATGGATGTGCACGTAAAATTGCGCTGGTATTATATGCCCGCACAGAAACCTGGCAACCTCAGAATCTCATTAGTTTTCGCTTTGGTAAATCCCCATCCAGGATCAACTCCACAAAGAGAAGTGGAGTGTCCCCGAGAAGCCACCGACCTGCCCGTAAGAGCATCATCTAATTATGAAACATACTCAAGGACTCGTTAGGAGCTTACACCCCATTCTCTTCATCTCCAAAAAAAAAAAAAGCCAGCACCTTGGTTGGATGAAGAGGCTTGGATGAATCATTCATTCATTCCATGGTCCGTCATTCATCCGATATCAAATTGGAGAGGACCAGCCAGGGACCCGTTCCCCCCCCCCTCCACCTGCTCATCGGTGTAAGCTAATGAGGTATAATATAGTAGCATTTCAATTAAGGGACATCTCAGCCTGTCTTTCCATTCAACCTGTCCTTAGCTTTGAGACAAATGAGTTCTGTGGGTTCAATGTCACACGACGGAGAGCTGCTGTTGTAAACATCTGTCAGGGTAAATTGGACGCCTGGAGAATGCAGCCTCAGACATCTTGAGAGCTCCCCCAGGGACACGAAGGCAATTGTGTGGAATCGAGGAGTGCGTCCGTGTCACCAGCATGCCCAGAATCCCCCATGGGAACGACTGGCCCAAGTGTACTGCCTCTCTGACTGTCCCTGCTCCTCTCTGATTCCTTGCCTCTTGCTAAGTCTCCTTTCGGGGTAACTCCAAACGCATGGTCCCTTTGCTGTCCCATGGAATTTTCAAGAATCAAGTTCGGATCACGGCCCACCCTTGTGGAAAGCCTTCAGCAGCCCCCTCGGCTCCCAGGTAAAGTCCAGACTCTTGCCTGGATGTGCCGGGCCCCTAATGCCCTGGCGCTTGCTCCCCTCTCCAGTGTCACCTGTGTCCCTCCCCCCGGGAGCATGAGGTCCTGCGGCCCGGCTCCCCCTTCAATAGGCAGCGGATCCTGATGTCCTTTACCAAGACAGAATGGAGAACGTGAGTCTCCCCCGTAGCACCCCACACAGCTGTGAATCTGCGTGGTCCCCAAGGAATGTCCCTCTCCTCCCATAGGGCTACGTCCTGAGGACAGGGACCCTGCTTCGTTGGTGGTGGTGATTTGGCATCTTTGTGAGTGTCGGACACATAGTAGGTGCTTATGAAATGGTGAAGGAAAGAAGGAAGGGGAGAGGGAGACAGAAACGGATAGGGGCGTGTTAGTCCATTTGGGCTCCTGTAACAGAATACCAGAGACCAGCAGCTTATAAACAGCAAAAATGTCTTGTTCAAAGTTCTGGAGGCCAGGAAGTCCAAGATCAAGGTGCCAGCGGATTGGGTGTCTGGTGAGGGCCCACTTCCTACTTCCTAGATGGCTTTCTCCTCCCTGGGTCCTCACATGGAGGGAGGGGAAGGAAGCACTCTGGAGTCCCTTTTATAAGGACATCAGTCACCTCTGTTCCCAGGACTACCCTGGTCCCAGTGTTTGAGGACTGGTCTCCAGGAGCTCCAAGGCTGCAGGGGAGCAGACGATCACCCAGAGGACCTTTGATTGGGAACTTCCTGTCAGATGCATGATCCTAAGTGGCAACAAGACCATTTGGATCCGGGTAGTTTGGGTCCGAAGGCGGGGTGTGTATATTGATCAGGACAAAAATGACATCCTCCTACTTGGGATGAACCTGCTTCACCCCCAGCTAATCAAGGACACGGAACCCATCCCTGGCACCGACCGTGGTCGGAAAGCTCCACTTTCTATCCCAACAGTTTGGTTTATTTATAGTTTGCTGGGAAATGATGCAGGAAAAGTCCCCCCCAGGGTCCCCAGGGGCGTGGTGACGGTTACGGTCAAGATGGCCGCGGTCATGTCAAGCGGAATCCTGCGACCATCCCTCACTCCACCCCCAGGCGCCTTCATCCTGGGAGTCAGACTTCCACACGTGCATTTGGAGGGGAGGGGAGGACGTCAACAGGACTTGGGGAATCCTGGGGTCCCCTACCCCCCCTCTCCCCACCCCCACCCCCCTGCTGCCAGCCTCTGCCGTCCATCCTGTGAGCTCACTGAGGACCTGCTGCACTGAAACGCTCCTGAACCTCTTTTTAGTGGGGTTTTAATCCTACTTCCGACCTGAACTCCCAGGCCAGGCCGCGGAAGACCGATCCCTGGTCAATGTGCTCCTTCCAGATGGGGCCTGACCTCGGGGTGGCACAGAGCATGCTTTCCTGCCAAGGCCAGAGTCCCCACCGAAGACCACAGCTGGGCGCCAAGTCCTGCAAATGAGGCCGTGACTTTCACAGAATCATAAATATTCCATGGCGCGTTCCTCTGCTCGGCGGCAGCAGCAGGTGTCACCTGCCCCACGACACATCATTAGGCAGACGGGGCCGGAGACTAGCCTCTGCAAGAAAAGCATGTCCCCCCCCCCAACCCCGCCACTCCAGACCCGGGGGGGGGGGGAGCAGGAGGGCCAGCCCAAGGAGACTGGGCCTGAGGAAGTTGTGCCCACCTCCTAGGAGCCCTGTGCTAACCTGAGGCCAATCATGGCCGCATCAAACCCAAATTAAATACATATTTTAGGGATTTTAATCTAAGCCGTCGCAAATGCGCCACTTGGGGATGAATTATTTATTTGGCTGGAGCTGAGAGGAAATCCGCATGAGCAGGCAGAGGGGCTGGGAAAGCGGTAAATAAACCAAACAGGAGGCTGGGCCCCGGCTCCAGGAGCTGACGGGGACGTAGCCACAACCTGACCTGTCACCCTCCGGCATGCTGAGCTGGGAGGGGCTCTGAGTTTCCTTTTTGGTATTGGGGACTGACCCCAGGGGTACTTCACCACTGAACTAAATCCCAGACCTTGATTTTTAATTTCTTTTCTTTTCTTTATATATATATATATTTTAATTTTGAGCAAGGGTCTCCCTTTGTTTAGAGGCTCCCTAAATGGCTGAGGCTGGCCTCCAACTTGCCATCCTCCTGCCTCAGCCTCCCGAGCTGCTGGGATTACAGGTTCAGGTTTTCTTACCTGTGTTGTCCGCAGAGTTGTGTTGGGGTTTTGAATAAGTATTACCAGTTCCAAATGGGGCACGTTGGGGCCACATAGAAAGCGAGCACTGACTACACACCCTTCAGGGACGACGGAATCTGCATTTGTGTCCAAATGAATATTAAAGACCCTGCCCAGAGGACACAAAGGCCTGGACTGGCAGCGTCAACGGAACCTTCAGGAAATGCTCTCCACACACCCAGCCCCAAACCATCGCCACTGGCCACAAGTGGCCACTGAAGACTTGAAATTTCAAGTGGCCAGTGGGACTGATCAATTTTATCAGTTTTTCAACTTTAGAATGAACGCCTTACACAGTCCTCGGAAAACGCCTCGGGGTGTTTGGAACAGGGCAGACATTTCAACACGTTCTGGTCTCTAAATACAGATCAACCATCGCTGACCAGATTAGGACAGGCAGTGCGTACAAACCACACTCACGGGGTTTCCCCACAACTTACAGCACCAAACATGTAGACGGTTCCACCGATGATTCTCCCATCGACCCTCTGCTGGGGATGACGAATGTTTGGGTGATGTTGGGCTCAATAAAATAGATTATTAAAATCTATTTCATCAGTTTCCTTTGTCTCCTTTAATATGATTGCTAGAAAATGGAGCCCACAGGTGGGGCTCATGTCGTGGGGCTACGGACGGCCAGGCCCCAGCTAGGCACTGGGCATAGCGGGGGGGACAAAGTCTCAATGTTTATGAGGCCCAGGGATAGATGAAAGAGAGCCCTCAGGCAAGTAAACAGTGTAGAAATAGCCGGAACGTAGCAGGAATGGAGGGGTATTCTGAAGAAAATCCCATGTGCAATGACCCCTCTGAGAAATTCTGTCCACAACCTGCACAACCGTATAGGGCAGACCTGCTGCCCTGCCCCCTCCCATACTGAGACCAGAGCCAAAGGACGGTCGGCGGCGTAAGTTGTCCAGGGATGCATGATGGGGGTCAGGAAGGTGGGGGCTGATCCAAGAGGAAATCAGAGCCAAGGTGACCTGCCTCCAGGGAATGGCTCCCCCTCACCTTGTCCATGAGCACCCTGGACGGCTGGCTCTTCCCCGCCCTGGGTCACTCCACCTTTTATCCCTTCAGTAAAACTTTTTCCTGTGGCCTCAGCATTTCTCAGGGGTTCGGTCTTCAACACCAGGGGCCCGGGACCTGATCTCCAAGGACGGTGTCCACATCAGTCACTCCGCCCCCAAACGCGAGCAGGGAGGTCAACAGCCCGCGTCCAGGGGACGTTCACAAGGTAAAGTCACCAAAGCCCCGGAGACCTCGTTCTCAGAATAAACACCAGGCCCCAGGCCTCCCATGAAGACCCTCCTCGGTCGGCTGGCCTCCTCTGAAGGAGCTGGACATGGCCGTGAGAGGACCTGGACCAGGGACTCCCTCCCCTGCTCCCCGGCCCCTTCCCGACGGGGCGCTTGGCACAGCTGTCACTGGGCATGCAGATCATCGCCACCCGGGTCACCGCCTCCGCTGGACCACGGGTCTCAGCCTCGTGGGTGACGGACGAAGCCTGAAAAATTCCTGGAGCCGAGAGTGGCCTTGGGACCCCGGTGGAGGTGACCGAGAGTGACCGTGGAGTCACGAAGGCGCATTTTGGAGAGCCTCTGAAAGCCACCCATCACGGGGCACATGCATCTCAAAATGCGTCCACTGTGGGGGGGGGAGGCTCTCCCGGGTAGCTGCTGGGGGTGGGGGGGGGCCTGGTGGGAAGTAGATTTGGGACCCCCTGGAGGAGCTGCGGGAGGCTGCAGACGGCTGGTGGGAGGGGTCCCAGGTCCTCGGCTCAGAGGGGGCGTTTTCCTGCCCAGGAGGCCCAGGAGGTGTGAGGCCTGGAGAGAAGAGGCCCAGGGCTCAGCCTCCCGGGGCTGGAGGAGCTGGGGCCAGATGGTCCCTGTGCAGAGGCCCCAGCCAGGCCCCACCAGGCCTCAGGGACCCCCAGGGGTTTGTGCCCTGTAGGAGCATCTGCTGTCACAATGTGTCATCCTGACGCTGAGCGTGAACACGGGTCCCCGTGGCCT
Source organism: Ictidomys tridecemlineatus (assembly GCF_052094955.1). NCBI lineage: Eukaryota > Metazoa > Chordata > Mammalia > Rodentia > Sciuridae > Ictidomys > Ictidomys tridecemlineatus. Next base: position 109,917,576 of record NC_135486.1, on the reverse strand, counting down.
TGCTCTGCGCTGGGGGTGACATGGCCCAGTGACTCTGGCTCGGGGTCCCCCAGGAGACTGCAGTGATGGGACAGCTGGAACGCCTGGCCGGGACGGGGGGGGGGGGCTGTGCTTCCCAGATGGCCTCGGGTGGCTTGTGAGCGGGCTCCTCACCACGTGGCCCTGTCATGCGCTGCTGGCCTGTTCCCCAGCGTGGCCCCAGGGGACTCCTGAGTGTCTCTGCCCACAAATCCAGGAAGGCTCCTCGGAAGAGGTGGCTGTGTGCAGGGGTTTCCACGGGAAGGAGAGGAGACAGAGGCCCACCAGGGGACACAGTCCACCACGGATGGACCTCAGGACCCTGCTGGGGGCGGCGGCAGATCCCACTGAGAGTTCGCCCACGGTCTAAGATGGGCAAGGTCACGGTCGCCACTGGCTTACAGGAGGGGAAACCGAGGCACAGGAGCTAAGCGGCCCTGTGCAAGGTCAAGTAGCTGTAGGTGGCGATGCTGGGTCAGCAGGTGGCCTGTCCTGCCCAGCCTCCTCCGGGAGGTACAGGGCTTGACAATCACAGTAGCCGTGGCCTCTTCTCTCGGGTCCCAGGGGAGGTGAGCTAGGGTGGAGAGGGACGGAGACCCGACGGAAGGAGCGCAGGAGACCAGGTTTGCATCATGAGGCTGACCTGACGCTACGGCCTGGGGACCTTCAGTCCCCAGGGGCACCTGTGCCAAGGCCTGATATCCCATCGCAGAGGTGTTAAGAGGTGGGGGTCCTGGGGCTGGGGCTCCCTGGCAGAGCCTTCGCCTCGCACGTGGGAGGCTACAAACAAATAGGTCAATAAATAAAATATGGTTTAAAAAAACTTAATAAAAATGTGAACTCCTTTTAGGCAAAACTCATGGAACTGAACAACAACAAAAAAGAGGTGGTGGGACCTGGGATCTCTAAGAGGTGAGGCTGGTGAAGGTGGTTAGATCACCGGGGGGACTGCCCTCCAAGGGATGAATGCTGGTTTTGAAGAGTGAGTTCTCCGGAGAGCAACTTGTTATAAAAAGAGCAAGACTGGAGGCTGACCGCAGGAGGATCACAAGTTCAAAGCCAGCCTCAGTGACTTTGCGAGGTTCTAAGCAACTTAGTGAGCCCTGTCTCCAAAATAAAACTTTAAAAAAGAGCAAGACGGGCCCTTCCCCGCACTCTGCCCGTGTGATCTCTCTCATCCCATCTCTGGTGAGCAGAGCCAAAGAGAGGGGGTCCCCTGACCTTGAACTTCCAGCCTCCCAAACAGAAACCTCTTTTCTTCATAGATTATCTGACCTCGGATATTGGTTACGGCAACAGCATGTGGACCAACACACCCATCGTGTGGACTTGGGCACATCATCCTCGGGTCTCCAGACATCTCATCTGGAAAATGGGTGACTTTCAATTACCCAATAATATCACCTAGGCACCTGCTATAGGGCCGTGTTATTATCTAGGTCCTGGGAAACCTGCCCTGATAGGAGTAGAAGCGTAAAATGAGACAATGTCAAGGTAAGTGTCACTAAAGACTAAGACACGGGAAAGTCCTCCCCCCAACCCACCTCATCCAGGGATGAGATTCCCCAGGAGGCCTGGCTGCCCACTTAGATTTGCCATCAGGACACTGAGACTCCTAACTTAATTTTTCCTTTGTGTCTCTCGGAGGCAGAGACAGCGTCTAAAAAGACTCTAAGAAAAACAAACTGGGGGGAGGAAATCAGATTTAAAATGAAAATCAAGAGCCACCTGCAGACGGTGCACACAGTTGGTGCCCCATGTATGCTCAGTATGTGTGGGTGTCCTTGCCAGGCCGAGCGTCTGCTGGGTCCCTCTGTGATGGGAACACTGAGTGCTGGGAAGGGGATAGCCAGTCCCCGGAGGCTCTAGGGCAGATACACCTGTGTCCTCTGAGATGGAGGCCCTCACTAGGCAGAGGGAGCTGCAGAGCTCAAGCCAACTCAACAGCATCCACAGGGGTGGTACCTGGCATCTCTGGTCCACTGTGGGGCACCTCTCTTGGCTCAGATGTTACACCAGCCAGTGACCCTCAGGACCTACAGAGGCTGGGGCTGCCAGCTCTACAGGATACGAGGATCTGCCCACGTGACTTCCCCACAACTGGGGGGCTACCGAGGCTGCTCAGAGCGTCCCCAACTGGAATTACCTTGGGTAGCCCAGTGGTCTGTCTGACTTAGTTCCCCCCCGGGGTGGGGGGGTGACGAGGCTCTCTGAGGTGCCCGGGCTGGAGAAGCAAGGTCCAGATCCTTCTTCTGCAGGAATTCTGTCCACCTGGTCTTCCCAGAAGGCCCCCATCTCCTGTGTGTTCGACCCCCTGAAAATAATGCATTGAAGCTAATGGGCCTGGTCGGGAGAGGGTCTCAGCTCCCCCAGGGAAAGGAGCAGCCGCCACCATCTAGGTGATGCACCGTCCCTGGCCTCTCCAGAGCCAGGGCCACCTGGGCCACCCAGGCTCTGGGCTGTGGCCCTGGGCCTCCTGGTCCACCTCCCTCCTCCTCCCTGGGCCTCCTGGTCCACCTCCCTCCTCTTCCCTGGGCCTCCTGGTCTACCTCCCTCCTCCTTCCTCGGCCTCCTGGTCCACCTCCCTCCTCCTTCCTCGGCCTCCTCTTCTCCCCTGATGTCTTGGAGGAGAACAGCCCGGGGTTCCTTCCCCCTCAGCCTCAGGTCTCTTCAAATAAAACTCCCTGCAACCTCTGTGGGGACTTTTTGGAATAGATTTCTATGTAATTTGGGCTAGTTCAGTAATTTTCCAGGAATACAGTAACTGGGCCCGCTGCCTGCCTGTTTTTTATGTAAATATGGCTCCCATTATAATAATGATAATGATATTTACCGTTTATTAAATAGTCGCTGGATTCCAGGAGCTGCAAACCGGGGGAGGGAGGGAGGGAGGGAGGGAGGGAGGGAGGGGGGAGGGTTATTGTTCTCATTTTTTCAAATGAATAAACTGAGATTCAAATAAATACCTGGTGCAAGGTCACATTCCAAGTGATGTTGACAGATCTGCCTGTCTCCAGGACACAGGAAGAAATCGGATGCCCCAAGCCACCCCCAGTCCCCTTTCTCCTGCCTCTCTCTGCTAAGGAGGATGAAAAGCTAAACGTTGACTTGCCAATAGATCCATGTGGCCAAGTGACCTGTTGGGGCCCTCAGATGTAAATTCAAAGGATCAAGCCCCAGGTTCTTAGAACAGATTCAGCCATTCAAAATCTCTCCTTTTATTCTGCCCGGGATACCAACATGATACCTGGAGGCACAGCGGCCATCTTAGGACCGTGAGGTCAGATCCACGCTCCCAGGAAGACAGAGCCGGAGCAGAAGTCATCTGGATGTCACTTGTGACGTCGGTGAGCTCCCTCTACTACTGAGCTACAGCCCAGGCCTAGGCCGGCCGGCTGCAGGAGCCTGACTCCACAGTACCTCCCCTGCCCCAGGGAATCTAAGCAAAATGTGTCCCTGTGGAGCAGAGAAAAGCCAGGAACAGAGTGGAGCAGACACAACCAGGCTCCCCACCTCCTCCCCAGGGGACCCTCCGCTCAGGTGCCCGGCTGGCTTGTGTGTCCAGGTCCTTCCATGCCTGACCCATCAGCAGACACCCGGCCCATCTCCCCAGGCACCTCAGCATTCAAATAGTGTCCACGTATGGGGGGGAACCGAAGCCCCTTTTCTTCTTTGGCCGTTTTAATGACTTAATATGCAACAAGAAAAGAACTCTCCTCCTGGGTGCCAGATGTTGCTGTTTGGGCCTGGGCTGGGGCTTCCCCTCCAGATGCCCCTCCCAAGGCACGTGGGTGCAGGAGCAGGGCACCCGGTGTCACCACACAGTCGGGGGGCGGGGTGGGGGGGCCGGCTTGCCTCTCCAGGTCCCTTCGGGGGGAGTGAGCTGCAGACAGCCTCAGGCCCTGGCGGCCTCCCCTGCAGCCTCCGCCCACCCGGCACAGGAGGCAGGAGTGGCGGGTCTCTGTTCACATGTGGGGATCTATAATAACCTCCCTCGAGCTCCCCTCATGCATTAGCAAATATTTTCTTGCAGAGAGAAAATCTGACTGTGCGGAGGCTGGGAAACACGCGTACCCAGGCTCCGGGGCCTGTTCTGAGGGAGCAAGGGTGAGCTTCCCACGCACCCCGCGTTTCGGGGCCTCAAGGTCCCTGGAGCATGACACCCTGGGCCACTATGTCCACAGCCCAGTCACCTGGGCCAGGGACGAGACAAGAGGGACAGCCCCTCCCCCTCCTGGCCCCCCAAACCCCTAAATGGTTCAGAGCAGCCGATCCCAAGCCAGCCTGCTTTGTCCCCACAAGACATTCCTGCCCAGGTCCCCCTCTCGGGTGCTTCTCCACGTGGCCTCCCAAGGCAGGACACTCCGTAGCCCCCGCTCTTGGGAACTGCCTTTGACCTTACCATATCTGAATAATAAGAAAACCTGCGTTTAAAGACCGCTCTTTAGCCACCTGGACCTCAGATTCTTCACCTTTAAAAATGGAAATAAAAATACTCTTTGCCTTCCGGGGTTTTCTTTAGGCGCCAACCAGTTAACACCCGCGATTGCTAAATGCGAGGCCCAGCCCATAGTAGATGCTCATTAAACGTCAGCAGTGAGGACGGTGGCGATGGTGAAGAGGATGACTGTTTGGACAGTCGCTCTGGGGGTCACGGTAGGAAGAGCAGGAATCTGAGGCGGAGGCTTCAGTTCTGACTCCAGGACTCCCTAGCGGGGCGACTGGATTGCTCAACCTTTTGGAATCTCAGTTTTCTAATAGGAAAAATGGAGTCTAACAAACGTCAACGGCACGGTGTTGCCAACAGGATTAAGTCACGTGGAGCCTTAATCTGGGCTGCTGGCACCCAGAGCCACTCATCCGTGAGTGCTGTCCCGGGAACAGGATCTGGTTTTGGCAAAGACTGAAGAACAGGTTTTGAGGCCAAAGCCTCGATTCAGAACTTCTTTGGATCTTGGCGCACGGGGGAAAAGTCATGGGTCTTTTATCACTGGCCTCGGTCCTGCCTCTGGAGAGGTCAGAGAGCCAGGCTGAGGCGTGGGGTGGCTCACCCAGGACCCTGTGTTACGCACAACGGGCTTCAGAAGGGGGGCGCAGGCTCCCGGCTCCAGAAGCCCGGGGTCTGGGTTCAGAGCTGCCCCTCACCAGGGAGAGCAGCTTCATCTCAATGTGCCCCGATTTGCTCACCTGTAAAATGGGCACCAGTGAGGTCGGCAGGACAGGGTCCGCGCAGAGTGCTCCGTGGGGCGCTGGCCCGCGGCAGACTCTGGCCAAGGTGTCGCTGGGTTCCTCCGGCCTTCTGGCCATTCCTCGGAAATTCTGAGTCAGAGAACTAACTGCCCAGGGCCACCCAAGAGCCCAGCCGGCCGCTCTAAGGAGCAGCTGGAGGCACTTAGCCTAGTAGAGAAGAGGCTCCAGGGTGGACATCCTGCCTCCTGTGATCTGGATATGGCTTGAGGGTGTCCCCAAAGGCTGTGTGCTGGAAGCTTGGTCCCCAGAGTGGGGGTAGGGGGGACAGTGGACCCTCCAAGAGGCGAGGCCCAACAGGAGGGCATGACCCTCTGCAGAGGTTAGGCTAGTTCTCTTGGGTCCCTGGTGGGTGAGTGTTACAGGAAAAGCAAGCGTAGCCCGGAGTCTGTCTGGCTTCCTGTCTTGCCCTGAGCTCTCTCCCTTGCTCCAGCACCATGCTCCTGAATCTCCAGAACTGACTGTGAGCTAAAGAAATTTTTTTTTTTTTTTTTTTTGCAGGGCTGGGATTGTGGCTCAGTGGTAGAGCACTTGCCTTTCACACTTGAGGCACTGGGTTGGATCCTCAGCACCATATAAAATAAACAAATAAATAAAACAAAGATATTGTGTCCATGTTCAACTAGAAAGAAAGAAGGAAAGAAAGAAACATTTTTTTTTCTTCATAAAGTATCAACCTCGGGTATATTATTATAGCAACAAGAAACAGACTGATACATTGTTCTCTCACCTCAATTCACAAATAGTTATTGGGCACCTTCTCCTGTGTGTCTAATGCTGTTCTATGTGATAGTGATACAGCAGGAAAGCAGAGAAGCCCGGGTTCTGCTCACATGGAGGAGAGACTTTCTAGTCCAGGGAGACAGTAAATCAAGAAATACGAGAGAAAGTGAAGGGGTATTTTTGGACAGTGAGATTAGGGCAGAGGGTGACCTAGGAATGGAGTTTGGGTCCCTGGTCCACATCAGGACCCTTCATTTTATTCTAATCTTGTTCCAGGAACACTGCAACTTCAGGCAGGCCGGGGCAGGGAGGTTGGAAGGCCCCCGGAGAGGGCAGAAGCCCCTTAGAGTTGTTTTAATTGAAAGATGGCCTCTTCTCTGTGCTCTCTGTAGGCAGTGGGAGCTTTGAATTAAACATGAGCAGTAATTTATTTATCAAGCCTTTGAAAATGTCTCTCTCTGACTCTGATTCGGTGCATTGCTCTGGTTAACCCTTCCCGGCCTCTGACCAGGGGAGGCTGAGAGGGGAGTCCAGCAGGGAGATCTCAGAAAATTGCTCCACGCTGGGGTTCCCAGGTCCTTCCTCTGCGGGCAAGGCTATACCGAAGGATTGCACCAGGCAAAGCTCTTTAAGGGGCAAAAAATGGAATTGCAACTTGTTCTTCCTCAAACAAGGAGGATCATCGTTTGTTCACAAATCCAAAAAGTCCTGAGAAAGTGGGCTTCAAAGTTGGGTTCAACTCAGCTGTCTGACAGTCCCCAGGACCCACTTCCTTCTGTCTCTCCACGCTTCCTTACCAGGGTTGACTTCAAGTGCGGTCGGCTTCCCTCGTGGTTGCAAAATGGCTGCCATTGCTACGGGGTCTTCACTTCCTTCAAGCCACACAGAATCTCCCTGGCCTGAGAGTGTCTGTCACCATCTCTCTGGGTGGACCAGGAAAATGTAATGGATGAATAGATGAGAGAGGGTTCTTGGAGCAGAAATATTTTTATTAGAGTATTTTTTTATCAGAAGAACAGGGGATACAGGCTGGACAGCATTACCAAAGAGATGGTGGATGTCCCCAACAATTGGAGGCAAGTCCAAGGAACCTCAGAACGGCTGGGCCTGCCCTCCCAGGAGTCCCACTGTCCACGTGCCTCCTGGCGCTGCCCGTCCCTTGACTGCAACGGTGCCCGGTGGTCCTTGGAGCACTTGGCATGTCAGTGCTGTGACCTCTGGGGACCCCCCACTCTGAGCCCCCCCCCACCTGGAACCCCGCTGAGCGACGGCCGGTCCAGCCTCCCAGGACAGCAGGACGCGGCTGGGCGATCTGATTAACTTGCCTAATGAACTCTGAATCCACTCCATTTTTTTTCCGTGACAACTGTATTTTCTCCCTAAAATTGTTATTGATTCCTCATGTGGGGACACATGGGGGGCAGGAAAGAGCGTCTGCACACCGAGGACCAGGAACCACGTGTGGGGGTGGTTTGTCTCCAGCCAGGCGGGTCCTGCGTGGTCCCCAGCCACAGGAGCAGCAGCAGACGGAGGGGCGGCTGTGGGGGGGGGGGGACCGTGGTCCTCAGCCCTCCCGCAGCATAAGTATACCCCGCACCTCTGTGGGATAGGCTCACACTAGGGGATGATTTGCTCTTTGAAATTCAGATTTTTTTTTTCTTCCCTGGATGTCCTCTGCTTCATCTGTCAACTTGAAGGGCATGAAAGGTACCGTGTCCCCAGGTGCCAGAAGCCGGATCCCCCACACTGGCCCCAGCAGGATGGTCACAGGCAGGAAGGCCCCGCCATGTCCCCCTGAACTGCAGCTCTTCCTCCACTCAGGCTCTTGTTGGCTCCCCGGGGCTCCCCAGGAGTGGAGGGCGGCTCGCTGGGGAGCGTGGCTGTCCCAGGCCACCTGTGAGGCCCGTGACACAGGTGCTGCTTTTTGTCAGGTCGGGAGACGGCTCTGAGCAGGGAGGGGGTTCCCCCAAAATGATGCAGGACCCTCCCCATGCACTACATTGAGGTCCCCTCTAGAGATCCCCCCAGGGTCACCAGTGTCCCGCTCTGATGGTCAGGGACAGAGTGGGACAGTGACCCCAGGGCCTGGCCCCCCGGCTCAGGGCGTTCCAGAGGGTGGGCTGGGGAGCGGGGGGCTCCAGGACCCCACCTGTGCTCACTCCCGAGCCACAAAATCAGGTGGCTTCCCATGACAGAGGTGTCCCTTCACGGTTCTGGAGGCCAGAAGGGCGAATGTGCCACCCTGGGGGCTGTGGGTCCTCCGGTGGCTCCGGGAGGTCCTTCCCCAGGTGTCCAGTCTCTGCTTCCTCCTCACGTGGCCTTCTCCTCTGGGTCCCTCTGGGTCCCTCTGTGTCTTGTCCTGGTCGCCAGGGGGCCTCGCCCTAAGCCCCCAGGACATCATCTGAACTCATCTCACCTGCAAGTGCCCACCCCCAAGCCAGCCGTCAGGGAGGCTCCCAGGAACGGGGCGGGGACGCCATTCCTCCCGGGTCCCATGCAGCCGGCCTTTCCCGAAGCGCCCCTGGGGCTTTCCAGGTCTCTGTTCTCTGCGTGGCCCTCCTGTCACCAGCCATGCCGCTGGGTTCCTGGGGACCCACCTCCAGCCCAGGGATGTCCAGGCCCACGGCCTGCCCTCTGCTCCCTGGACGGCTCTATGGCTTAAATTCAGCCTCTGTCTGGGCCTGTCACATTCTTGTATCCAGCCCTGACCACTGTCCCCAGCTCCACGCCCAGCAGCACCTGTGCACACCCCACCTGTGCACACCTGGGCACCCCTCCACCTGTGCACACCTCCACCTGTGCACACCTGTGCACCCTTTCACCTGGGCACCCCTCCACCTGTGCACACCTCCACCTGTGCACACCTGTGCACCCCTCCACCTGTGCACACCTCCACCTGTGCACACCTGTGCACCCTTTCACCTGGGCACCCCTCCACCTGTGCACACCTCCATCTGTGCACACCTGTGCACCCCTTTACCTGGGCATCCCTCCATCTGTGCACACTCCACCTGTGCACACCCCACCTGGCACCCACAGATAACTCTGTTCCCAGGGCCCAACCCCCACCAGGATGCGCCCCCCCAAGGTTCCATCTCAGCCAACAGCTCCCCGGGCTCCGGCCCAAGCCCTGAGTCATGCCGGCCCCTCCTCCTGCCGCTCCCACAGCCCATCTGCTGGGAACCCCGTCAGCTCTGCTGTCAGAACAGACCGCAGCCCAACCCACCTGCCGCCACTCTGCTCGGCCCCCGCCTGTGCCCCCTGCATCACCAGAATAGGCTCCCCACCCCCCCGGCTCCCCGGGCCCCACAGTCTGCTCCTGCAGGAGCCAGGGCGCTGCTGCGAGGACCCAGCTGGTGACGTCACCATCTGCACCAGCCCACGGGGGGGGGGGATCTGCAGCCTGGCCCCGGACCCCTGCCACCTCGTGCCCCTCCACTGTACCTCGGAGACCCTCCACAGGGCCCCCGCTACACCAAGTTACCCTGAGAATGTCCACCCGGGGGCTGGCGTTGGAGACGCCCTCTGCCTGGATATACCTTATTGGTTAGGCTTCTCTGGATAAAAGTGACACAATCACCACTGACATTTTATATATGTTACTACTCATATATGAATATGTATAGTTTTATGCATGTGTCCACGTATGTTATTAACATGGTAGATAAAAACTGTCTACGTATTACGAGGTTACTGAATCAAACCCATCCTGATATCCACTCACTTCTGATATTTCCTGATTTGTAAGTCAAACAATCTCCTTTACTGTTTGTACCAGCTGTATTATTATTTGTTGTTGTTGTTGTTGTGTGTGTGTGTGTGTCTGGTATGTATAGCAGATTGGTTGGGCTTAATGGGAGCCAGTAGAGGTAGTTGGGTCATTTGCCTCTGGCTATTCCTCTCATGGAGGCAAAATGGTTGCAGCAGCTCCAGGTCTCATACTTATATTCCCAAGGTTCAAAAAGAAGAGTAACGTGGCTCATGTTCCAACATACGGTGCTTTGCCCAAGGTCATGCATGCACTTCATACCTGCATTTGGTGACTGGACAGAGGTCCAGAGGATCTGACCATTTCAGCCTGAGTTGGGATGTTCTGACTGGTCACCCTCTGTCCCAAGCCCCGTGGGTCAACTCAGGTTTTGCTGGACTGCAACTGAGATTCCTCTTGTCCTGCCCCCACTCCTGTTCCCGCCTCCTTCCTTCCACAGGTGTGGCTCCCTAAGCAATTGTGGGTTCACGGAACTCGGTCTGCTTGCAGAGAACCCACGCTGCCCCCACACAGCCTTCTTTTCCCCCCAGTTTGATTGAGGTACAATCTTGACAGTGAAAACTATGAGTGTTTCAGGGGCACAACTTGATGTTTTGATAGGTGTGCACACTGTGAAGTGATCACCCGGACTGAGTTAATTACCATCCATCCCCTAATGCGGTTCCTGGGTTCTGCTTTCCATTACAATTACAAAATACCTGAGAAAATCAACTTATAAAGAGGAAAGGTCGACTCTGGCTCATGGTCCCCTAGCTGCTTGGCCTGCTGGCTTTGGGCCTGTGGCAGCTCAGTACTTCACGGCAGGGGCACAGGATAGAGCAGGCTGCTCACCTCATGGCAGCCAGGAAGCAAAGAGAGAGACAGGAAGGGGCGGAGTCCCAACATCCCATGACTTCACTTCCTTCCACGAGGCCCCTAAAGATTCCACCCCCCCCAAAGAGCCCCAGGGGCTGGGGCTTCAACACACAGGCCGTGGGGACATCCCAGATCTGAATGACAGCATTACTGTTTTCCTTTCTGGGATGAGACCACTGAAGAGCGACCTCTTAGCAAATTCCGAGTTCCTGCTTCTGGGTAGTTCGTTACAGTCACCACCAGGCTGCATTTAGATGGCCAGAATGTGTCCATCCTGCAAGATGGAGACTCTGTGCCCCGTGACCAGTGTGGCCTCATCTTCCACTCTCTGTGCCTCAGGTCTGAGGGAGCTCGGTGCAGAGAGGTGGGGAGAGAAGAGGTGAGGAGGGAGGGGGAGGACAGTGTGGGGGAGGGGGAGGATGCTGCGGGGGAGGGGAGGGAGACGGCATCTCAGGACCCTTGGAAGCAGCAGCACCCACCGAGCCCTTCTTGGTGCTGTGAGGGCTCCTGGGTCCCTCACTGGCCCATCCCAGGGGCCTGGTGATGGGGTTAGACCTTTGAACTTGGACTTGGCATTTGCTGCCTCCTCTGCTCCTCACTGGGGACGGAGTGGACTCGGTTTCCCCGAGGCAGGAGGATGTTCAGAAGGCGGGAGTTGCCCAGGATTGGCTGACGTCATGGTCATCTGTGTGCGAATCAAGGTCGGAGTAGAGAAAGGGGAAGACGCTGGGGGTGGGGGCGTGTTATAGTTTGGATCTCGAATGTTCCCAAAGGCACGTGTGTTGAAGGATTTGTGCCCAGCCCCAGGTGCGCCTGGAGCCTTCGGGAGGTGGAGTCTAGTGGGAGGAAGTTAGGTCCCTGGGGTCATGCCCTTGAAGGGGGATATTGGGACCCTGGTCTCTTCCTCTGTCTCAATTTCTCTTTGCTTCTCAGCTGTGAACAGATCCCCTCCACCACATGCTCTTACCACCATGTTGTGCCACCTCACCCCAGGCCTCAAAGTGATCAGGCCAGCCTTGGATTGAAACCTTTGAAACCATGAGTCTAAATAAACCTTTCCTCTTTATAAGTTGATTATCTCCAGTATTTTGTTACAGCACCAGAAAGCTAACACCCCAGGTTAGCATCTGCTAGGTCCCCTTTCCCACTCATGCCTAGCATGCATTGAGTCACCGAAAGGAACCTGAATAACTGGTTCAGTGATTGTGCATAAGATGAACCGGGGGGCTCCCAGGGCGGGTCATCGAGGTCACATAGGCAAGATCAGCCATCCTAATAGGAGACTCCCCGAGTAGAGAAGCTTTGTGCAAGAAGAACCCAACTCTTTACAGTGAACATGGGAGATGATTCCCTGGGCCTCAGAGTTCTTTAGGACAATCTCTGCAAGACGACGGAACTTCTCTCCAGGGTCGGTGTCCTACGTCCACACCAAGATCTCCCACCGCAGGGATTCATCGTCCAGCAGCGAGACGCCTGTTCCAAAGTCCATCACCGAGTCCACACCCAGCCTGTGACTGAGCGCTCTGGGGACGCTGAGGCGGCCTGTTCCTGGGGACACTGAACTCCTCCCAGGAACAGCTTTGCCTCCCGCGTGCCCCCTGCCTGGGCGAGACCCTCTTGACCTAATATCTTCTCCTGCTTCTGTGGATTCCCCGGGGCTGATCCAAGGCAGGAGGCTCCAAGTCTGAGGTCCCTCTGGAGGCTCTGAGGGGGAGATCTGCTCGGGCCTCTCTCCAGTTTCCACGGCTGCCAGCCCCGCTGGGTGTCGCCTTGCGGTGTGACTCCGACTTCTCCCTCCATCTTCACACCGCCTTCCCCCTTTCTCCCGGGACCCACCCCAAGCCCAGATGGTCTCATCTTGCGATCCCGGGAGAAGCCTCGGCAGAGCACTCATTTCCAAATAAGGTCACGTTCACAGAACCCGGGATCTGGACTCGGGCACATCCACTTCCTCCTCACTTTGTCCTGGGGGACTTTTTCCGCCGTGAGTCTCTGGTGTGTGGAAATGTCGCTGTCTGTTTTTCAGAGACACCGACACAGACTCTTGGATGTGGATGTGGTTTTTACCTAAGCACAGTTGCCTATGCGGTTCTGCAGTCTGCCTGTGTCTTATCTCGGACACCTGAGCCTGCGCGTGTCGCATCTTGGACACGTTTTTCTCTTGTCTTGGATGAACCTCCAGGTCCAGGGATTCAAGGCCCCCCGGAATGTTTGGAAGAGTTGCGGAAAGTGTGTCTTCCTTTATTTATAATGATTTCTTTCCTTCTTTCTCTGAGTGCATCTTTGCTTCAGTTCAGATGTGAAGCCTGTGTGTGAAAGGCTTCGTCTCCAGCTGGGGAGGTGGTGGTGGTGGGGATTTTTAAGAAAATGAAAATTCCTGGTAGGAAGCTTTGGATCATCGGGGTGTGCCCTTGATGAGAATCATGGCACCCTGATCTTTGCCCTTCTCTCTTTCATGTCTGGTCATAAGGTGAATGGTTTGGCTACTCCATGGGCTCTCACCACGATGTGCTGCCTTCTCCTCCCCCTTTCTCTTCCAGAGAAAGCAATGGGCTCAACAGACCATGGATTGAAATCTCCAAAACCAGGAGCCAAAATAAACCTTTCGTCTTTATAAGTTGATGGGTCTCAGGTATCTGTTACAGTAACAGAAAGCTGACTAACATAATCTTTGTCTAGTTTTCGTAATGGTTGCTCAAAGGATGACAATGCACCTATGTAGTTTGTTCCAATTCTCTGCTTTTAACATAGGACCATTTCATAGGAAGTGGGAAGACCTCATTTCCATTTAGGTCCCTTTCCCCTTCCCACTTTCAAATGTCAGTCTTGAGTATCGGACGGCATTATGATTTGTGTTTCAATCATCAAACATGATTTATGAAACTCAGTAGGATAGTCTATTGTTTGCTGCCCACATTCCACCTCCTTCTCTTGTTCCACCTTCCTTCCTGATGTTCTAAGCCTCTTCATGGTTTCCTTCCTGGTTCAAGGACTTCCTTTAGCTAATCGCCAGGCACCGGTGAGTTTGCAATGCATTCTTCTGATTTTTATTTCATGTGAGAATGCCATTATTTCTTCTTCTTTCTGGAGGGATGGTTTCACTGAATATAGAATGAATGGTCCCTCTCAGACGCTGTGATTATTATCCGTAGAAGCCAGATTCGGTCTTTTTAAAAAATATTGTTCATAATGTTTTGAACGACCAACAATAAAAAAAAAATATATTGTTCATATCGGTACTTAACACGTTCTATCTTTGCTTTCGCTTCATAAACATATGTGGTATTTCTTTTTCCAGCCATTTGATTAGTTCTCAATATCAATTGATCTTCCTTTTTATCATTGGTCATATTTTCCTGCCCTTTTGAATGTTTGGTTATTTTTTTATATTTATTTATTTAGTTATTTTGGTACTGCAGATTGAATTCAGGGGCACCTAACCACTGAGCCAACATGCCCAGTCCTTTTTATTTTATTTATTTATTTTTGTTTTGAGACAGGGTCTCACTAAATTGCTTAAGGCCTCACGAAGTTGCCGAGGCTGCCTTTGGACTTGAGATCCTCCTGCCTCAGCCTCCCGAGCTGCTGGGATTATAGGCGTGCACCACCGTGCCTAGCTCGTCATTTTTTAATTGGATGCCAGACGTTGTGGATTTTACTTTATTGGAGTCCAGATGCTTTTGTATTATTATAAATTGTCTTGTGTTTTATTTTGGGATATAGTTAAGGAACTTAAGAGCATGTGGATACATTGGGGTCTTGTTTGATAAGATTTGTTGGGTAGGACCAGAGAGGTGTTTCATCGAGGGCCAGTTTCCCCTCACTCTGGGGGACAAGATCCGCTGGACACCTAACACGGTGTGAGTCAGGAGGACTTTCACTCCCGGCCGGGTGCGTGCGTGGATTCCTTGCATGGTCCTCTCATCTCCTTTCAGGTGGCTGACTCCTCTGGTCAGGTAAATCCCCTGCTCACACTCGCTGATCCATACCTGCAGACGACTCCCGGGGACATGAAGGTCCTTGAATCGGTCTCTCTCTCCGCTTCCCCACCTCGCTTCCTCCCAGCTGGTGCTCTGCGTCCTCCACGGAAAGACCCACTTGTCCAGGAGACAAAGGATGGCCCTGGGTTGCGTTTGGAACCAAGAAATCGGTTTTTAACTGGAACAAAAAGTGAGACCAGGGCAGACAGAGAACCATCATCCGTCTCAGGGCCCGGAGCTTATTTTAGGGAGAGAAAAGCCAGCTCTGGGGCCTTGGATTTCCTGGCTGCTGGGTCAGGAACTGAGGTAAGTGGATGAGGCTGGGGACACGGATCACACAGTGTTGCTGCCCGGGGAGATGGGGTGCAGAGGACAGAGCTGGGGCCCGAGCCAAGTGGCCATCCCAGAGCACCTGCCCTCAGCTGCATGTCACCCTTCAACCTCAGAGTTCCTCCAAGCAGCATCTGGTGGCTTCAGCATCAGAATCACCTGGGAGTTGGTGAACAAGGCAGAGTCCTGGGCCCCCGCAGGTCCCCTGTGTCACAGAACCTGGGGCCAGGCCTAGGAATCTCCGCGTGGGTCTGTCGTGTGCTGTGTTTTGATAACAGCTGGAGCTTAGCCAGGGCGCTTGGTGCTGTGAGAGAGCTAAGTCCCAGGCCTGAGGTCTCCCAGGGGACTAGCTGTATTCATTTCTCAGGGCCACCAGAGCGAAGAACCGTGGACCCGGCGACTTCAACGACAGAAACTTACAGTCTTACAACTCTGGAGGCCACGAGTCAGAGACCAAGGCCTGGTCAGTCTCTCCCGAGCCTCTGTATCAGTCAGCTTTCCGTCACTGTGACAGATAATCTGAGAAAAACAACTGAAAGGAGGAAAGCGTTGCTGGGGCTCAGGATTTCAGAGGTTTCCATCATTGGTTGGCCTCTCTTTCCCTGGGCCTGAGGGAAGGCAGAGAATCATGGTGTAAGAAGCGGGTGGCCATGAGGCCGCTCAGTTGGTGGCAGCCGAGAAGCAGCGTGTTAAGAAGGGCTGGGGAGAGGACAGACCCCTCCAGGGGGAGGCCCCACTTCCGAACACAGGAGACTTCAAGGAATGTTCTAGATCCACCCCTAGCAGCTTCTCTGCTTGGCTCGGAGACGGCCCTCTTCTCCCTGTGTGTGCGACTGTGACCTCTTCTCTTCCTGTGAGGACACCAGTCTTATTGGCCAGGGCTCCATCTTCATGACCTCACTTAGCTGCGGTCACCTCTGTAAATGGCCCGTCTCCTGACCCAGTTCCACCCTGAGGCCCCCCGAGGTGAGCCCTTCAACATTCGAATTTGGGCATCCGCCAGGGCCGGGGCCTGGACATGAGTGTGTATGTGCCCTGTCCCCCTGTGGAGGAGGGACGGCCAGCCATGGGTGACCACAGCATCCAGCACATACTCTGTGGACCGTTATGCAAAGGCAGGTAGGAACTCAGCTGTGTGGTCAGGGACCCCTCTGGAAGGAGAGAGAGAGAGAGGAGCCGGGGTCCGAGGACAAAGAAGGGCAGACGTTCCCACCTGGCCACAGCCGGAGGAGGGGCCTGACATCTTGACGCACTTCCCGGGACCTCTTCCAGGGCCTCGCAGACAACAGGTGCCTAATAATGGCACAGCTGTCAGTGATGCCCACGTTGGCGGCCTTCCCCCTCCTCGCTGAGTCAAGCTGCTTCCCCACATTTACAATGGATCGCCCACAGCCACCCCACGGAACAGCCTGGAAACTCAACAGAAAAGATGGGAACGTTTCCACGTGAAGGCAGAAGACGTGGTCTGAATCCAGCTGGGCGGCTGGTGGCTCTTTCAGTGTTTCCCTGGGCTTCCCAGCTAATTGGGATTTCACATCTGGTCGCCACCCCCCACTTCCTGTCCCCACCCCGGGAGTGATTCCGCCTCTGGCCTGACCCAGATCATCGGCGGAGATGAAGATTGGGTGTGCTCTCGGGTGATTAGAGGGAATCGCAGTCTGGCTCTGCTCCCTGACCCGAAGGGTCAGCCAGATTGTCCCTGGGGGGGTCACCTTCCCATCTTCACTCACTCGGAACAAAGGGAGGCCACAAAAATGCAAGCTCGTATCCCCTTCCTCGGGGACAGGACGGGCCCAGGGTCCAGTTGGCTTCCTGACCACGGACTGACCCCCGCTTCCCGGGCTCTGACCTGGCACCCGGCTCCTGCTGTCTGGTCCCCTTATGGCAGTGGCCCTTCTGCCCCTGGCTCTGAAGGGCTGGTGGCCAGGTCTCGGCTGGTCCGGGGAATGTGGCTCCACGGACCCTCAAGTGCCCCCGTTCTGGGTCTGGTCTCCTTGATGTGTTCCCTCCTCCAGCCTGAGGCCTTCCTGGCTCTGGGTCTGAGTCTGACATAACGGTGTCACCTCTAAGAATTGGTGGTGGGAGGGGCACCCGAAGGGCCCTTTCATCACCAGGGTGGCCATCCAGTCTCCAAGATGGCCCCACAGTGGTTCCTTCTCCCTGATAGTCTCAGCCATGGGAAGACCCCTCCCACCTGCTGTAACGGGATGGGTCTAGGAACAGGGAAAGATAGAGGACGTGATGGCTTGTCACCTCCAAGGTTAGGTACAGAAGATACCACGAGCCCTCAGGCCACCTGCTCTGGAGACCCAGCTGCCAAGCCATGAGCAGCCTCTGAAGAGCCTCCACAGTGAGGACCTGAGGCCTCCTGCTGACAGCTATTTGGCAAGTGGCTCACTCCGCCCCATCAAGACTTCAGACGCTGCGGGCCTGGTCGACAACTTGACCTCGACTTCACAAAAGATCCCGAACCAGAACTATCTGGATTCCCAACCCACGGAAACAGTGAGGCCGTAAATGGTGGCTGTCTTCCTCTGCTAGGTATTGGGGTGATTTGTTACGCAGCGAGCAATAGCTACTACACTCCTTTTAGTTCTTTTGGTTCTCAGAATGACTCTCTGCTCTACTTGTTTCCCTTGGGCAGGGAGGAAATGCTGGTATAGAGAGACCTGGAATCCCTGACTCCAGATGGCCCAGAAGAGCTCTGCCAAGGAATTCATGCTTGGGCATTTGCATCTGCTTAACCAGGAGCCTCACCAGATCTCTGGGCTTCGTATCCATTTACTACCACTCTGTCTTCAGCATGTTCCTCAGCTGAGGCCTTTGCTCTTCAGAATAAGCCCACCAGACTGGCCGAGGTGGCGCACGCCTATAATCCCAGCAGCTCGGGAGGCTGAGGCAGGAGGATCTCGAGTTCGAGACCAGCCTCAGAAACTTAGGGAGCTAAATTTTTAAAAATTGTAGAAAGGGCCTGGGGACGTGGCTCAGTGGTACAGTGCCCCTGTGTTGGATCCACAGTATGACAAAACAAACAAACAACAACTAAGCAAAATTAGCCAACAAGGGCTCATTCCCCCCATTTTGCAGATGGCCAAACACAGGCTTGGACAACTGTAGCTTGCTCAGGGTCTCACAGCGGCTATGAAGGGACGTCCCCGCCCAACTCAGCTGTATACTGCATAGGGTCATTGGAGGCTGGGACCCCACTGCCCTGGAGAGGTGTCCCTTCTGGGCCGGGGTGAAGGCTGAGGTGTTGCCCAAGGGAGTCCTGGTGGTCTTGGCTCTTCTCCCATCACCTCCAGGGCTGTGGGGTCCAGGGAAACCCTGAAACCTCCACCCCCTTCCCCTTTTCCAACTTCTTGGCCCACAGACGGCTTGCAGCCTAGGCAAGAGGACACTGTCACCTGCAGGACGGGGGTTTGCACAAGCAGCTGTTTACTCTGGTCTTGAATTTTAAATAGGTTTTAAAGTCCAACTTGGACCCTCAGCTCCTGGGATGCTTGTAACCATGGCAGCAGCTCACGGAGCCACAGCAAATATTTGCAGGAGAGAGAGTGAGTGGGGAGGAGAGAGAGAGAACCGGAGCCAGGGACAGAGGAGCGGGACTTTGCCCTGGGCACCTGCAGATTGCCAGGGGCTATCCCTGGGCTCCCAGGGGACACTCAGATGCTTCCAGTAACAATCTCCTCCTCTACTGGCGGCCGGGGCGGGGCAGGCAAGGGTGAGGAACGGGCCCCACTTCAGCCCTGTTCTCCCAGGTCTCTGTGCGAACCGGGCCCTCGGCCCAGCACATCCAGGGCCAGGCCCCAGGGCCGGCCTCCTGTTCCCCCACCGTCCATGCAAACGTAGACAGGCCCCCTCTTCCTCCTTGAAATGAAAAGGACGGTCCAAAGCTGCAGGCCACACTTCCGATGACCGCCCAAGGCCACACCAGGAGCAGGACTGGGCCCAGACCCCCGCTGCCGAGCTCTGCTGTCCTCTTAGGCCATCTGTCGCCAGCTGTGCAGTGGTGAAGATGATCACCAGGCGCTTCCCTGGGGACACGCGGGGGCTTAACTGCAATCTGGGTCAGGGCCCGCGGTGTGCCAGACACAGGCACAGTACTGGCCCAGTCTCCATAGAGAGAGGACGGGGAAGCAGAGCCCTGGGTTCCCAGCTGCTTGGAAGAGGCTCAGAAAGAAGCCCAAGGAAGGACCCTGGCTCTCCAGAGGGGTTAACCGGTCCCTGCACACACCTTGATTTGTAAATAGGCCACATTCTGCATTTATTTTAAAATCCCATCTGGGGGGGGGGGGAGGTGGCATCTTATCAGTAAGAGAATGAGGCGGGCGAAGGAGCGGGCAGAACATTCTGCTTGAGACATGAGTGGAGTCCCTGCTGGGCCAGAAGTCCAGGGCCTCCGTCTCCACCCCGTGAACAGGTGATCTCCAGGCCCGGGCCTGCGCCCAGCTGGGAGTGAGTCAGAAACTCTCCTGGGAGGCATCTCCACCCCGCCTTTGCTCCAGGGGAAGCTCGCCTCGATTGACTTGTTCCACGAGGACAGGTCCCAAGAGATGACCCAAGCCTGGGAGTCGGGAGGCGGCAGAGCACAGGATGATGGCACTTTGGCCTCACCCCTCGGCACCCAGGCCCCATGGAGACCTGATCTCCATCCAGGACCAAGTGACCCAGGAGCTCATGATGAGTGGGATGTCCTGCCGTCCAGTGCCGTGGCTGGATTCCTCAGCTGGCCCCCAACTAGTGATCAGAAGCCACAATGAATGAAAAAAGTCTAGTTCCTCCAAGTTCAAAGCCAGGGTTGTTTTGTATGAGCGCCCTCCAAGGTCCATGATGATTGAAGGCTTGGTCCACTGAACGGTGCTTTGGGGAGGTGCTGTGGACCTTTAAGAGGTGGAGTCTTATGGGAGGTCCTTAGGTCATTGGAGGAGAGTCCTTGAAAGAGACTGTGGGGCCCCACCCATCTTTTATCTCTCTCTTTTCTGTTTTGGTTCAAGATGGTGACCATTTGCTCCTACACAAGCTCCTGCCATGATATGCTGTCCTCACCAGTGGCCAAATGGTGCCACCCAATCTCAAACTTGAACCTTGAACATTGAGCTACCCAAACCTTTTGTCTTCATAAGCTTAGTTGCCTCGGGTTTTTTCCTTGTAGTCATGCATAGCTAACCCATATTCATACCGTCGGGAATAGAAAGATAGCATACCATACTAACCACAATAAAGCTGGAGTGGTTATATTAACATAGAATTCGATTTCAGGGCAAAAAAAATTAGTAGAGATAACGAGGGCATTTCATAATGATAAAAAAAACCCCTATCAGTTCATCAAGGGAATGTAGCAATCCTAATTATTGATGCACCTAGTAAGAGAGCTTCTGAAGCAAACACTGGAGGAGAGAAGCTGTGGACTAGAAAAAAGTGTCAAAAGGCATATAATTACCAAATAATAAGTTTCCAGAGTCCAAAGAACTCCTACTAATCAATAAGAAAAAGATAACCCAAAGGCAAATATAAAGAGTTATTTATAGAAGAGGAAACATGAATGTCCACAAACAGGAAAAGATGCTCAGCAGCATTAGTAAACAGGGAACTGCCAACTAAAATCAAATTAAATGCCATTTTATTCCTACCATGTTGATTAAAAAAATAATTACAAGTTTGCATAGACCCCGAATTGGTGGGGATAAGGGCTTGTAAAAATGAAAACAAGCTACAACCTCTTTGGAACCCTATTTGCTGTGACCTCATGTGTTAAGTTGCTAGGGATACTGTAAAAAACCCCACAGACTAGGTGACTTCAACAAAGAAATTTATTGTCTCACAGTTCCAGAAGCCAGAAGTCCAAAATCAAGGTGTTGGTAGGGGTGTTTCCTTCAGAGGGCTGGGAAAGAGAATCTGTTCCAGGCATCTCTCCTGACTTCTGGTAGCCTCAGGCAAGGGTTTGTAGATGGTGTTTCTCTTTGCATCTTCTATCCTCTTCCCCTCTCTATATGTCTGTCTCTGTGCCCAAATTTCCCTTTTTAATTAGTTCCCAAATCAGATTAGATGGGGGCTCACCCTAATGACCTCATTTTAATTTCACCATCTGCAAAGATCCTGTCTTAGTCTGTTTTCTGTTGCTATAACAGAATACTTGAGACTGGATAATGTATAAAGAAAAAAAAGTTTTTGTCTCACAGTTCTGGAGGCTGAGAAGTCCAAGAACAAGGGGCTTGTATTGCATCATCCCGTGACAGAAAAGCAGAAGCGCAGGCAAGTGTGTACACCAGAGCTCACTTTTATAACAAAGCCACTTTGGAAAAACTATAAAGCACTTCCTGAGAGCATCCTTAATCCCTTCATGAGGCTCCACCTTCATGACCGAAACACCTGATATTAGAGTTCACCTCCCTTCACTATTGTACTTTATTGGATGTTAAAGTTCTAAGGCTGGAATTTTGGAGGACAGATTCCAACCTCTGCAGTGTAGCAGATTCTATTTCCAAATAAGGTCATATTCCCAGGTCCAGAGGTTCAGGGCTTCAAGATTCAACCCAGAACACCTGGTAAATGTGTGTGGATATGCTTATAATTTTCAGTCCAGTTGTTGCATTATTAGGCTCTGGTCCTGGAGAAAACATGGCCCTTATAGATACGTGCTATTCACCATTTCATTAGAACAGATTGACAAATGTGGTAAATGCATCAGCCGAGAGAAATCTCAAAAGACATCATAAGGAGTTTAATAAGGCTAGGGGGCTGGGGATATAGCTCAGTTGGTAGAGCGCTTGCCTCGCATGCACAAGGCCCTGGGTTCAATCCCCAGCACCCCCCCACACACACACACACACAAAGATCTTTGTTCAGATATCACCTTCTGCACAAGAGCTTCTCCCTCTCCCCACCTTAAATTGTGGGAACCCCCCCCCCACAACCAAGTACTTCCAACAGCACAAAGTAGGCACTAAACAAATACTGCTGAAGTGGAGTGGTCGGTAGGCCATTGTCCATTTACGATTATTCTTTCAATGGTGTCTGCGCTTGACACCTGGCCTGTTGTAGGTAGGAGGTCTCTGACAGAATATTCTTGAAAGAAAATAGGTGTGATACTCCCTGCAAGGCCTGGGTCCCCAGCTGAGATGCAGACCCTCACAATCTCTGCAGCCCCCTAAGCATGGAGAGCCAGGGTTTGACTGCCTTGTTCCCCCAGGACGCGGTCACTTGTGTCTGATGCCGGGTGACAAGGAAATGTGGATCTCCCACCCCAAGCTTCAGTCTTGTGAGCTCTATTTCTGCTTGAACAGGGGTTTTAAAGGTGCTTAGGAATATTTGCGCTGACAACGACAGAGAGCCGCACTGCTTTGTAGAGGGAGATAAAACCATCGGGTAAATTTGCCTGGTGCTTCTTTGAGACAACAATGGGAAACCATCAGCCGGTCAAGGCCAAAGCCGCAAAACCGAAGCAACGTAGGAGCCTGCGCAGTCCTGGCTTGGATGTGTGGAGATTTCTGGAACATTCGAATCGCTCAAAGTCCAGGCCTTGCAGGGTCCTCTGGCTCATCTGTGAGCCACCAGGGCTGGGCTCAAAGGCTCACTTTCTCTGGTCTTCGTAGAGCAGGGGGTCATTAGAGAAGTCACTGCCCCAGGACCAGCCAGGTAAAAGCCTTCTGAGGTCACCATGAGCCGGATGGGGGACTTGACCGCCCGGCTCTGGGCCTGGTCTCTGTGAGATGGGGAGAACCTGTCATCCTCGCCAACACGGCACAAGTAGGACCCACAACTGCACACGGAGTTGCGTGGCTGGTGCAGGAGCTGGTTTCCACCAGGAGGAGCATTCACCTGCGTGAGGAGGAGCACAGTGGTTTGCTCTCAAATGGTAGGAGGCTGGGATTGCCTGGGGGGGGCAGGAAGGATCATTGGAACCCCAATTTTTTTCTACTGCCCTGACCTCTCCCTAAATCCAATTGCCTGGTTGATAGATCCACTAAAATGTGTTCTCAAACTTATGTCCAAAGCAGAACCCTCATGTCCCCCACTGCACCCGAAACTCGCCCCTCTGTCTCTATCTATCTGACCACCAGCTTTGAAACCACATTTTTTTCTTTTAAAAATTGATATGATTTGCATGCCATAAAATTCACCCTTAAAGCATATAATTCAGTGTTTTTTTTAGAAGATGCACAATCAATTTGAGAACATTTTTATTACCCCGGAAGGAAACTCCAAACCCATTGGTAGTTCCTCCTCATTTTGCTCTAATACCACACCCATCCTCAGGCCCTGGCAACCACTCATCTATCTCCTGTCTCCATAGATTTGCTACTCAGGAAGTTTTGCATAAGAGTAACCATACTATATGTGGCCCTTTGTGATGGGCTTTTGTCGCCTGGCATAGGGTTTTCATGGTTCATCCATATAGTAGTAGGTCTCTGATTTCATTTTCACTGCAGAATAATATTCCATTGAATGGATATACCACAAAATTTAGTTACTCATTCATCAGTTGATCAACTAGTCTACTTTCTCTGCTCTCTCAAGACATTTTGGGACTAGCAAGAAAGTCACTGATATTGGTTTTACCAACCTAGACCAGAAGTTTAGAGAGTTGGGATGAGACCCCCTTCTTAAAGTAACCCTGGGTCTTCTGTCTCATCCTGGGCCCATCTGTAGCTCTCAGGTCAAGTCCTGTGTCTTGATCACATTTTAGCATAAGCTATGGGTGATGGTAGGTTCAGGGGGTGACTCTTATCCCATGCCCTCTGGTGATGCCCTAGTCAAGGTGGATGCCTTCTCCAGGTTGCTGAGGGGAAAGATCTGGCCCTGTGCAAAGACATGGGCTGACAGGGCGGTCGTCCAGGAAAAAGCAGCTCTGGTGGAGGATATTGAGTTTCGCCCTCCTAAAAGCAGAGCGCTCCCTCCCTCTAATCCCACAACCTGCCTTTATGGCTCCTGCTCCTGAGGCCACCTCTGCCTCTTTCACCAAGAGCAGCAAAAGATCTTGATCCTCAGGGTCATGGGGGAGACATCTGGAGGTGCCTCTGTGGCACTGCCCAGGAGGCCAAATCAACCTCGGAGACGGGGGAGTCCTCTAACTGCAATGGCACTGATTGGAGGTCTCCCTTAGAGCAGCCCCCAAAGAAGAAAAAGAGCCAGCCTGGATACGGGGGAGAAACATTGAACCAGAGGGCGACCAGTGGACCCAATCAGAAATCCAAAATTCACTCAAAGAGTTTATCTGAAGCCAGCCAGGCACAGAGGGGCCCGCCTGTGATCCCAGCGTCTCGGGAGGCTGAGGCAGGAGGATCTCAAGTTCAAAGCCAGCCTCAGCAATGGCAAGGTGCTAAGCCACTCAGTGAGGCCCTGTCTCTAAATAAAATACAAAATAGGGCTGGGGAGGTGGCTCCCTGGTGAAGAGCCCTGGAGTTCAATCCCCAGTACCAAAAATAAAATAAATAAAAAGAGTTTACGCAAAGTCAGATGAAAGAGCTGACGTTTGCACCCATACGGTACACCTGAACTAAATTAAGTATCCGTGGTCATATGTCAATAGGCAAAACCTTACGGCTTTCATTGATACGGAGGCTCAAATCACATTTACAAAGGGGGATCTTGATAAATTTAAGATGCACTCTGTGATCTTAGGGAAGTTATTGAACGTAAGAGAGGAGACACCACGGTCACTCGTGACCTGCCTGGACCCCCTCCTGTCACGGTGCCTGTTGTCCTAAGATGTTCCACAGTGGGCATGGCAGCTCTGACCCCGTGATTAACACATTAACATTAAATTAAATCCTTGGCACTTATAAATTGGCTTGGAAAAAAAAAATAGGACTCCATGGGCCTTCCCCCAGTTCCAATAGTTAATACGGCCCAATCTAAATTAAAGCCGGGACCGTAAGGATGGCCATTCATTATCCAAGACCCCATTTAGTGAAGGGGTGATCATCTCCACTGTTTCTCGATTAACAGTCCAATTGGGTCTGTTCTTAAAAGTTGGAAAGAATGACCGGGCACCTCGCCGTGAGTTACTGCAAGCCTCAAGCCTCCGTTGTCCAGTGTGATTGAAACTTGAAATGACTCCATTCAATCAGCAACTGGCGAAGGTTTTGCCGTTGTAAATCTGACTAAATGTGTTCTGTTTGGTGCATGTTTTGACATCCTGTCATCTGGAGCCTGCCTTTACCTGGATGGGACACAATACACTTTTACCTGGATACCCTCAGGGTACTTGAAGAACTTCGCCATTACATGTCGGTTCCCAGGAGCTTGGGTGTGATGTCACACCAAGGAGATGCATCCAACACTCATGCACAGGGGAGTTTGCAGGAAAGGAATGGAGTGTCACTTTATCACAAGTGTAAGGTCTTGCAGCCTTCACAAGTTCCTAAAAATTATGTGGCCACTCTGTCCCCGACGCGGTCAACAAAGAGCTGCTGTCCTTCTCAGCATCTGCAATGTCAGGATGATTTTTGTCTTCAAGTCCATTTTGCCTGTCATTAGCATAAGTCACTCAGCTCTCTTCCAGTTACAGTTTGAGTGACACGTGGACTCCTTTCCCGGTATGTTCAACCTGTTTGTATCGTTGAAGCTGAATCGTGTCATGTGTGGATGGTATACAGTTGGATCCATTTTTAAGCCTCTTCTTTCCAACTCTGCCTTTTAATTGGAGTGTTTAAGAGACATTTGATTACTGATAATGTAGGTGTCGCGGTTTAGATAAGTGGTGTCGCCCCAAAGCTCGTGTGTGAGACAATGCAAGAAGGTTCCCAGGTGACATGACTAGATCATAAGAATTGGAATCTCATGGGTGGATTAATCCACTGATATGGTTTCACCGGGTGGTAATTGTAGGCAGGTAGGAGGTGGCTAAAGGAAGTAGGTCACTGGGGTGTGCCTTTGGAGTTTACTTGTCCCTGGGGTGTGGGCTTGCTTTCTCATTCCCATGTCCTGAACTGTCCTCCTCTGCCATACCCTTCCGCCATATTGTTCTGCCCCACCTTGGGCCCAGAGCTATGGATTCAGCCATTGATGGACTGAGAACTTTGAAACCATGAGCCAAAATAAAAATTTTCCTCCTCTAGGTTCTTGTGAGGTCTTTTGGTTCCAGCAATGAAAAAAGCTGACTAAAACAGTAGGGATTATGTTGGCCATTTGGTATGTTTATTAATTCCTTTATTCCTCCACTACTACCTCTGTTTATATTTAATGGATATTTGGAGGTGTGGTATTTTAATTTCCCTCTTGCTTCTTCTTACATTCTTTTGAGTTATTTTCCGAGTGGTTGCCTATGCGCTACAATTAGCAACTTAATTTATAACAATGCAGCTCAGATTAATACCAATTTAATAATAATAATTCCAAAAATGTGCTTTTACACAGCTCTGTTCTCTCCCCACTCTCTTGTTCTATTATTACCAAATTATATGTTTATGTGTCGATGTCCATCAGTGCAACTTTACAATTGCCTTACGCAGTTGACTTTGAAATCAGAAAGGAAAAAGAGCTACACACCCAGTTACATTCATGCTGTCTTTTGTAATTCCCTGTCTCGTTACGTTTACCCGGGCTCTTTATTTCTTCATGTAGGATTGAGTTATTGTCTGTGTCCTTTCATCCCCTCCTGAAGGACTGCCCCTAGGATTTCTTGCTGGGCAGGTCTGCTAGTGTTAAATGGTCAGATTTTTAAAAAAAAAATTTTTATTTAGAAATGTCTTAATTTTGCCTTTATTTTTTGAAAGGTAAGTTTTGCTAGATAAAGAATTCTCGGGCAATATTTTTTTTTTTCCTTCAGCACTTTGAATATGTCATTGCTCTGCCTGGTGGTTTGCACAGATGTGGATGGGAGCTCAGCTGTAAATCTTATTAAGGATCTCCTGGACGTGATGAGTCTCCTCTCTCTTGCTGCTTTCAAGATTTCCTGTCTTTGATTTTTGACAGTTTGATTATGATGTTCCTAGGTGTGGATCTCTGAGTTTATCCTACTTGTTAAGCTTTGTAAAATCTCACATTTGATTTCCCTCTTCCAAATCTCAGAAAATCAGCGATTCTTGGCAACTCTACATCCCGAATCCTTTCACTTTTTTCCATCTCCTCGTCCTGCCCTGACCCACACCTTCCTCACCTTCCTCCTGGCCTGGGACAGCAGCCTCCCTACATCATCTCCCTACAACCCTCTCCATTCATTCTCCACCCACCAGGAAAAGAAGTGTTCTGCAAACATTGATCAGATCGCCACGCTCCTCTGCTTACAACCTCAGAGCTCTCCATTTCATTTTGCATTAAGCTCTGAACTCAGTCCCTCACCGTCTGGCCCTGCTGGCTTTCCATCCCCTTCCATCCCTTCTTCCCGGCCAAGCTCAGCCCAATCTAGGGTCTTCACAGTGCTGTTTCCTCCGTCCTGGGGGAAAGGGGGTTCATCCAAGGTTGGCTCCCTCTCTTCAATCAAATTCTAGCCTAAATGTGACCCAGGAAGTAGTTCCCCACTTACTCCGTAACTCATCACCTGCATTTTTCTTATTTATATATTTGCCTCTTATCTACAGATAGATTCCCACTGGAACCGACCTCCATTTAAACTAATTTGATTACTTACTACTAAAAGAGTAGAGGCTAGAAGAGTGGCCAAAGTACACAGTAGCACCTAAAATACTTGTTGAGCCAGGTGTACTAGTGCATGCCTGTAATCCCAGTGACTCGGAAGGCTGGGACAGGAGGATCGAAAGTTTGAGGCCAACCTCAGCAATTTAGCGAGGACCTAAGCAACTTAGTGGGATCCTGTCTCAAAATTTAAAAAAAAAAAAAAAAAATCAAAAGAGCTGGGAGTGTAGCTCAGGGGTAAATTGCCCCTGAGTTAAATCCCCAGTACTCCAAAAATAAAATAGATAAAATAAAATACTTGTTGACAGAATAATGGTAATACCTATGCCCAACAGGGAGATGTCATTTATTTCCAAGGTCTTCCATATAGTGAGAGCTGCACGGAGACCTGGGAGGTAATGAAGGTTCCAAACCTGCCTCCCCCAGCAGCAGAGACCTGGTCCCCGACTGCCTTTGTTTCAGCTGCATTTTTATCACTTTTCAATTCATTAATCATTGATCATTCAGCTACGGTTTCCATGGCAATCCTTACCCAACCAGAATATTCTATCATCCAGGACACTATCTACTCCACCCTTATTGGAGAACCCAGGAAACTAACAAGGTGTTTTCTGGCCTCAAGCTAAGGGTAAGGTCCTCAGTGGGGAAACTAAGGCCAGGGGTGTCCTTCAGATGGGGGGTTCAAGTCATAAGGAGCCCCCTGGTTTGAATGAATGGCTCGTTTTGGTCAGGCAGGTCAACATCGCAGAGGAGCAGTGTGCAGCTGAGCCGTGGCTCCTGTGTCTTCAGATCAGGTTAGCAAGGAGCATTTTGGTCCCATGCTTTGGGCTCGAAGCTCCCCCAGCTGCAGGGAGGAAGTTATCTGAATCACCAGGGGTTCCCAGGGTCTGCTCTAGCAAGAGGCAGTG
This sequence comes from Ictidomys tridecemlineatus, assembly GCF_052094955.1. Taxonomy (NCBI): domain Eukaryota; kingdom Metazoa; phylum Chordata; class Mammalia; order Rodentia; family Sciuridae; genus Ictidomys; species Ictidomys tridecemlineatus. The sequence continues at coordinate 109,889,170 of NC_135486.1, read as the reverse complement.
TCGAGGATGGGGTGGGTCAGCTCCGCACCTGGCATGTGCACAAAATGAGGAAACCCTTCGTCCCCTTCCCAGAGCCACCTGGGATTTTCATCAAGGGAATTTGTAATAAACTGCTCTCCACGTGGCCTCGCGTGGTGGGCTCCAAAGACCCCTGAGCCAAAGGCATGTGTCCTAATTTCACCTTTTCCCAACTCTAAGAGGGTTTAGTTCCTGCGAGAATCTTCACAATGCCGAAGACGGACTCCAGGGACCTTGGTGAACCCCTGGTCTTGGCTTCAGAGGTGACTTTCCTGTTGAGCCTTGGTATCAAGCACATCCTGTCAGGTGGCCCCCAGATTAGACTCTTGGGTAGAGACAAACCAAGATAGATTCTGTAGCTGCTTAATATAAAAATGGAGGGCTGGGGATGTGGCTCAGTGGTACCGCACCTGCCTGGCATGGGAGAGGCACTGGGTTCAATCGCCAGTACTGCCAACAAAAAAGACAGAAGTGGCCAGTGGTGACAGAAATGGGGAAACTATCAAGGCCCCCGATCAGGGCCAGGTGGGAACAGAGGGGGCGAGGGGTGGAAGCAGGGGGGCTGGGTTCCTCAGAACCAAGGAGCAGAAGGCAGAGGTGAGTGGAAGTGGGTGGTGGAAGGAAGGGCCTTCAGAGTCACAGGCCGGCTGTGCCCCTGGGTCTGCCCTTCACTGGCTGCAGACTCCAATTGCAGCTTTAATTGTTCTGTGAGTTCACCTGCAAGGGGTAGCCTTTCAGGGGTTTGTTAAATGAATTCAAGGAGATGCTAAGTGGATTAAATGGGATGCTAAATAGATCTGTGGGGCACCTGCACAGATTAGGCACTGAGCAGAATGTCACCTGGAGGCAACTCAGGGTCTCCTTGCTGAGCTCGATGGTGGATCCTCAGGTTGAGAAGAGAGTGATGGCCTGGGGACACAAAGCCTGCTGGGCATACACAGCCTGGCACTGGGCAAGGAGGGGCAGACCTGGGCTAAACCCTCCCGCAGGCCCACAGTGTGCCCTCAGGGTGCCCCCCTTCCCCCACAAGCCTCAGCAGCTGTGCTCTGCACCCCCCTCCTACCCTTGGCCTGACAGGGAACACAAAGCCCAAAGCGTCTTCCAGTGCATTTTAATCAAAATTCCATCATGAAGAGAGTTCTCGTGGCATACAATGTCAGGATGAGCACGTCAACTTGGTCCTACAAATGGAATTCCACAGATTTGCACTTCAAACAGGTATGAAAAATAAAATATATAATATTTAGCTTTGTAAATTTCCCCACTTAATCACTTTCCCTTTAAAATAAGTTACAATGTGTTAAGCAGCCTGGAGTCACTAGCAGTATCAAATGACACCCATTTCCCTCACAGTTCTGGGGAAACAGTAGATGGGCCCATGAATCGCTCACAGGACCCACGAGGATGAGGACAAGCACGCGCCTCGCAGGGCAGGACACCAGGAGTGGGAGCCTCCTAATGGCTGTTCTCTTCTACTGGGAAAAAATAAATCCCCCAAGCCACAGGGATGGTTGTAAAAGCTGCAGATGAACTTTGGCACCACATGAGAAGAGAGGCCTTTCAAAGCCACTGAGCGATGATTCAGTCAGGGATGATTCAGTCAAAGCGGGGTTTGAGGAAGAGGTGGCAGAGGGGGAGGGGTCAGCTGTCACCACCCTCCTCCATTCTGGAGCCAGGACGCCCCCTCTGCTTGGGAGAAGGCAGGCTTCATGGTGGCAGCTGCCCCTGCAGGCTTGAGACTCCTCAGACAGGGACTCACAATGCTGTCACCAGCAGGGGTGCACTCCACACAAGGGATGGGGGATGGCTGCACAGCTATTAAAGGGGACAGACAACAAGGACACCAGGGACCCAAGGGGCAGGCAAGGCTGGGCAGCGCCAGCACTTACGGGGACTCTGGAGAAGGGCTTGTGGACCTCGCCCCTGGCGGGGAGTCAGCTCTTTGCCCACATGCGGCTCAGGCTTCTTCCCAGGGGACTCCAGTATGACCCCCAAAACAACAAAGTCTTAGGGAGGAACAAACATGCTAGTGACAAATGCTGCCACCCAGCCTCCGTCTCGAAATCCTCCAGGAATGGGCTTTGGGGTCCTGCCCACGAGGGCAGGAGGTTTGACACAGTTTGGCTGGGGAGTAACTGGCCCTGAACTCCCCACAGGGACAGCCTGGTCCCCTCCTGATCGGGGAGAAGGTGGCTACAAGTCCAGGAGGCGTTCCTCACAGGTCTCCACGGGCCACTTGGAAGCTCCTCCAAACACATCGACGTTGTTGTCCACCCAGGGGATGATGTTGCCTGGCATGTTCGTGGAACAGTTGGCGATGTTGACGATTTCTTGTGCGCGAAGGACGCGGTCCCATATGTTGAACTGGCTGAGCTCCCCCACGAACGCCTGTGTGGCATCGAACCTGCCCCCCACAGTGTCCTGGGAAAGGACATCCACATCAGGGGGCGTGCACATGCAAACTCGGCTGCTCACTCTCCAGGGACACTGGTGGGAGGAGCACCCCCACACCCCTCCACCTGCCAATCACACCCAGACCCAGACTGTATGGGTCCTCGGGTTCCAGGGCACATCAGGCCTGGAGACAGATTTCCTCAAAGCACCCATTTTATATGGGGAAAACTGAGGCCAGAAAGGAGACACCTGCCTCAAGCTGGGAGAGTGGCTGGGCCTCCAGACTCCCAGCCCTCAGGGGACAGGCAGTGGAGGAACTGAGGGGGGAAGGGGGCCAAGGAGGGCCCAGCCTCCAAGCCCCACCCAGCGCCTTCCACTGTCCTCACACCTTAACACAGGCTGGCAGGGTGAGTCTCCTCTGCCCCCAGCCAGCCACTGCTCCCCTCACCTGGATGGCAAGTTCCTCGGAGACTCGAGGTCTCCCTGTCCCCTCCCCATCCCCCTGCAGGCTGCAATCCCCCAGCATTTCCCAAGTGCCCCTGCTGGGGCCAGGGCCAGACCCTGGGCAAGTTGCTCCTGGATTCCAGCTGCAGCATCCTGTGCCAGCCAAGGCCAAGTGCTCACGGAATGCCTCTCCGCCCCAGAAGGAAGCTGGACCCGAATCCCAAGATGCACTGTGACCACAGGGACACTCCTGCCCCTGGGTCAGAACCCACCACACCAACCTGGTCCCTGCCAGTGCTGGCTATGTCCCCATGCCTGCCCTGAGACAGCATGAGCCAGCCTGTCAGGGACCTCACTGTCCTTCAGGCCACAGTGGCCAGGTCTGTGGGGCAGACAGCTCGGGTGGGCAGCTTGCGGGAAGCCTGTGCTGCTGGCCTGGCATCCCCACCTTGCAGCATCCAGGGAAGGCACCCACCTGCTCCTGCCCAAGGATCAGCACACCCCCTGGCTTGATGGGGTGCCAGGGGGCCAGGTTCTCCCCAGTGCCAAGCTTCTCTCCATCCTGGAAAGCTTCCCACATGCCATCCCGTGTCGTCCAGGTGATACATATGTGGTGCCACTTGCCGTCGCTGACAAATAAGGGCAGCTGTGCAACCTGTGGGTGGCAACGCACAGTGAGGACTGCTGGGCTCTGATCTGCAGGGACACCCCCGGGCAGGTAAGGCAGGTACCTGGGTGTCCCAGGGCCATCGCTTCTCCCTTTCCCCTGGTCCTGCTGGACTTCCCAACAGGTGGTGACACTCCTGACACTCACACACAGATGGAGGCAGAGGGCAGCCTGGGCACAAGCCCCTGCTGTGACAAGGACACTCTTGGCTTGACTGAGGGCCCACCGTCCCATGCAAGCTCTGAGCTCTAGGTGCAGAGCCCAAGGGAGTCAGCCCCTCCCCCTCCCCCCATCCCCCAGCCAACTTGGGAAAATAGTCAGAACTGGGATCTTCTCTCAGGCAGAGTCCCGGACCCCCCAGGTGGCACTCAGGGATCTGAGCGTGCTAGGGGGAGCGGTGTGGGTGCCACGTCCTGGGTCCTGCCTGTGCAGAGGGCTAGAAGCCTCTGAGTGTGTGCAGGGAGGGGCGGGAGCACGTGTGGGGGCGTGAACAGGCTCCAGCCACCTGTGAAAGCCACCCAAGGCAGGCTGTGCACCGCCCTGTTGTTACTGCTGGTCTCCTAGCAACCTCAAGCCTCCCTCCCGGAATTAGATGTTTATAAGAGGTCTAAATACAGAGGAAAACAAGGCCCTCAGGCCTGCAGTGTCCTGGGGTGTTATTTAGAGCAATTAATCCTTGGCTCAGGGAAGAGTACTACCAACTTAAACAAAGTCTACCTGGGGCACTTCAGGGAAGACCACAAAGCCAGGGGTTTGGCTCCCTCCCCCTCCAGTTCTGGAGTGGCTTTAGCAGCCAGGGAGTGAATACAGCCATCAAATGCTCAGATGCACCCAGGAGGAGGAGGAGGAGGCGCATTTGTTGAGTATGACCTTAGAAGGAAAGTTTGGCATTGGGGCTGCAGGCAGGTCCCAGTGGGCCCCACCCCTCTTTCAAGGAAACCTCATTTCTAAATGCCTATTAAAGAGGAGCAATTGCTTTGAAAGAAGAAAGACTATGGGTCCAGAGAACAGATGGGCAGTTGGCATGGGCTGGGGCAAGAGCTGACTATGAAGGAAATGAGGAAATCGGGGTGATGATGCGTTACATTAAACATACTTGCTGTTTTATATGTGTACAAACATGAACTGCTCATGTGTTTATATCAGATGTATATTATTTTTGTGGTTGTGGTTACACAACTGAATGCATTTATCAAAACTGGCCAAAACATACATTAAAAAGTGTAAATTTCATCATATGCAAATTATTTCAATAAGCCTGATCTCTCAAAAAGGCATGCCCAGAGCAGCCATCACCCTCAGACGCGCACACGTGCCCTCTGCCAGAACACTGGTGCGAGTCGGCCAGGCTGTCCCTGCATGCAGATCTGCTCTCTGCTCCTCCCACTCCCTTGGTGACTGGACTCTCTGCTGCCTCTTGGCCAGACTCACAGCTTGGATCACCACCAGCAGCAGCTGCCCCAAGGCTTGCCTGGCTGCCACCCCTCAGAAGGGACTGACTCAGTGCAGAGCTGTCCCTATGAGGAGGACCGCTCTGCCGATGCAGGCCTGTGGCCCCTGCTCTGTGGATGAAGGCAAGTGTGGTAGGCTGGGATCTGGACAATGTGGTAAAGGCTGGTCGGTGATGACACCCTCCAGATGTCCACCTCCCTCAACACCTGGATCCGCTGCCTGAGAGGTGGGGAGTGCGAGCAGGCCTACCTTGTCATTGATGAGCAGCTCGATGGGGTTGTTACCCCACTCGATCAGCACGATCTCATTGGCCTGCCCGGGCACAGCGTAGGAGAACGGGGTGCCGATGCCCGGCGAGGCACTGGACCGCAGCCACAGGCAGATGGTGAAGGCATACAGCTCGGGCAATGTCTTCTTGATCTTGCCATACAGGTAGTTTGTCCGGAGAGGAAGGGAGACTTTGAATGCATCTGGTGACTTAAATGCACTGTTGCCTGGGTGGAGAGAGGAGAAGCCACAGCAAGTTAGACCACCCTCCTCCAGCCTGGGCAGGGGAGTCTCTCGGGGACCTCATGCAGGCAGCCCCTAGAATGACTGGCTACCTGTCACATGTTGGTCTTGTTCCAAGTGCTAAAGTCCAGCAGCCAGAGAGACAGTGCTTGCCCTCATGGAGGGATGGGGAAGACAGACAAGGACCCAGCAGCAAGCGAAGAGGGAAATCGGGCAGCTATTCCAGCTATGAGTGGCTGATATGGCCAGCAAAGGATGGTGACCTCAGGGCATGGAAAGGTCTGCCACCAACAAGGACTACCCCATAAGTACCAGCCAGTACAAGGCCCAGGAAGGCCCAGGAAAGGGGAAAAAGAATCTCCTGTGAGCAACGCACTGGACCCGGTAGAGAATTCTGCTTGTCTTTTAGGATAGGAGAAGAGGTCTATTTAAATCCAAAGGGGAAGCTCGGATCCCTTCATTAACATTTCCTATTTTCTTAACTATCTATTTATTTACAGTACTGGCTATTGAATCCAGAGTGCTTTACCACTGAGCTGTATCCCAGCCCTTTTCATTTTTATTCTCTCTCCAGCAGGGTCTTGCTACACTGCCCGGGTTGGCCTTGAGCTTGCAATCTTCCCACCTCAGCCTCCCATGTTGCTGGAAATACAGGTGTGGACCTGTATTCATTTTAATAAATTTTATTAAGCCCAGCTTAATAAAACGATGAAAAGCTTCAGGAAGGAGGTAGAGACAAATTGGGTTTAATGTCCTCATTCATACGGGCATAAGGGAAGGTTCCAGAAAACCCTTCCTCAATGATATCCTCGGATCTTTCCTTGGCTTCTCTAGCAAGGGCAGGGTCCAGAACCCAAGGGGCCTTGTGCTGACAGGTGGAAAGTCTCACAGGGAACTGGACACTGCAGGAGTAAGCCCATATCACTTGTCACACTGAATAATTACCACCACAAGGGCCAGGAGTCGGGCTCTGGGTCTTGACATTACAACTCCACTTACAAGTGGCTGTGGTCTGAATCTCTGCTGTGGACACCTTTGCTCCTGCTGGCCCTTTCCTCCAAGGAGAGGCTGTATTTCCTGAGCATTCCCTGTAGTATGGAACCAGTGGGAGGCAGAAGTGGTGCCCTCACTCAGAAAACACACCTGGCCAGAGCCTTGCTGCTTCTAGACCTTTCTAGGACTGGTAAAAACTTCCCAGGTCCCCTGGCCACCCGCGTGGACACAGCACTTCTAAAATCCTTGAACACCAACTCTCAAGTGGATTTAAGTGACTTTCAATGCAGTCTTGGTTTAATCTCAAAATGAATTTAACAACAATAGTCCCTGCTGCCACACGTTCCAGTTTGCAGAAAACACTTGATTCTGTGAGCTGTCATGGTGACATGCTTTCCTCTATTTGGGGACCAGATCCTGCCTGTGAAGGAGCCCAAATACCCTTCACTCATTCAACACACATTCAGTAAATACCCACAAGGTGCCCGATGGTCAGATAACCTTTCTCCACTACAACCCTCCCCCACTGGACTTGCTTTCAGAAGCCCTTTGGTGCCAGAGTTCACGGGGATCTGAGGAGGGCCTTCTGCACGGGACAGCAGCAGGGCTCAGTGTCCCCTCCCAGGCTCTGGAGCAGGCAAAGCATCAATATGAGGATCTGGTCTTCCTGGCTGGAGTCTCCCTGACTCACCCTGGCCTGGAAGCTGGGGAGCTGGGCCACAGTGAAGGCAGCGGCTGGGCCCTCATTAGGCCAAACAAAATCAGAGACAGAACCAGAAAGTCCCCACTCCCCCATTTTGTAGACTACACAGTTGAGGCACTGAGGCTCAGAGAAATGAGGTGACTTACGCAAGGTCACACAGCTAGTGAATAACAGAGCAGGACTGGAAGTCCCTCTTTCCACTACATGTAGCCACCAGCACTTAATCTTCAAGTGGCAAATGGCCATGTTCTTAATGAAGGCATCATTATCTAATAAAGAGAAATGGCTTCTATGCTTGCAGGTGGGCCAGCTTGCCAATTTAATAAGAGTCAGTGTCGGTAATATCGTTAGCTTGGTGACAACAGATAGGTTTAATTAGAGTTAGGAGAGCTGAGGGCAGGGGAGGGGGCTCATACCCTGAAAGCTGGTGCCTTTTATTTGAATAAAAGAGCTTAGAGGTTCAGAGGAAACTTGGTTAAAACCAATTAAGGAATTAAAAGGCCTGACCAATAAATCAGAGACTGCAGGTGGCAGACAAGTCCAAGGAGGGGGGCGGGCAGCCTGGGGCTAGAAGCAGGAAGCTCTTGTCTTCTTGGTGCCAACACGGATTTCAACACAGAGCCGAGCTGCGCCTGGCCAGCTGGCCAGACTCTGGAAACTCTTGCAAATGATCGGACCTTACAACAAGGAAAATCGGGCATCCTGGGGACCAGGTAGCAGGAGCATTCACACCCAGGGGGTGGGGGCTGCCTGCTAAGCTCCAGGGAGCCTCTTGCCCAGTAGGGCCAGAACCTTCAGTCCTCCTCTGGGTCGTCAACCTGAATCTCAGCTCTACAGTGGACACAGGCGTCACTGGCTCTTCCACTTCAGTCCCTCATCTGTAACAAATACCTGCCATAGGGTGGCTGCAGGGCCTAGAGGAGACAGAGTATGAAACCCACAGCCAAGAATCTGGCCCAGAACAGGCCCAGGATCGTGGACCATTGGCCAGAGATCCCCAAAGTCCCCCACTTGCTACATTGTTGAAATCCACCTCCTCTGAGCTCAAGTGGTGCTGCTCAGGACCTTGATGTACTTTCCACCCATAGCACAATGTGGGGCTGGGTGGTTACACACCCCTTTACAATGGTCACAAATAGGACAGAGAACAAACTGGTAAGCAAATGGTCACTTTCCTTAAAGACTCCTCCCCAAACTGAGTTGATAGAGCACAAGGAAGATTTCAGAGTTTCCATAGTGGGGTCAAAGGGCACCAGACAATAAAAGCTGAGCTGCTTCTCTTGAGCCAGTCTTCGGCAGGCATGGCCACCAGGGGCATGGCCCCATTATCATCAAGCGTCCCTTCTGGGTCAGATAGCTTTGAGGACTTTTAGTGAGAACTATGGATGGTTGAACCAGGATGCCTGGGCCCGAGTCCTGACTCCTTCCTTCTGGCTGCGAACAAACAGGCTACGGATGGGAGGGGGTCTCCAAGGGGCAGCTCCTGGTAGCCAGAGCCACAATGAAGAGGACTGGAGTAAAGCACGTGAAACACAGCGGTCTCGAGTCGGGGGACAGACAAGAGGAAGGTGCAGGTTCACATCACTGTTGTCGCTCAATAGTGAGTGGCCCAGGCCTCTTTGGTCCCCTTTACCCAAATGACATTTGTCTGGCTGAGAAATGAGATGCTTCTCATCTGTGAAATAAATACAACAGCAACCTAATCCCCAGAGGTGAGGCACTCAGTACCTGCCTGCCTGCCTCCACGCTGACTCTGTGCACTCCTACAGCACGTCTCCTCGGGGCAACTTGGTCACTGTGCAAGAGAGCTACCAGCCCTCCGGATTTCTGCTCTGGTTCTACAGCCTCCCCTCAAGACACTAAACTGCAGTGTGCCCACGTCATGGCCCTGAATGTCCCTAGGATCCACTGTGGTTGAGAGCAGGTCAAGGAGTCCACTCTGGCCGTGGCCAGATGCCACCCTCCACTCCTGCCTGATGGAAAGGCCTCCGCTGCAGCTATTCTGCCCTCAGGGAAGGCTCCGAGACCTAACGGGTCTCCTGGTGTTACCCAGAAGCAGAGGGGAGGCAGAGAGGAAACTGTCTTCCACACTCAAGAATCCAAGTTAAACAGGTTAGCCACACTTCACCCTGTCAGGGAAGAAAGGATAGACTTCTCTGGAGAAAGAGATAAAAGGAAAGGGGTAGAAGAGACATGTGACTCATGGGATGAACAGACCATGAGTGAATCCCCTTCTCCTTCTGGCCCTCCTCAGTCAATGTCATTACAAGAATCACAGGGATTCTGCTGTTGGACATTCTCCGATCAATTCATGAAACCAAGTAATCAAAAATTGCCTTTGCCGTGTAAGTGCAACTGAGAAGATTATTATCCTATACTCATTTCAGCAACCAAACTTCACACCTATGCCACCCAGCAATTTGGGAGTTGATAAATACAACCTGAATTATGTAGGGCCCTTGATTCCTCCCTTTGTCTCCTGTGGGAGAAATTTACCCGCCACATTGTGAACAGGGAAGAGAAAGATACCAGAATTTGCTGCAAGGATTAGTTGAGGCTGAAATGCCCATGTGGCAGAAGGCCAGAGATTGGGTTATTTACCCAACCTGGTCTCCAATTCATTTGCCTTCCCATGGGTAATGCCAGTAGGACTGGGGACTATTTCCTGAGATGACCATTGTCGGTCACCTTTATTATTTGCACAAATGCCCAAAAACACCTCCATGTTATGCCACAATCACTGCTGTCCATAAACTAAAATCTTGGGTCTGACCACAAGTGATGAAAATCAGGCCACTCAGACAAAACAAGCACAGCACGTACCTCGCTCCAGCTCGGCCACCCTCTGCAGCAGTGCGTTCAGGGTGCTCTCTGTCTTCTGTCGGTGAGCGGAGGTCTCATTGTGGAGCAGGGACTTCTCGTCCTCCAGCTCTGCCACCTTGCGCAGCAGCTGCCTCTCCAGCTCCCCCAGCCGTCGCTGTAGCACCTCTCGAAAGTCGCTAGGCAGCCCAGCGTTTGACACGTTCGTGCGGAGCTGGAGCTTTTAGTTGCCGAGAGAGAGGGGGACAAGAGGGAGAGACATTCAGGCCAGCTGAATAGAAATTGTGACATGTGGCTCCAATGGCCCGACCACACAGGGAGAAGCTTCCAAAACTCAGCATTAAATCATGCCAATGGCTCAAAAGGGAGCATTTCACTGATGCTTTTTTTTTTTTAAAGGAAAGGATTTCAAAGTCAGAATTACTTTGCTGCAGTATTTAAAACTTGCAAATCCCATTTTCCCCTCTCAAAGCTGCTTTTCTCCTCTTAATAAAAAGTAAAAATTTTAACTACCTGCAATTCAGAAAAATACCAAATCAGAGGGGATTTTGTTTTACAGCGATAATCAATGGTACTCAAAGCTAGTGAGCTTGCATCTAGAAATGAAAGCATCCTCCAAGTTTTAGAGCAGTACAAAGTAAACACCTAGGCTTGCAGAGATATTCTGGAAAATGACAGACATAAAATGTTACTATTCTAAATTCCAGAAATATTTTTTTAATGCTGTTTCTAAATCTTCATTTCCTATTTCTCTTATCCCTCCACCACCATGCTGGCTCTGGAAGCAGCCTGCTGCTGCCTTAGCCAAGAGCCCTTGGCAAGTTCTTTACCCCTTCCTACGTCCAAGTGTTCTAAATTGTAAACTGCAAAAAATAGAACTGCCTCATGCCATTCATTGCAAGGGTTAAAATTAAGTAATATGCCTGACTTATATTTAGTCCTCAAGAAATGTTAGCTGTTAGTAATCACAATGACTAATAAGAGGTACAGATGCTGGAAATACTGTATTTAGCTGTCATGCCAAAAGAAACCCTCCAATAATTTAGCAATAATTACCACCTGTAATTTAAAACCTACTTTTGCTAATAGGTATGTTGATGAATGCTATTAACAGCTACGACCACACTTCTTAAGTAGAGTGTAAAGAAAAATTAATTGATGATTTCTCTCTCAAAGTTCCAAACTGCACACATCTTTCAAGTAGAGCCAAGGGAATAAGGTCCCCTTCCCCCAAAGCTATCCTGAAGGGCACCTTAAAATGGTCCAACTTAGTAGTCAGAGGCATCTTTGAAGTTAAGATGTTTGCTCTGACGCTAATTCTTAAGTCGCTGGTGGCCTCCCTACACTCTCTTCTCAACGAGTCCCTGCCCCTTCTCTGGTTCAGTCCGACCCTATTTATAAAAGCAAACAGCACATGCCCAGGGTAGTTGACCTCCTGATGCAGCCTCACAGCACTGAACACAACCATCGGGAGCACGCCCGGCTCAGAGATTTGGATTTAGCAGGGAGAGTTAAGAGGATATCCGGTCCCAGATATTTCGCTCCAGTCTTGGTGGTCGGGGTTAGCTAGCTAGGATCTTGGGAAGTTCACAGTGGGCTCAGCGGGCAGTCCAGACGCGCAAAGTTGGGGGATTTCAGCCCCTTCCAACATGGAAATGGGGGTGGGCGGGAGGAAGGGGTGCGACGCTAAGTAAGGTCCAAGGCAGGTCCAAGACCCTCTCCCTGCACCCCCAAACTCAGCTCACCCCAAGGATAAGTGCACATCAGACAGGACCATGTACGGATCTCTAGCATAACCTCCATCCCACGACCCGAGGGCGTCACCCCCTAGATACCCCGCGCACGCCACTACCTCGAGGCTCTCCAGGCGGTCCTTGAGGGTCTGCAGTGAGCGGCTGAGCTGCTCCACGACGTGGCCCGGGTCCCTCGGCAGGTCGCCCATGGTGTCCTTGCCCGTGGCCGTGCCCCGCGCCTTGCCGCCCGCCAGCCCCTCGCAGCGCGCCAGCTTGCCCGTGAGCTCACGAATGGCCTCGCGCTGCGCACCCAAGGTCTCCTTCTGCTGCACGACGGTCTCACGCAGCTGCAGCACAGCGGCCCGCAGCTCTTCTTCGGGGCTCAGCGCGCCGCCCTGCATGGGCATCGCGGGCAGCTGGCAGCCGGTGCGCGCCGCCTCCGGTGGTAGCGCCGTGCACACGAAGCGACTGCCGGGCGCCGGGCTGTCCTGGGCCCCGGCGACCAAAGCGAGCGCCACGCCGGCGACCAGAAGCGCCCACATCGTTCCGCCGCCGCGTTCACCTCAGCATCTGCAGGTGGACGGGCGCCGTCGGGGCGCGAGGCAGGAGGCGCCTTCGCCGCTGGTGCGTCCGAGCTCTTCGCTCGAGGGGCCGCGTGGGCCGCGAGACCCGCGCCACCTGCCGTCGCACTACAGCGCTCTTCTCCCGGCACGGCGCTCTGGCCCGGCCCGGCCTGCGCGCCCTTTCTTAAGTTGGGAGGGGGGGGTACTGGCGCGTGGGGCGCGCGCCGCGGGCTCTGATTGGCTCGGCTGGTTGCGCGTCACGCGGGGGGCGGGGCGGGGGCGCTTCTCACCGCGCGGGGCGCCGGGGAGGGCGCGTGGGCCGGAGCCCGAGGCGCTAGCGCGGCGTCCGGGGGCCCCCAGGAAGGGAGCAGTGAGGGCCAAAATAGCCATGGTGTCCTAGGGAGCAGCGCCCGTAGTGCCCAGGCGCCCCTGGGGCCCGCCCGAGGACGCGGGCCTCACGGGCTGAGGAGAAGCAGGGAGCCCCCGGCGCCCACGGTGGCTGCGGGCTTCCGGCGCGGCGCGGGAAGCCCGGGCGGGGGTGGGGCGGTGTCCCGCTTCCCGAGGAGGAGCCCGGGCGCGCTGGAGCCTGGCCGCCCACGCGGACGCACGTCCTCCCCCAACCCCGCAGACTCGAGGGAATTCTCAGATCCGCAGGTGCCAGGTGTCTGCTGGACGGAGGGGACTCGGCGCAAACGAGGGGCCAGAGTCACGAGGCCACCCAAGAGCTCTCCTGTGCGTGTCCAGCGACAGCCTAGTTGTAGGCAGTGACCTTATTCAGCAAGACCCGAGCTTGAGGACCATGAGGATGGAGTCATCGCGAAGGCGCCCCGTCGTAAAACAGCGCCACGTCCTTGTAAATGAGGAGGGGTGGGCACAGTGTCCACTTTCCCAATTTGAGACCGCTGTCCTGTTTCTTAGAGAGAACAGATAATGTACAGAAAACCCTCAAAGGGAGGAGCAAATTTGTTTCAGAATTTATCGATGGCTCATAAAAACAAGTTCAGAGAGATTTTGATGCACAGCTACAGACTGAGCTGAGTTACTGTGCATTAAAAATGGAAATCTTTATTTTTTTTCCTCTCTATTTTTTAAGAAATCTTGTTGCAAGGTCATTAATCACATTATCCATTCTACCAGAAACAAATGGATTTGTCACTTGTGCACAGAAGCAGAGGTTGATTCTGAAAACAAATTGTATCAAAATAAATGAAATTATTATGATAATATAAAATAGACTGCAGTGATTAATCTCTAGAAACCAAATTCTGACCTGCTTTGCACTTCAAACAATAGCTTCTGTTATGTAAATAGTTGTGGGGTTTTCAAGGACAATGTTGCTAAATTGTAAGAAAAGTTCTATTCATGAGAAGCTCTTCAAGGATAAACATTAAGAGACAGGAAACTTGGTCTAGCCACTATCCAAAGCAGAGGACAATGGAAGTAACTGATTCAGGTAAGAATAACCATCAGTGGGAAAGGTATGGGGTGGAAAATGGGGGGTGATGAGTAATGGGCTAATATCTTTGTTGGTTGGCATCATAAGGAAGAGTCAGTTTGACCTTGAAAATATAACCTTGAGTAGACTCATTCTTCCTGCATCCTTACTTCAGCTCATTGAAAACTCAGAAAGTTCAAATAAGCCCACTTATGCACAAATGGCAATAATGAAGGCAGTGAGGTTTCAGAGCGCTTTTCGAAATGTTATATTTTAGATGACCCCACAAGGCACCAAATCCAGACATGTTCAGAATTCTCTAGATAATGATTTGACTTTTAAATTTTTCACTCATAGATTTGATATTCTTTTACTTGTAGACCTAGGTAGATCTTAATTGGATGTGACAATAGATTATTATTTTTCCTGTATTGCTCCGTATATCCCTTCTTGACACAGATAATTCATATTTGCAACTTCTTGCATAGAGGTTTGTTCTTTTAATAATTAAATAAAACCAAGTGTATTTCTAGAATTCTAATTTCCTCCTGAACAAAGAAGGTGGTATACAAGAAGACATAAAAATAGCATATATCCCAAAATAATTACTCCTAAATTTCTTAAAAGAGATTCCAGTAGAAGTGATCAGTGAAATTGCCAAATCCCAGATGGAAAGACCCAGGCATTGGATATGTTATTCTCTCTGGAGGCAGTATAATTAGAGGGTTTAGTTAGCAGGGTATATGCTATTTAGGGTTTTATTTTGTCTTCCTGATGCAGTGGGAAATCTGCTAGTTTAGGAATGAGAAGTTTGAGTCCTAATAGCAACTGTCACTAGCCACTAAGTGGTGTTAGGCAAGCCATTTCTCTTCTCTGGTCTTTAGTTTCCTTGCATATAAGAGAAAGGGAATTAGGCTAGACTCTTTAATGGTCCTACTGGCTCTATTCAAGGGCTTGGTATTTTGAGAAAGAAGGAATTGTTGTTCCGTGTGGCAACCATTTCAGAACATTGTTTTCTGTTTGTGTTATGAACTACCTGTAGCCAATGGTGAGTCTGGAAAGACAGGCAGGTTTTGTACTACAGCAAGAAAACCTTCACACAAGCAGATAATGTAGCTGTGGTTGAAAACTGCTCTCAGCAACATGGACGCTTATCCTTGATTCACTCACAGCACAGCCATCTTATCTACCTGTATGATCCTGCATGTATGACTCAGGCTACCCAAGAGAATGGCTGTGTGAGTGGCAGAGACCAGGGCCCACAGATTTGCCTCCACTTGAAAAGTCGTGCAGATCTGCAGCAGTGAATCAGCGCCACCTAATCTCTTAGTGTAACTGATGTTGCAGCCTAGTAACCACCCACTCATTCACTATGTCTGCTGGTCCCAGGTCAGCTGAGAGCCCAGGATGGACTTACACCATGTGCTGGGAATCCTGATGAGCTCATTCCGCCTCCATTTTATTGCCCCATCTGTTTGGCTCCCTCATTTTCTCACATGCATTTTTATCTTGGTCTTCTGGGAAATGTGCTAATTTCCACCATGGTGTCAGAGGATCCCATCATATACTCTTTTACATTTCCTCCTTTATTTCTCGGTGCCACTTGGGAAGTCAAGGATGGGGGTGTGAGCTCAATAACAGAATCCAAGGACAGCTTCCTGCAAACATGACTCAGGAACTGTCCTCGGTGCTGAATTTCAGTCAGAAGGGGGAAATAAGAATGGGGAGTGTGTGTGTAGGATTCAGTGCAGATACCACAGAATTTGGAGGCCCCAGAAGATCCTGACTAACCCTTTTTTATGTATAAAATGCTCAGAACCTTTCAAGAGTGTATTTTTCACTAAACTGAATTGCCTGGGAGAGTGAAAAGAGCTTTAACTTTGGAGTCAGACAGGCTCTTGTTCAGTCCTGGTTTTATAACTTGCCATTTGACCTTGACAGAACCTCTCTGAGCCTCAGTTTTCTCATCTCTAAAATTGAAGCTAAATTTACTGTCAATTATTGTTTCCAGGCTTGATTGAGGTAACACATGTGAACATTTAGCTTAATAGCAGGTGCACGGTAGACACTAATGACCCCCCTTCCCCCCTTTTCTCCACCGAGGCCAGGCTTGAATTATGTAATTTCTATTAGGAACAAAGTTAAAGTTTTCATTTATTTTCTATAGTATACTTTATGACCAAATAAGGCAATAATTCTGAGAATAGGCCAGCCTCCTTGGAGGAATGACAGGTCATGAGAACTTCAGGAAAATTTACTAGTGTCTTCAACAAGAGAAAGGGATCCCACTCTGTAGGATTTTTAAAAAGGTAAAGCATGGTATTATTGAACTCTAATCAGAGAATTCACTCAAAGTGAACAATTTCACATTTATGCTAACAGAGTAGAATACTAAACTGTATCCAGGACCCATTGAAAATATTTGCAATATTTAACATTTTTAGTAATTCTGATTTTGTGTTTCTGTGAGATCTAATAGACATATGCTCCTCAGATAAAATAAGTTTTCTTTCTTCAGCATATCGGGTTCTTTTTGAACTTGGGGACTTGTGAGATGAGACTTTGAGTTTTGGGGAGTTTTCTGCACAGGGTATGATCACATGTGGTTGGCAAGGTATGATTTTAGGGATTTGGTTATTAATATTACTCAACTGACCTCAACAAATTCAAAAAGTCTTGATGGCGTCCTCTGGTTTCAAGCAATGTAATCAATCACTAGATAAAACAGGGATAATATCTTAGCTCAGCTTTTTAATGTAAAGGATAGAAGACCAGGGATGGAAAGAAGCCAAAGAAAGGAACTTTATGAACTTGGTTTGCTTTGAGGACTTGTAAGAATGTTGTCTTAATTTCCCCATATTAGGAAACCCTGACACCATCTCACTTCTACAATGAATTGCAAAATTGGCCTAATTCTTATAAATATTTGTAGATCAGTATCTCCACATGATTTAGGCACACAAGTAGCTTGCATGAATCTTTGAAAGTGAGAGTTGGAAAAGATTTTATGGAAATTTGAAGATTTGGAAACAGTTTAAGAAAGATGAAAATGTTATATAGTGATTAACAGCAGGTCTAAGGCCCTCTGATCCCCAGAAAAGGGGTCTTTTCTATACCATTCTGTAACTTGTACATCAAACCATTGAAACAGGTCTTCCTTAAAAATTAACAATTTGTCATTGAGTCCAGTGGCCCTTTCTTATCGTTCTTCTGGAACTTATCGAAGTCATCAATATTGTTGGTTAATTCCTTTTTTTTAAAGTAAAGATTCCTATTGTTGATTTCTGTGATGTTGAATTCTTCTGAGTTTCTTTCTATGTTCTGGGGTGACTTGCCTTCCTGTCCTCCTTTTATCCTTCCCTCCCTCCCTTCTTCCTTCATTCTATCCTTCCCTACTTTCTTCTCTACATCCTCGTTCACTACCTATGTCCAAAGCTGAGTGGTCCATACCTCTCTCCTTTTGCTATACTCTCTACCTTAATAGTTCTTTTAAGTGTTGTTAGTGATATTCCTGATCTATATTCAGCTCCAGAAGATAAAAAAGAAAATCATCTGCATGTTGGACATCTCACGGATTCACTGCCAGCACTTCTAACTCCCTGTGTCCTTCACTAAAGTCATCATTCTCTTCCTCATGCCTCTTCTATTTCTCCTATGTCATTATTTCTGCATCATCCAGATTCAAAATTTTGGATTCATTTCTATCTCTTTCTCTACCCTCAGGTCTATTCAAATTCTAGCCAGTTCCTGAGTTCTACGTCTACTTTTACAATATGTCAGCTCTCTTCTCACTGCTACAGCCTCGTGAGTTTTGTTGCCTCCTGACTGAGCTTTCCAGCCCTACCACCTCCGTGTCAGCTTACGTTCTGTTGCCAGATCAAGGTTCCTGAAGGACCCCACTAAAGCACTAAACTCCCCTCCTCAGAAACCTCCAGTATCTCCCTGTACAAATTTGTAAAATCTTTAGTCTTCATCATTTGCCCCTCCTACCTTCCTATTCAAACCTATTTTCTACTGTAAAACTTGACTTCAAAGTAAACTGTTGTCACCTGCTTTTCAGTCTCTAGATTTGGGGCTCAGCTTACCTCCTACATCTGGAATGAACTTCCTGCCATTTCTAGAATCACAAAACCCATTCATGCTTTAAGACTCTGCCTACCTATTACCTTCTCTAGAAATTACACCCGGATTTGATTCGGTCTGAAATGACTCTGTAGAGGATGGTAGGTTATTGAATACCCTTTCTCTTCCTACATTCAGCCCTATACTGTAATCATTTTTTATTGGACCACAAGCTCCTTAATGGCCATATCTAGGTCTGTTGTACTTTCTTCTTTCCTTAAATATCTGTTGGATGTCTTTGTGTACAATCATAGTTGTAGGAAAGAGAAAAAGGGTTTCGCTCACCATATAATCCATTCTGTGACTCTGTAGGAAGAAAGTCTTTGTGTTAGACTGAAAGGAGATATTTTCATGAGAGGTTGGGAATAAGATTAGCCCTTGTAAAGGATAACGTGAAGGAGAGGGAGTATCAGAAGAGAGGGTAAAAGACAGGAAGATTGAAGTCATGGAAAAAAATAAAATAAGTAGTTAATAATCTCTGACTTGTGGTCCTCTGTTCCAGATCTGTTTGCTGTTTCCAAGGATACCTTAAGATAAATTTATCTCATTTGTAATAGTTATCACTCATCTGTCATCTACAGTGAAGGACAAGGGCATTATTTTGGCCAGATGACCAGAATAGCTACTTATAAGAATGAACAAAGTGAGTAGTAACAATATTCAGTTTTTAATTGAGCAAAGGAAAGTGGGAATTGTTGTCTGAAGTGTCTACACGTTCCAGATTCTGAAATCTGCCTATCTGGAGTGCTCAGATGGAAGTGTCACAGAAATGATGGTGGTGGGGGTTAGTTTTTTTTTTTTCTGCAGGCTTTGCAACACCACTTGGTGGGGGTTAAGTTGAAATTATAAAAGAACAGACCTCTGTCCCAGCACTATCAAAGGTTCTGAGTCCACAGAGCAATTGCAATTAGAGGGTCAGAGTCAAAACTAGTTCTCCAGTGATGTTGATTCTCAACAGATTAGGTTCAGTGCAGCCTTGGGCTTTGAAATAAAATTTTTATTGGCCCTTTCATCTCACCTGAATCATTTATTCTGCCTAGAATCCTGATATTCATCCCTGAGACAGCTTTTTCCTAGCTGGATAAAGGTGCAAAGAGGCTGCATATTTTAGATTGCTAATCAGAGAGGAATTGTACCATTACCAGCCTCCATCAGAAAAACAGGTTCTTCTGTGTTCCAGATGTCCCGTTGCCATCTCAGCTGAGCCCCAGACCACATGAAGTGAATTAAACCCTTCATGTACGTGGCTGCTTTTGTGGCAGAGATAGCAGCATTTTCTATCTAGACTCTTTCTTCTTTTTCTCTGTGATTCAGTCCAGCTAATGAACAGCCCATCTGAGCTGAAAGGGGGTAGAGGGCATTTCCCTTAAATTTGGGCTGCCCTAAATAAATCAATTCTCCAAATAAGATATTTTTCCTCTTTTACAAGAATGAACTAAACAATCTTCATTTAACTTCAGAACCCAAAGAATCCTATCTTTTGTGGAAACAGATACTGTATTATGATTGTTTTAAAGTCTAGCTTCCTACAAACTACATAAGGTAGTAAAAGGGTTGAGAACAAAGGCTTAATGCTGTATTGCAGCCTTGAGTCTTTGGGTTTGACAGATAAGGTCAATTTAATGCCAAAAAAAAATCCTCATGGCATATGAAAGCAAAAAGAATCTGAGTCAATGTGTGATATTTTAGGTCAAAGCTTAGACTTCATTCTTTTTATTGTATTTCAAATTTTTCTTTTCCATCCTGGCTGTAAAAAGAATCCTCTGAATTTCTAAATCCTCATAACAAAATAAATATGCACTAAGTATGTGACTTGAAACTGCAGCTGATGTTTTGATGTTTAATCTTTATCTTTAAACCAATAAATGGTACCATGAGTACTGGTTTGAAAACCACCAAAGCCAGGGGGTATAAAGATTGGGGTGTGTGTGTGTGTGTGTGTGTGTGTGTGTGTGTGTGTTTTGCTGGGGGCGGTGATGGGTGAGTAGTAAGGTGGAGAGATTGTCATCTCCTTTACCATAGAAGTAAACCTTAATCTTCAAAGTATTATTTAAGTGCAATTCACAGTACTTCAGATCTTGAGGGAGGTTCCAGTAATCGAGTCAACTGGCCGAGAAATACTCAACTGGTAATGATAAAGGACACTTTGTTTCTGTGTGCTTCGGTGTCTCCTGCACTGGATTAGTGCCTGGCATATTGTTAAGTACTCAAATATTTGTTGTAAAAGGTGTGTTGTTGTGCGCGGGGGCCATATGCTTCACAAAATATTACTCCCGTGAGGAGAACTAACTTCTTGATCCAGAAGGTTGCTTGATAGCCTAATTGTGTCTGAAAATTACAGGCAAGAATACTATATTGCAATTTTAATTATGCACTGGGAATGCCTATGTCTAGGAAAAAGCAACAGAAACAAAAGCCCTCCAGCATCAACTGTCTTTTGAGGAATTAGAGGATGGGGGATGGCTTCTCCCCGAGAATTGAAACCTTAAAAGGGCGACCTTTGACGGAATAACCCCCAAGAGACTTCTCCACTGGAGTCCACCTCAGCTGTCCTCTGTACATCATAGCAGACCATATGTGTGTCATTCTCATGGAACCTCAGTCACCCCCCAAGCCATGGAGTCACAAATGCTTCATATGGAAAATACAAAGCAAGAGTTAGGATGTCCGTGCGCCTGCAGTGTTGCTCATGTCCTGGTTGCCATAAATTGAGAGCTGTGATAGTTTCCTTGGGGAATCTTGGGGCTGTCCTGGGTTGACCAGGAGTTATTTCTATGATCCTCCCAAACTTGTGGGCCAGTATTGGTAACTGTAAGACACTAAGAGCTTGTTTGTCCTCTTTGGCCAGATTAGAAGTGACCCCATTGAAGTTTCGTTGAATCATGGCTCATCAGTGTAAGCACATGCCTTTAGAGGACGATTTTGACAAATCTAAAACAGAAAAGGGTTTGACAAAAGCTAGCACGTTGACCTGCTCTGTGATTAGTATCTGAGCTGACAGATTGGAAAAGAATGATATTGTAACTCAATTTCATAAAATTCTTTATTGTTGGAAGAAATGAAAAGAAACCAGGAACATAGGTGGTGGGACAAGGGGAAAGCTGGGCCCAGTGAGATGTCACTTTTTTTTTTTTTATACCTGCAGAAAGACCAGGGAATATGGTTTAAGAATTTCTGGTTGTAAAATAAGATCTTGGAGGTCATGTCAAATGGTTTAATGATTTAAAAGCTCAGCTTGAACCTTATTATATGATGACAGCTTTAATTCAGACAGAGCATTCTAATCCTTGGACACAACCAATACTGAACATGAAATTCATTGTGGAAATTAATCTAGTTCTCTATGTCATTATCCCATCCACTGGATGAAGAGAAATTATGAAATCCTCATCTTTAGGGACTTAAGCCAATAAAAAATCAGCTCCCTTGGATGAGCCAATGTGGCTTTCACATTCTATCTGGTTAGTAGTTCCTTACTATCTTTCCAGGCTCTTTAAATGCATTAAAGGATTTTTTAAAAATCCAGCTTTTGTTTTCAGTGAGAGGATTGGTCCTGACAACCTAGTTTCCTGACTCTCATTGTAACTAGTTATATTAAAAAAAAAGAGAAGATGAATAGATTTCAGGAGGCTGTGAGGATATTACATTGCAGCTCTTTCTTTCCCTTTACCACCACCAAAATGTACCCAGAACCAAAAAAAAAATTTAACAAAGTAAGTTGGAGGGAACCTTGGGTATCATTTGGAACAACTCCCAGATTTTACAATGGAGAATACTGAGATCCAGAAAGATAAAAGTCTGAACCTGAGATCAAATAGTTGATTTGGGTACAATTTGAACACAGAACTTCTGACTGTTCATCCACCCTGTTCTCAGTCTCTCACCTTGACCATTTCTTCCTCCTTGCTCTTCTGCAAGGCTGTCCCGAAGACCAGGTGAATTATCTTCTCTCTGTCTCACCTGTGGGCTACAGTTGTTTTTATTTTGGGTAATCTCAAATAAGCTATTGTAAGATAATTGGAGTCCTTGAATTGGAGGGGAGAGATGGAACAGGAAAAAAAAGTTTGAAGAAAAAAATGGCCTCAAATTTCCAAAATTGAACAAAACTATAAATTCATAGAGCCAAGAAGCTCAGTGTACTCCAAACAATAAACATGAAGAGAACTACACCGATTTCACATCATACTCAAATTTCTTAAAACCTAGAGATAAAGAGGAATATCTTAAAAGCATCCCGGGCAGGTGGGGAGAAGAGAGAAAGAGACACTATGTGCAGAGGAACACAGGTCAGAATGAGCAGAGTTTCAGTTGGAAACAGTGTAAGTCAGGAAAAAAGGACTAAATATGTCAATGTAAAATCCTATGACCCTGGGGAAATACCTTCCAAAACTGAAAGTAAAATAAAGACATTGAAAATGCCATATACACACACACACACACACACACACACACACACACACACATACATACATACATATCTCCCACAGCACATAGTAAAGGAAATTATCTTCAGACATTAGAAAAATTATACCAGATGGAAATATGGAGCTATACAGAAGAATGGTATGAGTGTATCATGGATGTAGAACAACCTGAATACAGTTTGACCACTGTGGAAAAGAGTTCGGCTGTTTCTGAAGATGTTAAACATAGGCCTAATTTATAATCCAGCCACTTCTTCCAAGGCATTGACCCAGGAGAAATGAAAGCTATGTTCATACAAAGACTTGTACACAAATGTTTATAGCAGCCTTGTTTGTAATAGCCAGAAAATGTAAACAACCCAGTACTCACCAGTAAGTGAATGGATAAATAAATTGAGGTAAATAGTTAGCAATAAGATGAATGATTGAATGATCAATCATTAAATTCATGGATGAATTTCAAAATCAGTATGGCTGAAAGGATCTAGGAAAAAGAAGAGTAATACTCATGATTCCATTTACATAAAATTCTCAAAGTGTGAAATTAATCTAGAGTGACAGGAAGCAGATCATGAGGGAATGGAGGATGGAAGGGGGCTGGGGGGATTACAGATGGCTGTAAGGAAACTTCTGAGAATGATGGATATATTCGTTATCATGATTGTGGTGAGGGTTTCATGGGTTATACACATGTAAAAGCCAAGTTGAACACTTGAAATATGTGAAGTTTAGGCCCATTACACACAATAAAGCTCCATGGAAATTAGAAAAATAGAGCTGTATGCAGAGGTGCACACCTGTAATCCCAGCTACAAGGGGAGGCTGAGGCAAGAGGATTGAACATTTGAGGCCATCCTGGACAATGTAGACCATTTCTCAAACTAAAAATTTTGTAAAAGGCTGGGAATATAGCTCAGTGGTAAAGTGCTTGCCTAGCATGTGCACTTTTTAAATCCCCCTAGTCCTGGATTCAACGCCCAGGACTAGGGGGATTAAAAAAAAAAAGAAGAGAGAAGAAGAGAAAGAAAGAAAAGCTAGTAATTGCTAACTATGTACAAATGGTGCAGGAAAATGGATGGAACTAGAGACTGTTATGTTAAGTGAAATAAGCCAAACTCAGAAGGACAAGGGCTGTATGTTTTCTCTCCTATGTGGGAGCTACAGAGAAAAAGAAAAGAAAGGTGTGGGGTGGCAGGGATCTCATGAAAATCAAAGGGAGATCAGCAGAGGAAGGGACCCGAGATAGAGGGCTGGAGAGAGCCAGAGAGTGTTGGGGAGTGATACTGCCCAGATTATAGTTATGTATATCGTGTGTACAAATATGTAACATCCAATGCCATCATTATGTACAATTATAGTGCACCAATAAAAATGTGGAAAAAATACACCAGAAAGAAAAAAGACATACAAATGGCTAATAACTATGTGAAACAATACTCAACAATGCACGTCAGAACCACTACACACCCACTGGAATGGCTCAAATTAAAAAATACTTAAGAGGCTGGGGATATAACTCAGTTGGTAGAGTGCTTGCCTCCTATGTATGAGGCCCTGGGTTCAATCCCCAGCACTACCACAACAACAAAAAAACAACTTAAAATGCTGAGAGCAACTGGAGCCCTCCTAAATTGCTGACAGGAATGCAAAATTATTCAGCCACTGTTTGGTGGCTACTTACAGAATTTAGCATACACTTGCCATATGACCCAGCAATCCTACTCTTAGGTGCCAACACAAATGAAAACAGTGTTCACATAAAACCTACATGCATTATGTATAATAGCCAAAAAGTGAAAACAGACCAAATGTCCATCAACTGGTGAATAGATAAACAAAATGTAAACTGTCCACACAAGGGAGTAGTACTCAGCAACTAAGAGGAATGAACTGCCAGCACATGCTACAATCTGGATGAACCTAAAAAACCTATGCACTACAACCTGCATGAAACCAAAAAAACCTGTGTTAAGTTAAAGAAACCTGTCGAACAGATGATTTCATTTATATGAAATGTCCATAAAAGGCATAATAATCTACAGAAAGTAGAATATTAGTTACCTGGAGTTGAGCTGGGAATAGGGATTAACTACAAATTAACATATGGGGCTCTTTGGGGGGTGATGGGAATATTCTAAATCTGGATTGTGTTGATGATTGCACAACTCTGTAAATTTACTAACAATAATGGAATTGTACTCTTAAAAGAGGTGGGATTTATTGTATGTAAATTCTGTATTAAAATAAATTATATACTAATCAAACTGGCATTTTTCAAAGCCATCACTGCTAGCTAGAATATAAGGCATCAAGGACTTCTGGTGAGCCAACAGACTTATATATAAATATCTCTCCATGTGATGTGACAGGAAGAAATAGTGGTCCCCGAGACAATGTACACTTCTGTGTGTATGGGAATATGTCAATCCAACATATGTAAATGGTTTAACCAAACAAACAGGCTAAAGATACACCTGGGAAGTCATATCGGCATGTTAGATAAGGTACACAAGAGAGGACTTTTGTAATGGGCCAGTGAGGAAATGTGATTTTAATACAGGAAAACCCAACAACACATTTTCATCCAATAAGCGTTCATTTTCTTCCTGCCCCCTGAACTTGGAATCCTGGTGAGTGATATGAACCAACTATTTTCTGCTCTGAAACACTCAACCACTCACTTCAACCACAGTCAGAAGAGCACAATGGCCCAGCCTTCCCTGGCTCTCCAAGCGTGTAAGCCAGTCGTCCAAGGCTGTGCTCACGCAGCTCCGTTTGTTCTGGAACATTTCAGGTTAAGCCAAGAGGATTTCTTTCTGAAGCAAAACACTTTCAATAAAACTGCAAAGATGAAAACAGTCCATCCTAGAGAAGCACATTGGATAAAGATATGGAATTTTTTTAAAAATTATTCTTTGCTTTTTGCAAGAGGCCAAGGACAGGACCTGCGTTAGTATAAATCCAAAAGAAAGAACAGATGAGCCATTCTCAAGAATTTATTTGGACCTTGACGGGGTTTTTTCAAGGATAAGTACAAGTGATCCTTAGGGAACCTTCTTGACATAACAAAATAAACCAGTTACTTAAACCTATAAAATAATAGAGATCTTTTAGAGCACTTTCTCTCCCCACCCCCTCTCTCCTCTGCCCTCTTTTCTTCCCTCCCTTCCTCCTCTCCCTCTCTTTCTCTCTCTTCCCTCCCCACCTACCCTCAATGAGGTAAATCTGTGAATGAATCCTTCTGGGTAACATTTCCTTGTCTGTAAAATGAAAACTTGCCTGATCTTTAAGGCCCATGAGGGAGCATCTAGCTGGAGAATGCCATGAGATCTATGTGGAGCTCATTGTTGGGGTTCTAGCAAAGCCAAAACTGGCTAATTTTTTTTAAGACCGAGACCAAAATCTTGTATTATTGTGCTATTGATGTAAGAAAGTTGAAGAATTTTTAAATTCCAGTAAAGCAACCTGTTTGTAAGATCTGAGCCCCACCAGAGAGATGGTTTAACCGACTTTTAAAACTTGATTAAAATCTACATCCACCTAAATGAACGCCAACCCTGCCTGTCCATTAGAGCCACCTAGGGGTTTAACTGGTCTGAAGGGGGGACCGTGAGGCATTTCGTTAAGTATTTCAGATAGGTCTAAAATGAGGCCAAGCCTGAGAGCCCTCACTTAGAATGTACAGATATAAAGATAAAAACACTTGAGTCTTCAGATTGTGCTGGCTTCGTATGGGCCCAGCCCACATCCAAGACACCATCTGGATGTTAGGGATATTCCTTCCCTGAAGCCCAGACCTGCCAGCTTCTGAGTGGGTCACACAGGTTGCTGTGTGAATTTGGAAAATGTTGGTTTTATATAAGAAGGGACATCAGTGGAGAAGAATGGGACCCAGGGGGAAGGAAGGAAGAGGGGAGGGAGAGGGGTAGAACTAGGGAATGCAATCAGCTGAATGAATCAACTATATATTAAAATTAATATACATTAATATATATTTATTAATATAATATATTAATAAATTAATATATAGGGGCTGGGGTTGTGGCTCAGTGGTAGAGCGCTTGCCTAACACATGTGAGGCACTGGGTTCATTTTCCAGCACCATATAAAACTAAATAAACAAAGGTTTTGTGTCCATCTACAGCTAAAAATATTTTTTTAATTAATATATAAATAGAAGGAAGACCAACAGAGTAGAGGAAAGGGTATAGGGGAGGGAGGAGAAGAGAGGGCTGGGGTGGTTCTGGGTATTGAAATGGAGAAAAGTATGTCATCTGCATTTATGAATATGTGGAAATGAATCCCACTGTTATGTATTATGATACACTAAAAATAAATATCAGTTTTTGCAAAGCATGTATATTTTTGATATTTTGAATTATGCAAGTAATACTTGCTCTTTGTAAATAATTCAGAGGCAAATACATTTTAAAAATGATAACCCTCCCCCTCCCCTCCCCACCCTCTCTCCTGCACATCTCCTCAGAGACCTAAGGTAAGTCACATGAACAGTCGGATGTAAATCCACCCGTCTGTGTTAATATACATGTACGAGCATGTATAAACACACAAACTCATATCGTGTTTTTGTTCTTTCTTTGTTATACACAGAAATAGATGATTTTTCTGCAGCATTCTTTACTCACTTAATCTATATCATGAGACTCTAGTAAAACCTGGTGGATTAATATCCTCCTACAACCTCACTTTAAATGGCAGCAAAGGGACTAAAAGAGACACGAACTGCAAGAATAAAGAGAACCGCAAAGGAGAAGAGAACAATAAAATCTTGGAACTGGAAAGAAGGAGAAAAAGCTGAAACTGTCTGAGACCAGAGAAATAAAAAATGGACACTGGAGAGAGGCACTGAGCCATTGCTGTCCAGTACAAAATCTGATGAGGATTGGAGTCCCCTGGGACTTCTGAAGGTGGACAGTGTGCAGTTGAGGCGGGAACTGGAAGGATTTACACCTGACTTACCTTAGGTCTCTGAGGAGATGTGCTGGAAGAAGAGACTCTTAGGTCCTCAGACCTCCTCCCCACTGTTCTCCCCACTTCCCAACCAAAGGCTGGAGAAGGCGTCCCCAAATGTGAGCAAGCCCTGGGAGGGCTTGTTCACACACCACTGGTGGCTATGTTCAGCCTCAGAGCTTCAGGTCCCAAGTGGAGCCTGAGAAGTTGCATTTCTAACAGATTTTCAGGTGCTGCTGCTGCTAATCCTGGGGCAAGATAAGGTAAGGTGCACCTTTAATACAGAGAGCAGGAACTCCTACATGAGTACCTGCATGTCTGGGGACTGACCAGAGAGACCCTCGGCTCCCCTCCCAGTAGGGAGGGTCCTGGAACCTTGGCAGCCAGGTACTTGCCCCTGAGCTAGAAGACTGAAAGATTCTCTTCTGAGAAACCTGATGAACTCTGGGGGGGGGGGGAAGTGTATTCTGTTTGGTAGTTAAGGATGCTCCAGAGAAGGGGACAGCCCCCCCACTCCCAGCCAAGTTCTCTACTCTGTACAATAGAAACATCTTTTGAAGATATGAATGACAAGGTTCCAACCAATTAGTTTGGATGCTCCAGGGTCCCCCACCTGTTCGTTTTAAAGCTCCCTGGTGTTGACACCAAGCCACCAAGGCCGAGAATGACTTTCTGTTCAAGTCACCAGCCGCTCTCTCTCTCTCTCTCTCTCTCTCTCTCTCTCTCTCTCTCTCTCTCTCTCTCTCACACACACACACACACACACACACATTTGAGTGTTTCACTCCTGAGTGTAAGTCGACAATCAACCATCATCAAATATTAAGAAGCTCTACTATGAAAATCAGACACCAAAACAAACAGAAGGAAGGAAGAACTCAAAGGAAAGCAGTGACCCAAGGAGCAGAAGAAAATGTCAAGAAAGCTCTATCTTCAGAGATAAAGGAAGGGATCACATCCATGAAAAAAGAACAGGAGGTTACAAAAAGAGCAGAGTACAAAAGAGAAAGAATTCCTGAAAATTAAAAACTACTGTGAGAAAAATGACATTTTCAGTAAAAGATTTGGAATTTAAATTGATAAAATTATCTTTAAAGCAGAACAAAGGGAGAGAGATGGAAATAGGAGAGAAAAGATAAGAAAACTAAAACATCCATCAGGGGCATCCAATATCCGAACAATAGCTATTCCAGAAAGAGAGAACAAAGAAAATAGAGGGTTGTTGAAGAAATAATTCTACCCAGCTACACAGGAGGAAGATGGCAAGTTTGAGTCCTGCCAAGAAAGAAAGGAAAAAAAGGAATCTAAAGAAAAATAGATTGGTGGTTGCTTCGGGCTGGTGGGGAACACAGGGAATGGTTGCAGATAGGATGGGGATTGTTTTGGGGGTGCTGGAGGTGTTCCACAATTCCATCATGATAATGGTCCCACACATGTAAATACAGTCGCACTTGATGTGATGACATTTCAGTCGATGGTAGACCGAATATGCAAGTGGTCCCCTAAGATTATAGCCTAGTGACCTGATAGACGTCTTGGTTTGTTTAAGGGCAGTCTATGGAGTTCACACAATGGTGAGGTCACCTAAGGACAGAATTCTCAGTCCATTAAGCAACTCCTGACTGTATACCAAAAACCACTGAAATGTGTCCTTTGTTGGGTAGACTTTATGGTAAGTTGATTATATCCTTCAGTATTTGGGGGACTATCCCCAGAGACAAAGGACATGAGTTCTTAGGTGGAGGGGATCCACCAGGACTCCAGGCCAGAATAGACCTTCATTAAGACCCATAATTTATATAATTTCAGAATACCGTAGACACAGAAGTTCCTAAAAGCAAAGCCTCCAAGAAAATAAAAAGTCCACCCACGAAGGCTCGGCGACTCGGTGGCACCATACTTCCTAGTAGCAGCACTTAGCCATCCAGGGGAGAAATGCCTTCAGACTTCCAAGGAACATATTCTTAGCCCCGTAGAGAGTCTGGTATTGGGATAGACTAGAGAATGGTTGAGATCTGTTGGCTGATGCTCCAGTGAATGAGGAATATGCAGAGTTTATTCTAAAAGTCCTTGATGCTATACTTTTTTGTTCCAGCAAGAGCATTATGATGCTGATGTGGATGCTGACGTTCAGCCGCTAGAAGCCTGCAGGCTACAGAGCCCAGGCAGGGGACCCCCTCCACTTCTCAGGGCTGTTTTGTTGTTGTTTTCTAGGGTTTTCACCAACCCACTTGCTATAGTTTGAATCTGCAATGTCTCCCAAATGACTGTGTGTGAAAGGCTTAGTCCTCACCTTGGCACTGTTGGAAGGTGGTGGAGATTTTTAAGAGATAGGGCCTAGTGGAAACTAATAGTCATTGTGGGTGTGACCTCAAAGGGACTAGTAGGACCCCGGCTGCTTCCCCGGGCTCTCTCTGCTTCCCACCGTGAGGTGAATGGCTGGCTCCACCACATGCCCCCACCACAGTGTGCTGCCTCACCACAGGCCCAAAGGCAATGGGGTCAACCAACACAGACTGAACTTTTCTGAAACTTCCAAAACTGTGAGCCAAAACAAACCTTTTCTCTTTATAAGTCAATTATCTCAGGTCTTCGTTACAGTAACGGAAGCTGACTTACATACCAGTGTTCTTTCTCAAGTGTAATATAACTGTGTTAAATTTGGGCATGAGCCTAAAAAAGAAAACTCACAGCCAGCAGCAATATCATGTAGAGTTTAAGAGTTCAGACTTCATATTAAACTAACCTATGTTCAAATCCTGACTGCATGGCTCCTAGCCTTGAACTTGGATCTGGTTACCTAACCAACTGAGATTTAACTTCCTCTTCTGCAAATTGGAGCAAATACTATCTTTTCATTGGTTGTTGTGAGGCTAAGATGAAATGCTATCTGTTTAAGTGGTGGACATGGTTCCTGGTACCAGATAGCACTAATAATAATTATTAAAATTATATTAATAATTATTATTATTAGCTATAAAAATGAAGAGGTCCAACAAAGTGATGTAAGTGATAAATCTGGTGGCTTATAAGTGTCAAAGACTTGGATATTTTCAGAGTTCAATTTTCCCTTAATTATATAAAATACCCTAGGTAAAAAAAAAATAATAAACCTTCTTTCTTATTTTTCTTTCATCCATACTGAGACACATTTTTCATTCTACTCATATTCTTTTGGGAAAAAGCCTAATAGCTTATATCTCTATCTGTAGCTATTTCTGAAATGCAGCTTCAAGGTTTGAAAGCCTTCTCTTATCTGTTTCTCATTGTTAACATCATACTTATGGTATCTGGAAAAGATTTGAGTTTACTGTTCATAGGTATGATTTGTCTGTACCAGGCATATACATTAAGAGAGGGCAGAGAGAGAAAATAAGTTTGGAGGAGGATTCTATACAATAATAGCAATTCATGCCTTTGGAGTTTGTCCTTGACTACATTGCAATACTGGAAATGTCTCCAGTAAAATATCTGGTTAGCGTTGTGGAGGTAATTCAGGTACAAATATATGTTGTCAAGAGCTATCTCAATTTGTTTTATATTGCTCTAACAAAATACTTGAGGTTGGGATATTTATTTTTTTAAAAAGAGAGAGGCTCATTTAGCTCATAGTTCTGGAGGCCCAAGAGCATGACTCTGGCATCTGCTCAGCTTCTGGTGCAGGCCTCATGTCAGATGGTGTCACATGAGCAGGTACATGCCCATGAGCAAAACACCAGGGGTCACTATAGCAGGAGCTAATCCAGTCCCTCGAGAATGGAGCCCCTGTGACCTAATTATCTCTCTTTTTTTGCTGGGGGCAGGGCATAGGTATCAGACTGAACTCAGAGACACTCCCACTGAGGCACATCCCCAGCCCTATTTTGTATTTTACTTAGAGACAGGGTCTCACTGAGTTGCTTAGCACCTCATCTTTGCTGAGGCTGGCTTTGAACTCTCCATCCTCCTGCCTCAGCCTCCTGAGCTGCTGGGATCACAGGCGTGTACCACCTGGCCACCCAGCCTAATTGTCTCGTAAAGGTCCTACCACCTCTCAACACCACTATGTGGGGAATGAAATTTCAACGTGAGTTTTGGTGGGAACGGACTGTATCCAAACCATATCAGCAGGGAAAACACCCCAACTAAGAGGGGGCCCATGGAAGCCTGTGGCTTTCTGTTAGCTCGGCCCCTGGTACTCGACATAAAAATAAAGCAGATAAAGATTCTGCTTCAGTCAGACTAGAGGCACATCCTGAGATGGTGTCAGGGCATAGCTGTTGTCTTCAGATGTTTGTAGTCAATCAGGCCATAGAGGCTGCAAACAGAGACAGACAAAAGTGGTGAGGTCCTGCTCTCCTAATAGATTCCATGCCATTCCCCTCAGAGCAGGCAGAGAGGCTGCCTCTTGGCTTGCTCGCATGGGCTTGAGACTTAAGTCTGGTTTCTATGCCGCCCTTTCATTTCCCTCTCAGAAAACAACCCCCAGGCATCACTCCCAGTATCAAGTGATGGTTCTTTTTTTAAAAAAAAATATTTACTTTTTAGTTTTAGGTAGACACAATATCTCTATTTTATTTTTTATGTGGTGCCGAGAGTCGAACCCAGTGCCTCATGCATGCTAGGCAAACGCGCTACCACTTGAGCCACAATCCCAGCCCTCAAGTGATGATTCTTAAAGGGCAAAGGCACACGCCATAAATAGCTCAAAGGAAAACACACACATGCACAAGTGAATAAGGAATTTCAGTAGTGCCAGGAGCTGCCGTGGATGCAGACACTTTCCTGTCCAGATTTCCCTGGGCTCTGACCAATGACTACATTTTGTAGCAAGGCGTGTCTCCAGATATAGGTGTCACCCATGGGGGTTGAGTTACACTCACCCGTTCCTTTGTAATCCTACCCCTTTGCCCTTTGGGGGATGGAATGTTCCATGGAACCTCC
Source organism: Ictidomys tridecemlineatus (assembly GCF_052094955.1). Classification (NCBI taxonomy): domain Eukaryota; kingdom Metazoa; phylum Chordata; class Mammalia; order Rodentia; family Sciuridae; genus Ictidomys; species Ictidomys tridecemlineatus. Next base: position 109,856,998 of record NC_135486.1, on the reverse strand, counting down.
CCTTGTGTGTCCCCTATATAAGAATAAAAACCTCCAGTGGCTCTCTCTCTTTCCACGGACCCTTCAGGGGGCAGAGCTGTCTCTGGATTATTGAAGAGGTATTTCTGGGTGGTTGTGTGCTTTATTTGTCATCTTCTTGAGTTATTGGAATGGTCAGATTTTGTGAACCCAGGGTTAGGTCGCCAGCTAGGATAGATGACGACAGTACTGTTTGCCTTTCTTCCAGATGAAGCCAAAATGGTCGAACAGCTGGTCAAGGTCACATAATCAGTATGCTTTGGAGCCAGCATTTGAAGTCACATTTCTCGATTAGAAATGACATAACTCTTCCAAGATGCCATGTTGTATCTCCTAAAACAGCAATGATAATAGCAGATATTTATTAAGCGCTTAACTCTGTGCTAGGTCTGGTTGCCAAATCCTTCAACTATTCAATTTTACGGAGGAAGAAACTGGGGCGCAGACGAGTAATGTTTTACTCCTCAAAACAATGGATGGCCGAGGGAAAAGAGGTCATGCTACATCCCAAAGGGGTGTGGTGTCCTCCGGGACTCCACCCGAGTTTTTCTTTTCCTACTCAACTCCAAGATGTTTTGCCAAATCTCTTATTTCCTTTCGGCATCTGAAGGACCCTTTCCACAAACACCTGTTAGATACCCACTCTGGATGCCACCCAGGCTGGGCGGGGCTCTTACAGGGGTCACTGCAGCAAGAGTAGGGCAGAGCGCTCCGTTTGGTGGCCCCCACTCTGTTGGAGAGCCCTCTGTGCCTTCCTTCAGGTGGGGCCTGTGCTCTGCTTCCTGCTGTGTTAAGGTCCCCTTCTGTCCACGCCATCCACAGCCTCAGTGTTTGCCCACATCCTGAATCATCTTGCAGACTTCCATCCTGTGTCCTTTGTTCCAATACCTTCAAAGTGGGGGTCCTAACTTGTTCGATCTCTCTGCAGAAATCACAACTTCTGTTTTCATTGATTTTTTTTTCTTAGATTCCCTCTAAATCCATGGCCTTCCCCGCTCCCTGAATTCCAGCGTTCAGAACTGCACCGAGCGGTTTTAGAAGGGTGAGTATTGAACCCCATTTGACTGGGTGAGTTCACCTTCCTCATGGGCTTGATAGGTATCACCATCTTTCAACCTCAGAGAGAATCTCTGCTGAAAACTGGTCACTCCAGTCTCTCTCCAAGCCTGTCTGGGCAATGTGTAATTACCTTTAGCAATTTATAGTTATCTTTTTCTTTTTTTCCTGCTGAATGCTCCACTGCCTTCTGTATTCACTTGTTCATTTAGGAAACTGGTAGCTGGGCCTCACGCTGGGAGTTAGAGGTAACAATGAATAAGACAGCCATGGTCACTGTCCTCCCAGGACTTACAGTTTAGTCAGGGAGGCTGAGCCACACAGAATTAAAGCTCAGGATGAACAGTCTGGTTGTCTAAGAGAGGCAGGAAGGATAAGAAGCATGCACCCTTTACTCCAGGGGGCCGGGGAGGACTTCTAGGAGGAAGCTAGAAATGTAGGGGAAGAGGAAGAGTCGGAGGTTCAGAGGTGCTAGAGGAAGTGGCTCTGGGTAGGGAAGAGGTGAGGGCAGAAAAAGCATTTTACACCCCCACACCCCCACATAGGCCTGGTACAGCCATGAATATTCTGTTTTTTGAAGCAGAACCTTCAAGAGAAGTGTCATAAAAAGAGGCTGCAAAAGTCAGCCAAGGTCCAATCAGGCAAAGCCTCCAGCGCCCAAGGAAGGCACCTGGACTTGATTCCTAGCACTCAGGCGGGAGGGTGGTCATGTGATCGATTTGCATTTTGGAAAGGTCACTGGCTGCTGAGTGAAGGGCCCGAGATGGAGGTAAGGAGGAGACTGTGCTGCTCTATTTTTCTCGTCCAAAGTCACTCTGTCCTCAGTCCCTCTCATCCAAAGTCCTCATCCAAAGTCCTCATCCAAAGTCACTCTGCCTCCACAGAGCAGTGCTTCTGGTCCTTGGGCAGTGTCAAGGCTCAGGTCCTACTGTTCCAGGGCAGGGCAACTCAGGCAGGCCCAGTGCCAGAGACCCTGGGCAGTGTGCGCCGCTCCAGCTGTTGGCTTGTCCTTCACCCCTCCTCTGGCGGGGACTCTAGGGCTCTCCAGGAAACTGCTTGCACTCAACTCTCAGACTCAGAGCCTGTTTCTGGAAAAATGGACCTACGACAGGATCAGGAATGGTCAAAAGGAGCCGACTCCAAGGTGGAGTCCACCCGGGGCCTAGTCGGAGGAAGTCAGTCACTGAGGGCGTGTCCTTGAAGGGTGTATTTTGCAGTGGAAGGTGGGTCTCCGGCACCACCTGGCATGCCGTGGCAAGGCAAGGGTGCGGGCCACACAGGGGCCTCCGGCCTGGATAAGGGCAGGGAGTGTCCTGGCAGGAACAGGCTCTCTGACTTTCTTTTCTCCAATCAGAAAAACTCGTGTAGGTTTTACTTTTTCTTAATGTGACACATAATTGTATGTATTTACAGGGTACAGTATGGTAATTGAGATACATGTAAACAGTGTGTAATGATCCAATCAGAGTAATTAGCACCTCTTTGTACTGGGAATCTTCAAACTCCTCTCTTCTGGTTATTTTGAGATATATAATAAATTGTTTTAAATTATAGTTGCATTGCTAGGATTTATTCCTGTTACCTGACTGATGGTGGTATCTATTATGCAGCCTCTCTGTATCTTTTCTAGCAACCTCTCTTGATTACTCTCTGGGACTTGGGAAGTTAAAGGCCCACAGCAATATTATAATGAAGTGAATGATCCTGGTGAAATTGGATGCTTTATAATGAGCAGGCCACTAACGCCTTGGGGAAGACCATAAAAGTCACAGGTGACACTCAGAGAGCCTCCTTGTTATAGTTTGGACCTGGAATGTCCCCCAAAGACTCATGTGCTGAAGGCTTGTTCCCCAGTGGGGGCTGTTAGTAGGAGGTGGGGGCCTAGTCAGAGCAAGTCATCACTGGTGGGAGGGCAGGTCCTTGAAGGATGTATTTTGTCCATGGCTCCTCCCTCTCTCCCCCACGAGCGCCTGCCCCCCTCCCTCCCTCTCTCTCTGCTTTCTGACCATGAGCTGAGCAGCTGTCCTTTGCCATGCCCTTCTGCCTTGATGTCCAGCCTCACTACAGGCCCAAAAAACAATAGAGCCAAGTGACCTTGGACCCAAACCTCTGAGACTTTGAGCCAAAACAAATCTTTCCTTCTTTAAGTCCTGTATCTCAGGTACTTTGTCACAGCCATGGAGAGCTGACCAACACACACTCCTCCACAGGAAATAAAAGAGACCTTTGTCTCCTGTAGGCAGGAGGTAGGCAGAGTCAGGCCCAGGCCTTCATTGTGAGAGCAGCCCCAGTGCTCCCAAGTGGATTGCATGCTCAGCCCCGGCCAATCCACCGTGCTCAGGGCATGAGCTGGCAAGGGGCCAGAAGCTAAGGACTGAGATGGGGTCACCTGGGTGAACGCCCTTTAGAACCTTAAAGGCTCAGGCCCCTCCAACCCCTGGCCCTGCTGCAGGGGCTCACTTCCCCTTTTGAGAGGCTGTTTGAAGATCATGCAAAAATCAGCCTTTCAAGGTGGTGTGCACTCCCGTCAGGATTCGCCTCCACCTCCTCCCCTGGCACCAGCCCAGTATCAAGGGTCAAGTTATAACACCCCGCTGGGAACCAGACACCTGCGAAGGAAGAAGAGCGGCTGCGGCCAGAAGATGGTGTGTGGGTGTTAATTGGGACCTGAAATGTCCCCAAAGACTCATGTGTTGAAGGTTTGGTCCCCAGTTTGGCGCTACTGAGAAAAGGTGGAGACATGAGGTGGGGCCTGATTGGAAGAAGTGGGTCGTGGGGGGCACCATCTGAAGGGTATATCTTGTCCTCAGCCCTTTCTTCCTCTCTCTCTCTCTGCTTCCCAGCTGCCACCACGAGGTAAGCAGTTTTGCACCCAAAACTCGTCATGCCATGATGTTCTGCCTCACCACAAGTGACGGGCCAGGCAACTGTGGACCAAACTTATGGAGCCAAAATAAATCTTTCCTCTCTTACCTTGATCTCAGGTATTCTTGTCAGAGTGATGGAAAGCTGACTGACACAAAGTGACCAAGGAGGGGGACACAGGGCTGGACTGAAGAGAGTGTGCTGATGTGGAAACTCTGTGTGTGTGTGCTGCATTGGACACCATGGCAAAGATCCCGGAGGAGGTGCGAACAGGGGTCTAGGATGGCCCTTGGAAGCTTGGAGAAGGCAAGGACCCACGTGAAGTGAATATAGACGTCAGAACCACAGTGGCACATGTGAAAGGATCCACAGCTCAAAAGTGGGTACTCCCCAGCAGACTCCCTGCCAGCAGAGACCCCCAACCAAAACCAGTGATGTTTAAGTATGTAGGAAGATAGATGCATTTTAATAGCTCAGAATTAATTTGCTTCTCTTTTTATTTTTTTGGAAAGTGGTTAATTTACAGAAATTATCCATCTTAGTTCACTTGAGGAAAAATGCCCCCATCCATTTTTTTTTTCCTGACTCACAACAATTTTGAATGTGAAGTATTTCTGAAAGGAAGTTTTCTTTCCTAAGAGGTTTTAGTAAGCAGATTGTTCAATTTTTCTTTTTCTGAGAAAGCTCTCTGCCACATCTTTCTTGAGAATAAATTTGCTTAATTCTTACCATCCTGGCTGGTGAAAAGATTTACCTTGGATAGCATTGCTGCTTGGTTTTCATGATTCAGTTTTTCTGGCTGGGTCTTGTCATTCCTTTCCTTGTAATTTTCCTTGGTATGCAGTGTGAATCACATGCAAAGCTCTTTTTTTTTTTAAAAAAAAATCATTTTCTATTAGTTGGGCTTCTGAGTAATGTTTTTATTTTGGCAGGTGATGTTTAAGACCACATCAAATAATAGTGCCAACACAACACATTGATAATCCATGGGGCACCATTTTAAGGGCTTCCTATCACCAGCTTATTACATCTCCGCTTCAGTCTCATCTATGGAGTTCCCATCCTACAGTTGAAGAAGCTGAAAGATGAAGGAAGATGTCTTAGGCATAAGGTAGATAGATATCATGGTTTAGGTGTAAGGTATTTTCCAAAAGCTCATGTAGGAGACAATGCAAGAATTTTTCAGAGGTAAAATGATTATATCATGAGACTATAACCTAGTCAGTCTATTAATCCACAAATATGGATTCACTGGGCAGTAACTGGAGGCAGGATGTGGCTGGAGGAAGTGGGTCACTAGAGGCATGCCTTTGGGTTTTATGTTTTGTCCCTGGTGAGCATAACGCACTCTCTCTGCTTCCAGATGGCCGTGTCCTGAGCTGCTTTCCTCCACCATGAAGTTGGCCCACCATGAACTGCACTTCTGAAACCATGAGCCAAAATAAACTTTTCCTCTTCTAGGTTATTTATGTCAGGTCTTTTGGTCCCAGTGACACAAAGCTGACTAAAACAGAAGATAAACTGGGGGCTTCATTTCCAGAGCCACCGAAGCCACCTACCCTGCGCTTGAGATGACGGGCAGCTTAGTCTTTCTCCAGGCAGCTCTAGTCAGAGGGGCATGGTGCCAACAGGTCTGAAGGTTTGGGACTTAGAAGTGTCCCAACTTCATTTCCTGCCCCCAACAAATAACCAAGTAGGAAAGGAAATTTAGGTAAACTGAATCTAGTCCCGCCCCGGAAGAAAGTTGGTTTTCATCCTGGGACTCAGGTCCCATCTATAAAACGAGAGTGCAGACCAGGTCGGGGATGGTGTATCGGTGACGTGAGTCAGTTAATGCCCACAGATGTGGTTTGTTTTTAGGCAACTGTGTGCTGGGGTGTTTTGAATTTGAGTTCCTTTCAGAGGGCCAGACTTGGACTCTTCAGCAGGTCTTAAGCAAGTCTGATTTGAACATTGATATGCTCGTCTGGCCCATGTAGGCTTCGAGGTTGCAAATCTGGGGTTAATTTATCTCTGAGTCCAATATCAATTGTGTTTATTGCCCCCTGCCAGAACTGTGCACCAAGGGAATGCAGGATCTAGGAGGGCAGGATGGCAGAGAGAACAGGAGTGATTCTGGTGGCCCTGCGTGTCCTGGATGAGTGGATGCTTGGCTGGCCTTGCTCTGGACTGTCCACTCCAAGGTGCAAAGGAAGACTTCCCTTCCTATTGTCCCCTTGCACCGACTTGTTCCATGCCCAGCTCTGTGACAGACATAATCAGGACTGGTATTATCTCTCAAGCAATATGACATTTCAAAACACCCAGGCATCAGGTGGACTGAGATAATGTCAGGGAAACTCAATAGGGTTCTCTCAGGCCCTAATGAGAAATACAAAGGAACAAATAAGAGAGACTTTCTATAGAGCCTTTCCCTGAGTGCAGGAGGGGCGGGTGGGGGAAGAAGAAACCCATCAGTATTAAGGGCCTTTTTGAGAGGAGCTAGTGTTATCTGTCTGCTGTGGGAGCCAGGACTCCTTTCTTGGTGGATTTCTTCATATGAGCTTAGGAAAAACATTTCCAGCCAAGATGGAATTAGATCTGCAAATGGCAGTGTGCATGTGTCCCCCTGGCAGAAGAGCCCGTAAATGAATTCCGTTCCTTTTGTTTTGGCTCTCAGCTAGAACACCCTGTCTAAATTAATGTTTTTAACAGCATTACTTAAGCCCTACCAACATTTTACAAAGATCTCCTTAAGGTCGGAACATTTTTAATTGTTCATTTCCACAAAACTTCTCTGGCTCCCAGCAGGATGAAGACATGTGAAGGGAAGCAGAATCTTTCAAGATACAACACATGAGCTGATGTCTTTAAAAAGTTATTACATATTTTTACATTATTGTGACATAAAGTACTTAAGAAACCAAGGCTCCTTGATAAGCTGCTTTATTCTTTTTTTATAAACCATGTAGCTGTGAGCCTTATGGCTTGTACGTACATAGAAGGCACTCAGCGAATGTAAGCTAAATTGGGTTTATCAAATATTTATTAAGTCTTCTACATTTAATTATGTAGTTTTTGCTAGAAGAGGAATCCTACTCTAATAGCTGCATGCCAATGCAGGGTTTGCAGGGTAGACTACTTCCCTTGCTTAATTTATCCCAAATAGCTTGAAAAAAAATATGAAATATGCTGTCATTAACATACGTCATCATGAACTAGACCTGGGCCGATCATTTTTCTTACTTAGTGCAACTTGCGCGTGGTTTACAGTCCAGCTGGCAGAATGCTGGGAGAGATTTTTAAAATAGATTTCTCCTTAATTATCAAACAACGTTAGCCTGATCCTTCACATCCCGGCCGTCTCAGACGGAGCTCAAAATAAGTTTGTGAAGAGTGCAAAGCAAGAGAAAAAAAAAAAAAAAAGAGGAAGGAAGAAAAGAAACTCACTGTGTAGCCAACTGCGTAAAGAGGAAATCCATTCCCACTTGTCTGCGTTTGATTGAACCTGCGTGAACTGCCAATGCCACACACCCGGAGGAGCAGGATTAAAGACCTACAGGAGACGTTTTATAGATCTTCTTAGACAGGTGCTTTTCACACCTCTGCAGTTTATCCAAGGCTCACTTCACAGAGACTTGAAGGAAGCTCTGCCCTTCCTAAGGTATAGGAAGTGAAAAAAACCCAGAGTTGAAAAATGAGAGACTCAGGTTCTGACTCAGGATTGTGCAAATGACAGACAGAAGGGAGACGGCAAGTCTCTGCTTATCAAACCCTCTACCCCAAGTACTTACCACGCGCAGGGGAAATCACCTTGGCTCACCCTCTCACTCACTGGTTTACTTGTTGACTCTGGCTGGTTTGGATGGGGTGCCTACCATGTACGAGACTCTCTGTGTGAGAAATCTCTGGCAGGACTGTTTACCTGACTCCCTGCCCTAGAGGGTGATGCACAAGTGTGACCCGAGTGATTACTCTTATTGATCCACCTTATTGATCTTGTGTATTTGGAAGTACAAGGATCCTTAACCAGTGTGCCCTGTCAGCCGACAGAATTTAGCTGAGTGTGAGTCGGTAAACCAATAGGTAGAAATCTCACTTGGACCAAAAATAACTGTGATTACAACTCTTTTTTTAAATCCTTAAATTCAAGCAGGAAACTGCTTTGAACTCAATTGTAGTTCACCCTCATAATCATCTATTGAAGCCCTAACCACCCTTGTGACTGTATTTGGAGGCTGGGCTGTTGGGGACGTTGAGGAGGTTAAGTGAGGTTATAAAGGTGGGACCCTTAATTCAACAAGACTGTGTTATTTATTTATTTATTTATTGTTAATTTATTGGATTCCGGGGATTGAACTCAGGGATACTCCACCACTGAGCCATACCCCCAGCCCTATTTTGTATTTTATTTAGAGACAGGGTCTCCCTGTGGTGCTTAGGACCTCCCTTTTACTGAGGCTGGCTTTGAACTTGCAATCCTCCGGCCTCAGCCTCCTGAGCCACTGGTATTACAGGCTTGTGCCACTGCCCCCAGAAGGACTGTGTCTTTAAAAAGAGGAAGAGACAGAGCTCTCCCTCTGCCTCCACCTATGCTTGGAGAAGAGGCCATGTGAGGACACAGACAGACAGTGGCCATCTGCAAGCCAGGAACAGAGCCTTCCCCAAGCATGAGCCTAATCAGCCTCTTGAACTGGGACTTCTAGCCTCCACAACTGTGAGAAATGAATGTCTGGGGTTTAAGCCATTCATTCTATGGTATGTGAGTCTCATGTTCTGCAGTTTCAGTAACCAAAATTTTAAATGGAAGATTCCAGAAATAAACAACTCACAAGTTTTAAATGACACACCGTTCTCAGTGGTATGAAATCTCACTATCCTATTTCATCTTCCCAGGGACCTGCACCATCCCTCTTCCTGTATATCCTGCTTCTGCTATTCAGGAATGTCTCGTTGTCCAATTAACTGTAACAATGCTTATCTAGAGTTCAGTACTCTCTGTGCTTTCAGGTACCCACTGGAAGTCTCGAAACCTAGTTCCCATAAATAAGGGGGAACTGCTGTATCTTGTTGTGGGAGCTGGAAGTGACAAACACAAAAACATAGCAAAAGTCCCATAAACTATCTCAACAGGATTATGGCACTTGCCACAATGCCAGGCCCAGAGTGGACATCAGGCATTAGCCCGTGAGTGGTGAAGAGAGAAGCCAGGGACCTCTGCTCTACAAGGTCAAGCTGTGGTCTGGAGAACAGGACCTGTTTCTAAGGGATTCAACTCTAGGCTTCTTCCCCCTCTCTGAAAATGCAGTGTTCCTATAATTCAGACCCTTCTGACTTTATGAGAAAACTCTGTAAAGGTGGACAGATGCCCTGAAATAGCTTAAGCTTGAAAAGAAAAAGTAAAAACACTTGATCTTTTCCTTTGCTGCAGTGAGGAGAGAGTGACATGTCAAAAGCACCCAAAATTCTTCACCTATTGTGTTCATGGCACCTGCTCTTCAATGAAGAAGAGGCCTGGTCAGTTCTTTGGTGCTCCAGGGGATATAAGAAATGATCTTTCTGCAGGAAGATCAAGACTTCAAAGGCAGCCTCAGCAAAAGTGCTAAGCAACTCAGTGAAACCCTGTCTCTAAATATAATACAAAATAGGGCTGGGGATGGGGCTCCGTGGTCGAGTGCCCCGAGTTCAATCTCTGGTATATACTCCCCTGGAAGGAAGGAAGGAAGGAAGGAAGGAAGGAAGGAAGGAAGGAAGGAAGGAAGGAAGGAAGGAGTGGCCTCTCTGGGTATCAGGGGAAGACCTATGTGTGAGAACAAAACTATAAAGAAGAATTCACTTGTTTTCTATGTATCTCTTTCCTACTCCCAAAGATGCCTGTGGCTCCAAATTATGTGGATGCTCCTGGGAAAACTCCTCTGATAGAATAATTGTCAGCAACGTCATAGAAATTAAAACCTAGTGTCTAATACTAGTCATGCTATGAGTTGGATCTGGCAAAGTTTATGCACCAAAGCTAATTTTTTTTTTCTCATTAGGGTTCATGTCTGGGTAACTTCTAGCAGCAGATCAGTGAGGGTGCCTGAGCCAGGGTAAGGTCCAAATGGTCTGACCCTCTACAGTAGGGCCAAGTCACAGGTTAGCAGGCCAAAAAACAAAGCTTGTGTGCTTTCCCACCCAACTGTGTTATTTCTATTTAAAAAACAGAAGTATTAAAATGTTCTGTTTACTAGTTAATAGTAAGTAATATTACTAATATTAACATAATTTATCTTTGTAAGGATGATATGTAATTCAGAATCTAACTTAGGAAAATGCAAATCCTTTATTCAATAGTTACTGAACTGTTTACTATCTCCACTATCTGGTTTTATTGCAAATTCAAGAAGAATAGCACAACCTAACTCAACCAGTTGGAAGACTGTAGGAGGAATCCTGGAATTTTCCACACTTCTGTAGGTTTTTAGGATCCCCAAAGCCATCTCATACTACAAATATAGCTGCCTTACCCGACTCTGACTCTCACTCACTGTCCCTGTTACTGGCAGCAGGCACCATTTCCTATACCCCAGCCAATTGGCCTTGATTTTTTCATTTAAAAAGCTCATAGTAGGGCTGGGGATGTGGCTCAAGTGGTAGCGCGCTAACCTGGCATGTGTGCGGCCTGGGTTCGATCCTCAGCACAACATACAAACAAGATGTTGAAAACTAAAAGAATAAATAAATATTAAAATTATAAGAAAGGTCATAGTATACTTTTAATTCTTTTTAATGGAGCTAATACATCATATTTTAAAATATACTTAACAGACTTCCAGCTAAAGATGGTAAAGACAATTTTCACTCTATCCCTGCTGTTTAAAGTCCACCAAAACGAGGAGGAGGAGGTGGAGGAGGCAGGAAGGAATTAGGGGTAGAATAATCTTCAGTGAGATAAGGAAACAATGTACAAATGATGGACATCATCTGCAACATCACCCAATACTGCAGTGTTGGACTCAGATACGGATCTGCTTGATTACCCAGCAGGTTTCCTCCAGGTACAGGTAATACCACTGGTCAGTCATTTGGACAAAGACAAAATTAGATCCAACATATTTTGCATAATATATACAGAAACAAATTCCAAACAGATCAGCTATCTCAATATAGGGAAAGGCTTTTAGCTGTGACTCAAAACCCAGATGCAACAAAGGAAAGACATGGTAACCAAATCACAATGTTTATAAATTGCTTGGGAGAAGAAAAAAACTTCTCCCAAGTTAAAAGACAACCAAAAAACTTAGAAAATCAGTTTCTACACATATCACAAATAATGAATTAATAGACTTAATATATAAACAATTCTTCAAAATTGAGGGGGAAAGGATTTAAAAGACACAAAAGAAAAATGGGCAAAATATCTGAACAGACGATTTATAGGAAAAATGGTTCTTCAATGTATAAAAATATGTTCCACCTCACTCATGATAAGATAAATGGAAATTAAAACCACATTGAGATACGGTTCTCATCTATCAGACAGGCACTGGGTTGTCGAGACCATACGGGAATCAGCACTCTTAGCGATTATTGATGACAGTCCAGAGTATAACAGTCCTTCTGGAGGAAATTTGTCTCACTCACAAAACTACATATACTTTTACCTTTTAACCCAGCAGTCCTGCTTCTGGGATTTCCCCCTAAAGATACACCTAACACTAGAAAATATCGGAAACATCCTAAATGTACATACAGCAGAGTGAAGGAGTAAAATTGTAAGACATCTACTTGAGGGAGCACCAAGTCCAAAAATGAAGATGTCTAAGAATTGATTGGGACTAATTTCTAGAACACAGTAGAGAAGAAAGTCAAGTGCAAAAGAACATCTGTGGCCTTTTGTGGAAAGGGTAGATTAGAAAATAGACATCTATGTGCTCACTTGACCAGAGAGAAATATTGCAAGGATAAATGAGACTGGCCACCTGCAGGGTATGACTGGGAATGGAGCAAAAAGGGCCGAAGAAATAAGAGAGGAAATGACACTAGATTTATTTTTGAAGTTTAAAAAATTATTAATTTTTTTGGTGTGTGTGTGTGTGTGTGTGTGTGTGTGTGTGTGTGTGTGCAGTCCTGGGTTTGGAACTATGTTAATATATCACACAGAGAGAATGAAGGAGGGAAGGAAGCCAGGAAGAAAAGAAGGAAGGAGGGAGGGAAGGAGGGAGGGAAGAAGTCACTACGCAGGGAGGAGGGGGCTCTAAAATTGAATGCAAATAAAATGTAACCGAATCACAATTCAAATGAATAACATAATCATGATGAAATGGGGGAAAAGAACAAATTTAATTAACTTTTGAAAACAGTACTTGGACTATATAGCCTCAGGCTAAAACCACAAAGAATTCTAAATAAATATTGGATTCTAATTAGGAAGCCTCTTTTTTCCCAGAGACATGGATGAGCTGGCAGTTCTGAAACTTACTTTCTGAGTGGCCTAGAACTGAGCAAGTCAGTATGGATGGTGGATAATGGGAGTCAAGTTTCTTATTATTGGAGAAGGAGTTACAAATATGGAAAGGGGTCAGGGAAGAACAGACCCTCTGGTATCAAGATAAAATTGGAGGTGTCAGTGTGAACTCATGGGTTTTAGCATAACTAGATATAGAAATGGGTATTGATTGTGAGAATGTGTGTGTGTGTATGTGTGTGTGTGTGTTTGCACATGTGTGTGTATGTGTGCATGTGTGAACATGTGCATATCTACTGCATTTCCTAGTTCTGTGTCCTGAGAGACTGCAGACACCCACCCCCTTGCAATAAACACACCTGGTGCCCAGAACTTGGTTTCTAAATACTGTTCTCCATTGAAGGAACCAGGGTTCTTGGAAGAAAGGCTGATTCCAGGTTGAGACAAGGAAAATACAAGATAAACCTGGACTATCTTGTACTGAAAAGTAAAGAAAAACAATAGTAAAGGAAGTTCAAACAATCACGGGCACATGCCAAAAGGACACAGTAACTGTCTTGAAGATGTCTTTACTGGCAAAATACGCGACAATTGATAGTAAAGGATTCTAGCCCATTAAATTGATGCTTACATTGAGATAATTTAAAAAGTAAATGGGAGGGGGAGTTCTCCCTCTTTGTATATTGATTTCTTGATGTTTATATATTTATTTTTAAGCAACTTCATTGACATATATTTCACATAACCTATAACTCAACCATTTAAAGTACACAATTCAATAGTTTTAGAATATTTACAGACTTGTGTATCCCTCACATCTAATTTTAATATTTTTGTATCATCCCCAACCATTAGCAATCTTTCTCCAATTCCCTCTAGCTGCTTTCTCTTTCCCTGGATTCATCTACTCTAAATGTATGTCAGTGGATTCATACAACATGTGGTCATTTGGCATTGGTGTCTCTCCCTTAGGGTTTCCACAGTTCATCCCTGTTATCACGTGTATCACTATGACATTTCTTTGCATTATAAGATCATTTTCTAGCGTATGGATTTACCACACTTTTCATTTGTCTGTTTCACAGTTGGTAGACACATGGATCGTTTCCACTATATAGCTATTATGAATAATGCTGCCCTGAATATACATCTACACATTTTTATATGAATATGTGTTTTAGTTTATTTGGATGAATTTCACTAGGAGTGGATTTTCTGGGTCATATAACAACTCTAGGTTTTTTGAGGAATTACCAAACTGTTGGCCACAGAAGTTTCACCAGTTTTATATTTTACATTTTGTGTTCCTATCAGCGATACATGATAGGAACATAAAATGCAAAAAAGAAAAAATCTCCTCATCTTGTTATTATCTGTCCTGTGAGGTGTGAAATGGCATCTCATTGTAACTTTGATTTGCATTTCACTAATGAATAACAAAGTTGAGCATCTTTTCATGAGCTTGCTGGATGTTTGGATGTATTCTTTGCAGGAATGTCTACCAATATTCTTTCCCCATTTTTATTGAGGTATCTGTTTACTATTGAATTGTAGATGTTCTTTATGTATTCTTGATACAAGTCCCTTATCAGATACATAATTGGCAAATAATTTATCCTATCCTGCAGGTTATCTTTCCCCCTCTTGATGGCATATTTGAAGCAAAAACATTTTAATGTTGATAAAGTCCAGTTATATATAATTTCTTTTGTCACTTGTGCTTTTGGTGTCATATCTAATAAACCACTGCCTGACCTAAGGTTATAAAGATTTACTTCTAAGTTTCCTTTTAATGTCTTTATAGTTTTAGCTTATTTAGCATTAACTCATATAGTTTTAGCTTTAATCCATTTTGATTGTTTTGTATCTGGTGTGGCAGAATCTAGCTTCATTCTTTTGCATGTGGATATCCAGTTGTTCCAGCATCATTTGTTGAAAAATTATTCTTTCCTCCATTTAATTGTCATCATAACTCCATCAAAAATTGTGTCCATAAATTTAAAAATTTAATTGTAGGCTCTTAATTCTGTCTGTTCTTATGCTAATACCATACTCTCCTGATTTATATAGCTTTAAAGTAAATTTTAAGTCTTTTTGTAATTTTTTTTTTTTTTTACTTTTCTGGGTCTCCTGCATTTCCCTATCAATTCTAGAATCATCTTGTTAATTTCTGCAAAAATTCAGCTGGGAATCAGATAACAATTGCACTGAAACTGTAGATCAATTTGAAGAGTCTTAGCATCTTAATAACATTAAATCTCCTGATGCATAAGTGTGAATGTCTTTTCATTTATTTAGATTTTCTTTAATTTCATAAAAATCTTTCTTACTAAAGAAATTCAACCAATAGTTGTGGGAGAAGGGATGATATTAGAAGATTACCATTTGGTACCTGTCCCTGGAATGTTTGATTTGAGTAAGAACCATTGATGGATGTTAAACCCAGTGGGTAAAATTTTAAATAATACGATATTTTACATATCTTGTAATATCTCCTTTAAACATGCTTATCAATTACAAAGGGTGAGATAGTGTCTTTACAGTAGAGAAACATCATAGACACCATTTTAAGCTTTCTCATTCAATCCTCACACCAAAATCCTATAATAAAAAACTATTGTTAACCCCATTTTACAGGTTAGGCAACTATGGCTTATAGAAATAAAATAACTTGCACAAGATTACACAAGATGGGAAACGTGGTTTTATGACTGCAAAGCCTGTGTTCTTGAGCACAGTCACACTGAACATTTTATTCCTAACAAGTCTATTGAGACAATAATTTATTTAAGGGGAAAAATGTCACTATTGCTCAGAGTAGAAGTCTCTCTTGTGTCAAGAGAAATCACATATAATGGCTCTTTATGTAGATGTCCTCCTCGGATCCTTTGCCAAGAAAGAACATCTCTCTTGAGAAATTTGTCTGCATTGTTTTATTAGACAAAGTGAATTAGACAACTGATGGCCCTTCATTTCTTTTCTTGCAGGGAACTTAAGCTAAAATAAATGCTCAAAGAGAGTGACTCACTGAGGTGCCTGGCAAAGTCCATTTCTGTTTGGGGGAGCTGGATTGTTTTCATTAGTCGTTCTGTTTGTATTGTGCCTAATTTTATAAGCAACCTCAACTGCTACTCGGAAGTCAGAGCAAATATGTTCAACCTCACTGAACAGAGCATCACCACTTTCAGTGGGTGAACTGTGTGGTCTGTAAATCTTAACAAAGTTCTTTTTGAGAAAAGTAAATGAGTCCCTGAAGTTTAAAGCAACAGAGGAAGGGAAGTGAGTGGGTTGTGGAGCTGTGAGAGAAGTTCTTCTGCACGGTTGGAGCAGGCAGCAGCCCCTGAAAATCAGGGCAGGTTGAGTGATTGGAGGTGACAGGCAGGTTGTTGCAAGCAGGGGGACCTGTCACTGATTTAGGTATGAAGACTGAGCACTGGGCACCATGGCCTAGAGCAAAAGTTGTCTGCTCTGTGGGTTCAGGTCAGGAAGGCTTGAAAAAGGGGCTCAAGTACTTCACACATCAGCTGAGAGGAAGGACCACGGGTCACAAACTGTCGACTGTCAGCACCTCCTGTCCAGAGGTTTGTTTCCTTGGGCCCACACAGTCCTTTGATAATTTATAAATTATTTTAATTAAATTATTTTCATTATTTAAAATTTTTCCCATTAGACATTGGGAAACTCACACAAAAGTTCATTTTTAACCGTTCGTCTGGGGAAAAGCAATTGGAAAGCCCTCCTCACAGCCCATCTTCTCACCTGACGAGGGTCACCTGGAGTTGAGAAGCAATTGCCCATGGTACTCGGGTGTATGGAAGCTCTTGAATCAGTCTCTATCCATCTGACACCCACCTGTTCATGGAGCACTTGCTTCCTGCCTGGTCCCCACAGGCTGCGAGTTTGTGACTGCCATCTAGGGAGGGGAGAGCCGTTGACATTTTGTGAGGCATGGAGGGATACACGGGTGCTTCGTGTCCTATGATGCTGATACTTCGGGGGAATGAAGGAGAGAGATGGAATTGGAAGCAGGGAGACAAGTAGGAGTCCAGACTGGGGCAGTAAGAATGAGGGTGGAAAGAAAAGTATTTTGGGGAATGGTAGGCAGGAGTCCAGAAGTGATTGAAATCAGGAGATGGAAATTTCCCCATGAGGGAAGCAATCTCAGAGCTGCCGGGGAGAAGACATTTTTGGTTCATTTGCTGGACACCTGGGGGAGGAGGTGCCATATGCCAGCCTCCTTCCATTGTGCAAAGATAGGTACTTGCCCACCACCTCCTTTCTTATCCCTCAGACTCCCCAGGGGACCAGGCTCCTGACACCCCTAACCTCCAGTGAGCTCCACTTATGTGGCCTAGATACCCTCAGTCCCAGTGAGTTCTTCTGCTTTTGTCTCAATGAATTGCTGCGTCTATTAACGGCCAGTTGACTCGTCCCTTTCTGCTTCTTGAGCTATAGCAAATGCTTGCTCTCTTTGTCCAGGAACACCATATCCTGGGTCTGCTGAAGATTAGGGCCCTTGGCATATCCTGCTTCTCCATATCTGAAAAAAATCTCCTGGTCTGATTCTGCAGTACTTTCTCCTCTAGTTCCCTTGTTTCTTCCTTTTCAAATTGGACAGGTAGGAGTCCTGTGTCTACCTGGAATGTAGAAAGCCAGAAGAAACATTGCTCCTACCCTAACAATAAAATCATAACTTTTCTTGATCCCATCAAAGAACTGAAGTTACATGCAGACTCAGAGGAGAGGAGGGACAGCCACTATAGGGTAGGTTGACAGATACCCTTGTCTTCATTGGAACAAAGACTGTAAGATGCTGGTGAAGGACAAACAACTCAGTACCCCAGGACACTGGCAAAAATCTATTGCAGGTGGGAGAAGAGTAACAGTCTATAAATTTGCCCTAAAGGGAAGATCATAAAATAATCCTGAGCCCAGAATCTTATACTAATCCCATCTGATGATTAAAGAATAGGAAAGTATCTGTTTCACCAGACCCACCAAAGATATAAGGTGGACTTTGGCTAACATAGGACAGAGGGCAGATTCACTGGGAAAGTCTCATTGCCAAGACCCGGGGACACAAGACCTACCTAAGATTGAGGCTGGACTAGGAAGAGAGAAAACATCTTTGTCCACCACTGTCTTAGTCTGTTTCCCATTGCTATAACAGAAATACCCAATTCTTGTAATGTATAAAGAAAAGAGGTTTATTTTGCTCACAGTTTTGGAGGTCCAAGAGCATGATGCCAACATGTGCTTGGCTCTGAGGAGGCCTCCCTTGGCTACATCACATCATGGCAGGAGCACATGTAAAAGGAAGAGATCACACAGCAAGTGGGAAGCCAGGGAACAAAGAGGAACCAGTCTTGCTCTTTTTA
Organism: Ictidomys tridecemlineatus; assembly: GCF_052094955.1. NCBI lineage: Eukaryota > Metazoa > Chordata > Mammalia > Rodentia > Sciuridae > Ictidomys > Ictidomys tridecemlineatus. The sequence continues at coordinate 109,839,256 of NC_135486.1, read as the reverse complement.
CAACAATCCCTCTTGCAGGTCCTACAAGATCTGTGTGAATCCCTTCAGAGTGCGTAACCCCAAGGATTGAATGACCTCTCACTGGGCTCCACCGCTTAAAGGTTCTATCACCTTTTAACATCACCACACTGGAGACCAAGATTCCAACTCTTGAGCCCTTAGGAGATACATTGAAACCATATCTAAACCACAGCAATCACTAGCAGGCTTGCAAGCCCTAGGTGACAGCCATTGCGGTATATTACAGCAGGAGTGCCACACACCTAGTCTCTAACACCCAGGCTGCCACCCTACACACAAGATTCTTGTAGAAAAAAAAAATCAAAGCTGGTAGTGCATTGATGGTAAATATAACAGCAAGGAAACAGCAATTCATTGAGACAAACCCAGGTTCCTTTCTAAGTAGACTGACTCAAAGCCCACACCAGCAGCTCAGAAAAGGCTTGCCACTTGAAGAAATAAGTTTTTATTTTGGTCTTTACCGCTCTTTATATAATGTCTGGCGTGCAAAAAAAAATTACATGACAAAAAGCAAATAAAGACACTCCACCGTCAAGAGATAAAATCATCAAAAGAACTAGACTCAGAAATGACTCAGATGTTAGTACTGTAAAACAGAGATTTCAAAATAACTATGATTAATATGTTAAAGACCCTGGTGTAAATGTTGAACAACATTCACGAACCGACGAGAAACTTTTGCAAAGGGGTGAAACTCTAAGAAAAAGTCAACTGTAGCTGTTGGACATTTTTTAAAAATTATAAAAGAGATGAAGGTGACTTTGAAGGAATTATCAGAATGCTAGACACTTCTGAGACAAGGACCAGGGAACTTTAAGAGAGGCCTGTGGAAATCATCCAAATTAAATACAAAAAGAAAAGAGTGTATAAAAAATTAGCATAGAGCTTCCAATAGCTGTGGAACAACAGCCAGTGGCCTAACATACGTGTAACTGGATACCCAGAAGGCAAAGAGAGACATGATGAGGCAGAACCGATGGTCGTGTGGATAAGGAGCACCAAATTTCCAAAACAATGAAGCATTAAATTACAGATCCAAAGAAAGTGGAGAATCACACTTGAATAAATAGCCTTCCATCAACAGAATAGCAAACAGAAAACTCGGACACAACCCATTCAAATTGCTAAAGACCAGCTATAAACAGACATCCCAAAAGCAGCTAGAAGAGAGAAAACACTGCCCACAGAGGCAGGATCAAGAAGACAGCCAAAGGCTCGTCATCAGAAAACATGCAAGCCACAAGACCAAGAAGTAGCCTCTTTAAATTATTCGAAGAAAAAGCTGTCACCCCGGAATTCCATCTCCCAAAAATAACCATAAAATAAAGACCTTTGCAGACAAACAAAAGCAGAGAGAATTCACGATCTGCCGATCTGTACCAGAGAATCTATGTTAAAGAAAACCCTTCAGTAGGGAAACTGTGATACTAGACAGAAATTTGGAGCTACACATTTAAGATCTCCAAAAGTGGGCTGGGGATGTGGCTCAAGTGGTAGCGCACTCAACCTGGCATGTGTGAGGAACTGGATTCGATCCTCAGCACCACATAAAAATAAATAAGTGAAATAAAGGTATTGTGTTCAACTACAACTAAAAATTTAAAAATATATATATTTTTAAAAAAATCTCCAAAAGTAATTAAAAAGAAGGTACATATGTTTTAAATGACTTTTCTGAACTTTGAATTGGTCTGAGAGATCAGTGATTGTACAAAGCAAAAATAGTTGTAACAGGTTGTGATTAAGGACGTGTATGTAGAAGATATAAAAAACTCTAAAACATCCAAGAAAACAACATAATTTTTTAAAGTGGGACAAAGTTGTGAACTTCACAGCATAAAAGATTTGGAAATGTACACATGGCAAGTCAGTACCTTAAAAGATTCTCAACATCATTCGTCATTGGGGAAATGTGACAAGGGACCATGAACATGGGAACAACCTACCTTCTCTTGCGTTGTTGATGGGAATGTCACAGGATACCGCCACTTTGGGGGACAGTTCGACAATTTCTTATAAAGTTAAACATACACGTTCCATCTGACCAGCAAATTCCACTCCTAAGTATTTACTGAGAGAAATGAAAACATTTGTTTTCACAAAACTTGAATATGAATATTTGTGACTGCTTTATTCCTAATCAACAATAACTATATATAATATATTGTGCAACTGTCCTTTGCTAAGGAAGGGATAAACCAACGGTGGTACATAAATACCATGGAACACCATTCGGCAATAAAAAGAAGTGAACTTTTGAAGTGCACAAGAACAGTTACAGCTGAAATGCATTACTAATTGAAGGAAGCCAGACTCAGAAGGCCACACACTGTATGAGTCTATTTGCATGATATTCTGGGAAGGGCCAAACTGTCAGAAGAGAAAACAGGTCAGGAATGCCAGAGGCAAGACATGGGTAGTAGGAGTGACTATTTAGGTCACATGAGCAAACTTGTGGGGTGAGGGTATGGTTATGCAACTTCCCATTCCTAAACTCAGAGGGCCGTACACTACAAAGACGGCTTTGATTCTATGTCAATCAGACATCAATTAGATAAACCGTCTTGGGCTTCACGCTGTTGAGAGACTGTGATGCTGGGTGCGTCACCACCAAGTCTCCGGTAGAGACTCTGTGGCATTTTGCACAGGAAGACGTTAAAATCAGCACAGTGCAGTCCAAGTGCACGGAACGCCTGCCATTGATACAGCCAGCTGAAGACGCTCCATGGGCAAATGGACTTAGGCTGGGTGAACACCTTCCCATTCCTAAACAAGCAGGGGCGGTGAGTTCAATGCAGTCTGTCAATCATGCAAGACTTTGCAAAGAGCCGATCTTACTAAGCCATCTGCCCAGGGTCCCCAAAGGGAGGCACAGTCCCTTTGCAGCCCTGCTTGGCTAGCACAATTAGGGACTTACGTTGGATGGACTTGGGTGACACTGGGGGTGGCAATAAGTGTTCTTTCCTCCTGCCCTTGTCATGCAGAGGGTGACCTGTTGATAAAAGAATCCTAGCACATGGTTTAGAAGAAACTAGTTTCTCCTTAGCCAGAGATGAGGACAGGCCAAGTGGCTTCCTCGCCCACCCCTCAGTCTGCCCCACAAAGGATCCTGGCTGAAAGGGGCCCCAGAATTCTTCCCTGGTCACTGTGCATATCTGCCTGGCAGGCCAGAATCGCCTCAGGGAAGCACTGGCTACAGGGCCCAGGGTCTAGTCTGTCTTTTTTTGGGGGGGTGGGGAGGGTGAGTATTGGGATGTGAACTCAGGGTCACTCGACCACTGAGCCACACCCCAGCCCTAGTTTGTATTTTACTTAAAAACAGGGTCTCACTGAGTTGCTCAGCACCTCGCCATTGCTGAGGCTGGCTTTGAACTCGCCATCCTTCTCCCTCAGCCTCCTGAGTGGCTGGGATGACAGGCGTGTGCCACCACGCCCAGCCCTAGTCTCTCTTGTTCACGGCTTCCCCCAGGGCCAGCCCAGCCCCAGAAGGCGATTGACATATGCTCTGGGAATATGAATGAACAGATTTGTTTCTCAAGAGGAGCTCATCTCTGGATGGAGTTTGACATCCAGAGGCCAAGTGGAACCAGGCAGGGGCCTCCGCCTCAGACTCTTCTCCGCGAACCATCACGGGGCCAACGTGGCTTGGATATTGAAAGATGCCTGTTGAAGTAAGCTCAGGTCACATCCATGAATATCCCATTGGCTATCGCAAGCCCAGGAAGGAAGAAGGGTGTGCTCATAACACAACTTGCCCTCCACAGTCAGCCCGGGAAGGGCCTCCCTGCCACGCGGATGTCCCTGACACTGGGACAGAACCAGAATGCTGAATCTCCCAGGCAGGGCCAGGGCGGGTGGGGGAGGGGGCCCTACCCAGGAACCTTCTTTCCACTCGATACAATCTTTCTTTATATAGGGTGCACATTAAATCCAATTATAGTCCTGCTGACCAGAGGCCTCTTCTTTGGAAGGTGACTTTGTCTCTTCTGCTTCAGTGCAGAAGCTCTGGAGTCTATGATGCAACTCTCCAAGACAAGCCTCCTCCCTTCCTTCCCTGTCCCTTCTTGGATGCCTCCCGGTGGGGGTAGTTCCGCAGGGCCACGTGTTATTCGTCTTGGAATTTTTCCAGGCACCTCAACACATCTGCGGCATCAGGTTTTGCTTTCCAGATGTTTTAAGTAAACTGACGTGACAGCACAGATTTCCATTGTTCGCGTCCCCACGAAGCGTGAGCTCCCTGAGGAGGAGGATGTCTTGCTCCTGCAGTGCCTGGAATGGTGCTTGTCACAGAGAGATACTGCCAAAATAATGGATGGATGGATGGATGGACAAATTCTTGTTCCATTCTTCCAAGAATTAGCTGCCAGTAATTCTTCCTTGCCACTCAGCCAGACAGCCTGAGGATTCTCAAGGACATCCCCTACACATCGTCCCCACCACAACTTCTGCCAAACAGGCACTTCTCATCAGAGGACAGAACAGAACGTTCCGTCAACACACCTTTTTCCATTGGCTTTCCCATTCGCCTCCCACAGCCCCAACAATAGCTAATTCAAGGCCGTGAGTCACTCTGGCTCTGGGGGAGAATTAATGGGGGCCGTTGGGCAGATGACACAAGAATCACATCCACTGACAAAGTGCTGCTCACTTAGGGGCCAGAATCTGGGCCCGGCCCTTGCCTGGCCGGGTAATTGCTCAGGCGAGCCTGACCTGCCTCCCCACGGGCTCTGCCACTCCTGCTCTCAGCTTGGTGTGCAGCTGGGATCAGGCGTGCCACTCAAAGAGCCCATGGGTTGGTTCCCTTTGTCTTTCCGAGAGCTGTGTCTACAAGCAGCCCCTGCGCCTGTGGCCCAAACACCATTCAGAAGCACGCCCTTGAATCTCCACCCACGGTTCCATTCAGCTACTATTTGGTTTTTGCTACACAGTCACCAAGCAAAAAAACCCAGCCCCTTCCTGGCTGCAAACCACTGCTGACAAGGGAAGGGGCCTTTTCCTTTCCTCATTCCTGAGGCTCTCTGGTGCCCACCAGGGTCTGCTGGTGCATGTTAAGAGCACTTTGCCAGCCGTGAGCATTTGTCAATGATGAGAAATCAGGTAGACAGCTGGGTGGGGCCCTGGTGCACACCTGTCATCCCAGCAGCAGGGAGGCTGAGGCAGGAGGATCGTGAGTTCAAAGGCAGCCTCAGTAAAAGCGAGGCGCTAAGCAATTCAGTGAGACTCTGTCTCTAAATAAAATACAAAATAGGGCTGGGGATGTGGCTCAGAGGTTGAGAGCCCCAAGTTCAATCCCTGGTACCAAATAAATAAATAAATAGAAATCATGTAGACATGAGACAAATCTTTATCTTCAGGTCATTGGTGGCCCCGGGCACTTCCCCAGCAAGATGGCCAAGGCAACCACATTGTGACCACTCATCGGCTGAGTGGTTGAGATCAGTGGGTCCTGGTTCCTGCCACCAAACTGCTCTTGGTCCTTGACTGTGAGCAGAGCAAGGACATTGACACCCTGGGACCCCTCGTGATTGGGACAGAAGAGAACATGCTGTTGGCTGTATCGGAAGAAAATCACGTTCCCCTTGGACTCTCCTTGTGCTGGTTAGGTTTTTGTTGCTATGACCAAATACCTGACCAGAACAACTTAGGGAATGAAAAGTCTGACTCATGGCTCCAGAGATTCCGTCCATGGTTGGTGACTCTATTGCTGTGAGCCCGAGGTGAGGCAGAAGGCCATCGTAGAAAAAGCTACTCAGCTCATGGTCTTTGGGAAGAAGAGAGAGGCCAGGAAGAGCCAGGGACAAAGTATATCATTCCTAAAGCACATACCCAGGGGCCCACTTCCTCTGGTCACACCCCACCTGCCTACAGTTATCACCCAGTACTCCATTCAAATTACTAACCCATCAGATGGACTAATCCATTGATTCGGTTATGGCTCCCATCGTCTAGTTGTTTCACCTCCTACGTTAATGCAGGAGCTCTTGGGGGACATCTCATATCCAAACCACAACACTCCCATACCTCTCCCTTTTCCAAAGTTGCCTTTGACGTGGCAGAAGCTCAATTTTACAAGTATGAAGAGCCCATCACAGATTTCGGGTTCATTTCCATTATCTTACTTAACACCCGCTGACTCTTGACCTCAGTGTCGTCCCGGTGCCCATTTTGTGGATGAGAAAACCAAGCTTCCTTGAGGTTAAAGGATCTGCTGACCAGCCGAGGGACGGAGAAGCTGAGACCCAGTTTTGCCCTGAGTCAGCTCATCCAATAAGGATCACTTCTACCATGAGACTGGGCCCCACCCACCGTCACAGGGACATCCAACACCAATCCTGCCAACATCTGGAAGGAACAAGCCATGCACATGACCCAGACCACTGAGGATCCAGGAAGCGGCTTCTCAGGAAAGGGAGGGATTCCAAGGCCTTCCGTGGAGTTGTGTTCTGCCTCCTGCCAAGAGCACAGGCTGATGGCTCCACCCTGGCAGCTAATTAAGCCCCATTAGCTTTGCGGCCTGGGAGCTGTGCCCCTCACCTCTTGCCAGGGGTAGTCCCTCCACCTCACTTGAAGTCCTTCCTTATTTCCAGATGAATCCACACCTTGCCCACCGCTGCACTAATTGGGGGCAAACATTTCAAAACCTTTTCTTGCATGAAGATGGAAGGTCTTAAAAAAAAATTATTTCTCCCATCAACGTGGAATCAGAAAAATGAGCTGCTCCTCTGACTACAACTTCCAGACTCTCGGCTTCCTTTGTCTCCATTGAGATCTTTGTCTCTAACACTTCATGGGTGTTTGGGGGTGGAGGGAAAGAAGTTGGAATGAAATAAAGACTTCTAGGCCCCTTTTGTTCTGCTCAGACAGACGCCTGAGAATGTTCCAGGGCCCATAAAAGGAGAGTCCGTCTGGTCACAAGATTCGTCCACTCATTTAGCAAAGCAGACAAAGCAAGTTCGGTAGGCAATTGTTTGTTAGGATAATTGCTGCAGCGTCTGGCCTGGACAGAAAAGGAAGGACCACATCTCAGCCTCCAATGTCCTAGTGACACTGGGGTAGAAGCCTTTATGGAGCGAAAGACAAATGTCAATTAGCACAGAATTTTGAAGGCGAGCCAGAATGTCTCACAGTGAAGGCCAGTTGCTATGGATCAAAGGTTCCCCATAAAGCACACAATATTTTTCCTTGGTTTTGCCATCTCTCAAATTCACTAACCTAAAATATATATATATAAACTTATGCAGGAGCTGAGATACCTCCTCCCCCATCCATCACCGGCTCCTGTGGGACACAGGACCCAAGAACTGTGACATTTTTTATGTTGCATGACTTCCAAATATCACAAAGTTAGTCAATGGTATCTAGATGGGGTTGACCAGAGCCTTAGTTTCTGATCCTTGGACTGACTACCTCCATCCCCCTGCCCTGAACCGCCCAGTGTCTAAGAATTATATGGGAGCAGGTAAGCCCCTGTGGGTCCCTCTGCAAATTTTCTGACCTCAGTTTCCCAATATTTAGGATCATGATGGGAGGAGTAGGATTTGGACCCCACCCTCTCAAAGTATCTCTGTAATCCCGGCCAGGACACAGAAGTAACAGCCCTCAGAATTTCCTCTCCCAGGCCATGTGTAGGGCTGCTTCTTTGCCTGGGGCCAATGGGGTTGCCTGGCTGGTTGTCATGGGAACCAAGGTTAATTAGCCTACCTGAACTTCAACTCTGATGTTGGTGGCATATCTCAGCAGGTACCCTTGGAAATGGCTGTCCCAGGATGCATGATTTCTACAAACTAAAAAGGCCCAGTCTGCTCCACACTGACTGGAACTTCCTTTCCCATGCATCATCTTGGGCCTTTCTCTCCTGAGGTACAAATTCTCCAGGAGTGGGGTGTAGCCCACTCTTCCACCTAAGGTTCAAACTAATAAACCCAGTGAAATGGAAGCTTCTGCTGTTATCTGAGGCAGAAAATCTATTTGGTGCAAAAAAATCTCGCTCCCTCCACCTCCACCGCCCCAAACACATGGAGCTGTTATTTCTCCCAAGGAATCTGAACTATAATACAGAAAAGCAAAGCTGATCATAAGAGAATTTGAAAATCCTCAGGCCTCACCCTGCTTTCAGTGGAAAGATAGATGCTCACAATCTATAATTGATTCCACCACAGGACCTAGGATGAGGACCAGATGAGGTGACTAAGCGACCATGCTCTCTCCATTACAACACACCAAGGAGGCATAGAGAATCACTGTAATGACTTGAGGGCACTACACAGTCCTGCTCTTCATTCATCCATTCACCTATCAACCTATCCACCCCCTCCATCCATCATCCACCATCCATACATCCACCCACCCATCCACCCTTCCACCCATCCATCATCCACCATCCACCCATCTATCCACCCTTCCACCCATCCGCCCATCCATCTACCCACCTATCCATCTGCCCAGCTACCCATCTGTCCAAGGAGCTTTACTGGACACCTGTCATGTTTAGACCCTTTCTTAATCTACTATCACAGAATACCTGAGACTGAGTTATTTATGATGAATAGAACTCTATTGGCTCATGGTTTGGGAAGCTGAGAATCCAAGATCAAGGTGCCAGCTCCTGGTGATGACCTTCTTGCTGAGCTATTCCATGGCAGAAGGGCAAGGAGACAGAGAGGAAGAGAACAAAAGATTGAACTTACATCCCCAAGTCCACTGGTAATCAGCATTAGCCCATTCATAAGTGTAGCACCCTCATGACCTAAACACCTCCCCTTAGGCCCCGCCTCCCTACACTGTTGCAATGGGCATTGAGTTGCCCACATAGCTTTTGGGGGGACACATTCAAATGGTATCAGCACCCATAGCAATTAACACACTGTCAAGTACATAACAGGGGAGGTTAATTGCACTGCTAAATGAAGAAGTTGCCAAATATTCTGTGGACTTAGTGCTTGCCAGTCTCATGGATCCACAAACACATTTCTCTTCTCTGGTTGGCATTATTAAATTTGCACAACCAATCCCCCTATTTAGTATTCTTCTGATAAGACATCAGAGAAACTAGATGAAATAGAACTGGTAGGAGCAAACCAGATGTAACTGAATCTTTCATTGGAATAATTTCTCTTGCTCAACCCACTGATCCCCAAATCATTCCCTGAATTTTCGATCATCTTCTGGGAGCAGCCTCTGAGGTCCGACGGAGGCTGAAGCTAGATAGCTCTTGACTCTTTGGACACATAGAGTCTGTGAGGTGAGAACCCCAAGACCTGAAGACCCGCAGCCTGAGTTCTGCCAGCCTTTGGGGCCTTTTTCTTATTCATTTCTGCTCATTATTTTCCACTGAAATCACAAGTCTTCAGAGTAGATTTGGATCAGCTGTTCTCCCGGGCCCTGCATATGCATCTCATTGTCTAAAGCCAGATCATGGCACAGGAAAAATAGGAACTGTCTGAATGTCTGAGCAGGGCTTGTCATTCGTGAGAATCAGGCAGCTGCTCCCTGCATTCGAAGCACTAAGGCGCTCAGGGTGTTGGTACCCTGGGTACTGCATCTGCCATGCTGTTGACACCTCCAAACTCTTCTTTCAGGAACAGTCCTCCGCAAACCAGTGCTACTGTGTGAGTTAATTACATTATGTAAAACCGCCTGACCTTGTGTCCAGTGGTCCTGACCCCAGAGCAAAAATAGAGGAAAGAAAGGAGATGGTCACGTGAGACTGCATTGTGTCTCTGCTCTGGGTGCTTTGTGGTGACACAGCCTGGCCTTCTCTATCCTAGAGATGATGGCATGAAAAAAATGAATTCCCTCTTTCATGCTCAGAGGACAGCAGAAGCATTGGCTCCTTTGGTTTCCATGGAGGCAATATTCCAGGGCCATTCCTAACCCAGGGCTTTGTGTGCCCACGCCATGGCCATCCTAAGCCTGTACGCCTGGTAACAATGGTGACGACCACGTCTAGCTAGGGTATCATGCTCACTGAGGCTGAGCTCACCCTCTCAGTTAATGTTGGAGACAGCTTTGAACGGCAAGTGCTATAACACCTGTGTCACCAGCCAGGAAATGGAGGCTCAGTTGGGTGACTCTGTCCCATGCAATTGTGACAGTCTCTCATGGGACAAAGACTAGAAGGGAATGCAAAATAAAAATGGTGGTACTGACTTCTGCATCCCTGTCTCTGCCCTACATTTGTGCTTCTGCTTGTTGTCCTGCAATCCTATGGACACTCTTTGAATGTCCCAGGGCACATCAACACCGAACCTTCATCCCACCCACCCAAACCCATCCCTTGCACCTGCATTTTCTTTTTCTTTTTTTCTTTTTTATTTATTTATTTGCACCTGAATTTTCTAACTCAGGTCCAAATACCCAGAAGACAATCTTGATTCTTGCCACCACCCCATCCAATGGGAAGTCACACCACTGCTGAGCCCTCTCCAGCCTTGATCCATTGCCTGCCATTCCTCACCTGTCACCCCTATCACCTGTAGCCTACCATATGCATTTGGCCTCAGAAACCCATCTGCCTATTAGTTGGACATGACTCTTCGTTTCCGACTCTGTTAAGAAGTCTCTGCTCCTCCGTCTCCGTTTACCCCTATGACCTCACCTTCCACCACCCCTCTACCCCAGCCTCCGCCCTGGACCCCTATTTCCAAAGCACGCCGAGCCCCTCACAGCCCAGCACCCACCTGCGAGATGGGTGCTTCTCAAGCTGGAGCGTCTGCTTGCAGCAGTGACTGGCCCTCCTTCCCCTGCTCAACCCTCCACTTTCCCGCACCCTGCACAGAGCCTGGAACCCAGGCCCAGCCCAGAGAATGACTTCTGGATAAATAAATGAACGCTGCAATCAAACGGAGCCTGTGGGTGCTGCCCGAGCCAGGACCTGGGTGAACTTGAACCAGATCCAGGCAGTAACCAAGAAAATGCAGAGAACAGCCTGGGGCTCAGAATTAACTAACAGGCTTCTCCTCACTGATGAAAGGGGAATTGGTGTGCCCTCTGGGTGGAAGGAGGCCACGTGCCAAGTCCAGCACCTTGTCAAACGTCTGTCAGAATTCCTAGCCCTCGGATGTCCACCTGGGCGAGTGTCCTGCAGCCAAGCCTCCCGGGGTGGGATGTGGCAGGCAGTAAGAGCACACAGAGTGGCCCACCTTCCTGTCCTCCCACCTGCCAGAGGCCCCCCGTGCCTGAATTAATTAGGCAATTACAGACCCTGAGGTGGGCTCCAATTCCCCAGCTTTACACCAGTCCTCCAGGATTGTAGAAAAGATCCTCCAAGAACTTGGGAGGACACAAAGTCCCTTGAGAGCCTCTTCATCTGGTTCTTTCTCTTCCTGAGAAACTCTTCCAGGCATCCAATCAGGTCCTCTGCTGCTTCAGTGAGCACACAAACTGTTTGTTCCGTCCTGTGCACACGGAGACTAAGCCACCAGCATCCCTGGGGGAGCCCTATTGTCTGCCAGCCGGCACCCTTCACCTGGGCACATCACATACCCAGACGCCCGAGAAGCTCCTGGCTTCAGAAGGCTGCTTGCCTGCCCATGCCGTGAGCATTGGCCACCTGGACAGTCAGAGTGTTCCATCCTCCAGGCCATAGTGACTGTTCCAAGTGACCTGCGACTCAGCCCCTCAGCCCAGAGTATTGTTAATATCACCTCAGGAATAGATATGTGTTCAATGACACATAAGGAAAAATTTCTGGGAGTTTCCTGAGTGGGGGGGGGGGAGGGAACTTTCCTTGTTTGTCTGAAAAGACTCTCAAGAGGAAATAAGGTAGCAGTTGTGAGGGGTAGCACCCTGGAAGCCTCTTTGCTACCAGGGGGAAGCTGTTTATAGGACAGAGCTACCATCCCGGAAGGCAGAGACTGGAGGAAAACAGGGCATTTGATAACTTTGTTGGGCTGCAGACCAACCTTGTGGAGTCAAACCAACCCTGAAATCCATCTGATCTTTGAACTTTCCTGGTACATGAACCGGTGGATCTCCTTTAGTGGCAGAGCCGGTGTGAGACAGATTTTCTTTTGCTGACCAACCTGATTCAATCCACCTTGGAAAAGGGGGTTTCCTGCAGAAATGGGAGCTCTATGCAGAAAGCAAAAATCTGTGTCCCCCTTGAGCCTCAGTCTCCCTATCAATGAAAGGGTTAATTCATGGACCTTGCAGTCAGCTGAAAAGGTGGTGGTTATAAAATTTCTGATTAGACACGGTGAGGACACGGACTCCGTCTGTCTCCCCCTTCTCTCTGTATCTAGTATTGCGGGCAGAGTCTGGCTCTCGGAAAACAGTTCTGAGAGAACCTCAAGACACCGTGGCACCTCTAAGCACATAGCAGTTGGCCAGGACAACTGGCCAGCAGATAGTCCTGGCTGCCCTGTCGAGGTCACTGTGGGGTTCTAGGTGCCAAATCCCGAGGGTGATTTTCCGTTGTCATTCCCCATTGTCAAGTACCATTTCTTTTTAATATCTCCCTGCCACATCTTAGCTCCCACCAAGTTTCTCTCCTGGTTCTCCCCCTATCTCTCCACATCCCCAAACCATCCATGCTTCAGAGATGGGGAGCTTGAGCTCTGCTGGGGGCCCTCCCGGCTCTCATTCTTACTGACTCCACCCAGCAGCTTCTTTCTGTTCCACCACTGGTGGGTTTTTTTTCCTTTGAGAAAGAAAGGCATTCAGCCAGGGGTAGCCCTCCACTCACATTCTCACCCTTTAGCTGCCGGAGAGGAAGGATTACTGTTCCTCTGGCTCCTGATTTTAGAATCCCAGGGAAGCCCTCTGATTGGCCTGGCTGGAGTTATATGGCCACCTCTTGGTCCAATCCCTGAGCTGAGTTGCTATGATTGGCAGCCCCTCCTAGAATGGCCTTGTGGAAGTGATTTAATTCCACGAGAAAGTGGGAGAAAGCTCTGGACAGATAAAGAGAAGCCACTGCGTGCTAGAAATGGATCAGCTTAGAACTCTCCACAATGGCTCCTCTCACCCATCAGGACACTGACCCTGGCTTTCTCTTGGTATGTCCCCATCCTGTCCCTCACACCATGGATGGCACATAGCAGCCCTCAATGGACAAGATAAGTCAATGAGTGATGCCTTCTCTTCCAGGCACCTCTTCTTATGGGACCCAGGTCCTGACCCAGGGCTCACCTCCCACCTGAGGCTTGCACTCGGCTCAGCTCCTCTGAATTCTTTCAGCCCAGGTTTCTGAGTTTAGAAAGGATCCACAGCCCTTCCCTGCCTCCAAGGATCTGATCTCTTACCTCCAGAGATAGGAGCTGAACAGAGAGAGACGAGAACAGCAAATTGAAGTGGGGAAAGGTACACTGACACCCAGAAAATTCTGGTGGTCCAGCAGGACCTCAGTAAATGACATTTTCTTCCCCTCCGTGGTCAGGGCTGGGAGAGCCGGCCACTGGAAACTGTTCCAGAGTTTCTATCCAGAACATCTCCTCCAACATCCACCATGATACCCCAGTTACTACTCTTCATTGGTAGTAAAATCCCTGTGTCAACGTATACAGATGATCCCAACTTATGATGGTCCAGATGATGATTTTTAGACCTTCTAGTGGCATGAAAGCAAATTTTGAATCTCGGTCCTTCCCAGGCTGCTCTTTGCCACAGGATGTTCTGTTGTGATGCTGAGCTTCAGCCTCTAACCCCAGCTTCCAGTCAGCCACGTGATCAGGAGGGAAGCAACCGACTCTACAGCTTGCCTTGTTGCTAAGCCAGGGTGTCTGGTGGGTTAAGCACATTTAATGCATCTTCAATTTAGGATCTCTGGCTTCAGTTTACCATTGGGTTTATTGAAATACAATCCCATCATAAATTGAGGAGCATCTGTATTATTTTCTAGGGCGCTCCACCGACAGTCAGTCTTTAACGACTTAATATGAAGTAATTCCCTGGTTAGCTGGTGGGCAACACAGCCCCAGAGGGGCACAACTCAGGATGCTGCTGGGTGTACAGAAAAAGTCTCCTAGCAAAGGGGATGCGGGCTGCAGTGGGGATTCTGAGCAGCCTGGTTGCACCATGAGGACCCCAGGTGCCCCACAGAAGGGTACTAAAGAGAAGCCATGGACGTCTTCTCTCATCCACGAGAAAAAAAAATTACAAAAAAAAAAAATGGAAAGTGCCAAACATAGTGGCCCCAGCTATTCAGGAGACTGAGGCAGGAGGATTTCAAGTTCAAAAACAGCCTAGGCAACTTAGAGAGACCCTATCTCAAGATTAAAAAAATAAATAAAAACCCAGTAGTAGAACATCACTGTGTTCAATCCTCAGTTCTGCAAATATATATATATATATATATATATATATATATATATTTTTTTTTTTTTTAAAGTGGAAAGCAACCTGTCGATATCTGTGAGTCTGGGTCAGAGACTAGCTTCATACCTTTCTAGAAAATTTGCCCAATGAAGGAACTAAAGCAACCCAATGTCATCTCTGCTTAACTCCACGGAAAACCTCCAGGCATCCAATGACAGGGCTCCGGCCGTGTGTTGGGGGCCCCTCCTGCTAGGAAAGGTTCGATGTGTCCTGACTGCTCCGAGACAGGAAGTGACTGAGAGGCAAGGCTTCCAAGTACCAAGGGAACACCACTCGCAGTCACTTTGTGCTGAGATATGGGTGAGCGAATGCAAGTGAGACACACAGCTCCTCAGAGCTGCTGAGGGCAGTTTGCTGTCCGGAGCCCCAGGGTCGCGCCTGCACTGCGGCTCCTCTCTAAGTCTGTTGTGTCTTTGGGTGTGTTGTGCTAATATTAGCAACCCTGATCATCATTAGCAGTCTCACTAATGTAATGGAAAGCCATATTTCTTGCAAAATGGGTGCAGATGGCTGGCATCGGAGGTTAATCAATGCTTTCCACCCGAAAGCCCCAGGGGAACCAACCCACCTGTGCTCAGCCTACAGATGACCAGGCACCTGGACACGCACACCCGGGAGGACAGAGAAGGTTGTTATCCCTTAAATTTACAGATGGGCAAACAAGCTCCAAAAGATTAGGGCCCTGCTCATCTGACCACGAGCAGCCAGGCATCGTAGCAGGGGATTTTAGTAGCCTAAAGTGAACTTCCCCTCCTTGCCCCTCCTTCCATACCAACAAATGGAACATGCGAGATGTATTCTGGGACATTTCCCTCTCATTCATCACCTGCCCTCCCTACCGCCACCGGGTAGCCACTGCCAGTTTTCCTGGCCATTTACGGTCATGGCCTAATAGCTAGTCTGAGCCAAGGCCACGCTTCCAGGAAGCCAGAGAGGGCTCTGGCCCTCCCCCTCCCCCACACCTTGCCTGAAACTCCATTTGGCCGCAGTGCCAAGTGCATCTAGCAGGGGAAGCTGGCGTGTCTGGCCCTTAAGCCATTTGTGGTAAGAGGATCCGGATGTACAAATGGCTGAGTTCCCCCGATATGGAGTATTTTTTTTCTTCCTCTCACTCAATGAAAAACAGATTTTTTTTTTCAACTGGCTGCAGCTCCATTCAAGTAAATAACAAAAAGAACTTATCGTGGTACATTATAGACATGGGGAGCCTTTAAAAGAGAACAGCTCGCTGGCTGCGTGTGAGGCCCAGGTGGTGGGTATGGGAGGCAGGCATTTGCCTGTAGGTGTGTGTGTGTGTGTGTGTGTGTGTGTATGTGTGTGGAGGCCCAGCTGGGTAGGAAATGCAGGCTGCAGGCAAGGAGGAGGGCGTGGAGATTCTTGCCAAGGCAGGTATGGAAGGCCCGGCCATCTGGGGAAGAGTGGATCATCCAGCATGACCAGGTTAAGAGGCTCCTGTGGGGAGGTTAAAAGTGGGGGCGGGGCTGGGGATTTAGCTCAGTTGGTAGAGTGCTTGCATCATATGCACAAGACCCCGGGTTCAGTCCCCAGCACCACTGAGCCGTGTCTGGATGCTGTGGGGTTTTTTTGTTTTTTTTTTTTACCCCCCTAGCCCCATAAAAAGAGCAGGTCTTTGTTGGTGCTGTGGGTGATTAAGTCTCAAATCTCTGTGAGAGCTGAGATCTCAGCAGCTGCCAAAGAAAGTCACACAGTTAAAGAGCAAGTCTACAGCGGGGACGGGAGGTGAAGGCCCTTTGACCTCACTGGTTATCATAATGATTATTTTATGTGATGAACTAAGCAGGAAAGTGAGAAGAGAGAGGGTAGAGGCAAGAAGCCAGTTGGAAGATCTTGTGGTACATTCAGCAAACATTTAATAGGCTCCTAGGGTGTACTGGCAACATGCCAGGCCTGAGATAAGACAGAGCAGATCCCTGCCTGCCCAGAGCTTCCATTCTTGGATGACACTCAGGCCAACAGCTTGAGTGAGATGCTTCACAAAGGAAAGAGAGAGGAGAGGAGGCAGGAGCTGGGCGGGGAGCTGGGCGGGGAGCTGGGCCGGCAGGGCACAGGACGAGCGGGCTCCAGTCCAGCCATCGGCCAAATCAGAGCATGATGAAGACATTCAAATGGATTTAGATCAATGGCTTAAGCCATGCAATTCCCTCTCAGAGTGTGAGCAAGACAGAACACTCCAGAAACCCTCCTCACCCTCTCCTCTCCCGCCAACCACCACTCCGCACCATGCTGATAAAAGGAATGGAGAAATTCGCTTTCTCTTCCAATGAGCGTCATATGCCGCCAGAGCCGGTTTGAGCCTTTGTTGTTGCTCTTATTGTGGTTTTTTGGCTTTTCTTTTTAGACGATCACCTTCCTCCTGGGAAACCTGGCACACGTGGATGCCCCACGTGGGCAGAGGTATTTTAAATGCGCTGTAGACAGAGCACCACTGAGCCGTGTCTGGATGCTGTATTTTTTCCCCCCTAGTCCCATAAAAAGAGCAGGTCTTTGTTGGTGCTGTGGGTGATTAAGTCTCAAATCTCTGTGAGAGCTGAGATCTCAGCAGCTGCCAAAGCAAATCACGCAGTTAAATAGCAAGTCTACAAATGCATCCTGCCAGGGACTTACCCGACAGCGCCAGCAACTGTGCTAGGACTTGTGTGACAAGGGTGGAGCCTCTGGTCCCCAGTAGCCTGTGTGGGAGGGGTCTGAGTGTCACCCCAAGACCAGATGCATTGGAGAGCCCCAGGAAGCTCCTAGGGGCCTTCTCTCCTTAAAGAAAGGTAATTGGGGCACATGTCTGGAAGCACAATCTTTGTGTTCACTGATGCCTCTGGTTTCTGGAAGGTTGGTGGCTTTGGACCTCCCACCTGAGGATACAGGATGATGATCGGCCTTTGTGGCTATAAAGAAGGGTTCTCACTAAAGGCCGCTTGTCCCCAACATGATGGCTGATTGAACAAAGGAAAACCCTCCAGCTATACAAGCCTCCAATGGCAGAGAAGGATACAGACGCACCTGATTTCTTCTAATGTGTGTGGGAAGAGCGTCCCTGCAGGACAGAAAGAAGAAACCGGCCTGGTATGTGGCGATTCAATGCTGGCACTGCCCGCTCAAAGTTGGCACAGACCCTCCAAGCCAAGGCTCCCAAGGGCTCCCTGCTTCAGAAACCAACCACACTGTGGGTTTCCCCAGCTCACTCACACATCTGACAAGTGGCCCACAAATTCAGGGTCCCCACAACTCCCTCAGGTTTGATAATTCACTAGAACGACTCACAGAACTCAGGAAATGCCATCCTGGCAATGATAGTTTTGTTATAAAGGATAAAGATCAGGGCAATTGTGAAGAAGAGACCCTCAGTACCAGGTCTGGGAGGAGCTTCCATGTCCTGTCCCCATGGACACAGAGAGTGTCACATCCCTGGCACTTAGATGTTTTCACCAACCAGGAAGCTCACCTGAGCCCTCGTGTCCAAGGTTTTATTGGAGTTTCGTTATAAACGCATGATTGATTGGATCATTGGCCACACGATTGAATGCAATCTCCAGTCCCTTCATCTCTCTGGAAGTCAAGCTGATGTCACATGGCTCAAAGCCCTGACCCTCGTCTCATTTGGCCTTTCTAGAGTGGCCAGATCCTGTCCTGAGCCATCTTTTTGCATAAACTCAGATGGCACCCATGGAGCTCCTGAGCAACAGACGGAAAATTCCTAGGGCTTTAGAAGCTCCTCACCAGGAACCAGGGACAGCCAGATAAAACAGTGTCTCATAACAACGTCCACTGTGGCCCAGAGTCATAATGAGCAGTTCACAAAATTTTGGCAGAAGAGTTCCTGTTTTACAGTCCCTTGTAGCAAGGGAACAGAGCAAGGTACAGGCCAGGATTCCTATTATTCATTCATTTGCACAGTAATGTAATTATTTCTGAAGTCCTACTTTGTACAAGATGCCACCGAGTCTGTAACCATGACAGGTCAATGGGATCCGTATCACCAGCCAGAGGTAGAATTCCGTCCAGACACTCCTGAGCCCTGGGGGCCCACTGGGTGGTTGGGTTTAACCACGGGCTTCGGGGAGACTCTTCCCAAGAGGCAGGACTCACGGAATTGAGGCCCTCCTAGGGAACGTTGAAGGAGGAACTCTGGGGCCATTTCCCTACTTGGGTCTGGCTTTGAGTTGGGAAACTGGCCCAAGAGGACAAATTAGAGGAAAGCTTTGGGGAACAAGAAAATAGCCCAGTAGGTACAAAGGCTCTTCCTGTGACCCCTTTGAGGGTGAAGATCTATGGCATTCATTCCTAAACATCACACTGCGCTACGAAAATAACGATGACCAAGACCCGACCCTTGCCCAGCAGTCAGGTTCCTGAGACACAGGGTGAGGTGTCGGTCTTCCCCAGCTCCTGTCTGGAACCAGAAAAGACTTTGGCAGGAATACTGCCATATTAAATCATAATAATACTATATTATCAATAACATGGCAACAGGACCCCATCTTGCCATGTTCCAATTCTGCCAGGAGGCTTCCCTAGATCCCTCCCACCAAGGAAAGCTTTCTTCCTCCTTCCCAGACCCCTGGGAGGTGCCCAGGAAGGTTATCCCCTCAGGGTGTCTGTGATATCCATTCCTTGTGTGGAGGACCCCTGACTAATCACCTGTTATTCTGAGATTCAGAGTATTACCATATGATCTCTCCACCCAAACCACACAAAAAAGAAATACTGGGATTATTCCCCTCTTAAAAGGAAAAATTATATAAACAAGATCACACATAGAAAGCATTCAGTGCAAGATCTAGTACATTGTATGCACTATCTATATGTATTTTTAGGAAATCAAAGCCCAGAGAGGCTAAAAAAATAATAAAAAAAAAAATTTCCCCAAGTTCACAGAGCGATGAGGAAGCAGAACGAGGGTTTCAAGTACGCAGGATTCCAAAGTCATTGGCACCTGCTATGAGGTCCATCCAGGTACTTGCTTCAAAAATTTCAAATCTAGGCTGGGCAAGATGGTGCACGCCTGTAAACCCAGATCCTTGGGAGGCAGAGGCAGGGGGTCACAAGTTTTGAAGCCAGACTGAGCACCTTAGTGAGACCCTGTCTTGAAATAAAATTAAAAGGGTTGGGGATGTGGCTCAGTGGCAGAGCGCTTACCTAGCCTGTGTGAGGCCATAGATTCAATCGCCAGTACTGAAGAAAGAAATAAAGAAGGAAGGAAGGAGGGAGGGAGGGAGGGAGGAAGGAAGGAAGGAAGGAAGGAAGGAAGGAAGGAAGGAAGGAAGGAAGGAAGGAAGGAAGGAATGAATTAGTTTAAACCTAATACTAAGCACCAGGTACTGGGCACACCCATAGGTGTGATGTGAAGCAAATGGCATTAGGATGTGTACAGGTGTACAAAGACAGAGGGGACCAACTGGGGGACTGTAGGATGGCATGTGAGGTGGGCCTTGAAGAATGGGTAGTGTTTTTTGACAGAAATGGAGAGAAAAGACATTGGAGCAGCTGGGACAGTGTGTGCAAAGGCGCTGGGACAGGGTGCTACAGCCTATGGACCAGGTGATGTGTCCTTTGTGGTCAGTGTAAAGTCCAGGTAGGAGGTGCTGCAGGGACAAGGCCCCAGGACAGGTGCACCTGGGTCTTGAAGGATGTTGGCCACCCGTGGGTGAAGGCACCTGCACTCCCTCTTGGGCGCTCCTGGGGAGCATATATTCAATCAGGATAGAATGTGCTCAGAACTTTTTCATAAAGACAATCCAGACCCAAAGCCCAATTCCCAGCCCATAGCCATACCCCAACAGGGTGGCATCTGGCCCTGCTGTGGGGAGCCAAGGCCAACCAGCTCTGAGGTTAACAGGGCATTTCTGGATGTGCCCATCCCCGGGAGAAATAAGTGTGGTTTGCTTATCTGTGGTGCCTCATGCTGGAGGACTGGAGCCAATGTGCCAAGCCACCCTGTCATTAAGGTATGGTGGCTTCCCCTTGCTCAGCGGGGACATCCCCCTCCTCCTTCTCCCCTCTCCCCAGCCTTGCCTCAGTTCTTGAGCAGATTCACTGAATAAAACCACAAGCAGCGACCAAATGAGCCCAAGTTCAACAGCCACATTCAACTCATCAGAAAGGAAGAGGAAATGATCTTTCTTAACCCTCGTGGAAGAGGCACAGTCAAGGGCAACCTGTCCTTGTCCCTAGGAAGTGGAAGCGTTCTACTCTGTGATCATCTGTACCGTTACCTGGGTCCTGCAGCTCTAGGGAGGTGGGCCGTACTCTTTAGCATTCCCCAAAAAAGGCTCCCTGTCTCCTAATGAGACCAGGACTCGCATGTGCCTTGAAATTCCAAAGCGTCCGCCATCTGCCCAGAGACCCAAGGACTTGTCAAGAGTTGATGCAGAGATTTTCCCCACATTTTATACGATCAAGGAAAGAGTGGGTCCCCAGGCTTGCATTTAATTCTGCTACCCTGGGTCTTGCGCTATTAAAACTTTATAGAATTCTTTCACAGGCTTCCCCGGGGACCCTCCCGTGCTGGCGGGTGCCACACTTTGGAATTTATGCTCTTTCCTTTTTCCAAATTGAAGATTTCATGTCTTTCCTTACTGCGTCTCACTTGGGCCAGAGCAGAACAAATTACCTTGGCAGAATAAGTTCTTACCGACTAGTAACACTGCAGGAAAGAAAGTAAATCCACGCTTGAAATAAATCCGAGCGACGTATTTTGAAGATCAGCCAGAAATCATGGCCCACTGGCTCAACCCATTGTGTAGGTACAACAGCATCTTAGGAGCACCTGTCCTTCCTTCAAGCATCTGGGGGAAGGACCCACCCACAGAGTCCCTAGGAGCCTAGTGTGGGAAACATCCAAGACACCAGAGAGCTAGCATTTGGAGGAGAGCTCGTGTTCTGCAAGGGGGTGGGGGGTAGCTTTCCTCAATCCTGCTATAATTTAGCAAAACAAAGTTGAATCGATTCAAATCTGATGACTCCCAACATTGCTTCCAGGCCCCCCAAAGAAGCCAAGAAAGAGGCATCTGACCTTTCTTAGCTGATTTTTCTTGCAAAGTAGCCTTTGTCAATAAACGTGACCTCAGACTCCAGGATCACTCTCTCTTTTGGAAAGGAAAAAGAGAACGCAGGAAGAGGCACCAGGGAGAAGCCTCAGGTAGGCAGGTGGCCCAGCCGCCCCTGACCTCCCGCTGGCAGTGCCTCCAGTGACCTTAATGTCTCCAAAACACCTTCTTACTGATGTACTCCCAAGGTCCAGACCAGAGAGGAGGCCAGCTCACCATGGTGCATGTTGGACAGATGAGGAAACCAGGGTTAAGGCAATGTAAGAACCTTCTGGAAGCTCCAGAGCCTCTCCTTGCCTTGGAATCTCTGTCCTAGAGGCTCAGAGCGGCTGGAGGCACCTGTCCCTACTTGGAGCCCCATGGCCCCTTGCCCAGGTAGAGTCTCTGACTGCATCCTCTGCCTCTTGCCTCCGGGGCAAGAACTTGCAATGGTGTGGCTCTGAAGTCCTCAAATATTTGACAAGTACCTCTCTCCAATATTCCCTATAAGCCACTTGGTCCTGGCTGGACTTTTCCCAATCCACCCCTGGAAATGAAATGGCAGAATAACGAAAGGAACTCACTGGAACTTGGGGGATAAAGAATCTGGTGCACAGGACGGGGCTTGGAAGCTGAGCTCTTCCAGAGCCCCTCCTTCCCTTGGGTCTAGTGAGGACACCTGTCCATGACTTAGACCTTCAGAACTCAGAGGAAAGGGACGTTTTCAGACTCTCACTACAACTTGCAGTGCTCTCCCTCCATCAGCACACCTTCGACTTTTTTGAAAAAGTCCTGAAATAAAAAGAGCTATAATCCTTGCTTAGAACTGGAGGAGGGAATTTTTTTTTTTTTTTTGGGTAAGTGTAACAGCTCTATCACGAATCATACTAATTCTGGTCTAAAATTACATTTGACCCCGCAAAGGAGCTGATCCAACTGCGTGCCCCGGGAGCATGATTCAGCCCTTCTCAATGCTAAAAGTGTCATTTTTTTTTTCTCTCCAACAGCCTAAAACAAACTGATGTATTTATATCCTTACCAATCTGTAAATTCTCAGGGTGTGAATGGGTTGTTTACTTCAAAGATCAGACAGAAAAAAAGAATCATAATGGTGGTTGTTCTGCTCCAAGGGTTGAACGCTAAGAGCAGACAGAGCCTTTGGGGTCCACAGTTAATAAATCCCACACCTGGGGGATCCTCGAGGGAAGAGGGAAGCTCTTTGGGGGCACTGACTCTGCACTGACCATTTAAAAAATAATTCACTGGTCCGTGCATTCCTCCCGTGAGTGTGGATAACAGTGGCGATGTTCATGGAGTGTTCATGCTGTGGCAGAAGCGTGTTCATGTGTTGGAACCTCAATTCCCAAGATGGCAGTGTAGGGTGGGTGGGGCCTCGTGGAAGGGGTTCAGGGTTTGAGGGCTCCACCTCATGAATGGATGGATGTTCTCTTAGGGGTGACGAGTTCTCAAGGAATGGGGCTTTATAAGAGCAAGTTAGACCCCCTGGGTTGTCTCCGGCTTCCTCTCTTCCACCACGTCCACCCTTCCGCCATGTTTATGACAGGGATGGCGAGCAGAGGCCATCATGGACTGTCCAGCCTCCTGAGACTGTGAGCCACATCAGCTTCTCTTCTTTAAAAATGACTTCCTCTCGAGTACAGAGGCGCCCCATGCATAATGAGGCAATCTTGTCGCCGTGTGAAGATCACAGAGAGAGCCCTTGCACAGACCTAGATAGTGGAGGTCAGCCGCTTGATGGCCTCTCCATGTAGCCAAGAGAGGCAGTAAGCGTAAGTTATAGGCTGCTGGAGTCCACAGTCAGCTTTTTAACTAAGCACCAGGAACACACCGTAAAATAATGGCCAAGATTATAACACAGTAAGTGCAAAACCCAGTACCATCGTCATTGATTGCCAAGCTTTATGTCCGGCACATAATTCTACATGCTCTACTTTTATACAACTGGCAGCGTGGTTGGTTTGTTGATACGGCCTTCACCACAAACCTATGCGTAATGCCTTGCACTATGGCCTCGCTAGTGACGGGGATTTTTCAGCTCCAGTATATTCCTATGGGACCACCTTGTACCTGTGCTCCATGACTGACCAAGGCACCCTTGGGTAGCACATGACTCTGTTGTTATAGCAACAGACAACGGGCTCATACGTGCTATGTCAGACCCACCTGATCCTCACTGCCAGCTCTGAGGTGGGTGCCCCCCTCATCCCATGTATGTAACAGGAGACCTGAAGCCCAGAGGCTGAGCTGGGAAGTACAGGACCCCCGCTGTCAGCCATCAGTTTCTGTTCCCCACCGTGCCCTTGTGTCCAGGCTTCTGGGGTGCCAGGCCACACGGGTCACTAACATCTTTGTAAGAAGCTCATATGGTAACTGGGTTCAGAAGATCTCTGTGCAGCAGGGCTGGGGCCCACCTGGTGCTGCAGGGCAGAGAGATGCCCACAGCAGTTAGCCTAAGTAGACCAGGCTCACGCACCTTCCTTCCCCAGCAGGAGGCGCTCTGTACCGCCTGGCGGGGAAGCTGCGCCTCACTTACTCCTCTATGGACTGAGTCACAGCCAGAGACTTAAATTAGCATCCACGGTTTGAATGACTGGTTTCCTTTCCGCTTGTGCATTTGGGGTTCTAGCTGACGGGCTATGTGTGGCCTTTTTTCTTTCTCCAGTGTTTGATGGTTTTTCCTCATTTTGTGAAAAATGGACTCATTACACAAGAAGTTGTGGGTTTCTTTTTTTTTATTATTAACAAAAATGGATTTGTGTTAAGGGGCTGATTTGTGTCTGCAATTTATATTCACAATAGAGTAGTTTTTATGTAAAGACTAAGGAGCCTTTCCCCCGGAGACCATGCGGCTGCCTATAAATGTCATGTTTTGCTTATGAAAAGCCACACTGGGCCCCCTCAGCCCCATGGGCTTGCTCATCTGAACACAGAGTAGCCCAAGAGTGACAGATGAAGGCACACTCGCGGGAAGGATCCTGTCGCTCTGTGGGGAGAAGCAGGTCTTGAACCACAGGACCCAGGGCCTTAGGGACATCACATGACACTGAGCCCCAGGTCCCCAGCAGGGCCGAGAGAAGGGGACCAAGGATTGGATAAGTGGTTGTAATCAGAGGGGCCCATCCAGGCTGGTCCTCTACACCCTCAGGATGGAGTTCTGAAAATGTGGGGGATGCCTGATTTCTGCTCAGAGGGCCTGCACAGTGGGGGGAACAGTATACTGTCCTCCGAGAGCCTCGGAACATGATCTTATTTGGAAATAGAGTCTTTGTAGATGTAATGGAGCTAAGATGAGTTGAGGCTCCGTAGAACGTGATGTGCCCAAAGTCCTGGGTCCAGCAGTGCTCCAGATGAGAGTCCCACTGGAGCCTGTGCCCCTTCTGTCTCCATCTGTTTTGTGTGACTATATCTGAATACCAGAGACAGGGTAATCATAATAAACAAAAAGTTACTGGCTCACCATTCTAGAGGCTGGAGAGTCCAGGATCAAGGTGCTGTGTCTGGTGAGGGCCTTCCTGCTGCACCATCACAGAGCTGGAGGCAAGAGGGCCAAAGAGCCACCGGGAGCTGAACTTGCCCTTTTATCACAGCACCAGTGCCAACTAGGAGGGTGGAGCCCGCGAGGCCCAATCACCTGGTCACACTGTTACGATGGCCATTCAATTTCAGTGTGAGTTTTGGAGGGGACCTTGATACCCCAGCACCCTCTAATGACTTCTTGATTGCCAGTCTCCGGGCCACCAGAACTGTGAGAAGGGCATTTCTGATGACTTACGGCACCCTCTGTGGGACACTTTGCGGTCATCCCTAGGACACTAGATTGATTTTCCTGTGAGCTCAGAACATCCTGGGGTCAATGACCGTCCCCTGGCCTGGGGTGGGGGGGGAGAGAGGAACAAGAGGGTCCCCACCCCCAGCTGCCCTGGAGGCAGAGCCATGGCTTCCCCAGAGTTCAGCCGGGGCACCTTGGCCCTGGCACCATCTCCCTGGGACCTGGGCCAGGCATCCCGTCCTTCCCTTGGGGGCCGCCTATGAAGCAGGATGTTAGCACCTGCTCGTGGGCAAGGCCTACTGCCCAGTGGACCCTTGCTAAGTGGTGCCCAGCAGGCAGGACAGGGCAGGATGCCCAGCAGGGGGTGCATGGGGGGGGCTTAATCCAAAAGCCTCCCTAGGACCACTGGGGGATGGGCTCACGTTGGGCCACCGTCACCCACTGACTTAGACACTGTCCTACTGATCACAGCTCCGGTTGGTGGCACTTGCCTGCAGGGACAGGAGCACTCACAGATGGCAGAGAAGCCAGAGGAACGGCTCTGCCCAGAGGGCGCGCTGGGGCTGAGTGGGGAAGGTCTCTCCACCGGGAGCCGCAGGCCTGGTGGCTGGGAGGGTGAGTGGATAGACTCCAGGAACCAGCAGCCAGCACCTGTCGTCTCCAAACTGGGAGCAGGAGAGTGTGTCCAACCACGTCCTGTGACGTACACAGCCGTGGCCTGTGCATCTCTGAGGACACCTGGCGGACACCTCCCCTTCCCCACTTCAGTCCTCTCCTGCAGGGGACCTTGAGAGATGCAGCATCACCCAGAGGGCGGGGCCTGCTACCCTCCTGCTGGTTCAGCCCTGTTTGGACATGGCTTCTTCTGCAGGGACAGAAGGTGGAGCGCCAAACCAGGGAAGGGAGGGGCAGCAGGGCAGGGTCTTGGCTCAGGGGTCAGGACAGTAGCCACAGCGTTTAGATGGGCTCCAGCAAGGCCCTCACCTCAGAGCACCTGGAGATAAGAGGTCACAGAGAGGGACAGCCAGGCTAAGGGGATGGGGCAGGGACTTGCCTAGAGAGGGACCTGTGGCCTGGGGGGGCTCCAGGACAGGGAGATGGCAACAGCTGATAAGGGCTCTAACTGCCCCCCGACACACCGCAGCTGCTGCTGCCTTGTCAAGGGAGAAAGAATCTGCCATGGGCCAAAGAATGTTAATTAAAATGTGATTTAGCAAAAGCACAGATAAAATCTGTACAAATGGGATGAGCTTAGGTGCAAGAGGGCCAAGCTGCGGCTAGCAGCACTTATTTATTTACCAAACACCTGTTGCCTGGCGGCAGAGGCGCTGCTCGGCGCCAGGAACGCAGAGGAGCTTGGTGGGCTGCCTGCCTGGGGACGCGGGCGCCGTGGGAGTGGGGACACTCACACCTGCGTGCCAGCTCTAGCGTGGGCCCTGAACACAGTGGGTGCTCAATGGACCTTCAGTGGACGGATGAATGGACAACTCCACACGGTCAGGACGGGCAGAGAAGTGGAGCTGCGGAGGGCAGAGCCGTCAGTTCACCCTAGAGCAATCCAGAAAGGCTGACAGGTGCAGGGTCCACGCCTGAAAGATTGGCTAGAGCTCTGAGGAGGCCACAAATCAAATGTGCATGTATATTTATGCAGAAGCAGGGGCAGTATTTATTTTAAAAAAAAAAAAACTTCACAAAACGGAATATAATGAGATCCTAGAACATGGGGGCATCTTTATAAGTAGCAGAAGGGTCACGACAAGATCTCCCGAGGAGAACTGAGTGTGGTGGCACATGCCTGTAATCCCAGCGGCTCAGGAGGCTGAGGCAGGAGGATGGAGAGTTCAAAGCCAGCCTCAGCCACCTAGCGAGGCCCTAAGTAACTTAGCAAGACCCTGTCTCAGAATTAAAAATAAAAAGAGCCAGGGATGTGGCTCGGTGGTGAAGCACCCCTGAATTCAAACCCCAGTACAAAAAAAAAAAAAACAAACTTCTAGGCTTCTAGGTACCACTCCCAAGGTCTGACACGGTAATCTGCAAATCTTGTCCCAGCCTTGAAGGGAGATGAAACAGGTTAGGTAAATGCAGCCATAAACCTTGTATTGCTAGTTCTTAGGTGAACACTCCTTAAATGTTTAACATGCAGAGCGGAGCAGGGCACAGCGCTTAAACTCACAAAGGATGCAGAATGGAGGCAGAGATGCCAAGTTTTCGTCTGCTTGTAGTTGCCACTGGACAGCCTCAGACCTAAGAGTCGCTGCTTTTACAAATGCAGCTTCTCTAAGTCCCAGTCCCAGAGCCAGGGGGTGGTCAGAATCCTGCTCTTGACCAGCAGGCCTTCCGAAGGCCTTCCCTACACCTGTAGAGACCAACGAGGGTCCCAAGCCCTCTTGGGCGCGAACAGGACACAACTGGCAGGTGGAGGGGAGGTGCTCAGCGGCTTTCGCTCCTGCAGTCTTCATCCCAGGGCGAAACCCAGAGGGCTGGGGCTGGCCACAAAGGAGTTGGTGCGATGACTGGAGTCCTAGCTCAGGGGCCCAACTCTGGGGGTCCCAACAAGTCAGATCCAACCACTCACCCCCAAAAAACAAATGGAGCAAGTAACAGTAAGAAGCAGGAAAGGAACTTTCTTCCGTCTACAGTTATACCCGGAAGACAAGGGGACCCGCCTTCCCAGCCTTGTCTCCAGGGGTGATCCCATGGAGAGGGAGAACCAGATTCGTGCATCATGGTGGAGCAGTCTTGGTGAACCGGGGTCTGGCTGATCATTATCCGAGGACTGGTCAGGCAAGGCCCTGGGGCAGGTGATGATAAAGCTCTGGTGCCTGGGGCTGGGGGTAGTCACACTCATCACAGGGTGGTTATCAATGGGACCTGTTGTTCCTGGAATTCTACGGGACTCGGAGCAAAGGAACCAGTCACAAACTGGAAGCAGAGATGCCAGGTCTTTGTATTGTGGGCCTAAGTGCAGAGTCAGCCCTTTTAGCCAAATGAGCCTTGGTGTCCTTGGGTCCCACACTGGCCCGCTGGGATGGGCCCTGCCTCACCAGGGTTGCAGCCAAATGAAGAAATAAACCAACCTGGGCATTTCGGGGTTCCATGGGGGCAAAGGAAGAACACAGCAGTGAAGGTTTGGGGGTAAAAATAGCAATAAGACTACAAAGGCAGCCAGAGAGCCCCCGTGGACACCCCCAACCCACACACGCCTGGGAAGCCTGGGCCATGGCCCGGCCAGGACTCAGCTCATGGGCACATCTACACCTCCTGGTGGCCTGGCTCCCTTCCCTAAAGCAACACTCCCCAGGCAAGGGTTTCCGAGAGGACCCTGCTTCTGCTCAGATTCCATATCATAGGAAAATTGCATCCATCAGAAAAGAATATCCAAAGCCGTGGACCATCAATCAGCACCTCGTTAGAGGATATTTTTTTTTAAATAACCATCCCTGTCCAAATATAAGAGGAACAGTATCAAAGGTCCTATTTAACTTCTTCATTCACAAGGGATCCAGTAAGATGTCACAAAGGGATAAAGGAAAATGAAAAGTAGCGCAGTAAAAATAATGCAGAAAGAGCAGGCGCAGTGGCGCACACCTGTCATTCCAATGGCTTGGGAGGCTGAGGCAGGAGGATAGCAAGTTCAAAGCCAGCCTCAGCAACTTAGTGAGGCCCTAAGCAACTCAGGGAGAGCCTATCTCTAAATAAAAATTTAAAAAGACAGGGGATGTGGCTCAGTGGTAAAGTCCCCTTAGATTCAACCCCAGTACCCCCCCCCCGCAAAAAATGCAGGAAGAGGCTTGCAGTGGATGCAGAACTGGGCCCTCCACAGGATTAATAAATCGCTATGCAGTAGACACAGCTCATTTGCATTTCCGTGAACAGGAATCATTTGTGCCATTATCAGTTTCCTTTCACTACCGGGTCATAAAAGAGCTCAAAGACAATAAAAGGCAGAGATAACCGCAGCATGTCCTGGACAGGTGACCCGTGGCCTCTTCTGCCCGGAAGTCCTCACCCACTCACTCTGCCTTCCTGCCCTTCCTGTCCACCACGATCCTCGGGGACACCCGAGCCCTCCCTTCCTGCCGGCTCTGCCCCTCCCCGCCCCCCAGCAGCCGGCCCTCCTTTCTCCTGCACCACCCTCACTTTTTGACGGCTTCTGGATCATTCCCAGAAACTAAAAAACAAACTGTTATTTCTTCCATCTAAAAAGAGAAAAAAATATTTTTTTTCAAAGAAAAGAAAAGGAGAAATCCCTTGATCCCCTTCCTGCGGCAGCTCCTCCCCTCGCCTTTGCTCTTCTTTGTAGAGAAACGCTCTGAAGAGTGACCCCTCTTCTCCTGTCCCCGTTCCTGTCTTCCCACGCTCGCTCAAGCCTGTCGCTTTGCCCACCGCCCTCAGTAGAGGCTGTCCCCGTGCACTCTGTCTGTCTTAAAAAAACAGAAATTTACCATCTGTGACTCCCGGAGGCTGGAAACCTGAGATCCGCAGAGAGACCTGGGGTCAGCGGGGTTGGTTCCTCTGAGGCCTCTCCCTTGGCTCGCAGGTGGCCCTCCTGTCCCCTGGTGCTCACGTGGTCTTACTCTGTGCATATCTGCACCCTAACCTCCTTTTCCCACGAGGACCCCATTCCTGTTGGATTAGGGCCCATCCAACGACCTCATCCTACCTTAATCCCCTCTTGAAAGACCCTGTCTCAAAACACAGTCACCCTCGGAGGTCCACAGGTTTACGATGTCCACCTGTGAATTCCGTCTCCACAATTATCTTCCTAACTCGGGAAACACCTTTTCTCTCCTATAGGGACACGTTCTGGTCACGGAAGCCAGGGCCTAAACCAAAGCCTCGGCTTGTGACACAGGAGATGTTGGGCCACAGGTGTCACCTGGCTGGAAAAGGAAGGGGTGGGTGTGATGGTCAGGGGTCCCGCCTCACCCTCACCTCAGACCCAGCTGACATTTCCTAATTAAGTGAATGGGGGGGAAAAGAGGGAAGCAAACACGTTCAAACTGGCTGCTCATTTTCAGCCGCTCTTGTCCAGCTCAGGCGACAACCCCGGTCAGAGTGTGTCCCCTAACTAGGTATTTGGCCAGAGGTATGGGGAGCAGGGAGAACTCATGCAGCTTGAGCCCTAAGTATGTGCTGAGCGTTTTGCCTCCTTGGATTCCACCTGCACCTGGGTCACAGGTTGTGGCCCTGTCTTCCGGGAGGGGACCTTGCACCTCAGGCAGCCAAGTGAGCACCCACAGCCACCCGGCCAGCAGGGCAGGAAACAAGAATAGCAACCCAGGACTTCCTCACCCAAGCCTGGGGGCTCTCCCCGGAGAGGGGACAGGCCCAGAGAGCAACGTATATCACTCCTTTGTCCTTGTCCCTGCGGACTCCACAGCAGAGCTGTGAGGACAGAGACTCTGACAGAAGCTCATATTTTACAAGGAAAGACAGGGTCCTGTCTCCATGGGAGAATTTAATCTCAAAGCAGCATGCCCTTGTCTCCGACGCCATCCGGGCCGCTTGCAACCCAATAAGGCTCTGATTGAATTAGCCTCACAGGGCGGCAGCGCTGCCCTGAGGTTTGGGGACGAGCTGGCTGCGGCAGCGCGATCCCAGCCAGGAAAATGGAAATGCAAGAAACAAGAAACAGCCTCATGCAGCCAGAGGCCATAGAGGAGCCTCGAAGGAGGAGGCTAACTTGTCTCCAGGAGGCTGTGTCACTCGGTGGCAGAAGAAAGGACTTCCAGGGCCGTGCCAGGAGGTGTTGGTTAAAAAACTTCACCAAAAGGGTCCAGACAACCTGGGGGACAGGTAGTTTGGCTCTGTGACAGCCCCAAAGTATGTGTGTTGCAAAACGGGCCTCAGATGTGGCTGGACAGTGGCCCTGCACAACCTTGATCTCCATTCAAGTTAACTACGGGCATTTTGCAGACCCTGCCAGACGCCTGCCCCAAGGAAAGGACCAAGGAGAAAGAATCTATTAAGCTCATTTTTAGCTATTATGGAGCTTGAAGGTCAGCTGTGGGAAGCTGGAGGGATGGGGAGCAAGGGAGGGGGTGGGGTGAGTCTGACCTTGGCCTCTTCCAGCCCTACAGAGCCCTCTGCTCCCACTCACTCACAACTTGGGGCCTGATGCTTCCCTTTGGTGGCCATGGGAGTAAATGCTCCCCTTGAGAATCCTGGCTCCCTTTGGCCCACCCAGGAAGGTCACAAGCCTTTACCAGGAAGGTCACAAGCCTTTACCAGGAAGGTCTCAAGACTTTACCGAGTAAGACAGAAAAAGCTGGGGAATAGCTCAGGAAACACAAAGAGCCTCATTTCAAAGCCAAGTGTAAGTTCCCGCAAAGACTGCAGCCAGCCCCACGTGGCCAACTCCACCTCCTGTTGTCTGCCTGACCCTGGCCAGGAGGCCCCCTCCGCCATCTTGCTCTTGGGCTCAGTGCTCTAGGTGGTCTTCCATGTGGCTGGAGGCCTGGAGCCTGCAGGGGTTAGGGCTTGTCCTGGAGGTGAATCGGGGGCACATGTGCATGTTCTGCATCTCAGGCAGGGGCTGCAGGTCTCAAAGGTGAGTCAGAGTATGAGGGATGCTGGTGACCAAAGCCACACCTGTACTCCAGGGTGTGGTGGGGACTATGGGACAAATGGCCTAGTTTCTTTGATAAATTAAAGTAGGAGTTAAAAACCATATTGGAGAGTCTATCAGTTAAGAGTCTTAAGAGACATATTTTCTCAGATCAGGTCCCAGGAAGCAAAGCTCGATTTGGGACTAGGGTGCCCATGATTTATTGGGGGACAAGGACAAGGTGGGGGAGGGAACCCAGCAGAGATGGAACCTGGGGTGCTCCCAGCCTCTGCCTGACAGGAGAGCGGTGTCTCTGCTGAGTAAATTTATATCTTTTCTACAAGAAATACAGAAAATATAGAAAAGATATATTTTTTATGAAATGATATATTTTATATGAAAGATATATCTTCTCTATAAGAAATATAGACACAACATATTTTTGATATCTTGAGTGATGTGTGTGTGTGTGTGTGTATAGTAGAAAAATCAATGATTACAGAC
The DNA here is from genome assembly GCF_052094955.1 of Ictidomys tridecemlineatus. Classification (NCBI taxonomy): domain Eukaryota; kingdom Metazoa; phylum Chordata; class Mammalia; order Rodentia; family Sciuridae; genus Ictidomys; species Ictidomys tridecemlineatus. Next base: position 109,807,035 of record NC_135486.1, on the reverse strand, counting down.
TTGAGGAAACTTAGAGTCTCACCCCAGAGCAGAGGGGCGGAGACTCCAACATGGCTCAGGCACAGAGGAGGAAAAACGATGGGTCCCCTGAGGGCCAGTGCCAGCACTGGGTGTGGATGACATCTGCCTGTCACCTCCGACCCTTGAGAAGCCCCTGGTCTTAAGCCAGCATCCTACCTGGCCCTCCAGCCCCCTGCATCCTCCCCTCCATGTCCCTTCTGTCACAAGGCCACCATGAAAGCTGAGTGAAACCTTTGCTCCTGCAGCCACCGTCTGCTGGGACAGAAGGTTCAAGGCTGGGGGTTCCCAGGCAGCTCCAATCACGGCTGGGCCCCCTCCTCTCTAAGGAGTTTATGTCCTTCTCCTCAAAACCACACTTGTGTTGAAGCCTCATGGAGAAAGTTAAGAAGACATTCTGGGGCTTGTCCCCAGCCCCACACTCTGAGCGGCATCATGATGTCCAGTGATGTCCAGTACCTACTGGACACCCTGGGCCCATGTCGAGAGCCCTGAGTACCCTGAGTTTAACAGGGATAGAGCCCTGTCACAGGAGCAGCCTTAAAACCAGTCTGTAGGATTTGGGAGCAAAGTCTGCTCCATAATTTGGGGACCAAAAGACAAACTAAGAAGTGTAGGTCCTTGTTCAAAAGCCAGTTGTTATGTGTTGGATCTGAAATATTCTCCCCAAAGTTCATGTATTGAAAGCATGATCCCCAATGCACCAAGGTTCAGAGATGGAGCTTTTAAGCAATGATGAGGGTTCTGACTTTTATCAGTGGATTAATCCAATAAGTGGGTTAAATAGGAGTTAAAAACCTAAGTGGATTAATCCACTAACAGCTGAATGGACTATTGGGTGGTGACTAAGGGCAGGTAAGGAGGGGGGGGCATGACTAGAGGAGGTGGTTCCCCAGGGGCATGCTCCTGGGGACTCTTTCTTGTCCCTGATTTCTCTTTCTCCTTCCCAGTTGCCATGAACAGAACAGATCTCCTCTGCCACGCCCGACCTTCCACCGTGTTCTGCTGCACCTCAGGCCCCGAGCTATGGAGTCAACCATGGATGGAGACTCATGAAACCAAGGAAACAAAATAAACTTGTCCTTCTCTAAGTTGTTCTTATAAGATATTTTGGTCACAGTGACAAGAAAGTGACTAACACACAAGCGTTTGGGGAGAAAAAAAAACTGGTGACACTGTAGGAGAGCCACCTGTCAAAGGTGGAAGGTGGCATGAGACCAAAGAAAGAGCAGACAGAGCCAAGATTGCCACAGAGTGAAACTGAGCGGGGACTTACAGACAAGCTTGTCCCGGGCAACAGCAAGACAGAAGGATCCCTGCGTTCTAAGGCAGGAGGGAGGGATTATATGGTAAGCAGGACACAGCCAAACAGAGGGTACTGTCCTCTCTCAACACCTGTCCACATGTCCAGCTTAGTTAGGAAACAGCCCAAGCGTCAGTGGGTGGCACAATACGCTCAGCTAACCGTCTGAATGACTTCATCCATCCTGCAGGGCTTGGAAGGCACCAACCAGTAGTTACGACAAAGATGGCGGTGGCCGTGTCAAGCTGGATGCCTGCAACAGCAAAAAGCTTCTTCCTGTTCCCTTTCTTCCTTCCTTCCACAGTTGTTCTCATTACTTGTCAGTGTTGTTTTTAAGTTTAGTTTAGTTTTGTTTTTAACTTGATATTTAATGTCCCAAACTCTCAGGCATGTGGGGACTCGTGGGACAGGCAGGCTATTAGGGACCCTCACCTGGGCCCCATCCTGCAACTCAGCTCAGGGGGGTATGATACACCAGGCCCTGATACCTGTCCCCAGGTCCCCACCAGGAGCAGAGGGCAGCAGCAGGTGCTGGGCAGTGGCAGGGGAGCGGACAGGTCACGTCTGTCCCGAGGACTTGGAGACAGAGGGAGGCAGGACTACAAGCCCCCAGCCCGTGTGCCACTGTCCCATCAGACTTCAAGACGCAAATTCAAAGTGAAAACTGTCAAGAATTTCAACACGGTGACCACCAAGCATTAAAAAAAACACATGAAGAAGGGCAGTTCCAAGCCCAGGGCCTGTGACATTGGGCTGGTCACACACCCAGCAAGCCAGGAAAAGAGAGATGACCACTGTCCAACAGATGTGGAGGGTGGTCGGGTTCTGGGGCACTCCGGTCACACCAGAGGAAAGAACCAGGAAATGGAGGGGCTGGGCCACCAAACCATGCAGCCGCTAGACGAGGTGCCTTCACCCGCAGCTCTGTTTTGGAGACAGATGGCCATTATGAATTCAGACATCTTGCCCACTGGAGAGGCCGCATTTCCTGAGCCCCTGCCTTTCCCAGCCCTAACAGGAGTCCCTCGAGTCCCATCCCTGACTTTTCGTGAAGTTGGTACAGGTAGATGGCCCACAAGAGCTCTTCCTGGATCCTGCACCCCCTAACCCCTACCCACAAATAGGCACACCCTGTCTCCCTCCCCTCCAAGGCACTTCCTCCCTCTCTCTCTTTCTGGAACACCCAGAACCTTCTCCTCTATGTCAGCCGTCTCTTACAGTCTTGAGCACTGCATTTTGTAAAACCCTCCATGCAAGAAAATGCCAAGAATCCAGTTTCCTGCTTGGTCTGCTGTAAGAAAGTGCTATTAACTGGGTGACTTAAATGACCAAAATTTACTGGCTTGGTTCTAGAGCCCCGGAGTCTGGAATCAAGATGAAGGCCGGGTGAGATGCTTCTCAGAGCTGTGAGGCAAGGATCTGCTTCAGACCTCTCTCCTTGGCTTGTGGGTAGACGCCCATCTCCTTCCTGAGTCTCTTCCTGTTGTCTTCTTAGTGTGCATGTCTGTAGCCAAATTTCCCCCTTTTATAAATACACTAGTTATATTAGATTAGGACCCACCCTAATGAACTCACTCTAACTTGATCACCTCAATAAAGACCCTCCCTTCAAATAAGGTCACATTCTGAGGTACTGGAGGTGAGGCCTCCAGCATATTAATTTGGGGGACAGGTGAACACAAACCATGCACAGAACCTAAAAGAAAAGGGGAAAATGAACCTACAAATTAGAATCCCAATAAGTGATCTATTTTAGTCAGCTTTTTTGTTACCTGACAAGAACAATTTCAGAGGAGGAAAATTTATGGGGTGCTCATGGTTTCAAAGGTCTCAGTCCATAGATGGCTGACTCCATGACTGTGGGCCCAAGCTGAGGCAAAACATCATGGCGGAAGGACATGGAATAGGAAGGCAGCTCAGAACGTGGCCACCAGGAAACAGAGAGACAGAGATAGCTCTGCTCACCAGGGACTGAATATCAACTTCAAAAGTAGGTCCCCTGTGCCGTACTTCCACCAGCCACCTCCTACCTGCCTACAGTTCCGAACCACCCCGTGGATCCATATTAGTGGATTAAGCCATTGATGAGGTTACACCTCTCATAATCGAATAATTTTGCTCCTGCATTATCTTACACTTGAGCTTTTGGGGGACACCTCGTATCCAACTCACAGCATGATTCATTGTCTTTAAATCCCTATCCCCAGTTTAGACAAGGACAACACCTGATGATTACATTTGCTCAAAGGGCAACCCCAGTTGGAGTTGAGGCTCCCCCTCCCTGTGAATAGTATGGGAAATGGGGGAACACATGCTTGTCAATTGTACACCTGTTCACAAATGGAATCATTTTCATGGCTGATTTGCTCTTTGGACTCTAGGTTTAAATTTTTGACTTTAGTGACTTCAGACATCCCCAAGATGCCAAAACCTGACTTATGTAACTCTGCTGCCTCTCTGGAGAAGAAACAAAACACTATTGAGCTGGTTATGCAAGGAGATAAAATATCCCTTTTGGATTATTTCTTATATTATCTAGTAGCTGTTTTCCTGGAAAAGTTGGGTGTCCATTGATTTTGGCAACTGGAATCTTTAAAAGTGCACCAGAGGAAAATTGGAGTTACTAGCCTTTATTTGGCAATGGGGATGTATCTGGGCTTCCGGTCACTCCCTTCACTTGGTGACAATATCATACAGGGGTGGCTATGTTCAGATTATGCAAGGAATGGAAAAGAAAACCCATCCCCAGCCCCAAAGGTGACCAGAACTGATACCTGGACCCTGAGCACAGTGCCTAACAGAGAGTAAGCACCCAGGGACAGTCAGTGGTCATCATTATCATTGATCTGCCCTTTCTAGTGACTCAATGGCTCCCCACAGCTCTGCTAAGGTCTGAATATTTGTGGTGCCCCCTGTCCAGTTCATATGGGGAAGCCCTCCCTCCAATGCGATGGTATTTGGAGGTGGGCTTTTAGGAGGTATTAGGTTTAAATGAGGTCATGAGGGTGGACCCCCATAATGGGATTAGTGCCCTTATGAGAAGAGACAGCAGGAGCTCAGCTCACTCTCCTCACCGCATGAGGATGCAATGAGAAAGTGGCATTTGCAGGAAGAGGACTGTTATGGTTTGGATGTGAAATGTCCCCCAGAAGCTCACGTGTGAGACAATGCAAGAAGGCTTACAGGAGAAATGATTGGGTTATGAGAGCCTTAACCCAACCTGTACATAAATCCCCTGATGGGATCAACTGAGTGGAGACTGAAGGTGGGTAGGGTGCGGCTGCAGGAGGTGGGGGCGTGGCTTAGGGGTCTATATTTTGCATCTGGTGACTGGAGTCTCTCTCTGCTTCCGGATCATCCCGTGAGCTGCTCCCCTCCACCTCACTCTTCCACCATGTTGTTCTGCCTCACCTCAAGCCTGGAGGAATGGAGCCTGCTGTCTATGGATTGAGACCTCTGAAACCTTGAGCCCTAAAATGAACTTTTCCTCCTCTACAGTTGTTCTGGTTGGGGTTTTTAGTCAAAGCAGCAAAACAGCTGAATGGAACAAGGGTCCTCGCCAGAGCCCCATCATACCACACTGTGATTCCAGACATCCAGCTTCCACAGCTGTAAGAAGATAGATGCCTGTTTTTCAAGTCCCCAGACTATGGTATTTGATTGTGGCAGCCAAGAAGACCAAGATCCCCCCTCGGGCATTCATGCCGACCCCTCAGGGCATCGTGCGGCTCCCTGTTGGCTCCTCACCCTTTCCTCTTTGGAAAAGCCCCTCCTTGCCTGTTGCATGAATGTGGCACCAGTGTCCCCTCTCTGCAGATGGAAGCACCCATGCGTCCCCAGGTCCCTGCCTCTCAGGGTCTCCTGACCCCTACTCTTCTTTATTCCACCATGTGCACCCCTGGGAAGAACATGAGCCTTAAAGTTCTTCCTGTGTCTTCATGGGATTTTGTCCCCAGGGTTCTCTAATGACACATCAGAGTCTTGCATTTCAGAGTCACAAGATGTTGGAGTGTGTAAGTCTCCTGGTCCAGAGATCTAGCAGAGGCCGGGAGCTGCTGTGGGCAGGGAGCAGGTACCAGTGGGGACAGCTGGGCTCTGACCCTGCCACAGAGCCCCTCCACCCTCAGCTGTCCAGGGCCCACGCATGCTCACTCACACGGACACACACAAACTCATGTATGCACATTCCCTCAGGTGCTCAGTCATCCAAACACACCTGCTTGTACACACACACACATGCACACACCCTCACACATGTATGTGCTCACACTCAATTTGCACTTGATCACACTAACCCACACGCTCACGTTTACACTTAACCTTCCCACCCTCTTGCACACTCACTCACTCATGCTTGCACAATCCAGGACACACCCCCTTGCACACATATTCAGGTTTACACACATCACACACCTGCACGCTCAATCACACACCCTCACACCATAAACACACAGTGTCTACACAGCTGCACGAGTGGCCTGTCCTTGGCGGGTAAGGGGAGATGGATCCTCTGGTTGGAAAGAGGAAGAGGGAGGAGGGTGGATAGGAGGCCCAGTGGCATGCATTTCCCTTCCAGCCCCCCACAGGCTCCACACAGAGCTGGGATTCAGTTGCCCACACAATTCTGGAAATCTAGAGGCCTCCCATTTCCCCAGCAGGCAGAGACTGTGAAATGGAGCCCCCCCCAAAAAAAAAGTTCCAGTGAACTTGGAAAGTGGACTAGGATGGAGTGGAGGTCCTGAGAAATTGATGTGACTCCATTTTTGAGAAACCAGCCTCTACCTCAGAGCAAAGCCTTGGAAAGACTCACAGAGCACTCCTAGGCACATACCCACCCTGCTGAGTTGTTTATCTACAAATAACAGATCTGCAGCACCAGGTGTCCCTGACCCAGTCAGGCTAGGTGAGGACCCGTAGCAACCCCCTAGCAACCACTAATCAGCATGAGACAGGGAAAATACCTGGGATGCCAGATGACCCCATCCCTGTAGTTTATGGTGGTTGATAACATGTTGGGAAACCATGTAGTTCAGCACTTACCCACCCCACCCACCCCCACCCCCGCCTCATGTCTTAAACCAATCAGTTCAAAGGAATCCCCCTCTTTTTTTTTTAGCAGGTTTTTTTTCAAAAGAGTGAGAGTGAGAGAGAGTGAATTTTTTTAATATTTATTTTTTAGTTCTTGGCGGACACAACATCTTTGTTTGTATGTGGTGCTGAGGATCGAACCCGGGCCGCACGCATGCCAGTCGATCGCGCTACCGCTTGAGCCACATCCTCAGCCCAGGAATCCCCCTCTTGTACTAGCCAATCACCCCTACCCAACTTGTTCCCGCCAGTGAATATGATAATCAATGTTAAGAGTTGTTGTTTGATTTTTCCACGGTATAGAATGATTTGCTGTGTGATGTTGTGATGCATAGAGTATCCCCCAAAACCTATAAAACCTCACTGAACAAAGGACTGGGACTTACTCCCTGGGACCGCTGCATTGGAAACGGTTGGGAGTCCAGGCTGGAGCTTGCAATAAAGACTCTTGTGTGCTTGCATCAGATTCGGCTCCTGGAGGTCTATTGGGGGGTCCCACAAATCTGGCATTACAGTCCAAGGGCAGGGACCCCACAATAGCACCCACAGGAAGTTAGAAACACAACACCATTTTGGAGTTTTCCAAAATTGAAGGCCAAGACAGTGCTAGTTCTCAGGAACCGTCTTTCTTTTTTTTTCCCCAAGGAAGTGGAAACCCCTCCTCTAGTCCAAACTCTCCCTTTTCAGGTGGGATGATGCTGTCCAGAAAGCTGGGGGTCACATTGCCAGGCAAGGGTACAGCAGATGCCAGAACTGTCCCCTGATTTCTGTTGCATCAAACTCCCCAAGGGGAGGGCTGTCCAGGCCACCTTGGGCCTCCTGGACCTGCCCACCCACCCCCCCCTTCAGGAAAAAAAAAGAAAGATCCAGAAGGAGGGGACAAGGGAACCTGCACAATGAAGACTGTGACCTACAAGGAACTGGAGGTGAGGAACGTGTCCATCTTACGCTGCTGGCAAATGGAGCTCGGAAGGCCACAAGCTCCCGGGACCTCACCTTCTCCCACAGCCTCTCTGCCCTTTAGCCTCCGGGCCACTGACAGCCCAGAAATGTCCCCACCCCCTCCCCACCTGCCCCACCTACCCCCCAGGTGTGTCCAGAGCCCTGCCCATCCACGGCTGAGGCTGATCCTGGTTTGCTCTTGAACATTTCTGCTCTGTGCTCTGGATTTTTTCCCAACCTACATTTTCAACCCGAATACAGTTTGGGTTTGTTGTTTCCAATCTTGTCCCTGACTATATACTTTGTCTTTTTTTTTTTTTTTTTTTTTTTTTTTTGGTTTCATTAACATCTTAGTTAAAACTCTTTGGAAAAAAAATAGAAATAGACCCGTGCCAGTGAGGCTTCTGTCCACCATCTTCTTGGTGCATTCTCCAAGAATCCAGCATGGGAGAGAGGCACCAACTCCGGAGAACACCTGGCAGCAACCTGCCAGGGCCAGCTCAGCTCCTGTGGGTTGTCCATCTCAAGGGCTGAGGCCCCACAGCATTCTGATTGAGTTCACTAAGATTGATGGGAGGAAATGAGTGAGGGGACCAGGAGAGCCCTGAATCGATGTGAGGCTCACCGAGGGCAGCTTGGAGGTTGTTCCCAACCACGGAACCAGACCTGGCCAGAAGCCCAACCCCAACACCCTGGTTGGTCCAGAGTTTGGGGGCAAGTCTGGGTCCCTTCTGCACTCAATGGTTGGTTTTGAAAAATGGAATAACCCCAACCTTACGTGCTATCACACACTCCTGCGCAGGAAGTGCTCACAGAGGTTTGGGGAATGGTTCAGACTTTCACTGGACTTCAGAAGATCTGGGTGTTATGCTTGAATTCAGGACCCCCAAAAGACCACCAGAGACCAAGATCGATGTAAGCAGCAAAGAGGTGTTGATTGCGAGCTAGCTCAGTCCTCTGCGCGCACACAGCAACTGGTGACGCGGAGAGGCCCCGAGCCCAGGATTTGCAGCAATTTTATTCACTCTTTGGGGAAGGCAGGGACCCCTACATACATCATATTATCTCTTGGCAAATCATCGCACACCACGGGAAAATCATAAAACAACTCTAAAACATGATTAGCACATTCACTGGCGGGAACAAGTTGGGTAGGGGTGATTGGTCAGTACAAGAGGGGGATTCGTTTAAACTGATTGGTTTAAGCCACGAGGGGAGTACATGCTGAACTACATGGTTTCCCAACATGTTATCAACCACCATAAACTCCTGGGAGGATCGTCAGGCATCTCAGGTATTCTCCCTGTCTCATGCTGATTGGTGGTTGCTAGGGGGTTGCTAGGGGTCCCCACTTAGCCTGGGGGACACCTGGCTCCACAGATCTCTCCTGTTATTTGTAGATAAACAACTCCGCAGGGTGGGTGTGTGCCTAGGAGTGCTCTGTGGGTCTTTCCAAGGACAAAGGTCACACCCCCTTCCTTGGACAGGCTTTGCTCTGAGGTAGAGGCTGGTTTCTCACTAGGTACCTTCAGTGACCAGGAGGGCAGAAACCCCTCCATTCCTGGGCACAGTGACCCTCTTCACGGAGGAAGGAGATGTGTAGGTGGGTTTGGTCCAACAGCCAGCTCGCTGCACTGTTGAGAAGGTGACTCTGCACTTTCCTAATTACCCAGGGTTCAGCCATTACTTTAAACCTGTGAGGAAGTTGAGGAGGGACGGAGTCGTCTGGAACATCTATAAAGGGAACCCGGAGAGGCCCAAGCAGCCCATCATCCCAGACTTGCGTCCAGGCTCTCTCTGCGGACTGTCTGGAAGGGGCAGCTCAGGCCAACGGAAGCAGGCCTCTCTGTTTGGCACCTGGAGACCTGCTAAAAAGGCCATCAAAAATGCAGATCACAGACAGGACAGACACAAAGAAGAAATACACCCCAGAGGAAAGTCAGCAGGTTTCTGGCAGACCAGAAGGTGGAAGGAGACAAGTAGAACAAGGAAGTCAGGGTGACTCCAACGTGGTGGCATGTGGGGTGTCTGCCCGGGGGCCGGGGCGGGGGGGCCTCCAGCCAAGCAAGAGGGGCCGGAGAGTGGGTTGATTATGAAACCTCTGATCCTGTCCCCACACCATCAGATCCTTCCTGCAGGAGAGAGGAGATCAGGGCCCCAGAATGGACTTGGAGAAAGTTACCTGGGCTCACCCACCCTCTGAGGAAGGCGGGTGTTGGCTTTCAAAGACCCCCTCAAGGGACCGATGCAAGAACAGAAAAGAGCAGCGGGTCCCACAAGGGGAGAAGAGCAGGGGAAGCCAGTCCTCCCACTGCCCTCAGCCTGTGTCAGTGACCCACCCAGGGAAGACACGGAGGAGGAGGAGACCAGCCGCCTGGTGTAACAGCAGTGGCCACCCCGGAGCCCCAGACGGAAGTGGATCGAGGTGGTGCTGGCCAGAGCAGGCTGTGGGTGTGGGTGTGGGTGGGAGGAGGTCGGGCACTGCCGCTTCCTGCCCCCAAGCTCTTCTGTTTGGTTTGATTTGTAACTGAGCCCCTAGGTTTTTGGAGCTGACTTTTATAAATTGTTTTTTTTTTTAACCAGAAATTTGGCACAATATTTGTGGGGTTCCGGTATGGATCCCAATGGAGATGCTTCCCGGCTCCCCATTTCAGAGCTCTGTTTGGGGATCTGCTCAAAGGACCTGAGTCTCCTCTGTGCCCAAAATCATCTAAGGCAAGCCAGTCCGTAGGCCAAGGGGACAGACTGAGAGGAGGCCGAAAGGAAAGGTTTTAGAGCTCAGAGTAGCCATTACATTTTTTTTTCCTTTTTTTTTTTTTTTTAAATGGGTTGAGGGGAGGCTGGTACCCAGGATTAAACCCAGGGGCCCTCTACCACAGAGTCACATGGCCAGCCCTTTTTATCTTTAATGTTGAGACAGGATCTCATGAAGTCACTGAGGCTGGCTTTGAACTTGCAATCCTCCTCCTGAGCCGCTGGGGTGACAGGTGTGTGCCACGGCACCTGGCTCTTTTTTTTTTCCCCCCAATAAAAAGGCATTGCTGGTCTAGCACCCAAGATCTTATGTCCAAAGGGGACATCTCCGTGAATGCAGAGATCAGAGATGTTTCTGAGACAGATTCTAGAACTTCCTTTACACAAGGAGGAAGAACAGTGGCCAATTCATAAGTCAAAATTCCATTCCCAAGGAAAATCGTCTGTTTTAATCTAAAGCAAGAAGAACTTCGGTCACTAAATACACGGGAAGCAAACCCTCCGGAGTCTCACATCTGAGCCAGTCGCCACGTCCATATGTCTGGCTGCCTGTGCCGTAGGCGGGGAGCGTCGTCTTTAATTGTCGAATGCTTAGGTAAGTGAGATACGAGGTGTGAGCAGTGTTGGTGCTAATTGCCAGTCCTGCACAGGCCTGCTTCCTGTTGTTTGACATTCACACCCATCACAAGATGACCCTGGATTCAGGAATGTGAGGCCAGAAGGCATGACCCTCCTTGCTATTCTTATCCTGTCTGGCCTGCATTTGTGAGCTAGGAGTTCCCTGGAGATGAAGCACATCCTACCAGCCCCACCTAAACACTGTGTGTCCAGAGCACCAGGGCCGGAGTCTTCTCTGCCTGGAGACTTCTCATATGGGGGGGAAGGAGGAGACTTTACAGAAAACTGGGTTTCAGGATGCTGGGTGATCAGATCCTGCCCTGGGACATGTTTAAGATGAGGAGAGACTTTTGCAGTGTAGAAAAAAAAACACTGCACCACTCATTACTGTGGTTTGGAAGTGGCCCGAGTCTGGCCCCCAAAGGATCCTGTGAGGAAAGCTTATTCCCCAGTGTGGAGGCGTTAAGAGGTGGAGGAACCTTTAAGAGGCGGGGCCTGGGGGAAGGGGATCTGGTCAGAGCCCATCCTACTTGGAAGGGATTAGTGTAGTTCTCTTGGGACCTTGGTTAGTCCCCATAGCAGCAAGTTAAATCTGTCTGGATTCCTCTCTTGCCGAGTGTTCTCTTCCACACATGACCCAGCCACCATGATGCCATTCACATAAGACCCTCAACAGCACTGAACAGATGGAGCCCCCTAAACTCCAGAACTGATGAAATGAACCTCTTTTCTTTACAAAGTACCCAAGCTCTGGTATTTAGTTATAGTAACATAGAATGGACGAAGACACTCATCATCCAAAGCGGGGATAGTCTAAATGTGAGGCTGTTGACCCTGCATGCTGAGTCCTTCCTGAGCTTCAATGCCTTTGTTGAAGAGCCATTTTGAGCATGGATGGTTTCTAGGTAACCGGGTGAGAGGCAGAGGCAGAGGTGACGTTAGAAGTTTCACGATCACAGACACACCATGAGAGGCACACAGATTCAGTGAGGACTTGTCGACTTCATGAGCACATTCAGAGCCATACCTTCTGGCTGGAGCTGAGCTAAGCAATGCCATCTCCCCAGCACAGGGCACCTCAGATCTGAAGGAAATGAAAGGAAGTGACCTGGGACCTAGGGGACACAAACCATCCACAGACACCAACAGACACAGCCAAGACAACGCTTGGTGCCCTGTGGCCCAGGTACACCCTGTCACCAGACCACGCTCAGACAGGGAAACAGAGGTACCCTGAGGACAGAGGACAAAGGGATGACATGCATATTATAAATGAGGGGGCACCAAGCTAGAGAAACAGTCCCCAGGATCACCCTCACTTCTTGGTGTTTGGTTTGGCAGTATTGAGGAGTTGAAACCAGGGGTGCTACACCCCCAGCCCTTTAAGCTTTTATTTTGAGAGAGGGTCTTGCAAAGTTTCTGAGGCTGGTCTTGAACTTGCCATCCTCCTGCCTTAGCCTCCCAAAGTAGCTGGATTACGGGTATGTGCCACCATGCCCAGTTTGGGGTCTCTTTCAGAAGGGGATCCATCAATCTCAAACATGGGGGCTCTACTCTCATGACCTAATTACCTCGGTACCGTCACGTTGGGAGTCAGTGTCTTAAGATGGATTTGAGAGACACAAACATTCAGCCCAGCACCCTGGGCCCCCAGCCCTAGCTGGACAGAGCTCAATCCTGCATACCTGACCACCTGTCCTATAAGCCAGGTCTGGCCTCCAGGGTCAGCTCAATGCAGGGAGGGCTGTTCTGTCCCCACAGCTGTCCTGATGCTGCAGGCAAGACTAAGGAGTCTGACGAGCAGACGTCTGTCCAAGGCCACCATTTGCTTCCAACAGGGACACAAGTCCTCAGAATCAAGTGCAAGGCAGGGATCCGGGCTCATTGGCTCTGGACTGGAAGGATTTGGACACCACTCTGGACCCCTCCTTGGATTTCCCTTTGGGCCCCAGGGATGTGTAGGAGGGGCAGGGGCTGCCCCCCGGATGGGTTCTGTTTCCCCACCTTGACCTCAGTTTCCCTGACGCTCTCACCTGCAGACAGCCGAGGACAGTGCTCCCTGTCGCACACCACAGGCAACCTGAGCTCGCATCTCCTGATCTCCCTCCTCCCTTGCATGGCCCTGGGGAAAAGCTCTTCTGCTGAGAGATGGCACCTGGGCCCGTGACACCAGGCCAAGGGAGGAGCAGGCACCTCCTGGACCAGGCTGTCCATGTACAGGTGGAGCTCTACCTGCTACAAAGGATGTGGAGGCTTCAAAGTGTCATCCACATCCCTGTTACTGCCACAGATAAGACACTCTTCCTCCAACCACCTTCTGCATCTCCCTTTAAAAACATCCAAGATTGGGCTGGGGGTGTGGCTCAATCGGTAACACACTCACCTGGCATGTGTGCGGCCCGGTTCGATCCTCAGCACCACATACCAACAAAGATGTTGTGTCTGCCGAGAACTAAAAAATAAATATTAAAAATTCTCTCTCTCTCTCTCTCTCTCCTCTCTCACTCTCTCTTTAAAAAAATAAATAAATAAAAATAAAAAAATAAAAACATCCAAGATTTTTTGATTTTCAAAGAAAATTCAAAATGGCCCCTAATACATCCACTTAGGTAAATCCTGGATTTTTTAAATAATAAAACTAAAATACATTTGCACATGTGTATTCCTACACACAGATACATGTAAAACTAGAAAAGATTAAAGACTTCAGAAAGGTACTTGTGTTAGTCATCTACTATAATGATAATGCTGGGTAACAAATAACCCCCAAGTCTTAGTGGCCTGCAGTAACTAATATTTTTCTTTTAGGTCTAGAGGTTGGCTGGAACTTTTCAGCTTCTATCTATGGGTCTCCCCACCTCCCACAAACCAGGACTAGGGATAAGTGAGGTCAGGCTCTTCTCCAGCCAGTGGAAGGACAGAGGCCAGACCAAAATACAACAGCACCTTTAAAGTCTCTGTTTGCACAAAGCTCACTTGCATCCTACTGCATAAAAAAAAAAATCACATGGTGAAATCTAAGCAGAGACGTGTACTCCCACCCACCCCACCAAGGGGAACAGGAAGGAAGGTGAACACTTATAATAGTTTATTATGGTTCATATATGAGGCGTCCTCCAAAATCTCACATGGGAGACAATGCAAGAAAGTTTAGAGGTGAGATGGTTGGGTTGTGAGAGTTTTAACCTAATTGGTGCATTAATCCCCTGGTAGTGATTACCTGGGTGGTAACTGAAGGCAGATGGGGCGTGGCTGGAGGAGGCGGGTCCCAGGGGGTGTGCCTTTTGTCCTTGTTGGGCGGAGCCCTGTCTCTCTGCTTCCTGGTGCCCTGTCCTGAGATGCTTTCCTCCAATGCACCTTCCACCACGATGCTCTGTCTCATCTTGGTCCCAGAGCAATGGAGTCAACTGTCTATGGACTGAGACTTCTGAAACCATGAGCCCCCAAATAAACTTTTCCTCTTCTAAAATTGTTCTTGACGGGTCTTTTGGTCACAGCAGCAAAAACAAAAACAAAAAAACTGACTAAAGCAGAGTTCGATCTACTCCATGTAAAAAGCTCCTAAGTAAAACCTGCCATCTCCACCCCCATACAGAAATGTACACACCTACCCATGTTTAATGAAAAGTGTAGACATATTTTCAAATACAAAAAAAAAAAAAAGATTCCTATTGATACATACTGTTTGTTCCTTTGGGGGAGCTTTGCCCATATAATTCCCCTATTGATTCATTTAATAAGCACTTACTATATACCAAGAGCTTTCTCAATATGATTTGTTTATTGGTGGGGAAAAAAAATATCCGGGGGCATGTATCTCGAGAAACTCTTGAGAGTGTATTTTTTGGAAAACAGCAATGTGTTAAATGAGAGTGTTTTTTAATTTTCATAATTATTTCTAATTGACTTCTGGGAAAAGTGCACCGATCGACATTCCCGGCGACAGTTTGGGACAGCGTTACCTCCCGCTCCTCACCAGCCCTGGGCAATCGCAATTCTCTATTTTTGCTCATCGGATGAGTGAACCACCAATTCCACTGTTGTTTGTTCCACATTTCTCTCATTAAGAGTGAGACTGGGCATCTTTCCCATGTTTATTGGCCAGTTGTATTTATTTTTCTCTCAATTTCCCATTCCCATCCTTTGCCCACTTCCTAGTGGGTTATTTTATTATTATTATTATTATCATCGGTTGACGTGAACTCTTTGTAAAACAGGGAAACTGGCTCTTCCCATTTGTCTGCCACAGATGTCACAAATATGCTTTCCCAGTTTTTCATCTGTCTCTTGGCTTTACGTTGTGGTTTGCTCCATCAAACAGAAGTTCTAGATTTTTATGTAGTCAAATGTATACATTTTTTTCCTCCTGAGTTCTGGGCATTGTATTTTATTCGACTCATGCTCTCTCTCTCGTAAGTTTTCTGCTTTGGGGTTACTGTTGTTGTTTAGTTTTGACTTTTTACTGTGAAGAACAATCATAGATTGACAGCAAGTAGCACACGGGGACTCTTGTGGACCCCGAATTTGAGCTTCCCCCAATGACTGCAGCTCATATACAGTGCAAAATGAGAACCAGGAAACGGACGTTGGTACAACGTGGGTTTTTTGTTCGTTTGTTTTGTTTTTGACATTTGGTCACTTGTGTAGACTTGGGTAATCACCACCACCACCAAGACACAGATCTATTCCATGATCACAAAAATCCCCCTTGTGGTACCTCAGATAGGCACACCAGCAGGGCTGAGGACTGAACGTGTGTGTGTCCCCCCAATTCACATGTTGGAACCTAATCCTCAATGTGACAGTAGGAGGAGATGGGGTCTGTAGCCGGTGATGAGGGGTGGGGCCTTCATCAATGGGATTAGTGTTCCCAAAGAAGACTCAAGGGGCCAGACTTCTCCCCTTCCACCAGGTGAGGACACAGCCCCTATTTGGCTGTAGAATCATTAGCACTAGATGGAGGGCTTGCTGGGACCTTTCCAGCCACCAGGCACAGATGACAGGGACTTGTGTCGTGGCCTTCACTCTCAGATGCCTCCCACCCTGACCTTCCCACCTTGTCCCTTGTCACTCCGGTACCCCTACTGAAGACCACATGCCTAGGAGGCTCAGGGGGAGGCTTGGATGTCAGAACCCAGGGTTCGAGTCCCCACTCCGCTATTTGCCGGCGGGATGAGGTTGGTGGGTAAGTTACGTAACTTCCTGAGCCTCAGTTCCATCATTAGTGAAAAGGTCTTGGTGACCACTAGATACAGAGGGTCATGGGGTGGGGTTAGCCTCATGCCTGGCCAGGGAATGTTCTTCCTGAATATGATCTGTCCATTTGCCATTATGGTGGTCACTGTTACTGTGACGATGGCACAAGACCAAAATCCCTCATTAGTTAAGTCACATGAGCCTCCGATTCCATCAACCTGGACCCAAATATGTTTTGTCACAATTTAGGCCAGTGTGGTTGCTATGAGGAGTGGAGATCTCATTTTCAGTTTATGAATAGGACTGTCCAGTAAGAACAGCATGACATTTGCTCCCCATAGAATGCCCACCTGTGCCCGCTGGCACATGCCACCTTGACTGCGTCCCTGGGAAAAGGCTAGAGAAGCAGCTGTCAATCATGATGCAGGAGAACCACAGAGAAGGCAAATGTTTTGGTTTGTGGTTGGAGTGGGACAGTCATGGCTCGTTGAGGCCCACATTCCTTCCTGCATGTCATACCTGGAGGGACACTGCCCACTAGCTTCCCCCACACTCCATGGAGGAGACCCAGTAGATTCGGATTCTGTGGCCAGCTCACACCAGTTCCCTTCCGACCTCCACATTTCCCACCATGCTTACATTCAGGGGACCTACTCCCAGCTGGGCCGCCATTTGTAAATTTTATGAGCGGATTTCAGTCAACCCTGCTCTGTAGCAAAGCCTTCTGTCTCAATCAGAGCTCCTGGCTAATGGAGCATTCGTCTGTACCTTGCACACATCTCCTGTGCGCTGAGAACGATCAAACGACAAAATGCTCTTGGCACTAAAACCCGGGGGGCTCATAACTTAATCTGGCTCTCATCATCACAAAAGTTTGCCAGGATTTTTTGTGGTTGTTGTTGCTGGAGGGTCGTAATTGTGAGTATCAGTTACGATTTGTACCGGAGATATGCAGATCTGCTGGCTGATGGAGATTTCTAGTGCAGAAGATGCTGTATCAGCCATCCCTTATGATCTGAGGTCTGTGCCTACCTTGAGAACACAGATCTCCATCATCTATTTACCAGGCCCTGGAAATATCTGTCTTAATGTCGATCTACATTGCCTCCTTTCGTCTCTTCCCTTCCTTCCACTGTTCTCACAGCTACATTCTCAGTTCTCCAGATGCCTCAGCCCCAGGAAGATCTGAAGCCACACACTCTTCCTCCGGGAAGCCAGGAGATGCTCCAGGAAGCCAGCAGTTGGCTCCCGGATCCTTCTGCTCTTGCCAATCGACCAACTAACACAAATCTCCTCCATCAGGCCCTCGTAATTAGACTGTTGAGCTGATACCTGGGACGAGTCCAGCGAAGTTGAAAATACGCCCGAATTAATCTCACAGAGAAAAGAACATGATGCAATCCAAGACGATCTAAGTGTCAGGAAGATACAGTAAATTTCATTTTTTATTATTCCAAGCAGATTTATGTTCTCATTACCTACCACACTTGCATAGGATAAAAAAGCTAGCGCAAGAGCGCCTGCTTTCCGTACCAGGGATCTCATAAACCGTATTAAGGATGTGATCATTATACGTACACATTTTATAGTAATGTTTTCTTAACAGCCAAAAGCACTTTCATTTAATATTAATAAAACAGATGTTTGCCTGAAAGTGGCTGGAAACCACGTGGTTTTTATAGGCTCCTGAATGACGAGGCCTCCCTCTGCAATGTTCTCTAAGTGGCCAGCATGTCCCCATCCCAGAGGGACAGCCGGTGACAGAAACCCAGGCAGGCTGTTGCCCTCCTCATCCCTCTCATCTCTTCTCACGGCCCTAAATGAGGATAAAATGGAGGGAATAGAAATCCTGTTCTATAGAGAGCAGTTAGACAGGGGTAAGAGGATGCTACAGCACCGCAGGGCGGCTGTAGAAAGCAATTACGTGCTGGTGGGCTGGGTGTGGCTCAGTGGCAGAGTGCTCGGCCGCATGCTCAGGCTGGGTTCAATGATCCCCAGAGCTGGGGGGAGGGGGAGAATGTGTGTGTGTATATTGAGGTCTATAGTACATTGTATATATTACATATAATACATTATATATTACATATATTATGTATTATATGTATTACAAATATACATTTTTATGTAGTACATTATATATATTATACATTATATGTATAATTTATAATGTACCATAGACCTCAAAAAGCTAGAAGTAAGGATTTTGAGTGTTTTCATCATAATTGTTTAAAAAGACAGATATTTTTACCCTGGTTTTTGTTTGTTTTGTTTTGTACTGGGGATTCAACCACTGAGTCGCATCTGCAACACTTTTTTGTGTTTTATTTAGAGACCAGTCTCACTGAGTTGCTTAGGGCCTCACTAAGTTGCTGAGGCTGGCTTTGAACTTTGGATCCTCCTGCCCCAGACTCCCAAGTGGCTGGGATTATAGGTATGCACCACTGCGCCTAGCCTATTCTGTTTTAAAATTACCCAATATATACATGTCTGGAGACATCATCACATGGTATACAACTATGCATCACTTTAAAAAGCAAATTGAATTTTAACTTGAAAAAAAAATGTGAAAAAGATACAAATTCTTTTTTTAATATATATATATATATATATATTTTAATTGTAGTTGGACACAACCTTTATTTATTTTTATGTAGTGCTGAGGATCAAACCCAGGGCCTCGCATGTGCTAGGCGAGCCCTCTACCACTGAGCCACAACCCCAGCCCCAAGATATTAATTCTTAAAGCCTAAGTTGCCTTATAAGATTACGTATTTAAAGGTGAAAATGATAATTCTTTTAAATTACACATATTGATGCAAAAAAAACCAGTAAAAATATATTTCTTTTAAAAGCAAATAGAAAGAAATAATAAAGAAATCCTAAATATCCAAGTTTCTAAAGGTTGGGAAGTTGCAGAGAAGCACATTTCTGTCTCAGGGGCCCCTCTACTGGAAACAGCTTTAATTTCGAAGTGGAATATAGAGATAGTTTTTGAGCCCATGGCTTTACCTCCAAAAGTAAATCATAGTGAAATTCGTAGGGTGGGGTGAGGTTGGTGCTGCTGTCACTAGGAACAATTTTTTTTTTTTTTTTTTTGGGGCAAACTCTATTCAGATCCAGGCATCAGCCTGGGTGCTTTCTCTCATCATAATAAAAAAAAGCTGTTGGTTGGGTAAATTTCCCCTTGGCAACCTCTTGTTCAGACAGATATAAGATTTTTGAAATGTGCGGGGATGTTTGTTCCCGAATACCCAGAAGATCCAAACCCTTGGCTTCCCCAGACATAGGCTATAAATAAACATGAAGGCCCCAAGTTCAGAACACTCCCTCGCCTGCCAGGCAGAGGCCCGTCTTGTTACGAGGCGTTGGTCTTGGAGTCAGGAATCGGGCGGGAGATGGGAGGCAGGAAGGTCAGGACTCAGGACCTGATGGATTTATCTGTCGTCAGGGCAGTCTGGCCCGAGACATAAAACCCCCGAGAGTGACAGGGAGATGAAGGGTTGGGTACAATCTGGCTTTGAGGACTAGCTGCTGGGAACACTGATCAAAGGAGGGTCTCGGGGCACCTGTGCTTTCACCTCCGTCAAGGAAACATTCTAAAGACCTGGTGGCCCCCATCCGGAAAGGGTCCAGGGGGTGGACGGAATTGATGGATGGTTGGCTGTGTTCAGGAGAAACCACACTGAATGCTTATTGTAGCCAGGGACCAACTGTCTCCAAATTTATCACTTTGCACAAGGACCTCTACTCCTCAGGGACTCGGAAGCCTCCAGTCAATTACCCTGATAACCTGGCCTTGGGTGGACAAATTACTGGGGAATTGATTGTTTTATTTGATACTAAACAGGGTGCCGGAGGCGCGATGGGCCTTTGGTAATACTCTTAATGAATGGCAAGATAAGAAAATGAACCCACTCAAAGGACATCACCGCTTCCTTGAGGCGATGAGTCCCTGCTCCAAGCCAAACGGAGGAAACCCGCAAATGAGCCAGAGAGGCAGGAACAACGCAGCCCTGCAGCCACAGGCCCCGACACAGGCTTTAGACCAGGGCTTCGAAGGACAGTCTCACAGTCGTCTTCGGCAGCTATAACGAAATACGGCAGACAGGTGGCTTAGGTATCAGAAATATTTCTCCCAAGTCTGGAAGTCGGAAGTTCAAGATCAAGGGTTCTGGTGGGGTCCCTGTGGCCTAGAGACAGTCACCTTCTCACTGTGACCTCACAGGGCCTGAGAGAGAGATCTCTCTTGTGTCTCCTGAGGGCCCTGGCCCATTCATGAGGACTCCATCCTCAGACCTTACCGTCTCT
Source organism: Ictidomys tridecemlineatus (assembly GCF_052094955.1). Lineage (NCBI taxonomy): Eukaryota > Metazoa > Chordata > Mammalia > Rodentia > Sciuridae > Ictidomys > Ictidomys tridecemlineatus. The sequence goes on along the minus strand of NC_135486.1, from coordinate 109,786,808 downwards.
GAAAGACCTCACCTCTTGATTGCAAATTGGTGCAGTATGGAGATTCCTCAGAAAACTTGGAATGGAACCACCACTTGACCCAGCTATCCCACCCCTCAGTTTATACCCAGAGGACTTAAAATCTGCATACCACAGTAATGCAGCCACATCAATGCTTATAGCAGCTCCATTTACAATAGCTAAACCAGAGACCCAACCTAGGTGTCCTTCAGCAGATGAATGGATGAAGAAAATATGGTGTGTGTATATATTTATATTTATATATACACAATGGAATATTACTCAGCCATAAAGAAAAATGAAATGATGGCATTTGCAGGTAAATGGATGGAGCTGGAGAATATCATGCTAAGTAAAATAAGCCAATCCCTCCAAAAAACAAATGTTTTCTCTGAGAAGTGGATGCTGATGGATAATGGGGGGTGGGGGTAAGGAAGAATGGAAGAACTTTGGATTGTGCACGGGAGTGGCAGAGGAGAGGGGGGTGTGGAGGTGGGAAAAATGGTGGAATGAGCCGGACCTTATTACCCTACGTACACATGATTACATGACCAGTGTGACTCTGCACGTGTACAGCCAGAGGCATGAGAAGTTGTGCTCCATCTGTGTACGGTGTGTCAAAGTGCATTCTAGTGTCATGCATAACTAATTAGAATAAATTTTTTTAATAAATAAATAAAATTTAAAAAACCAGTGATGGAAAGAAAAAAGACCCCGCTTCCTGTTACCATCACACCGGAGATGAGAGCTTCAACACATGAATTTGGGGAGGACATAAGCATTCAGGCCAACCTTCCATCCACAGTAGGACAGCCTCATTTCTCTGTGCCCTGACAGATGGAAGACTGGACTGGCTCCATTCGAGGCCCAGCTGCACAAAACAATCAGCTTAGATGCTGAATCCAGAAGCACGGTGACCCCCCACCCACCTCAAGCTGGGCCTGAGGTTTTGTGAGTTTCCATTAGTCTTTTCCTACCCCTCCCCCACCCACCCTCTGACTTTCATGTCATACTTTGATAATTGAATTCCAGAAGTTTAAATAACAACGTGAGGGGATTATAAGGCAGAGCGGTTGGAAATCTGACAGCTGTAAGCTTCCTTTACCCCAGGAATTCATCGCCATTCCAGGTCCAGGGCCCTGGGCACCTGTCCAGACTGACCACAGCGCCTGCCAAACTCCTAGAGAGGAGGGTAAACAGGTAGTGCCCGGAAGCCAAGAGCATTTCAAAGGAAAGGTAGAAAAAAAAATCATGCTTGCTTTCAAAAGGTAAAAAAGGTTCTACCGGATGAATAATGGAAGGGTCTTCAATAATCCATTGGTATACATTAAAAATTTCAACAATTATATAAAATACGAAGACATGGAAAATAGTCATGCTATGTTTTAGAAAAAGAGAAGCAGGCAGGAGGGAGCCCCCAAGCCCACCACCTCACCACGTGTACCCGAATACCTGTACCCACAGCACAAAACCCTATCTTGATCCTACTTCCCTCCCCAGCCAGCACCCCATATTTTGTTCCAATTCTCTCCTTTCATCTCCTTAAACCAGTCAGAATTAAACCCTCACTACAGTGGTCCTCCCTTATTCACAGAGGGTACCTTCTAAGACCTACAAGGGAAACCAGAAACTTCAGAGAGCACGGAACCCTATACATACTATGATTTTTCCCTAAACATATATATACCTATGATGAAGTTTAATTTATAATTAGACACAGTAAGAAAGTAACATCTGATCTCCCTTAAAATAGAACAATACAACAATACCCTATCATGAAAGTTCGGTGATTCTACAGCAAAATTAATTACTTAATTTTTTAAAAAATTATGTGAATGTATTCTTCCTCTCAAAATATCTCATTTTCACTGTGCTCACCCTTCTTGTGATTACATGAGATGACCCAATGCTTACGTGATGAAATGAAGTGAGATGAATGACATGGGTAGGTATCGTGACATTTCAACAGTTGGTCTGATAACTTACATGACTACCAAGTGATTAACAGGCAGGTAGTGTATACAGCGTGGATACACTGGACAATTTCATGGTCCACATCCTAGAAGGATTAGAACCAGATAGCTTAAGATTTCATTACACTTCTCAGAATGGCAAAGTGTTTTAAAGTGCATACATTATACATATATATATAATGTCCATACATAGGTATGCATGATGTATATAATAAATGTTTCTTCATTCAGCTTTTTTTTTTTGTAGTTGTAGATGGACAGAATGCCTTTATTTTGTCTGTTTATGTTTATGTGGTGCTAAGGATCAAACCCAGGGCCTCACACATGATAGGCAAGTGCTCAGCCACTGAGCTACAGCCCCACCTCCCTCTTTATTCTCCTTTAAAAATGTTTTGCACGTAGAAGTACGAATAAGTCATCCTCAAATTATGAGTGACTTTTGATTTCCTCTTTGTTCTTTTCTGAACTTTCCAGAGCATTTCTAATGAGCATGTGTGGCTTTTGTGATAGAAAATAATAAAATAGAGGCCCAGAGATATCCAAATGTCCTCACTGTGAAATGGGAGGCACACGGTCTCTGCCCTTGTGTCCCTCTGTGACTTATTCTCAAAAGAAGGTTCAGATTTGTTGAATGTGGCAAAGAAGCAAATATTGCTTAAATGTATCTCAAAAACAATGTGCGGGGGGGGGATGGTTGGCTGGGGGGAGTCATCAAATCCTGCTCCCCAGATGAGAACCCCCAGCGTGAGTTGTTGCTTTCTGTGCATGGATAGAACATTGTAGAACCACACGGGTGCTGGGTGGTCTTGGTGTTATGGTGGGGATTCATCTCTTCTATTACTAAAGACACTGATGGTTCCATTTTTTACCTTTTGCCACTGTCAAGAACACTCCCCAACTTGGGCTGAGGGATGTGGGGACCATGGTGGCTGGAAGGCCACCCAGGACCCTGCCCCTGTCCACCGTGACCCCTGATGTGCCCATGTGCTGGTGGAGGAGGCTCTGAGCCCAGCTCCTTTCTCTCTGGGTCTGGAAGTATCTGCCCCGAATGCTGCTCCTGTCCACACCATTTCTTTGGCTTCTTTTTTCTTCTTGCCTAAAAGATGACAGTGAGCTGGGGGTAACCAAGCCAAATGGCCTGGATCCCCATCTTCGCTCCATGCACCAAGCTGGTGACCCATGCACCCAGCAGCTCCCTTGCCTCCCAGTGTCTCCACCTCCCTGTCTGCAGGAGAGAAATGAAAACTAAACCAGGGTGGGGCTGTGGCTCAGTGGTACGGCACGTGCCTGGCATGCATGAGGCCCTGGGTTCCATCCCCAGCACTGAAAAATACCATTATGATTAATTAATTAAAATCATCAGCATCAACAACCAAACAGAAGACTATTCCCAGGGAATAGCACTGGCTACAAAAGGAGCTCAGTACCTCTTGATTGAGCTTCATTCCCTGTTCTCTAAGACCGCCATTTTGGAAGTATTGACATGTTTCCCCCACTGCCAAGGCAGCCGGCCCACTGGTCTCTGCCCAGAAATGAAGCAGAGCAGGAGAGTGGCGGAGAGGCGGAGTGGCAGAGTGGTGGAGAGGCAGAGTGCTGGCCACAGTGGATTGGGGCACTGGTGGTTGGTGGAGCCTGTGGGCATTGCAGACCTGAGGCATGGTGAGCCAGTGCCAATGTGAGCCACTGTCACCCTGCCACAGCCTGGCTTGCACACAGTATGGATGCCACTGAAGAAGCACACCCCATGTGGCGCTACATCTTCAGACACTCCACTGAGTATACACAATTCAATGACTTCCCTCTCCCAGCTTCACAAAGTGGGGAGAACATGGAAGTAAAGCTTTGGGATTCAGGCCGAACCAACAGCATTATTATTTTTCCAAACCCTGATTAGCATAATTTTAAAACCAATCACGTGCTATAGAAACCCCTAGACTAGCACATGCAGAGGAGCAAACCTCATATAGGGTCCCATCTTGTATTGCAAGAGTTCTGTTCCTGTCCTTCAGTAAATCCTACTGTTACACTCACTCATTTTGGTCTGTGGAGTTAATTCTTAGAAATCATGAGACAAGAACACAGGAAGAATAAGACATTGACAATGAGCTGCTGGGATCTGCTGGGACATTGGAGGGCATGGCCCACCATTAAGAGCTGCAACATTTCTCAGCTGCAGAGACCTGCATCTTCTGCAGACCTCACCTGCCAGCAGACACAGCAAAAATCCAGGTCTCACCTGCTAGCAGAAGTGGAGAATCGAGTTTCATCTCAAAACTCTGGTTTCATGTCTAGCGTCTTATGCCCCTAATATCACACGCTCCTACACACTCACACCCCCACACAGATCTACACAACTGTCTGCACAAACACATGCCTATGAACACTCAGGTGAACAAAGATGCACAGGCGTGCCCACAGCACACAACACACATGTACACAACACACATACATATGCACACACAGATACCAAAGCATTGCCCACACACACACACACACACACACACACACGCATATGCACAGATCCACACACATGCAGGTGCACATCACGGAGGCCTGCTCAACATCTCTCCTGGATCCCCTCTTTCTCTCTTCTCACATCAGCACTTGCCCAGCCCAGGCCCCAATTCCTTGGCATCTTGCCATGTCCCAGGACAAATCAATGACTGAGTGTCTCCCAGGGTGAACTCTCTGGACCACCGTACCGGCATCACCTGGGGGGTTCATATTGCAAGAGGAAAAAAAAAGAAATAATGCTAAGTGCAACATGCCCTGGGTGCATGAAATGGATACTAGTGTACAAAATAGTATCCTCCAAGTCCAGTCTGAAGTTTAGCTCATGACATGGCGACCTTATTGGTTTCCCAGGGTTGATCACTGATAGGAGAACTCTAATATTTTTGCAGTCTTTTCTCTACATTTCCAATCATCTCAAAATAAAAGAGTCCTTTTTAATCACCTGGAGTGTTTTTAAAACAATATACATACCTGGGCCCCATTACCCACCTACGGAAGGAGGAACCCAGGTTGGGCTCCGGGTGGCTCCCTGTCTCCAAATCAGACAACTTCCGAGATGCTTGGGGTGAGGATATCCACAGGTGAATTTTAAGGGGACACAATTCAGCCTGTTGTTGTCAAGCACGTAGGCTCCCCGAAGACCCTCCAGCCATTTCCCAGGACGAGGGTGCTGCACTCTGGGCATGATCTCAGGGCTGCGTCACACTGGCACTGCAGAGGGGAGACCACGTGTCACCCCACCGCCACTCCTCTGCCCTATTCCCCTAGAGGGGATTGAAGAGTGGCTGGCAGATCTATCCGTGGGCCAGCCCAGGCTTGGGAGCCCAGGAAGGACCAGCCCTGGAGAGCAGGACAGAGGAGAAGGGGTATGGAGTGGCTGTGAGGTGGCCACTCCGGCCCTGGGAACCAGGCTCCAGACTGCTGCTCTGTCTCTGGGGAGCTTTATTTTTAACATGCGTCCAGGGGACTCTTCCAGAGCTTTCAGGTGCCCACTTACAAGGGCCAACCAGGGCCAACCGCGCTAGACCAGCACTGGCAATAGAATCTTCTACGACACTGAAAATGTTCTCTGGCTGTGCCGTCCAGTACACTAGCCACCAGTCGCCGGTGGCTCCTGAGCACTTGAAACACGGCCAGTGTAACCGAGGAGCTGAATTTAAAATTTTATTTAATTTTAATTTAAGTGGCCATATGTGGCTCATGGCTGCCAGATGGACATGCTTCATTAGGTCCCACACTCTTCTGTCCCTTCTGCGTGCTCCGTTCAAACAACAGGCAAGCATTTTTCCTTGAACCCCCAAACACACTGCATGGATCCAGGCAGGTCACTGGGTGGAGGGGGTGATTTGGATGGAGGAAGAAAGGCTGCAGACACCTCCCCACTTCCGTCTCCTCCGCCAGCTGTTTAGTGACCCTCCATGGCCGGCTGCGAAGAGTCTTCCCCCAGGAGCAATCCCAAATAAAATAGGGCACAGACGCATTGTCACGTGAGGCTCCAAAGACTCAGGCCCTTTTGCTACCCGTCTCCTGCCCAAGCCAGTGCCACGGGTCACATGGGCCTATGCTGTGTCCTTGCTGTTCTGAAACCAGAGCAGAACTGACTCAAAAAAATGATGATAAATGAGCGGCCACGGCCTGTTCAGAGAGGCCGCCCGCTCCCAAGTTCACACGGTGCTTGGGATCTTAGGACCCAGAGACAGCGTCCCTTCCTTTCTCATCAAAGCCAGGCCAGGGCCTGACAGGCGCCACTAAGGCAGGCTCTGTCCCTGTCGCAGCACAGACTCCACCCTCCCAAGGTGGGCAGCAGGATGGCCGCCCTTGCCCTCTGTATTGGCTGCATCTGGCCCTAGAAGTCAGGTCCAGACAATAGAAGCCCTGTGGCTGGTCTCTTGGGTGGAGGTGGCAGGCCAGCTGGACCTGCCTGACCATGGGGGCCAGAGAGAGGCCAGGAAGCCCAGGCCAGAGCTGGGAGAGCGAAGACTGCTCCTAGGCTGTGGATGCTTGGCAGGACTCACCCACCCCTGGCCTGTCATCTGCACTGGGAACACGCCTGGGGGCACTTGGGCCATCTTTTGTTAGAGAGCCTGCAGTTTAGAGGAGACCGTCTGAGAGCACCAGGAACATTCAGGGTTTAGAGACCTGGACTCTGCGAAGTCAGTTCCTGGAGATATCCCAGGAAGCCTGTCAGGGAATGGGGAAGGGAGATGGGGGTGTATTTTGAACTGAATTGTGCCCACCCCAACTCATTTGTTGAAGCCATAATGACCAGTGTGACTTGTCTCTGGAGGCAAGGCCTGTAAGGAGGTGATTAAGGTTAAATGAGGTCAAGTGCATGGGGCCCTAATCCCACAGGACTGGTGTCCTTATTAAAAAAAAAAAAAAAAAAAAAGACCTGAGCTGGGCACTGTGTGGGGCAGGGACAGTGTGAGCGCATGGAGCTGGGGCTCCACAGAGGAGGCTGTGTCCTGGGGTCTCACACAGAGACAGCATTCAAGCCCAGGGTGCTGGGACACTCTTTCCTGGCACAGTAGAGCCGGAGGACACAGCTGTGGGACAAGCCGACATTTAGAGACTCAGCAAAGGACACAGAGGAGATGCTAGAGGGTGGGAGGAAACTGTGTTCTCTGAGAGTCTGTATTTGCTCATCACAGGGCTAAACTGACAGCCAAAGCGACTACATCTTCTCTGCCATCCAGTTTTTGCCACCCCGTGAAGATCACGCTACAAACTGTGATGGTGTGACGAAAGAAGAAAGAGGTATCTGGCCTCTGCCCCTGGCTCCCGGCACCGTGCTCCTAAAATTTGCAATTTCCTGAGCGATCGGGTACTGCTGAAGTCATTTGTTCTCACGGTCACCCTTTGACCCTGGGTCCCGACACAGAGCTCCTAATCCCCACCTGGGTGACAGCAAGGTCTCTGTGGTCACGATCCTGCTCTTGGAAGGTGTCTTAGGTTTCCCGCTGCTGTGCCGACAGGATCTGAGCAGATCAACAGGAGAGGAGGAAGAGTTTGTTGGAGGGCTCACGATTTCAGAGGTCTCAGTCCACGGAAGGCCGGCTCCCTTCCTCAAGGCTCGAGGTGAGGCTGGACATCTCATCACCGTGACCAAGAAGCAGAGAGAGACTCCGCTCTCCAGATACAAATATGTACCCCAAAGCCACGCCCCCATGGCCCATCTCCTCCAGCACCACCCCAGCACTTCGGTTAATCCCCCCGCCCCATCAAGTCACTGATTAGTCATTTCTCCTCCAAACCTTCTTGCCTTGTCTCACACAGGAGCTTTCAGGGGTCACCACATCTAAACCCTAACAGAAGGCAAGAGGGGCTGGAGATGGAACCCATAACCAGTCATTGTGCTGGGAAGAGACGCACATCCACTCCGCAGGGACAGAAGCTCCTGCATCACGACCCACCCAGACCTCACCCTGGGGATCTCTTTCCTCTGCATCCTTTGTAATATCTTCTATAATAACCAGGAAAATGTGCTTCCCTGAGTTCTTTGTGTCACTCTTGCCGAGGAATGGCCAAATGGAGGAGGGGGGCCGGTTTCTATGCAGCCAGTGGGACCGACAGAGGGCATGTGGGGTTCCGGGGACCGGCTGTGGAAGCCTGCCCTCAGCCTGTGGGATCGGATCTGCCTCCAGGTGGACAGAGCCAGAGCTGATGGAAGGAGGTCACCAGGTGGTGTCCGCTGCAGAATTAGTGGTGGGAAGAAATCTCAGTAGGCTTTGGTCACCGAATTGTAATGCATACCAACCTCGAAAGAGAAGAGAATTTTTTTTCCTGATACACAAATCTTCACGACTCCCGGTGCTCACCCCCAACCACATCTGTGATCTGCCTCTCACACCCTGGGACAGTATTTCCTCCGAGGTACCTGACCACCTCCTTAAAGCGCAGGGTCTACCTGCATCATTCAAGCTGGCCAGTCCCACGCCGTGTCCCTGTCCTCCCGGCCTTTACAGCACAGTACAGCCTTCGAAACCCAGTGACCCTCCAGCTCCCGGTTCCTGAGCCTAACTCCTCTATATGCCACCTGTTCTTGGTCACTTACTTTTAGTGGACAATACTAACACCTCTGACCAATGGGTCAGGGTGGTGACAACTGATACCTGAGGTCACCCCCTAGCCATCTTCACCTGCTCTTCAACAACCTCTAGTCACCTTTCCTCACACCTCGGTCAATCAGGATCCCCAAATCCTGTCCTCCAGGAGGTGGATCTGAGACTTGGGTCCCCCATCTCTTCACATTTGACCCCCTCCTGCATCAACAGTTTGACGCACTTGCCAGTTTCTGACGTTTATTTATTTGACGTGGGAGATGCTCACACTGGTTCCTAGGCCGGCTGGAAAGGTCAGGGGTGGGGGTGGGTGCCACAGTCTGGCTGGGCACAATTCACGAGCCACTATCAAGCAGAAACTAACTTTATTTTTAGAACACACACACCACACCACACGAGCTCTTCAGGAATTCCCTCAGAGCCCAACTGCCACCACAGGCTTCCCACACGCCTCCCAACCCCCCCCCCGCCCCCCACTCCTCCTGCTCTTGAGGCTGATTGGCTGGGTCGTGTGGGCAGAGCCAAAAAAAGTCCCCCAATGAGCAGCTCCATGGTCTGAAAGGGCAGGGAAACAGCCCAATGAGCATCACCGCAGAGGAGCCAATCAGCTGGCAGCTGGAAGCTTGCTGGGGCCCCTTCAGCTGTGGCTCTCAACAGGTGGGGGCGGTGGCACCTTCTCATCCAGAGGACCATGAATAAATGATTAAAGGTCTGCACTGATCCGCAGGCCTGGGCCCCTTTTATATCTGATCCATGGCCTCTCCTGGGCTCGCTCTGAGTAGACGTGGAAGAGGTGACCCCTGATATAAACAGCAGGCTCCCCGAGCTGGTGGGAGGCTTTAAACCTCGTCTCCAGCGCTGTTGCTGGGCCCTGTTTTCCGGCTGTCTGTCCTGGCAGTGGGCTGTCAACCCACCCAGCACCCACACTCTGCCTTTTGCAGAGAAGGGAGTTGGAAAGTCACTTCTGTGGGGGGTGAGGCTGCCCTGATGTTGGCTGCCTAGAGTTTGAGGGTGCAGGGAGAGGGGCCGGGAAGGGTGGCTGGAGAGATGGTCTGTTCAAGCCGGTGACCTTTTGCATTCCTGAAAAATGGAGCCTCTGTTTGACCTGAGATTTTTCCAGAAGAGCAGCTTCTCTGAGACAGCGTCTCTTCAAAAGGCTCAGGCACGTCGGAGACACTTTTCCCGAGGCACTCCAAGGCCATAAATTTTCCAGTCTCCTCTCCTGCTCAGAGAGTTATAGCAGCCTCCCGGTCATTTATTATTCATCGTTATCACAGTGACATACCCAGCCATCTAACTCATTGTCTCCGAACGCTGACTTCATCTCCTGCCTTGAATGCTCACCCGGCTGGAATTTCTTCTGACAAACTCCTGGTCCCACTCTGGCATTATCTTTTCCCCAAACGGCCATGATCCGTTTAGGACTTTATTGGAGTTCCCGTAAAGCAGCCCTTAGCAAGCCGTCAGGGCCTCCGCGTCTCACCCATCCCTTGGCACCCGGGGAGGGCTAATGAGCACTTAGCGAAACTGCCTGCTCTCCCGGCAGAGGGAATTCAAGGTGCCACCCCTGCAGTCTCCCTGCATCTGAGAAGGTTCCAAAAACACCCCCCTGGCTTGTAAGTGACCCTGCTAAATAGCTAGCTGGGGGAGGGCAGAAGGGGACATCCTGGATTCACATCCCTAGGGACGGAAGGAAGACAGGGCTGAGTGTTCTCAGAGCCTTTGCAACCCCCCAGGTCCTCCTGCTCCCCCCATTGCCAGGGTCCCCAGCTCCCTCCCAGAGAGAGGATGCCTCCTACTCAATGCCCAGAGAGACCCCTGCCTGGACCCCATCCTTCACGCCCGCCTGCCCTGCTGATCTTGAACAGGCGGTTAAAGAAGATGTACAGATGGCCAGCGAGTATACGGAAAAAATGACCCGTGTGTACCCAACATCACTCATCATCAGGGAAATGCAAATCAAAACTACAATGAGATTTTGTCTCAGCCCAGGTAGAACAGCTAGGATCAAAAAGAAAAAAAAAAAAAGGCTGGAGAGGATGCAGAGAAAGGAGAACTCTCATACACTGTCGGTGGGAGTTTAAATCAGTGCAGTTGTTATAGAAAACAGCATGAAAGTTCCTAACAAACTATCAGTAAATCCCAGCGGCTCAGGAGGCTGAGGCAGGAGGATCACGAGTTCAAAGCCAGCCTCAGCAACTTATCCAGGTCCTAAGCAACTCAGTGAGACCCTGTCTCTATATAAATAAATAAATAAATAATATATAAAATAAATTATATATATATATATATATATATAAAGGGCTGGGGATGTGGCTCAATGGTTAAGCACTGCTGGGTTCCATCCCTGGTACAAAAAAAAAAAACTAGAAATAGAATTGTAAGATGATCTAGCAACTCCACTGTTGGGTATGTATCTGAAGGAAAGGAAATCAATATGTCAAAGGCATATCCATGGGGGCATGTAGCTCAGTGGTAAAGCAGTTGCCTAGCAGGTACAAGGACACTCAATGGTCGAGTGTCCCTGAGTTCCATCCCCAGCACAACACAAACACAAACACACACACACACACACACACACACACACACACACACACACATGCACGCACACAAAGTCTTCTATTCATGTCTATTCATTGCAACATTATTTACAATAGCTAAGTCTGGAACCAACCTAAATGTCCATCAACAGATAAATTGGTTAAAGAAAATGTGGAACGTATACACAAAGGAATATTATTTGGCCTTTAAAAAGCATGAACTCCTGTCACTTGCAGCAACCTGGATACCCCTGGAAGACATTCTGTGAATTGAAATAAGATAAATACCACATGTTCTCACTTATACGTGGAAGCTAAAAATGTCAATTTTAAAGGAATAGAGAGTAGAATCGTGGTTATCAGAGGCTGGGGAGTGTGAAAAAAGGCAGGGATGAGGGGAGGACAGCTTACACGAGCAGTTGAATCAGAGGAGTAACTGCTAGCATTCTAGAGTCCAGCGGGCTATCTACAGTTGACCACTGTTAATGGAATATTTCAAAATAACTACCAGAAAGTATTTTTAACATCCCAATGTAAATGATAAATGCTTTAGGTAATAGATATAGAGTTACCGGAATCTATTCATTAAAATTGTATACATATACTGAAATAGCACACCGCACCCTAAACACATACAACTATTATATGTTGACTAACCATTAGGAAAGCCAGGTGCAGTGGGGCACGCCTGTCATCCCAGCAGCTCAGGAGGCTGAGGCAGGAGGATCGCAAGATCAAAGCCAGACTCAGCAACTTAATGAGGCCCTGAGAAACTCAGTGAGACCCTGTCTCTAAGTAAAATACAAAATAGGGCTGGGAATGTGGCTCAATGGTCGAGTGTCCCTGAGTTCAATCCCTGGTATCACAAAAAAAAAAAAATTAGAAAAAAAAGAAAGGAAAACATCTCACTGAAAAAAAAAAAACCAACCCTAACCTTCCTGCATTCTTTAGAGACCTGTCCCCCACGTGTATTGAGATATTCTTTAGAGACCTGTCCACAGTATTGAGATATTCCCTCGGCACCGCCCAATGGGGCATCCAGCTGCCACATACAGCTGTTGCAACAGACAACTGCATTTTTAATCTTCCTTTATTAACTAATTTAAATGTCAGTTGCCACATTGGGCTAGAACCCATTGGTAAGGTGGGTCCAAGGTGTCTGTTAGTCTGGCCGCCGTGTTAAGTGCACTCTGTTCATTATTTTGTTTAATTTCCATGACCACCGCACAGAGTGAGTGCCCTTATTATGCCATTTTGCAGAGGAAGCCTGAGGAAGATCAAGTTGCTAAGAAGGAGTTCAGAGCCGGGCCATCCAAAAGAAAAGGCCAGGCTTCCTCCACAACTCTGTGTGGTAGGAGGTCTCCTACAAGATGCCGCATCTCCCGGGGTCTCTCAGTTAGGACGTCACAGTTATCCAACGCCTGTACTCCCAAGAGGGACAAGGGCCTTCCTCCGTCTCTTGGTGGCCAGAAATGTTACTGCCCTTTCTCTGGTTTGAGCCTCAAACAAGAGAAAATGTTGCAGCAGGAAAGATTTAAAATAGACAACATAGGGAACTTACGAGAGCACTGGAATGGGTTTCAGGGGAGATGACAGAATCACCATCTTTGAAGAACCTTAAAAACAACAGGGGTTTCTGTCTCCAATCCTCATGACATGATTCTGTCTAGAGGCAAGAAAAGAACCCGATGATCTGCAGGGATCCCTGGGAATCTATAACTTTTTCTATTAAAAATTGCTCTTCTTGGGGGCTAGGGTTGTGGCTCAGCAGTGGAGCACTGGCGGGGGCACTGGGTTCCATCCTCAGCACCACATAAAAATAAAATGAAGGTATTGTGTCCAACTACAACTAGAACAAAATATTTTTTTTTAATTGCTCTCCTTGCAGGGCATGGTGGCATGCACCCGTAATCCCAGTGGCTTGGGAGGCTGAGGCAGGAGGATTGCAAGTTCAAAATCAGCCTCAGGAACTTAAGCGAGGCTTTAAGCAACTTAGCAAGACCTTGTCTCTAAATAAAATACAAAAAGGGCTGGGGAGGTGGCTCCGTGGTTAAGCACCCTGGCTCAATCCCCGGTACCCCACCACCACACACACACACACACACACACACACACACACACAAATGGCTCTTCTTCATTGAAATGACTTATAAATTACTTAAAGAAAGGAAATATCGGGCTGGGGTTGTGGCTCAGTGGTTGCACACTCACCTCTCATGCGTGAGGCCCTGGGTTCGATCCCCACGAGGGGCGAAGGAGGTGGGAAAAAACAAACAGACGCACAAATAGAGAAAAGGCCGGGGCCCAGCAGGCACCCCACCTAATGCAGGGTGAGGCCCACCATCAGCTCAGCACAGAAAAGGTCACTGTGGGAAAGTGTCCTCCGGGCAGGCAGAGCCACGGGCCTGAGATCGACAGCCTGGTTATGATGTCAGCTCGTGCCCAGGACTCTCTGCCCCCGAGCAGCCAGTGTCTGAAACTCAAGACCTGAGTAGCCGTGGGACGGGCACAGAACCCTCTGTTGGACAGGGTGTCACCAGAGCAGCTGGGCTATCTCGATGGGCCACCTCGGCACCAAGAGGGGCGTCGCCTGTCACAGGACAGTTTCAAGACCCAGAATAAAACCCGTCCCCTTCCTCCCGCCTTCGAATGTCCAGGGTAAGGAGGTGTCATTAAGCCACCACTGTTCCACTCACCCTCTGCTGTGCCTCGGGGCCGGTCAGATCTCCCGCTCCCGAGCCTAGAAGCCTTTTGACTTTTTTCCTTTCTGTTCTTTTCTAAACCACAACTACTTTTAGCTCATCCAGACGACTGTCCCTCCTCCTGCCACTCATTTTTGCTTTTGCAGTCCTGGGCATGGAACCCGGCACCTTGTGCCTGCCGGGCAAGGGCTCCACCACGGACCACACCCCCAGCCCACTTTGTCGTCCACCTTGATGACAGAATAGAAAGCACAGAAACCATTCATGCTCTCCTGAGCAGCTGGGTCACATGGATTCAGTCGCACTCCGGGCTGACATGTAAAGTGTGACGACTTTATTCCTCTGTAACTAAGTTGGTCCTCCTCCAAGGTCCCCACGCTGGAGGCAGAGAGGCCAGGAGAAGAAACCAAGGGTTAGTCCGATCCAGTCACAGGGCCTCCTTCCAAGACGGAAGTGTGGCCTAGGCCTGTGTGGTTGGGGGGACCAGGGGAAGGGGGTCCTGGCCTCTATCTTGTCCTCGATGAGCCTGTGGCTGGTGTCTCCTGAGCAGAACCAGCTACACAAATTGTCAGGACCTGGGCCAGACGGAAAATGCAACTCGTTTTAAAAGATCCAAGAGCTTCAAGAGGGTAATAGCAGAGAATCAAACCAAGTGCCTGGCACTGGCCCCACACCCACGAAGCTCTCCCTGCTCCGAGGATTTGCACGCGGACCTCCCTTCTGTTAAGGACCACTGCTGGGAAGCACCTGTCGGGGTCTATTCTTCTGGGCCCTGGTCAGATCCGTCTCTGGCCCTTCTTGCCTCTGGGCAGGGCACCAGGCCCCACTGCCACCAGGACCCAGGGAGTCAGTCCTGCACCATGAGACGTGGAGCCGCCATCCCTGCCCAGGTGGGTGCTGCCCCTGCCTGCGCCCCACCACCCCACCTCACACAGGCCAGGGCATTTCCGGGGCGCCCTGCTCAGGGCCTTCTTAGCAGACTGGGCCGGGGCAGCCTGGAGAGGTCACCCAGGGTCCTGAAAGCCTCAGTGTGCACCTGGAGGCCCAGCAACCCCGTCCCAGTGTCCCCTCTTCCTGAAGGGGCCCCCATGCTCCAGGGGACCACCAGGCTGGGTTACCCCGGGGAGGAGGGGGAGGGGGAGAAGTGGGCTTTTTTAAAGGATTCCAAGGATTCTTCACTCTCTTGACCAACCCCAGCTTCCTACTCGGTCATCTGGCAGCAGATTCCAAAAGCCCCATTTTGGAGTCAAAAGCCGGCAACACTCTTTCTTCCCCAACCCCGTCCCCCAGGAAGCTAAATCAGCCCGGTGCCCCTCCTCAAGTCCTGGGACTGGGGGGCTGGGGATGTGGCTCAAGCGGTAGCGCGCTCGCCTAGCATGCGTGCGACCCGGGTTCGATCCTCAGCACCACATACAAACAAAGATGTTGTGTCCGCTGAGAACTAAGAAAAAATAAATAAATGTTAAAATTCTCTCTCTCTCTCTGTCCCCCTCTCTCTCACTCACTCTTAAAAAAAAAAAAAAAAAAAAAAAGTCCTGGGACTGCATTCCACCAACTCCACAACGTCACGCACGAGCAGCAGACTTGAGAAGGGACACCAGGTCTGGGGTGGGGGGCTCTGTGCTGGAGAAGGGGTGTCCCCTTGTCAGGTCAGCTTGGAAAGAGGAGCAGGTGCTGATTTAGCACAGGTGGGGGGAGACGGGGAGCAGGTACCCGAAAACAGGAGGGAGTATGGGGACGGGGACCAGAGAGCGAAGCCACCTTGGCAAGCTCCAGCCTGTCTTCAAGGGGCCCAAGCCCCCGTTGGCTTCTGTCACGCAAGGAATGAGGACCTCGAAGATTCTGATGCTTTTAACATGGAGCTCTGACTCAATTTTGTGAATAATGAAACCATCTGTCACCACCCGTAGGAATTAAGCCAAGCTGATACAACCACTCCAAGAACAGGGGACAGTCCAAGGGGAGGGACACTGGGAACCTGGAGGTGGCAGAGGCCGGCAGGGGTAGGTCTTGCAGAAGTACAGTTGTTTGGGGAGAGAAGTGAATTTTGTTTGGTCTCTCCAAAAAGAACAAACAAACAAACAAAAAAAGAATCTATACCCGTCTGACCTCACTTCTGTAAAGTTCCAGAAAATGCAAACTCATCAAAAAGGAGACCAAGGCCTGCCTGCAGAGGGGAGGTGGTGGATGAATTACACAGGGATGAATTACAAATTGAGGGGGCTGGATAGTTTTATCTTGAGGGTAGTTTGAGGGTTTGATGGCTTACACTTGAAATATATGCAGGTTAATGTAACACAATTACGCCTCCATAGAATTAAAGAATCAAGGAACTGGAATAACACATGCTAAAATGATCCCCGCATTTCCATGTCTTTCAACCCAACTTCTAATTCTAGAGAAAAAAGAGAAAAAAACTAATATAAAGAGAGGCATCGTTTTAGAAAGGTGTTGAAATAATATCGAATACTGAAATATTACCATAATAAGTTAAATGGATAATTTCAGATCTGTCTTGTTAAATATTTTTTTAAATACTCTAAATTAGCAAATACAGAGGGAAAAAAATGCTAAACTAATAATTGTAGTGACGAGGGGCTGGAGTTGTGGCTCAGGGGTAGAACACTTACCTGGCATGGGTGAGGCCCTGGGTTCGATCCTCAGCACTGCATATAAATAAATAAATAAATAATCCATTAAAAATAATAATAATAATTGTAGTGACTATATCCTATTACAGTCTAGTCTAATGAGGGTTTTTTGTGGTTTTTTTGAGGGTGTCTAGGGAGTGAACACAGGGATGCTCTATCACCAAGTCACATCCCCAGCCCTTTTGATTTTTTTTTTAATTTTTAGATAGGGTCTCCCTAAGTTGCTTTGGCTACCCTTGAACTTGCCATCCTCCCACCTCAGCCTCCCAAACTGCTGGGATTATAGGCATGAGCCACTGTACCTGACTCAATGGGGGACTTTTTAAAATTTGATTTTATTTTTTTGTAACAGAAGCTTTTATTCCCAAGTTGTTGGTTTTATTGTTTATTTGTTTGGTACCAGAGATCGAATTCAGGGGCACTTGCGTACTGAGCCACATCCCCAGCCCTGTTTTGTCATTTATTTAGAGACAGGGTCTCACTGAGTTGCTTAGCCCCTCGCTTTTGCTGAGGCTGGCTTTGAACTCGCGATCCTCCTGCCTCAGCCTCCTGAGCCACTGGGACTACACACGCACCTGTTTTAGTCCTTGAACGAGGTACAGGGCTTCTCACAGCCTTAGTTTCCCCTCTGTGATGTGGAGACCGTGGACCCTGGCCCCCAGATAGCCCAGTGCACGGCTCGTACCATGGAGACTCCACGTGGGTTTCCTCCCTACGGATGTCACAGTCAGCCCTCCAGAAACTACTGTTTCCCGGAGACACGTGAAGGGAGAGCACCCTAACGTCGATTCCCTTCATTCAAGCCTAAATGTTGTTTATCCAATAAACCGGAGACTTCTAGATGCATCATAAAACGCTCTTCAAATAATCCCACCTCCCTCCTCACCTGCCGGGGCGGCTGATGGGTGGCGTGATGAAATATGAAGCCAGTTCTCTTTTACGGCCGGACATTCATCTTCACGCTCCTTGGCGTACAAGTCCCTCCAAGTTATTTTATTATTTCCAAGAAACTGTAACTGAGCCTTTTTATATACCTTCTGTTGTCACCAGAGTGATCACACATAAAGCATGTCAGCCAAACCCGAGCGAGGCGTCCTGCGTGGCGTCCACGTCTCCTGGGGACAGCTGCTCGCTGGGACGGCAGCTTTGATAGAGTTATTGAACGTGGCTTTTCCAATAAAGGAGACCTGGAGAGGGAGGGTCCTCCCTGAGTCAGTGCAGCCAGGGGTTTGGGGTGGGCAGGGAGCTCAGCTCAGCAGATGGGGGTCCGTGGCCCCATCCAGACTGGGCAGTTGCTCCTGGACACAGACAGGTGCTTGAGCCGGGCGTGGACATCTAATCACTGAGACAGCTGTGAGGGTGTCGGCCACCTTCCTGGTGTCCCCAACCCGCTATTTGGATGGGTTAAAGGCTTGGTTCCCAGGATGGTGCTTTGGGGAGGTGCAGCCTCATGGAGATGATGGGACCCTTGTCTCTTCCTCTTTCTTTTCCTTTTCTCTGCTTCTTTTCTCATGAGGTGAGTCCTTAGGGACACCATATACTCCTGCCCACCATGACTTCTGCCTCATCCAGAGGCCCAAAGCAATAAAGTCATTGGATCTTGGATTGGAAGCTCCAAAACCATAAGCCCAAAGAAACCTTTTTTCTTTATAAGTTGATTGTCTTGGGTGTTTGGTTATAGTGACAGAAAACTGACTGACACCCTACCCTTCCTGAGGTTTTAGGCTAGGACCGCAACTCTCTGTCCAACATCAAGGTGGCCTCACCCCTTTCCTTTCTCATCCCCTTGTTCCAATGAGGCTGTTGTGGTTCCAGCTTGCCTCCCTGAGCCTCAGTTTGGGAATCTGTAAAACAGAGACCGAAAAAATGCCAGCAAGGATTTTTGTTTTGTTTTTGCCTTCCCCCCCACACCAAAGGATGGAATCAGATGGTAGAGACAACAGAACATGCCTTGTAAATTACCCCTGAGTGAGCTGTTATTATCATTCTTATTCCTCCTTTGCATGGGGGAGCCCACACTTTTCCCCCCTCCCTGCTCTCTGAGCCCTGAGGGTTGAAGATAAACAGTAACGGTGGAATCCCGCAGAAGCCTCCTCCCGCCATCCTGGAAGAAAATCATTTACCAAACCAGCGAGCACCCGCTCAAAGCCCCGCCTGCTACCTAAGGGGACAGCTCTGAATTCCCCAGTTCTTAAAATTAATTTCAGTCTCATTAATTTTAGAAGCAAATAAATGCGGTAGGAGAAGGAAGCTGTGGGCCTGAATTAAAGGACCAGACGGAGGACCCGAAATGCCTGGGGGATGGAGACCCAGACAGAGACCCTGGGGACAGAGCCAGGGGTGGGGCAGAGTGGGTGGGGCCTGGGAGGAGTGGGGACCAGGGCCCAGAGGAGGGGCCCCCCCAGGGACTGGGGCCCAGAGGAAGGAGGAGGAGGGGCCACTGGTGGGGCTTAGTAGTCATCTTGTCGTCCCCCACCTTGCCGCTTGGGGTTGTCACTGTCCCTCATTCTGACCTGCCCTCCGCGCACTAGCAGCCTGGGGCACGGGACTGAGGAGCTGGACAATCCTCTCCAAGAGGAGGCAGCCAGACGCGCACCTCAGTGACCTGGTTTGAATGGAGGGGGTGGAGGGGTACTAAAGGTTCTAGGCTAGAACTTGGACATGGAGGGGAAGGGGCCCATGTCCAGCAAGGGATCAGAATTTTTCCAAGTAGGTTTTTTGTTTCAAACATGTTACTTTCTATCCCGAGGCACGACACAGCCTCCAAATGGAGGCTCCCACCGGCCTCCTCTTCTGTCCTCTGCTGTGACAGTGGAAATGTCCATGAACAAGCCGCTCCTTCCACCTGGGTGCGGAACCAGAGATACACAGCAAAGGACACCACGTGAAGTCACAGGGAGGGGAGGACCAGGCCACAAGCTTGGAGTGACACCCGGAGCTGGTTCTCACGGCCCCCAAAGGAAGCCACTCTGCTGAGCTGGATCTTCGCAGAATCCCCTCCCTCCCTCACTTTGTAAGTTTTTATTTGTTCTAATTAGTTGCACCTGGCGGTAGAATACGTTTGGGCACATGGCACACTGATGAAGTATAACTTCTCATTCTTCTGGTTGCACATGATGTAGAATCACACTGGTTGTGTGATCATATGTACACACAGGGTAATAATGTCTGATTCATTCTTCTGTCCTCCCTACCTCCATACCACCTCCCCTCCCTTCACTCCCCTCTGTCTATGCCCAAGCACCTCTTTTCTTCTGTAGCACCCCCCCTCCCATCTTATTGTGAATTAGCATCCAAATATCAGAGAGAACATTCAGCTTCTGATCCTTTAAAATGGGCTGCTTTTGCTTAGCATGATATTCTCCAGTTCCATCCATTGACCGCAAATGCCATGATTTCATTCTTCTTTAAGGCTGAGTAATATCCCACTGTGTATATCTACCACATTTTCTTAATCCATTCATCTGTTGAAGGGCACCGAAGTTGGTTCCATGGTTTAGCTCTTGTGAACTGAGCTGCTACAAACATTGACGTGGCTGCGTCACGGCGGTGTGCTGATTTTAAGTCCTTGGGGTCTGTGCTGAGGAGTTCTGCGGACTCTCCACACTGCTTTCCCTAGTGGTTGCGCCAATCTGCAGTCCCACCTGCAGTGGACGAGTGTGCCTTTTCTCCCACATCCTCGCCAACACGGATTGTTGCTTGTACTGTTGATACTCGCCATTCTGACTGGAGGGAGATGGGACGTCTCTTCCTCTCTGTGCCCTGTGGCCAGCGGGCGCAAGTTCTGCAGCAGGTCTGAGCCCCAGCTAGGGCATGAGCAGTCCCCAGACTGATAGAGGCATCTAGGTTGCTGCTCAAAACCCTGAAAGGAGCTGGCCCCAGCCCTGATGCAAAATTCCTGAAACCCTCAATAAACCCCACGCAGACCCTCTCTGCAGACACACCTTGCAGAACATCGACCTCTCGGTGTCCACCATAAGGACACTGCAGCCCCCTCTGTAAATAAGTACCCCCAATAAACTCTTTGGACTGATTACCCAGTGCTGATTGTTTTTGGAATCCCAACCAGTCCCATCTCGGGACAGTGTGGGGCCTTCCCTGTGGGAACTCCCCTGACGCCACTTTGGGGTGGATTCCGGCCCTAGATTCGGTGGAATGAAACCATCTTGGGGTTCTGGACATCTGGAGTGAGAGAGGGTAAACGGCAGAGGGCAGCTCCTGCGTCTTTGGTCAGTCACATAGCGGTCAGCGGGGACCCAAGAGGAGACCCTCCCTCTCTTCTGTGGCAGTTTGCACTCCGAGGCTCTGTTCACAATAATACCCCAGAGAAAACCCAGGGCGGGCCGGCCACTCCCCAGCCTGGCCCTAGCAAGGGGACCATCTCCTTGGAAATGCGTCCCAGCCCAGGTCCGGCCCTCCCGGGCCGGGCCATGCCCGCACATCTCATTTCCATCCGTTCAGGTGGCTATTTGTCAAGCAAGCGCTTGGCTCTGAACCAGAGGCTGATTTTCTGGGCACAGAGAAACGGTTCCATCGCTCTTCCAAGTGACCTGGCAGGAACAGAGTTCAAAGAAACCAATGAAGAAAAGCCACCGTGTCCACTTAATGACTTGCTCGGAGAGAGATAGCCATCAGGTGCACAAGGTGACAAGCCAGCACCCTCCCTCCCCGAGGCAGGCTCCAGGAGACCCAGGGTGACCAGCAGCAGGCCACTTGGGGTGGACACGACTTGTAGGCTGCTGGCACTTTCTTGTCCGGCAGGCGGGCAGGCAGGCCTCCGGGAGAACGAACTCCGTGGCCCAACGTTCTCCCATTGAGTCTGGAATTGGAACAAGGACCGTGAGCAGACTCGGGCAGGGGCTCTCCCATGCCAAGGATCAGAGTTGGCAGAAACCCTCAGTGCCTCAGCCAAGATCCTTCTTGCCGGGCCCCAGCTGCATGGCCCTCACCCAGCTGTCCCTGTGCCCCAGGCTCAACATGGGCCTCCTCCAAGCAGGGGAGGAGTCCATCGGCCATCTCTCCACTAACTGAAACCACAGCGTGGCCAAGCTGCCTCCAGACACGGCCCAGGACCTCCAACCCCAGGCATTCCGATTTTGTTCCCTGTCTCCTCCAGCTTCTCACCCCCAGGCCCTGGATCCCACTGAACCTCGCCAAGGCGGGGATGTGACAGACGGTTCTGGGCAGCTTCGCTTCCAGGAGCAGATTTTTAGAAAAACGAACAGCGTCCAACATCAGGACCTCTCCTTGGCTCGGGCTCCTGGGAGACCTGGAAGATACTGGGAGTCACAGAATATTCCAGGTGGGAAAAGGAGTCAGAGGGGCATCGGCAAACGTGTCCAAGACATTGTCTAAAAGAGTCCCGGGAGGCCAGGTATGGGGATGTCATTCCAGCTACCTGGGAGGCTGGGGCAGGAGGATTACAAGTTCAAGGCCAGCCTCAGCAACTTAGTGAGCTGAAACATAGAAAGAACTGGGGATAGAGCTCAATGGTAGAAGGCCCCTAGGTTCAATTCCCCATGCTTACAAATAAATGCATGAATGAACTGATTAATTAATTAATTAAAAATAAATAAAGGAGTCCCAGCTGGGACCTGAATGTCCAGAGCCTTTATGTTTTGTTTGTCTGTCTGTGGTGCTGGGGATGGAACCCAGGGCCATATGCATGCAAGGCAAGCGCTCGACCAACTGAGCTACGTCCCCAGCCCAGCCTTTATGTGATTTCTTTGATCCTATTAAATAAATGTTCATTTTCATACCTAGCTTGTATTTGTGTATGTGTATTTCATACCATATGTTGCACTTATGGATGCTTTGGCTCAGAGGGAATCCCTCAAATTTTCTGAGCTTCAGGCCTCAGTTCCTGGATCCCATCCTGCCCATTTCCCTGAATCCTCCTTCTGGTAGGGTAAAGATGGGTAGAGGAAGAAGTATGCTTCTTTCTTTCTTTTATTTATTTTGTGGGTACCAGGGATTGAACCCAGCGGGGGGGGGGGGGAGGCTTCACCACTGAGCCACATCCCCAGCCTTTTTTATATTTTATCTAGAGACAGGGTCTCCCTGAGCTGCTTAGGGCCTCACCAAGTTGCTAGAGGCTGGCTTTGATCTTGCGATCCTCCTGCCTCGGCCTCCCAAACCAAGAAGTATGTTTCTGAGACGACACCTGGCCCTGGGAAGTGGCCCCGGAAGGAGGGTTAACTGAGGGGCTGGAGAGACAGCTTGAAGTTTCCAGAAGATGTGCCTTCAGCATGTCAGAGAACACTGGATGGGAGCTCCCTCTGGCAGCGAAGACCCCCGACTGCCCCTCTGGCCCTCCCCCAGGAGACCACCACTGCTGGGAACATTCGCTTGGCTGGTAGAGACACGTCTTTCCTGGGTTTCATTGAAGAGAGAGACTTTTATCTTTTAATAACACATGTCTTCATGTTCTTTTCCAGGGACATTTTTAAACTTAAAAAAAAAAAAAAAAAACTTTGAAAATCGCTTTAAAAGTTGAATCACGAATTTTCGTGCCTCCCCCTCAAAATCAAAATGCTGTATTTTTTTTTTTGCAAACGACGGAAATATGGGATGTCTTCCCTCATTCATCTGTCCGTCTGACTGACACGTTTTAGGGACAGACGGTCGCAGGGCTTGATGTCTGCGTCTGCGTGTTTTAACGAGCTCCGCGCAGTCACTTTGACCTGGGAGCTGCCACGCACCCTCGAGGCGTCCCTCCGGAGTGCGGCTGTTGGTGGAGCCTGAGGGTCTCCCTAGAGAGGGTCCCCTCATCCTCTGCTGTGTCCATTGGTCCCATTGTCACCCCCGCCCCCGCGGAAGCCGGGCCCCATATGGAGCTGCTTCTCAGCCAGATTCTCCATTCAGAATACGGATGTGCAGGAGCTGCCGCAGCCAGGGCCCCGTGGCCACGTGGCAGCGTCCTCTGCGGGAGCCGGCCTCCTGCTCCTCATCAGCCTGCTTCTGCTGTTCCCTGCCCCATCGGAGTCCGCCCCCCGACCTCCGGCCTCCTTGGTGGGCAGCGCCTCCACCTCCCTTCTCAGAGCAGCTGCCTCTGAGCAGCAGTCACGGGAGCTGATGCATGATTCATAGGACGCTCCTGGCCGGGGATGGGCGCCCAGGGAGAGGATCCGGAGCCCCCGGCAGCACTTGGTTCGGGGAACGTTCTCTCCCCGATGCACATCTGTGCAGCCTGCAGGTGCCTCACAGAGAACGGGGGGTGCCACGGCTCCTCAAATCGCTTCTGAAGGTGAAAAGTGCCCAGGAGGGTGGGGCACCGGCCGGGGCAGGGGAGGCTCTGGGCTGTGAGGGCTTGTTCCAGCTCTGTCCTCTGTGCCCTGCTGCGGCCCTCCTGGGCACCCGGGAGGAGACAAGCCTGCTTGGGCCAGGGCAGGGTCCTGGAGACCACTGAGCCCCCCAGCTCCACTCTATCACCAAACAAGGAGCTGACCCCTTCCGCCCTGTGACCGGGTCAGGAACAAGGCCAGTTCTGTCGTCCGGGCCTTTCAGGGAGATCCCTCCAGTCTCCCTGAGATGGCCAGGCCCGAAAAGCAGCCAAGTGGCCCCACCTCCTGCTTCAGCCCTGCTACCCACCCATCCAGAGGAGGTGTCAGGCAAGTCCCCAAACCTGGGGATTGGAGAAAGTGTGCCCTCCTAATTCCCCGACTCCCAGGTGGTATCCCACTGATTCTGATCTGCTGGTCTCTGTGCAAACCAAGTACTGTGGAGGTACTCAGAGAGAGTCCCAGAGACTGGACTGTCCAGCCATCTGCCCAAGGAGAATTGAGAAGGCATGCAAAGCCAGGACTTGGGCCCAAGCTATGTGTGTCACCACTTTCAGTGGTTGGTGATACAATGGGGCCTTGCCAAAGGAGCACCCCTAAGTGAAAGGTGGCTTCAGGTATAGCTGTATCCAGGAATAGAAACAATGTTGCCAAGACTCTGGGCTTCTGCAGCTCTTGACTCTGCCTCCGTTTGGTTGGCCTCATTCTCAGGAGGGCCGGCTCCATGCGGTACCTCCTCTGCCCAGCCTTGCCACTCCAGGGAGGACAGTCCCTCTCATCCAACAGCTTCAGCTAAACACTCAGGGACACATGCTCACCCCTGTACCTGTCACCATGAAGGTGATTTAAATGAGAAACCTGGGGAGAAGGGAGGTCTGTACTACCCAATCCACATGAAATGAGGGTCTGGGGAAAAAAATCCTTCAATAAAACTCAAAACCATCAGAAGGGTGGGGACGACATGCTGGGGGGAAGGAGGGTGGGTCCTTTGTGGTTCTGAGCTGTTTGGATGGACTGAGGCATGGTTTAGGGTCTCCAGTTTGCTTTCCCTGGGGATCAGATTAAAAGTGTTTGCACTGAGCTATCGAGAGGAAGCCCAAGAGGCTGAGGCAGAAGGATTTCAAGTTCAAAGCCAGCTATAGCAACTTAGCGAGGCCTTAAGCAACTCAGTGAGACCCTGTGTCTAAATAAAATATTTTAAAAAGGGGGACTGGGGATGTGGCTCAGTGGTTAAGCACTCTGGGTTCAATCCCTGGTACCAAACATAAGAAAAAGGAAAGCCCAATTTTCCAGGTGAGCAAGGAAGGGTTCCAAGCAGAGGGAACAGCATAGGCTAAGCCACTCACTTGAGTGGTGCCTGATTACAGTGGGGAGAGCGCGGGTCTGGATGTTGGGCTCACTCAGATTTAGCCTCTGCTCTGTCACCAGCTTATTGTGAGGTCTTGGCAGATCCCCTTCCCTTGCAAGGTTTTAGTGTCCTTCTTGGGACAATGAGGTCTACCAGGGACCCTGAGGTCCCTTACAAGGCGCTAGGTAGCCTCCACGTAGCACCTGAGAAGACGTTGCGCGTCACTGTTACGTTTCAGAGAGGAGGTGACCGCCGCCCCCCCCCCCCGAAGATCAAGTGTGAGGCAACGCAAGAAAGTTCAGAGGTGAAATGATCAAGCTACGAGACTTTTAGTGGAACTGGTGAGTTCCTCCGTTGATGGCATTAAGTGGGTGGGAACTGTGGGCAGGTAGGAGGAGCAGGAGGAGCTGGAGGAGCTGGGCTCCTGCCTTTGGGGTATCTATTTTGTTCCTCTCGTTTCTTTATGGCTAAGCCATGAGATGCTCGCCACTGTCACACCTTTCTCCTTGATGTTCTCACCTCGAACCCAGAGCCATGGAGTCGCTGCCGGTGGACGGAGATCTCTGAAACTACGAGCCCCAAATAAATGTTTCCTCCTCTAAAATTGTTCTTGTCAGGTTTTTTGGCTGCAGCAGCAGCAAAACAAAGCAAAACCTGACTACAACACTCAGCATTAGGAAGACACAGATCAAAACCAGAGGGAAATACCACCTCCCGCCCAGGAAGATGCCCACCACCCAAAAAATAACTGAATGAATAGCAAAACAGAAAAAAAGTGATGGCAAGGATGTGGAGAAACTGGGACATTTGTTCACTGTGGCTGGGGAACGGGACACCATGCTGCCTCTGTGGAAAAATGTATGGTGGCCCCTTGAACCATCAAAAACAGAGTTACCGTTTGATCCACTTTCCATTCTGAGTACGTACCCCAAAGAATTAAAAACAGGGTCTCAAAGGGATATTTGTATAGGCACCTCAGAATCAGTATTATTCACAATCGCCTACAGCTATGGTGAGCACACAAGTAACCATTGATGGGTGACCAGGTAAACCAGAACAGTCTGTCCACACGGTGGAATACTACTCAGCCTTGAGAAGGAAGAGGAAGGACTGGAGGTATGGCTCAGTGGGACAGCACTTGCCTAATGTGGAGGAAGCCTTGGGTTCAATCCCCAGCATCGCAAAAAAAATGCTTAAAAAATAAAAAATAAAAAGGAAGGACATTCTGACGACATGTACCACAACATGGAGGAACCCTGAGGACTTTGCACCAAATGAAATAAGCCGCACACTTCCTAGCAGCTCAGGAGGCTGAGGCAGGAGGATCATGAATCCAAAGGCAGCCTCAGCAACTTAGAGAGATCCTGCCTCTAAGTAAAACATGAAAAGGGCTGGGGATGTGCTCAGTGGTGGAGCACCCCCAGGTTCCATCCCTGGTACCAAAAATAAAGAAAGAAAGAAAAACCCACTTCCTCCCTGGTCTCCCCAGCCACAGAAGCGCTTGCACCTTCCCACACTGCGAATCTCCAGAGTGAGATTTTACCCTTTGAGCTTCCCCCCTCCACCTGGGTCACCAACAGATTCACTCTGTTGACCCCCCAGGGGGTCATACGCCTTCCTAGCGGCTCTCTGGCCGCAGCCCACCTTAGCCCCTGCCTGGTGCCCAGGCTGGGGAACACTAGGGGACACCACTGGGTGTCGGGCTGCCTCTAAGGCAACCCCAGCCGCTGTCCCCACCCCTCCCAGACAGCCCCCAGGCATCTTAGCTCCCCTGTGGGTGGGGAAGCCAGGGCAGCCCTCCTGGGTGCAAAGGAGAAATCAAAGAGAATCTACAAACCCCCATAAGTAGCTGCTGTGTTTCATTATTTAACCTGCCTGCAAGAGACGCTCCCCCAGCCAGCTGTGCCCCGGGCTGGCCTGGGGGGACTCCCTGGGAAGCTGTCCCTTTGTGACCTTTCACCTTGTCCCCTTCTTCCGTTGGCCCCTGTGGAAGATCTGAGCTCAGCTCCTCTGGCCTCCCCCCACCCCAGGGACAGCCTTGCTCCAAAGTCAGCAAGGAGAGGGGGGGCCTCTTATGATGGCCTCTGACCAGCCTCGGGGACACAGGCAGGCAGCCCGAGAACTAGGAGCACATGGTCCCAGACTCCCGGGGACAAAGGTGAGGGGGGGCCTGGCGGATCACCGATGCCAGCACCCAGGGCTGCAGGCGCCCCCCGTGGCCCCCATCCCAAAGGAAAGAGCTCCAAGACTTGAGGAGAGGGCTTAGACGATTTACCACTCACCTGCTCCTCGGCGGTGGCAGGCTGGGATACCACGGGGGTCTCATGACTCATAGGAGCTGGGAATGTGCGGGACAGGTGGCATGGCCCCTGTGCAGATGGATTTCTCCAGATGTCCTATGAGGACGCTCTTTGACTGTACAACCAAGGTCACTCTGCTCTGATGCTCACCTAAAGATCAGAGTCCAGGGAAGTGGCCAGTGTCCCCTCTCCATCACCTCGGTCATCACATCCTGTAGAGACTGTCTCCTCTGACTGCAGGCTCGCCTAGACACTGACCAGTGTTTACCCCAATGCCTCTGCGTCAGAGGCACAGAGAGGGAGACGATGCCCCAGGGACACACAGCGAGTGGGAGGATCCGAGCAGGAAGGGTGTGTTGCCAGCCCCTATCTGGCTTGGTTCACTGGGCCAGGAAGGGCAGGCGTGGAAAATCAGCCACCCTCAGTTGACCAGAGAAGGAAAGGGGTGAGAGAGGGGGTCGGGGAGTTCACACGGGGGCACTTGGGGAGGTCATGGGTGCCTCTGACATGACAGGGCTCATGCAGCCACTGTCACGGGC
Organism: Ictidomys tridecemlineatus; assembly: GCF_052094955.1. Lineage (NCBI taxonomy): Eukaryota > Metazoa > Chordata > Mammalia > Rodentia > Sciuridae > Ictidomys > Ictidomys tridecemlineatus. The sequence continues at coordinate 109,758,900 of NC_135486.1, read as the reverse complement.
CAAAAGGACCCTTCCCCGACACCCATCCCCTGACTGGCTGAGCTCGGGCCACAGGCTCAGGCTGCAAGGTGGGAGAGGAAGGCCCGACAGCCTCCGCCCTGGAGCGGGAGGTGGCCCTGCTGCCTGCCAAGACACAGAGGAGGGGGCTCTCAGGGCCAGGGGGTCCTCTCCTATGACCAGCTGGTGAGTCTAACATGAGATTCCAAGAGCCACTCCACTGCGCTGTGAAATCCCAGCTCCTTCAGCCAGTTCTTGCCTCCAGGGTCACGGAGAAGCCCCAGATCCTCTGCGTCTAAATGTCCCAACGGTCCACCCCTGAACCGCGTGGAGCGTCCACACTGCCCTGGTGGAGTGAAGTTCCGTGCCTCCTTCCAAACACAGTCATTCCGATCTCCAGGTGCTTTCCACAGCCTTGTCCCTTGGACATGCGTAGTAGTCTAAGGTCTGTGAATCCCTTGGGTGACATGGCACTGGACAGTTAGGTGTGGCCGAGGGCACCCACCACGAGCCCTCCTGAAACAGTTCTTGGTTGAAAATGAAATAAGTCGAGGTGGTCTCTCTCTCTCTCTCTCTCTCTCTCTCTCTCTCTCTCTTGACTCCAGCACGGCGGCCACCAAGTTCCAACATGACCGTGGTCACTTTGTGCCTCGAAGGTAGCCCTGGCTGCCCAGTCACTGTGACTTATTTTTAAAATGGAAACGTTTCTTTCTCTTCCTCGCCCCCGTCCCCCTGATCTCAGGGGAAACGGGGTCACCTTCCTTCCCCCTCCTCGGCAGCCCTCTGTCCCTGAGCCCACACCCACCATGGGAACAAAGTCATCCAGAACTTTGGGGACGGCACCAGAAGATCTCAGAAATGACTCTCTCCCAAATTAACGAGGGAGTTACCACTGCAGACACAGAACACGGGGAAGGTGGCCTCCGAGTCACCTCTGGCAAAGCCCCTGTTCCTGCGGATGGCAGATTCACCGCCTCTGGGACAGGCGTCCCCTGGGCTTCTCCTTTGTTAACAAAGCAATAAGCCTTCTTTTCCCTTTTTCTCAGAACCATGTCCTCGTGGTTGGATTGGCCTTGGGGACAAGGACCAAGCTTTCGGCAACACCAACACTAAACACCGGGTTTCAGGCACAGGTCCCAGTGCGATTGTCCCTACCTCTTACCAACCAACCCAAGGTCGGAGTCTTCCAACCGACTGGCCACGAGTCAGAAGGACCCCTAGGACTGGGTGTGTCCCACACTCACAATGAGTTTTATTATGGAAGATGCAGATCAGACTCTGCCAAATGAAGAGACGCATCAGGCAAGACCTGGGAAGGTCTCGGATGCAGAGTCCCTGGCCATGCTCCCCCGTGAAATCTGGCACGCCCGTGAGTTCACCAACCAGAAGCCCCGCCACGCTTCATCGCCCAGAGTTATATGAGGATTTCATCCTGCACGTGATTAATGGAATCGTTGGCCACGTCACTGAAGTCCATCTCCAGCCCACACTGCCCCATACAACTAATGCCAGTGGCTCAGAGCCCCCACTCACCCTTTGGTCATTCTGGCTTGGCCAGCCACCCCTCCTGAGCCATCGCATTAGCATAACTCAGGTGCTGACTCAGGTGTGGTTCAAGGGTCACGCCATGGGCACCACGCACTCCTGTCACCTGGAAATGCCAAGGGTTTAGAAGCTCATTTCCAGGAAACCGGAAATTTTCTTCCTTCCTTCCTTCCCCATACCTCCCCTTTTATTTTTGGAGATGTGGTCTCTATAAGCTGCTGAGGCCGGCCTTGAACTTGCCATCCTCCTGCCTCAGCCTCCCAAGTCACTGGGATTACAGGCATATGCCACCATGCCTGGCAGGTAATTCTTTATTAAAAAACAAATTATGCCCAGAATGGGGATGCATGCCTGTAATCGCAGCGGCTCAGGAGGGTGAGACAGGAGAGTCACGAGTTCAAAGCCAGCCTTAGCAACTTAGCGAGGACCTGAGCTGGGGACGTGGCTCAGTGGTTAAGCACCCCTGGGTTCAATCTTCGGATCAAAAAAAAAAAGAAAGAAAGAAAGAACAAATTATCTAACAGCTCAGATCTTGGGTGATTATTTTAATAAGCAGTGCACCTTGAACACAATGCCTGAGTTCCAGAATTCTGATCGTCATTCCCTAAATGCAATCCAGATTGATCCTCGCATGGCCTCGTTCCAATGTGGCATCACCTTCCAAAGAACATATCCATTAGGTAAAAACTCAAATGATACCTGCTCTGGGCTCCGGCTTTCAAAGAACATTACATATTAATGCTTCTTAGCAGACCTCTCCCATCCTTTGACATTTTGAGTCCCTCGTCCCTAGCTGCTGTCTGGACTCCTCTGTCCACTCCCACTCCCAAGAACTCTGCCCTCACCTGGACCCCAGCAGCACTCCACTCTTCTCCACCGGGAAACCAAAGATTGTGCCTGCAAGTGATGAATGAAAAGAATCTTTACAGCGAACCTGGATTTATTTATTTATTTATTTTTTAACACAGGGGTCTCACTATATTACCCAAGCTGACTTCAAATGCTCCAGTTAAAGGGATCCTTCTACCTCGGCTTCCCAAGGGGCTGGGATTACAAGTGTATACCGCCATGCCCAGCTTTTAACCTGGATTTAAGAAGACATGAGGTCCTGTCTCCTGCACCCGGCCTCCTGGTTGATTACAGCAATTCATATTTGCACGGGGACGGGAGAAGCAAAGTGAGAAGACGGATCATCTCATTTAACTCCTGGATGAGCCCAGTGCTGCTCTGGGCCACGGATACAGAGGACAGAATTGCAGTTAAGCACATAGTTACTTGGGTGCAGTCACCCAGCTGGTAGGGATCTGAGCCACACCCCAGCCTGGGTCCCCCAACCCTGCACCCAGGGTGTTTTCAGAAAGCAGTGCATTGAAAGTTCACAGGTAAAACCCTGGCTCAGAAACGATCCTCAATTATTCAAGTAAAGAGGCAAGAATATTTCTTCTACTCCATTTACCAAAACGGACATTTTGGATATTTTTTTTTCCCTGTATGAATCTGAAAGTTTGAACCAAAAGGGCTTTGGCTGGGTACTTAGTAAACGAGAAACAGACACCCCCTGCTCCCTTACCCATTCCCTGGACCCTCTGGAATTGGGGTGTACTGGGTCGGATTTCATTTCTAACCAATTCCAGGTCATTCTCCATGATTGAACCCAAGAGCAAACACAGCAGAGGGTACCCCCCTTCCTGCCTGGGAGCCTCCTGACAGAACCTCAAATACACCTTTTTTATAACAATGTTTTTACTTTTGAAAGGGATCGACATATAGTTCCTGTAGAGGAAGAATAGCAAGTTCAAATCCAATCTCCAAAACTTGCTTCATGGACTGAGGTGTATTACTGGATTGGATGAGCTGCTTCTCAGCCTCCAAATCTATGGCAAGAATCATATTGCTCACCAGGCGCAATGGTGCACGCCTATAATCCCAGCGGCTCGGGAGGCTGAGGCAGGAGGATCATGAGTTCAAAACCAGCCTCAGCAAAAGCAAGGCACTGAGCAACTCAGTGAGACCCTGTCTCTAAATAAAATACAAAATAGGGCTGAGGATGGGACTCGGTGGTCCAGTATCCCTGAGTTCAGTCCCTGGTGACCTCCACCTCCTCCCAAAGCCCACCAGCTGCGGTGAGAACCCCCCACAGCCAGACCTCCACCATGCTACAGGGGCAGCCCCTCTGGGTGCTAGGTCCTGCTACGGCTCTTCCTTCAGAAGTCCCTTTGGGGACCCCAAGATGTCTGCTTGTAGTGTCCCCGGCAACCCCAGAAGCCCTGTCTGGATAGGGTGAGAGACCACCCCTTCCCCTGAGCCAGCACCCACCAGCCAGGCCCACGCAGGCCTGAACGATCTGTGAACGATCCCTAACAGTCCAGCGTCCAGGGATCTGACTGACCTTCTTGTTCAACTCCATCTCCCAAGAGGAGTCCGTCTCCCTGTGCCCCCTCCCACCCCGTGCTGGGGATTCTGAATGGAAGCCAGGCCCCGGGAATGCCCAGCCGGGGATCAACTTGGCAGAGTCACACGGAGTGTGAGAAACCGATCGTAAGATCCTTGCAGCTGGAAAGTCGGTTGTGCATGGCTGTGTCCATTTCCCCCTCGCCCCGAAATTTCACACCTGGATGCAAATGAAGAGATGATTAAAAAAAAGAGGAATTTAATGTGAATTACCCTTTTCAACTGTGAAGGGGTATGTGACAAGGTCCCCTCTTCTCCATGGCACAGATAAGACAGAGGCACTCAGAGACATGAAAGGAAGCCTCCTTCCCAGAAAGGCATCTCCCCTCGAAGGAGTCAAACAAAATGGCGCATCTCAGAGGGCAGTTATGCATGCAGTGGTGGTGTTTCAATGTAGGTCAACAAGAATATCTCCAGCTGCAGCTTAGCTTGCCTCACTTGGCATACAGTGGGTGCCCAATAAATGTTTTATGGATGGATGGATGAATGAAGAAGTGAGTCAGGGAGTCCATGGTCCCATCCCAAACCAGTACCCCTTCAAGACTTTCTGGGGAGGAAGATGTGTTTGGGGGGGGGGCAGAGGCGAGAACCCAATTTGCTCACTCTCCAGTTGACTTCACAATAATTCATGCTCATCTGCGTCTAATAAAATATGGAAGCAATTTTACAGGAACATTTTGTGCTTTAGCGATTCATTTAACTATTTCCTCCAGGGGCAAGGAATATATTCTCATCCAGATGTGTGGGGATTTCCATGAATAAATCTGCAAATATCAAGATGAGATGGCGCCCCGCTCTCCTCCCCAGCCTGACTCTGGCTCATGGAAAGCAAGAAAGTGGAGGCCAATACAACCTCTCCTGTTCAGAGTTTGGAGGCCCAGTACACCTCTGCGTCCACCCCACTGCTGAGAAGAACGGTATCTGCTTTCCGCAGAGAACTTTCCAGAGCCAAGTCCACCCCCTCACAGAGTCCTGTGCTGCTCCCTGTTCCCTCAATGAGATACCGCAAGAAAGGACACTCAGGTGCCACCGATGCTGCCCCCTGTCCCCTCTGACACCACACACAGCCCCTACCTTGGGCTGCATCGCTTGCAGGAACTGCCCCCAAACTCCTTGCAGATTTGAGAACTGATGAATAACAAATCAGTAACACCTGCCCCGAGCTGCCGAAGTCCCATTCACATCCTGATTTTCTGGGTCACCAATTTTTTTTAATTAAACTTTTCATTTTGAGATGATTGTAGATTCACATCCAGTTGTAAGAAATAACTCCTAGAGCTCTCACGAGCCCTGGGCCTGGCGGCCCCGCTTACGGTGACAGGTTGCAAAATCGTAGTGCCATATCAGGTCACCGATTTTGTTACTGTGACATCCCATCCCCACTTCATCATGTTTGAGAAGAAGTATCTTTGCACCAGACGGGGACTCTGGGCTCCTGTCCACCCACTCCAAAGTGGATGTACTTGACACCTCCCCCAGTGCGTCCCATCTGGATGAAGAGCACTCCCGATTCGATTTCAAAAGTCATCTCCCCCTTCCCAGAATTCTCCCACAGAGATCCAAAGTACCAGCCCCTCCTGCAGATCTGGCCAAAGGGTCCTGAATACACCACTTCTCCCATTGACCGCAGTGACTGTGGCCTTAGCTGCTATCCATGCCCTTCAGCAGAACAGGCTATGAAATTTGTGGGACCTACTAAAGCAGGAACATAGGGAGCTTCTTATCCAAAAGCAATTCAAAATTTCAATATGGTAGCAGGGGTTTAAAGGGCACGGTTTTCTAAGTCCGGGGGTCCCATGACTGCAGAGACCGCCTATCCACAGAGTCAGTTTTTGCTCTTCAAAGACCACCAGGGCCATCCTGGTGGTGAAACCAAGTTATTGGTTTGAGGCAACAACAGCAATAACTTGGGGAACCCGAGGGCATCCCAGTGCTTATTGAGGATTTGGGTTTGGTCATGAGTCTTGAGAGAAGACTCCAGGAGGCCAGACTTGGCCCTGGATTGGATACTGTGAAGAAGCGGGTGATCCTACAGTCGGGTGTCTTCATTGCTCTTGCCTATGAGAAGGTGAGAAGGAGAGAGGAAGTTTAGATCCATGGCTGATTTTTGCTTTTACTTTGAATTCAAAGGAGCAGTCGCTCATGTCAGCCAGGGTCGGGGGGCTTGGTTGATGCTGGAGTTTGGGTGGTGCCCACATTTTGTCTGTGTTCACATACTGTGTCTTGTGTCGTCTGGATCCATCACAGACACCGAGTAGCCTTGTTGGGGGTTGGTGATCGGTGCAATTGTTCCTGTCCAACAGGACACCGCAGCCTACCAGCAAATGTCCTTGGTGGCTTTTCTGGGTTTATCATTATCTCTGCCCCAGTTTCCTGCTAGAACCTCCCCAACTAACCTCCCGCTTCCAGTTTGTTCTGCATATAACAGCCCGCACAGCCTGCTAGGTCGTGAATCAGATCGCAGCAGTTCTCGGTTCAAACTACAATACCCCGCGGGGAGTGGTGGGCCACACCTGTGATCCCAGAGGCTTGGGAGACTGAGGCAGGAGGATGGCAAGTTCAAACCCAGCCTCAGCCACGAGGTGAGGCTCTAAGCCAGGCCTAAGCAAGACCCTGTCTCTAAATACCACATAGTAAAGGGCTGGGGATGGGGCTCGGTGGTTATGTGTCCTGGGTTCCATCCTGGTACCCAAAACAAACAAACTATAGTACTGTGTGCTGTAGGCTGGGTTGTGTCCCCCAAAATGATATGTCTAGGTCCTAATTTCTGGTATCTGTGTACGTGACCCCTTTTTGGAAACAGGGGCTTTGCAGATATCATTAAGGGAAGGATCTCTGGCTGACATTATATTGAGCTTGGATCCTAAATGCAATAACGGGTGTCCTAGAAGAAGAGGCCACATAGGGAAGCCAAAGCAGAGATGAGAGGGTGAGGCCACAAGCCAAGGAGTGCCCGGAGCCACTGGAGGCTGGAAGAGGCAGGACAGAGAAAGGCCACAGCCCTGCCAATGCCATGACCCCCCCACTCCACTCGCCTCCAGAGCAGTGAGAGGATGCGTTTCTATGGCTGTAGGTCACCATGAAGTGGGGAGATTTGCTCCTGCAGCCCCCAAAAACGAATCCAGCTCCCGCTGTCATGAGAAGAGAAACTCGCTGGGTGTGGTGGTATGTGCCTGTCATCCCAGCAGCTTGGGAGGCTGAGACAGGAGGATCGCGAGTTCAAAGCCAGCCTCAGCCACTTAGCAAGGCCCTGTCTCTAAATTTTATATATAAAGGCTGGGGATGTGGCTTCAGTGGTTAAGCACCTCTGGGTTCAATTCCCTGTACAAAAAAAAAAGAAAGGCAAGACTCTCAGTTTCTTGCCGGGACTCATGGGTCCCCAGGACCTGCCTCTCGGTCTCCGTCTTTGTTCTCACTGGGCACCATGTTCCTGCCACACCCACCTTTCTTGCCCCCCAACGTCCTAGCCCTGGACACTTGTGATTCCTGTGCCCAGCTCCAGGCCCCTGATGGCTCTGACTGGTCCTCGTGGCCACGGGGCCTGCGCAGATACCCACACACACACACACACACACATACACACACACACACACAGCCTCCTCACTTAGCATGACACTTGCTCCAGGCCCCGCCTGCTACTTACCACCTCTACGCTGTCACCAGTTTAACGTTCCTTGTGACAGTGCAGTGACATCATTTATTCGTTCCTGCTTGTTGCTCATCTCTTGGCTCCGCAGAAAGGTTCCAGGAGGCCAAGGACATCCTTGTCTTCTCAGCACCCACAGTGGGCTACTTTCACCCAACAAACACCTATATCCCGCTTACCGAGTGCCAGACCCTCCACTAAATGATTTCCAACATGACGGCATTGAATCTTCACGAATAAGATATTTCTGTGATCACCCTCAGGTCATTGGAGAAACTGAGGCACAGAGAGTGGAAGGAACTTGCCCCAGGTCACACAGCTGGTCAGTAATGGAGCCAGGATTCGAACTAGGCCGTCTACCCCAGAGTCGGCGTGCAGTGGGGCTTAAACACTGCTCAGTACACACGAGTGTGGCAATTAATGTCTGCTGAGAGAACGAGCAGCCATGGAGGTATGACAGGTTCCTCGGGAGGAGCGTGTCAGGTGAAAGAGAAAAGGACCCAAGTAGTCTCTCCCATGGCCACACCTTACATGCCGGGCCACCCCACCGCTTCCCACCTGGACCACAGGGCTCTGGGGCTGCAGGGCTGGGGGCCAGGGGCACTTTGGGGCACGTTTGCTAAACATGAGCACCTGTGTTGTCATGGTCAACAGCCTCAGGAAGCAGAAAGGAAGAGAGGAAATCAAGAGATCCGTTTCCTAAAAAGAAAAAAGAGAGAGACAGTGAACCATCAAGAGAAACAAGTTGAGCGAGGCCCAGAAAGAAATTAGAGGTGGACAAGTTTAGAAAATGAGTGAGAAAAGGAAACCTGGGAGAGGAAAATAAAATTCTCGCACCAAGCAAGCCAGGGCCTCAGGCTGGAAGAGGATCTGCCCCTGAGGGCTCAGCCTGCCGCTCCGGGCCCCTGGGCTTCTTCTGAGGCCTCCTGGTCAGGGCCAGATGGTAATCCATACGGTGCTGCTGATTTTTTATGTTCAGGTTAAACAAACAAAAAAAAGAAAAAAGAAAAAGAAAGAAAGAATAACTCTTTGGTTTCTTTGGCAACCCGCTTTTCCTCAACACTTCTCAGCCCCTAGAATGCTGTAAACAGAGTTTATTGCTGCAACTGGGTTTCTGTTTGAAGTCTTAGGAGATTGCGATTCCTGTTAGTTGCTAGGTAGCATCCAAGGTGAGCTCTTGAGCCACAAGCCCAGCTCTGTCTCCAGAGGCATCAGATGGAGCTTACTCGATGCTAATGGCAGGAACTTTTAGATAAATGATTCCATCTGCTGGGGCCCTAGAAACCGCGGACGAGAAAAATGTTTCCCAGCCCGTTCCAGATGCGAAAGGAGGGCTCCCCTGTCTCTCATAATTAGCACCACCCTGAGAAACCGGTTTCCAGGAAGAAGAAAGGTCTGACCGAAGCAACCTCCCCGGTGTTGGCCTCCGTTTCCCTCCGGCATACACATTCGGTTCTGTGATTTGTGGGGCAGTTTTGCAAATGTGATTTTGCTCCGTTTCCACTACAGTCTTTTGGGGGTGGAAACTCGGGAAATTTCCTTAATGTGAAAGCCCAGCCCTTGTCGGGTGCTCCAGAGGTGGAGGTTCGGCAGCAAGGGGAGGGCTGGATGCCAGGGCCAGTTGGAAGTTTTTTATTGGCTGGTGGTGGGTCAGAGGCTGAGCATCAGAGGGCTCTTTCTGGTGACTCCTCTCTCCATTGACGTAAATCCCTACTAAATGGAAGCAGTAGGTGGGAACCATCCAGGGAAGAATGAGCCAGACCTGGCCCACCCTCCCGTGGGCTTCCTCCTCCACACTGATGCAGCCGACCAAGACTGGGCCAGCTCCCTCCTCTCTCCAGGGACAGTTGGACCTACAGTCCAGGACAGTGGACTCTGAGGAACCGATGGCCACCATGCTCTGCCTCTATCCTGTCTCTTTCAGATTGTAACCTCCCCTGCTGGAAGATATGAACCATTGACCTTCCATTGCAAATCCCTGAACCTGATGCTCTGTTAAGTCCAATGCAGGTCACCGAGTTTCAGCACTGGGATTTGAGAGTCAGGTCCAAAGACACTTTCTCACTTAAGGACAATGTTGAGGAGATTAACAGGCCAGATGGGGGCACTGCTGAGTCTCCTGATGTAGCAGTCAGGAAAGGTTGAGTTATGCTGCAGTAACAAATAGCCCCCAAAAATCTCAGTAGGAAGGGAAGGAAGGAAAAAAAGGAAGAAAAGAGAGAGGAAGAGGGAAAAGGAGGTTGGTTTCTCATTACCTTTGTTGCTGAGTGCAGGCCAGCAGTGGTTTTTCTCCCCTGTCCTTCATTTTGGGAACAGGACTGAAGGAGCAGCCTTATGTAAAGTATTATGATCTCACAGCAGAGGGAAAGGGGTCGTGGCAGAGGAAATGGCTCTTAAAGTTTCTGCTCCAACACAGAGTGAGTCACCTCTGCTCCCATTTCCGTCCCTGAGCCAAGTGTGATGTCAGCAGACGGGGAAGTATGATCCTCCCTCAGGAGGGGGACACAGGGAGGGATCATGGACACAGTGACAACCCAACAGTCGGCCACCCCTGGCCACAAGACCAAGTTTCACCTATGTGTCCCATCACTGAGGGCCTCTCCAGACGGTCATGAAGCACCTCTCCTGGCTCAGAGCTGGGGCTCAACGTGAACAAGCCAAATGTTCCCTCTTCTTAAAGACAAGGAAGCTGGTTTGAGGAGGATACATCCTGGACACACAGACCGGATGTTCCCTAGGTTCACCTCTTTCTGGGCGCACAAGGACACTTCCCAACTCCCTTGAGGGGGGTATGACCTCAGGACTAGGTTCTGGACCACAGAATGCACACAGGAGTCTTTGAACCACTTCCATCCGGGCCACAAGCTCCCATTCAACCTTTAACCCATCCCTCAGCCACGGGGAAGGCCCTCCACCAGGACGGTAGCCTCACCAGGCGCGTGGCGCATACCTGTAACCCAGCAGCTCGGGAGGCTGAGGCAGGAGGATCGTAAGTTCAAAGCCAGCCTCAGCAAAAGTGAGATGCTAGGCAACTCACTGAGACCCTAAATAAAATCCAAAATAGGGCTGGGGATGTGGCTCAGTGGTCAAGTGCCCCTGGGTTCCACTAGTACCCCTTGAGTTCCTAGTACCCCCACTCCCCCAAAGAGAGGAAGGCAGCCTCTCAAGATGGAAGAAGAGGCCATGCTCAGAGGTTGTCATCCAGGTGGAGGCTGTGTCCCCTGCCTGGTCCTACACGACACACAGCATCCCCTCTGTGACTGAGCCCACCATAAAGACCCCCCCCATACCATTCAAGAAGCAGAGACGTAGATTCCACCTCCTGACCGGAGAGCCACAAGCTCAGGTGAGACCAGAAGGGCGTTGATGACCATGGTGGAAATACAGCCTGCCTCCGGTGGGCCCACCGAAACAGAAGGCGCTGCTGGGCAGTGGACTGGCTAGGCAGCCCTTCCCCAGCCCAGCTCTGAAGTGAAGAATCAGCGGCAGAGGTGGAGGTGGAGCCTCAGCTGTCCCTTCTAACTGACCACCTCGGCCAACATCCCACCACAGAGTGGACAACCCGCTCAACTGGATCCCGACATGGCTCCCATGAGCGGCGTGGGACCCTCAGGAGGGAATCAGAGGATCGAGGGAAGGACGTTCCTCCGTGGGGCCCCGTCTAGACCTCATCTGGCCACCGGCGGGAAGAAGGACCCAAGAATGGGGTGGTCTCCTCTTCTGCCTCCACCAAGCCAGCAATTCCCGACCAGCCTCTTAGAAAGATTCTCTTGGAGAAATAACAACATCGTCAGGGTCCGTCCGTCGTTGTTACTAAACAGGCTGCTTTGTGGATGGACCATGGGAAACATTTTAAAATTTCGATTGAAAGTCCATCAACTTGTTTCCAATTTTATTGGAATCCCAGCAAATCGTACAGTGAGCCTCCAGTGCAAAGGCCTGCCGGGGCATAAGTTGAGGAACAGAGATTCTAGAAGGTTCTAGAATGTTCTAGAAAGCCTCACCTGGGTCCCCTCCAGCCAGCCCTCCACCTACTCAAGACTCCTTACCCAGCTTCAGCACAAGGCAGCCAATTATTATTCGTGTCTGCTTCTTTTTAAGGCCAGATCACATCTCGTCTCACTTTGTGACATGGTTTCCTTTGGGTAATTAAAAAAAAAGAATCTTCTTTTTAAGTGATTTTTTTCCCCTTCCTTCCACTCAGCTTGTCACCCATGTTCTGTAAATAGTACAAGGCAGAAAGCAATTAATTCGCCGGCAAAAAACCAGGGAATTCCTATTTGAAAAATCAGACTTTTGTCCTCCTCTTGAACCGGAAGGCTCCCTAGAAAGAACTTCATCTGCATAAAACAGCAGCCTTCCTCTGCATTTCAGGTTGTGAGAACGAAAGTCCCCACCTGCACACTGAGGTCCATCCCATTTAAACCACAATCCTACGGGAATGTCACGTCCCCCCGGGCTTCGAACTAAGAGGAGAGCAAAGCTCAGCTTTTCCCACTGGGGCCTGAGGGTGCCACCCCACCCCTTACGCACTTTCCTCAGGTGGAGTGTTGGTCAGAGTCCCTCCACCTCAAAGTGGCCCAGCGCTGGACACTGGCAACTGTGCTTCAGAAAGGCAGGGCTTTGCCCTCGCGGGTCCCCACCAACTGTCCCTTCCCGTCACACTCAGCAGGTCAGGGGCAGTGGCGGGCAGCCCACCAGGCCCCCGAGAGCCAACTTCCCAACTGGACACGCTGTGCCGGCAGCTTGGAGTCAGCCACCGTGGGGCGTTGACATCACAAAATGCCAGAGACTGGGATTTCGTGGGGGTGCACCACTCTTCCAGAGAAGCTCACTGGTGCGGACCTCAGGGGACCCGGAACAAGAGGATCCGGCCATCCCAGACCCTCACATTCTCGGCCTGCTCTCTCTGGGGCTCTGGACCTCAAGAAACCACAGCAGGGTGACCCCGAGTCTCAGGCAGGTGGGCCAGCACCCGTCTCCAGAGGGACCTCCCTCTCAGGTGCACACCGCCTCCCCTGGTCCCCGAGACCAGGCCAACCAGACACCAGGAGACGAGGACCAGGCGAGGGTCCCTGTGTCTGGGGAGGGTCCTGAATGTCACTGGAAGGGAGGAGATGGACCAGGAGGTGGGAGAGGTGGAGGAGGGCCTGGGCCTTTTTCTGCTTTTCTTTCTAATAGTTCAGACGTCAGGTGTGGGACCGAGTGTGTGACACTTGTTTCCAAGGGAACTGTGAAAGCCCAGGAAAGTGGGAGGCATAAATGGCACCTGTGGTGGGCCTCTGCAGGGGAGCCCCGGACCCACCATCACAGGGAAGGACACCTGGGTCAGACAGGAGGGCTCGGGCCTCCCGTGAGGGTCCAGGGCATCACACTTCTGCCCAGGACCACAGCCCATGGCATCCCTGCCCAAGCAAGGCCCCACTTCCTGCTGTCTGTCTGTCTCTCTGTCATCTGCCTGATCCCCAGCTACCCCTGTGGCCTCCCACACTGATAACCATTTGGGTAGGTTTGATGTACATCTTACTTAAATGTGTTGCTGAGGGCACAGAGATGGGAAGGGACACAAAGGGTGATGGCCTTTCTTCCTATTGTCACACAGGGCTAGGCTTTCAAACTGGGGCTGAGGGGACGGTTGGTCCGTGACTTCTGACTATCGCACAGTGTTCTGTGCTGTGTCTCCACCTCCTCGCCCCCCCACCTCCTGGTAGGAGATGCAGAGGCTCCCCTGTGTCCCAGCCCACAGATGATGTTGGGATGAGTGACCTCGGGCAGTCCTCACGTGGAGCTGTGCGGGGATGTCCCTGGGATGTGCAGCATCTCTGTGCACTGGACGCTCTGGGCATACTGTCTTGGGGGTCTCCTCCATGGACAAGGGCCAGTCCTTTTCCTCGCTGACCAGGAGGGTGATGACCGGATCAGAGGGGATGTGGGCCAGGACATGGCTGGGAGAGCTCTGGGGTGCTGCTATGTGTAAGAGATCATGAGTTCCGGGATGCACCCCCAAGAGGGTCTGTGTGGACAACCGTGGGGCCCCCCGATCTCCACCCCTCACCTGGCTCCCGGCTAGGTAGCGGGGAGCAAACCAACCTAGGAGAAGTAATGGGGTGAGGGCAGCCTGAGGCACCCATGGAGGTCTGGGTCTCGGAATTTCAGGAGACACATTTAGCTAACTGGGTGCTTTTCCTGGCAATGTTCAGCTGCCCTGGTGCAGGGGCAAGGCCGCTGGCCAGTTTATGTCAGCCATGCTGGGGGACAGTGTCAGGAGAGGGAGACAGGGATTTTAATAAAGAACCGTGAATGAGGAAGGGGTGACCCAGTGAAGACGTGGGGCCAGGCGGGAGAGCTGGGACAGGCGAGGAGTGGTCCAGGAGGCTCCCTGAGGGTCCTTTCCAGATGATGGCCACATCCCGTGAAGAGTTGCCTGAGTCAGAATGTGGGGAAAGGTCATTGGAGATGTGGCCATCAGGATGTGGACTGGGACCCCAAGGGGATGAGACAGAGGAGACACGGGAGAACAGCCAGAAACCATAGTCTTCAGTGAGTGAAGAGGCGCTACCAGACCAACAGACAGCAGTCACCAAAAGGGACAGCTGGTGACAATGAGAAAGAAGGAAGCTCTTAGCAACCCCTGGGAAACATGGAAGGTACTTGGCCTGACCTTGGAATTTGCAGAATATGATAAAAATTCCAGGTCAAATTGTGGGGAGGATACAGCAGGGACCTTTCCAGAAGATGTGGTGGGCCTCTGCAGGGATGGACACCTGGGTCAGACAGGAGGGCTACAGAGCTCACCGGTCACCCAGGGGATTGAGAAGGATGGAGGGACAGGATTGGAGGTGAGCCACACGCTACAGGTGACCATGTTCTGCGGCAGAGATGGCAGGTTCCGTCCTACTGGGGAACAGGAGGAGGGTCTGCGGCACACAGCCCTGGTCCTTTGGGGGTGACTAAACTAACAAGGGGAGGTGAGGCACGATGTGAATAGCGGTGGATGACCCTCCAAGGGACACAGAGAACCATCTCAAGCTGTGGATTAGAAATGTTGGGAGCCTCAGGCAACGGTGGGGTGGCTGCTCCCCCTGGTGGCCATGGTGTGACATGGCAAGTAAGCTCTGCAGGCTTTATCCCCAAACCCACACCTGGAGAACAGGTCCAGCCAGGTACCACGTGCCTGCGGTTGGACAGCAACGGCCATAACAGCAAAGCTCAGATGCACATCCCAAGTCTTCCCCATAATTGTGACCTGTGGAGGGATCCCAGCCCAATAAGTTTATTATCAAGGTAAAAAACATCTCCCAAACTCAGTGGTCCCCAGAATACCTGTATGCGAATGGATGGAAAACTGTTACCTTGACAAAGAAATACATCTCTCTCCAAAGGTAGAATTTTTAATTCATGAAAAATTTCATTAAGAGAGGTGGGTCAGCTTCAGAATTTCCCCCTCAACATTTTATCCTAAAAATGTTCAAACTCACCAGGCACAGGTGATGCACACCTGTAATCCCAGCTCCTTGAGAGGCTGAGGCAGGAGAATTGCCAAGTTCAAAGCCAGCCTGCTCAACTTAATAAGACTTTATCTCAAAAATAAAGCGTAAAAAGGACCAGGGATGTATTTTAGTAGTTCAATCCCCAGTAGTATTTGTTTTTAAAAGAAAAAAATTCAAATTTTGTTGAAAGAAATTTTGGGATAAACAACCCATGTATACACCACCTTGATGCTAAAATTAACACCTGATTGTACTCACTCTTCACTTATCTATCCAACTACCCAGCCTTCTTTTTTTTGGGGGGGTACTGGGGATTGAACTCAGGGGCACTCAGCCACTGAGCCACATCCTTGGCCCTATTTTGTATTTTATTTGAGACAGAGTCTGAGTTGCTTAGACCTCACCATTGCCGAGGCTGGCTTTGAACTCACGATTCTCCTATCTCAGCCACTGGAATTACAGGAGTGCGCCACCAAGCCCTACTCCAACTACCCAGCCTTCTATCCATCCAACGAGCTAACCTATTTCTGACACATTTCCAAATGAATTGTGACATTAGGACCTTTCACCCATAAACACTTGTCATTAACTAAACTAGAATATTCATTGATAGTCCTTTTTTTCTTTTAAAGAAAAATATGCATAGAATAAAAATGCACAAGTCTTACGTGTACTATCTAATAAATTTTCAAGAAACACATGCACCCTATTGTTCTGCTCATTCCCATCATAGAACAGTTTTGACCCGTTCCAGGACCTCATGTAAATGGAGTCATAAATATACTCTACCCTTTTGTGTAACACCACCAGAAAAGCTGCCCCGGTGTTCCTGCAGGGCTGAGAATCTCGCTCTGACTCAGCCCTTTTCTTACCTTCCAGATGAGGAAACTGAAGGTCAGTGATTTGGTGATTGCCTGAGGTTAACCGTCTACAGATTCATGTCCTGAAACTCCTTGGCCCTGTTGACTGTCTATCGATGGAGTTTCTTCTGGAACAGTGGTTCTCAAAATTTAGCCTCCATATGATCTCCAGAGGATCATAATCCTTAAGCCTGGGCTGGGGTCCAAGAACTTGCATTTTTAGCAAGTTCCTGATAATGCTGGCGCTGCAGGATCAGGGCCTGCAGTTGAGGACCTCTGTCATAAAAGGCCAGCTTAAATTGGGTGCGGTGGTTCACGACTATAATCCCAGCAGCTAGGGAGGCTGAGGCAGGAGGATCACAAAGTTCAAAGCCAGCCTCAGCAATTCAGCAAGGTTCTAAGCAACTCTGAGACCCTGTCTCTAAACAAAATAAAAGACAAAAAAAAAAAAGGTGGGGAGCTGAGGATGTGGCTCTGTGGTGAAGCACCCCTGAGTTCAATTCCTGGTACCAAAAAATATGTTTAAGATTCACTACTGGAGACCAAATGCCCCCCATCATTTCTACAGCTTGTCAAAATGGGCCAGCACTGTGACAAACAGGAATCATAGGGGAGCTAGATGCTAACAGAGACCACATTGCAGGGAGGTGTCCCCAACCCCAAACTGGGGCGGGGCAGGGGGGTGCTGACTTACATGGAGAACATGCTGGACCCGCCTCCCCCTCAGTCCATCTAGTTCATCAGCCGAGTTAATCTAGTTGGTTTGAAGGTCCACTGGCTACTTCCAAGGGCTGGGTACATTTACCCTCCAGGGACAGAGCCCACCTCTCCCTACCCCGCTGTGTGGTCATCATGGGGTGAAATAGATCATTTCAGGGGGAACACACCGCACCACTTTTTATTTTAAGGCTTACGATACGAATTGATTTGAAGGTGCATTAGGAAAACAACAAATCCATGAATTTACATATGCTATGTATTATTTACACCGCTTCCTTCTTTAAATCAATTGAAGTTTAAACAAGGGATTGATTTGAACAACCAATATTGACAGATTAATAAAACAGTGGCTGAAGGGGATGTGGTAAAGTCAAGGAGTAGGCTTCCTGGGGTCTGAGAGATCGGCTCCAGAGGATGCCAGAAAAAGGTGAGCCACCGAAACTCAAAGAGCAGCCTGTCCAAACAGGAAAATGCACCTCCTTTTTCTGATCTTTAAATCATCGCCCCAGGACATAAAAACCATGCCACATAGTTTATTTTACATTTGTGTTTTGTGACTTCTTTTGCATATTATTCTCCGTCTCTTATGCTGGGCTGCTTAGTTCCTTTAAAATATGTGAATTTTCGTATATGCTGCAATTTTAAAGTGTGATTTTTTTTAATATAACTTTTCAGGCCTAGAATTATTTTTCCTTGAGGGACCCATCTTCAATTTCATAATGAAAGTCAGCGCTCGAGTAGGAGACTGAATAGAGAAAAATACTTTAGAGACCATTTTTCAATATCTTTTTACTTACAAATGAGTTGTATTGTCATTAAAAAGTAACTTTGTTCAGTTCTGGTTCTTTTTTTTTTTCCCAGTACACCTGCCTCCTCCCACGTGGAATTTGAGAGAATTTACAGCGAGAACATGCGGCGAGCCAGCACAGTGATGTGCACCTGAGGCCCCAGTTACTCAGAAGGCTGAGGGAGGAGGATCACTTGAGTCCAGTTCAAGGACAGCCTACGCAATATAGCAAGACCTGTCTCCAAAATAAACAAATAAATAAAACATCGAAATACTAAAATCAAGAGCTGAAAGTGGAAGTTGGAATGAAGGAAAAGAAAAACAAAGGTATTATAGTTTCCAATTGGTATCTGAGCTCCCTGGCAGCTGAAGAGAAAAGGGACATAGAATTTTTTTCACAATTTCTCTTTCCAGCAAATAGGAAATGTGTCCATTTCTTGGGGAAAACCACTGTTCTAAGGCTTTAGCTTTAAAAAAAATCTTAGCTCAGAGGGATCATTGCATGATAGAAAAGACAATGAATGTCCTTGATTTTCCTAAAGCGAAGGGAACACGGTGGCTCCCTGACACCATCAGAGTTCCTCAATATTCATCTCTAGTCCTAAGGGTCCAGCTGTGTCTAACGCTGCACTGGAACATTCTTTTTTATAACCAACAGTGTTTTTAAAATGTTGAACTTTTGCTACCTTCTTTCCACCAGTGACTCCCAAATTCATACTCTCCCAACTCCAGTCGTACATCCAACAGCCTCCAGCCCAGCACGGTAACTGTCCCTCGGCTCCCCACTCCCACGCTCCCCCCCACCACCACCGTGCCTAGTCTCAATCAGGTGCCACGGGGGTCCTTCAAAAATGTCAGTCATATCAAGTCATGTTTGGGCTCAAAGCCCCACCATGGATCCCCACATCACTCAGAGAACATGACAACGATGTCCTTATGTGGCCACGAGGCTACACAAGAAATGGCCCCTATTACTTTTCTGACCTCAGCCCTCGTCTGCTCCAGCCACACCAACCTCTTGGCCGTTTTCTGGACACATCAGAAACATCCGACCTTTGCCCTGGCTCTGGCCCTGGCTGGGACGCTCTTTGCCCCAGATCCCAGCAGAGCTCATTTTCTTTTCAGGTATCACTTTATCAGTGAAGCTACATTAATGGCACTGTTTAAAAGGTTCCATCTTCCTCCCCATCCATCCACTTCCTCACACTTCCAGGACCATTTATCCTCCTCAACTGTGTCTTTTTTTCTGCTGCTCTGATCTCCTTCTAGCAATCTTTATAATCATATTCTATTATTTATTACTATCTTATCTGTCAGAACAGGCCAGGTTATGCTACAGTAACAAACATCTCCCAAAAAAATCTCAGTGACTTTAAAAAGCAAAGATGGTCCCCGACTTACAATGTCTTTGACTTTCGCCTAGTACAAAAGTGACAAGCATTCAGCACAAACTGTACTTCAAATGTTGATCTTTTCCCAGGCCTCATGATAGGTGGTTCAACACTCTTTTATGATGCTGGGCAGTGGCAGTGAGCCATAGCTCCCAGTCACATAGGAAAACATTTGACATCACCATGTGCTGTTGTTGTTAAGCTGTGATGTTTGGTGGGTCAGGTAGATTAAATGCATTTTCAATTTATGGTACTTTCAATTTGTGAGAGGGGGGGTTCCTCCTTTGTAAGTGGAGGAACATCTAATATTTCTTGCTCATGCTAGGTCTCAGGGACATGGGCTGATTAAATGAACCCCCTCTTAAATATTTCCTGTTTCCATGTCAGGTATGAGGGAAAGTTCTGGAGGGCCTCGCGACAGCAATTAGATGCTCATGCCCAAGTAACACGTGGCTTCTCATGATTCATTAGTCAGAACTGGTCACCTGGCTTCACCCAACCACATGAGGAGCTGGAAGTAAAATCCTACCGTGGACCAGAAAGGGAGAACTGGAAATATTTAGAGAACAGTGTTAATGCTGACAACACTAATCTTGTCCATTTTTATTACTTGCTTTCCCTCTCTAGAACTAAATCTCCCCAAAGACAAATATCTCTGGCATCCAGAACAGTGCCTAGAACATAGTATGTGCTCAATTAAAAAAAAAATTTTTCAGAGTGAACTTGGTTAGATCCATATCAGGAACAGAAAGTTAGGAGTTAAAAATAAACTCCAGGGGCTGGGGATGTGGCTCAAGCGGTAGCGCGCTCGCCTGGCATGCGTGGGGCCTGGGTTCGATCCTCAGCACCACATACAAACAAAGATGTTGTGCCCGCCGAAAACTAAAAAATAAATATTAAAATTCTTTGAAAAAATAAAAATAAAAAATAAACTCCAAATGGAATGTGTAATCTGTGGACATGTCAGACAGGTTCTGGGTCTGTTTCTGGGGTGTTCTTGAAGCTCCTGAAATTATTTTCGAACTTTCCCAAGGAGAGGGTCTTACAGCTTTCACCAGGCTTTCAAAAGATACCTCTAAAACAGAGACCAAATGATCAAAGGAGAGTTTGGATATGTCGAGTATAACAGCCAATATCACTTAGGTAGTAAAGGATAACGGGTATGTCACTTCACCTGTCTGGGCCTGGGTCTCCTCTCAGCACTGGCAAGTGAGCCTTAAAAGCTAGAATGGCCCAGGGGCACGCGCGGCCATTCACCTGCGCCGCCAACGCGCCATCTAGTGGACGCAGCAAGCAGCTCGCACAGCCCGGCACACACCTGGCCCCCCTGGGTCCCAGGCAGCAGCTGGAGCTCAGAGAAGGTTTAAGTCAAGTCCGTGCAGATTCTAGAGCAATGCAGGCCTTTGGGATTTCCCTGCAGGGTAGGGCGGAACTCCAGGTCTCCTCCACGCCACCGGATAATCAAGGAGATTTAATGCTGTGTTTTATAAAATCAAAATGAATGCAAAAAAAAATTAAAAATAAAATCCATGCTGAACAAAACATAAATTTTAAAATCAAGACAAGATCCTCATACCCCATCTGTTCATCGGCGGCAAGCTCCAGTAGGGCTCACAGGGCATATCGCTGATCCTGTGCCTCCCCAGCCTAGTCCCAGGGTGGCTGGACTGGGCCAGAGATTGAGGTCCAGCAGCTTCAATGACCCTCCTTCCTGGGCACACAGGGACAAGCCCCTGGTGGCTCCTTGGCTCTGCTTACGGGGTGCTGACCCTTGAGTGGTTATGTCACTGCCCCAGACAGGCCAGACCGGGCTAGGCCCACCTGGAGTCCCAGATCAGCTAGTGCCTGTAAGGCCCAGGACCTTCGACTGGTCATCGTATGGAGCTGATGAGAGCCTGCTGCTGCTGCCAGGGAAAGGGGCCTTGCCTGGGTCTGTGTAGCTGATTTGGTTTGTTGTTGTCGTTATTGTTTGTTTTTTATATGGAGGTGAAATTCACATAGTAAAGTGAGCTACATGAACGTATACATTTCAGTAGAATCCAGGACAGTCACGGCATTGTGCAAGCATCACCTGTAACTAGTTCAAAACAACCTCTTTTCCCAGCATGGTGGCTGGTGCCTGCAATCCCAGCAACTGGAGAGGCTGAGGCAGGAGGATCACAAGTTCAAAGCCAGCCTCAGCAACTCAGAGAGACCCTGTCTCAAAAATAAAAAAAAATAATAAGGGCTGGGGTTGTGGCTTAGAGGAAGAGCACTTACCTAGCATGGGTGAGGTCCTGGGTTCGATTCTCAGCACCACATAAAAAATAAAATAAAGGTATTGTGTCCACCTACAACTAAAAAAAAAAAATGTTAAGGAAAAACTAAATAAAAATAAAATAATAAGAGCCGGGGATGTAGCTTAGTGGTAGAGCGTCCACAAGTTAATTCCCAGTATCCAAAAAAAAGAAAGTAAAACAAAACAACTTTTTCAACAGCCCAAAAGGACAGCCCATACCCTCCACTGTATAACCAAGAATTACCTAACACTAAAGAAAATGGTGAAGTCCAGCCAAATAGTGGCTTCAGGTTTGTATGGGGAAAAGATTGGTTTAAAGTCTCTCCATAGTGACAGAGGCTGGCACAGAGCCAGGGGCCGGAGGAGCTCCTGAGCTACACTGTTGACCCTGCCCTCAGGGATCCACCATCTTTTAGCTGAGACAATACAGAGAGGAGGCAGAGTATCAAGAGATCCTGGTGTTTGGATCAGCAACCTAGGAGAGGAGGGGACAGGCTCAGAATAGCCAACAGGAAGAGCTGCTCCCACCGGTGACACACCCTCCCCTGGCAGCTCAGGCTGGTCCCCGAGGTTTCCCACCCGCAGCGCCCCCAGCCCTTCACACACACATTGACATAAAAAGTGAACTGATTCTAGTACCCACGGGCCTGGTGCCCTTTACCCTCCACACAAAGACCCAACCAGGGTAGGGACGTGTCTCTCCAAGGCAAACAGAGCTGTCCCCAAATCTATGACTGGCTGTGTTTGCTGATGATGTCACATCCGTCCTGGGCTTCCTGATCGATCGATGTGACTCGAGGGTGAGTGGCTGGTCAAGGTGAGTCATGCCTTCACCCACCCAGACAGCCAAGAAGGTGGCTCCTGGGGTGTCCCGGTCCTTGGAGAACGAAGCTGGGCGGAACCTCAGACCTAGCTTCTGACCTCGGGGCTGCCAATGAAGGGGCATCTGGGTGCCACCTTGGCACCTTGGGGCAGCCTTCGGTCATGCCCCTCGGGTATAGCTCAGGGTGCCTCATTCCCATTTGCAAATGAAAAAGTCCTGCCGCGACAGAGGCTTTGCTAACTGTCCAGTAGCAGAGACAACGAAACCAAGCCAAGAACAATGATTCCAAAGGGCAGGAGGCGGAGGGGCGGTCTATGAGAGAGGTGGGCCAGGCCAGGTCGCCAAGCCTTCATCAGGGACCAGGTCCTCTCAGCGTGGGCTCCCGTTCCAGCAGCTTGTCCCCAGGCTTCGTCCAAAGCAGCCTGCTCCCAGGGGTGTCCTGGAAGCCCCTGATGGTCCAGGGGCAGTTTCTCGCAGCCCTTGCTGGTCATTTCGTCCTTCTCTAGTCTCATAACTGCTAAGGGTCAGTGGATTGGCCAAGAAAAATAAATCAAGAATGTTCACTCTGCCAAGAGGAAAAAAAAAAATGAACCTGAGCGGCATGGGCCCTGTGGTTGCTGGACCTGTGAGCGGTGTGGAGATGACATGTGACCCGATCCGCCCCCGGCTCCGGCTCAGAGCTTAGAGCAAGTGGGGGGTAAAGAGCTGGCTGGCAAATCCTGTGAGCTAGCGGCAATCTCTGTTGACAGTGGAGATCAAAGGCGGTCTTGGAGGGGACAGAAGGGGTAGCAACTGCAGGACCCATGACCCGGTCTCTTCCAACAGCCCTGGTTGCCCTGGGGGCCTCTGTCTAGTGCCTCACCAGCAGCCCCAGGAGCAGCAGGGACTGTCCGGCTTAGGGCTTATCCGTGCATTCCAAGGGGAGCCTGATAAGGAGTCTACCGGTCTGGAGCCTGACAGACTCATCTTTGAGAAATGCCCCAAGGAAAAACACAGCCTCTGTGACTACTCCCTCGGGGTCATCTGAAGCACCGCCCTCCCCCACTTGGAGTGACCAGGAAACAGAGCCCCAGGACAGGCTGTGACTAGCTCTGAGTCACAGAATCGGTTTCCCTGAGACAGAAGCTGAAATTGCCAGCTGGGACCATCTTCCTCAGACCTTACCCCGCTGGAAGGGCAGCAGGGGTCCCCTGTCACCCAGTCATGAGAGAGCCACTCTGCATTGTGGAAGGAGGCTGTCCCTAGGTCCCAGCTGCTATGGACACACGGTGGAGACTCCATGGATTCTAGACCCTGAAGTCTACTCAATGAGCAGACCCTTCACCCAGGCCAGGTTGTGGGGAGTGCTGACACCCAAGTGTTTTCACCAGCTTAATGTCAAACAGCCAAAGATCTCAAGACCCAAGGAGCGCTGATTGACGTTCTACGGCAAGAGGAAACAGACAAAATCTCATCTCCTTTCACATTCACAGAAAAGCTGCTGGTATAAGAGAAAACTAACTGCCAAGAATTAGCAAGTCATTTGAGTCCAGAGACTAGCATCATCTTAGCTAATAATAATGTGTGAATGCTTTCCTATCTGGTGACTTCTGAGTATATTGCTCCTCTTGTTGCTATTTTGTGGGACATCTTGCAAACCACTGTGACTGACTCCAAAGCAAAACTGGATGATTTATCTTGATGAGGTTCCAAATTGACAACTTTGAACAATGACTCTGAAATTTGTTTCTTGGAAAAGTGGGTGTCAAATGATGTTCTTGGATTACAATGAAATGAAAGTACTTTTGGAGAACGGCTTAAGGATATAAAAAAATCAGACAGTAGGGAATTTTTTCAGGACAGTCCCAGTTTGAATAGTAGTCTCTCCTCTTTGGTTTCCATAATCATTTTCAAACGTGGCTACCCAGGGAGGGGTCTTTTGTTTTAATTGCAAAATAGGGTATTCCCCAAAAGGAAAAACTTATATGTATAAAAATTTTAAGAAACTCTTTCCTACCACTTGGATTTATTTTTTTTATTTGAAGGTGCCTGATGTTTAGCCAGGCATGGTGTATGTCTCTCTAATCCCAGTTCCTTGGGAGACAGGCAAGGGGATGGCAAGTTCAAGGCCGGCCTCAGCAATTTAGTGAGGCCTTAAGCAACCTAGGGAGACCCTGCCTCTAAAAACCCAAATTAGGGTTGGGGATGTGGCTCAGCGGTAGCGCGCTCGCCTGGCATGCGTGCGGCCCGGGTTCGATCCTCAGCACCATATACCGACAAAGATGTTGTGTCCGCCGAGAACTGAAAAATAAATATTAAAAATTCTCTCTCTCTCTCTCTTCTCTCACTCTCTCTTTAAAAAAAAAAAAAAACCAAATTAAAAAGGGCAAAAAGGGCTGGGTTTATAACTCAGTGGTAGAGCATCCCTCCTGAGTTCAATTCCCAGTACAAAAAAAAAAAAAAAAAAAGATTCATGATGCTTATATGTGTTGAATTTGACATGATCTCAAATTCTCCCACCAAATTTTAAGAACAATATAGGCAGCCCTTTGGATCCTCGGGTTCTAGAACGTGAGATTTGACCAACCACCAATTGAAAATATTAAAAAAAAAAATTGTACCTGCACTGAACATGGATAGACTTTTATTTCTTGTCATTAAATGACACAACATAACTACTATTTATTTAGATTTTACGTTTTATTCCCCGTGTTGTGAGTTCAAACCCAGCCTCAGCAAAAGCAAGGCGCTAAGCAACTCACTGAGACCCTGTCTCTAAATAAAATTTAAAAAGGGCTAGGGATGGGCTCAGTGGATAAGTGCCACTGGGTTCTATCCCTGGTACAAAAAAAAAAAAATTACATTGTATTATCTAGAGGTGATTTAAAGTATTGCAAGAATATAAGTTATATGCAAATATTACACCATTGTATATAAAATTGGAACTATAGCATCCATAGATTTTTGGTATCCATGGGCGTCCTAGAACCGATTGCCTACAGATACCAAAGGAAAACCAACTATGTCACTTAGGAAGGCTTTATTTAGCTGCCAATCAGAAAGCTCAGTGCTCACCGAAGCTTGGAAGTCAATGACGGTCTCTCCCTTCGGTCCATCTCTACTTGTTCATGTTTAACCTTTTTCATTGCTTTGGGCTTACAGATGGTGGCTACTTCTTGCATGAACGGATCTGCTTTCTAGGGAAAGCAAACCTTTGTTTACTCTGACTCTGGCCAGAATGTGTCTATTTTTCCACTCCTAACTTCAAAGAGACCAGAAAATCACATTTTTCCCCCTAGCTCACCATCTCCTGTAGTAGAAAAAAGGATTTGCACATCAGCTTTTATATGCTTACTATGATCTTTTCAATGCTACAGCATTTACAAACTTTAAATATCCCTAAATACAAAAAAAAATAATAATGCATAGGATACATCTTACTGCTCGGTATGAAAATAGTGAAGCTCTTTGGACAGTGAATTTATGGCTCCTATTTCTGAGTCCACAGTGCTTCCTGACATCATGGCCAAACTCCTGCTAAAACTTTTATACTGCTCAGATACTGATGGGATGTGGATTGGCGAGGTCTGCCGTTTATACTCAGCAGAGTTTCCATTGATTCTGAAGCCTTGCACTTCTCCGTCAATGTCAATATGTTGGGGACATTTGTAAAGAAACACATAAATTACTACTCAAGGTTTTGCTTAATTATTTATAATTGCATGCATTTGCCCTAATGGAAAATTTCATTTTATGCTGAATTTTAAGATCCGTGGGGCTAATACATCCCCTTTGAGCATTGTCTTGTTTATTGCACTCCACAGATCCCCGGGAATTTAAAGTGAGAACCGAGGGACTGTGATGCTCAGAGTGGTGGGTCGAAAAAAGGTCTGAGTTGTTCGGGGAAACAAATTCACTAGAAATGCCAGGGTCCAAGGTGAAAGAGGCTGGTGTGGTGAGATGGCACCTGGTACAAGAACATAAATATGAGTGTGTGATAAGGTGGGTGTAGACAAAAAGGATCAACTGAGGCATCCTCCTGTCATGACCTTTGCTCTCTTGGAAAAAGAATTAAAATGTTAAAAGACAGATCACTCTAGTGAAAAGGTCGGTCCATGATATTCCACCCCCTTAACATCTCCTCGTGTTCTCATTGGGAAAAACTCCTTAGTAACCCCAGCCTTTTGGTGTGGTGGCTTTCACCTGTGATCCCAGCTACTCAGGAGAGTGAGGGCAGGAAGACTGATTGAACCCAGGAGTTCAAGACCAACCTGAGCTACATAGAGACCCCCGGGGGGAAAAGAGAGAGAAAGAGAGAGAGAGGGAGGGAATGAGCTTTTGTCTGTCTCCATAGATTTCAGCAAAAGTACTTCATAGCATCGTTTTCCAAGTCTTCTCTTTCAGAAAAAGTCCCAGTGGAAGGTAAAATTGTTCCAGAACTTACTGAGTTTATCAAGGAAAAATACTGAGCACATATGCAAGGATTTGAGTCCAGAGACGTAAAAAGGAAATCGACAGGAACGGTCGATGTTTGGCATTTGGTAAATGCAAAACCCAAATTTGCTTGGCGAAGGAAAGTCTAGAACTTTCTCTGCCGATGCTTTCCCATGGCGGGGTGGGGAGGTTGGTGATGGCGATAAGGCCAAGGAGGAGAGGCCAGGAAGATCCACTTCCACAAATCCAGCTAGGCCATGTCCCCTCAAGGCCAACTCAATGAGGAATTTTCAGGACAACAGATCCCGGTGGCTTTCCTTTTCTGCCCTTGGAAAAGTAAAGAATGTTCTGGTTATCTTGGCCTTGGGCATATAATGCCCCCTCCCTCCCAGAAGCCAACCGACACCAAGAGAAAAAGATTTCACAATCAGATCTGTGCACAGAAGTTTAAAGGGAGGGAGAGAGAGAGAACTTTAGGACTAAAAGTAACTTGAAGAACAACAACTCTATTCCAGAGGCAAAAAGAATCCTAGACCGAGAAGTGGAAAAAAAAAAAAAAGTGTCCCCCTCATACCACAACTGATAGAGATAAACTGAAACCCGATCCCTGACCTCCTATCCAGAACTTGCCACTCCACACACACACTCAAAGGGAAACAACAAAGGTTCTTTTCATGTTTCTGGCCCCTGAGACAATCTAGAATTCCTCTAGTGACAAAGATTAAAAATGACAGATAAAATCTATCAAAAATGTTTCAATACATAGCTGAGTTTGCAAGGAAAAAAAAAAACAAAAAAACATCAAAAACACAAAGGAAAGGAAGGCAAACAAACAGCACAGGAGATCCCTTAGGAGTAGGGTGGGAATATAGGAGCTAGAAATGGGCCCAATAGCCAAGTGGCTGCAATGTCCTGTGTTTCACCAGTACAGAGACCCACAGCCCATGCAAAATGGAAAGTAGACACTCATTCATTCAGGTGGGATCCTGGAAGCTGAAATTACTAGAAAATTCTTAATGGGCTAGGGGGATGCGGAGGGAGCCTACCTTCACTGGGGTCTTTTTTTGTTTTGGGGTTTTGGTTTTGTTTGTTTTGGTACTGGGGATTAAACCCAGTACCACTGGGTTTCGCCACTGAGCCACATCCCCAGTCCTTTTTCTATTTTATTTAGAGACAGGGTCTTGTCAAGTTGCTGAAGCTGACTTTGAACTCAAGATCCTCCTGCCTCAGCCTCCTGAGCCACTGGGATTACAGGTGTGCGCCACCACACCCAGCTTAACCGGGGTCTTGAGTAGAAAAAATTAATATCCTAAGATTGTGTCACAGGCCAGGGACAGAGTCTGAATTTTTACCCCACCCCATGGTGAGCTCTTTGGAGTGCCTGGCAGGAACAGATGGCAAAACATTTTTGGAGAAATAATGTATAACCCAGATAGGAATGCGATGGGACTCTTTTCAACAGTTCTTGAGCACCTACTGTGTGCTAGGCCTTGAGCAAGCTACAATGGACAAGACAGAAATCATCCTTGCCCTCATGGTGGATGGAGGAGGAAGACAGCAATGAACAAGAAAAAGATGAGCTAGCGTACAGCTGGTCCTCCATGTCAGCAGGTTCCTGTTGTCGATTCAACAAACACAGGTTGAAAATATTCAGAAAAATCTGTGTTAGACACAGTGATGTACACCTGTAATCCCAGCAGCTCGGGAGGCTGAGGCAGGAGGATCACGACTTCAAAGCCATCCTCAGCAACAGGAGGCACTAAGCAACTCAGTGAGACTCTGTCTCTAAATAAAACAGAAAACAGGACTGGGGATGTGCCTCAGTGGTTAGTGCTCCTGAGTCCAATCCCCAGTATCTACCCAACCCTCCAAAACACTGTCAAGACTGAACATGTTCAGGGGCCGGGTTGTGGCTCAGTGGTACAGCGCTTGCCTAGCATGCATGAAGCACTGGGTTCAATCGCCAGCACCATATAAAAATAAACAAATAAAATAAATATATTGTGTCCATCTACAAATAAAAAATATATTTTTAAAAAAGACTGAACATGTTCAGCTTTTTTCGTATTATTCCCTAACCAATGTATGAATTGATTAAATATGAATCATCTAGAGATGATGTAAATGTGCTGGGGGATATGCACAGGTTACATGCAAACTCAAAGCCATTTTATGCAAGGCACTTGATCATCTGTGGATTTGGGTATCAAAGAGGAGTCCTGCAGCCAATCTGCCATTCATATGAGGGATGACTGTATTGGTTTCTCATTGATGCTATAACAAATTACCACAAACTTAGTGGTAACTTATAACTTTAAAACAACACATATGTTGGGCTGGGGATGTGGCTCAAGTGGTAGCGCGCTCGTCTGGCATGCGTGCGGCCCGGGTTCGAGCCTCAGCACCACATACAAAGAAAGATGTTGTGTCAGCCAAAAACTAAAAAATAAATATTAAAAATTCTCTCTCTCTCTCTCTCACCTCTCTCTTAAAAAAAAAAAAGAAAAAAAACACATATGTATTCTCTTTCAGCTGTAGGTGAGAGGACCCATGTGTTGGCAGGGTTGGTTCCTTCCAGAAGTTTTGAGGGGAGAGTTCATTTTCTTGCCTTTTTCAGCTTTGAGCAGCTGTAGCTACCTGTGTTCCTTGGTTTGGGGCCCTTTTCCCCTTCTTCAAAGGGCACTGCTTCAGTCTTACCTTCTGCCATCGTTATCACCTGCTCCTTTGGCCCTTCCTGTGTTTTTTTTCAGAATGACCTTTGTGACTCTATCAGACCCATCAGCTAATCCAGGACCATCTCCCTCTTTCAAAATCCCTAACATCTGTAGTCTCTTTTGCTATGTGAGATAACTGATGTTCACAGATCCTGAAGATTAGGACACAGACATCTCTGGGGAATTATCACCCAACCTGCCACAGCCAGTGGTGAGCACTATTAGAATTAAAATAGGATGTCCCGATAGGACGCCTAAAGTACTATTCAGGTTGAGTGGTCAGGGAAGGCCTCTCTGGAATCCAAATGACAGGAAAGAACCAGAGGGCTGAGGGCAGGGTGGAGAACATTCCATCCAGGCAGAGGAAATAGCTAGGGAGAAACTCTACAGCAGAAGCCTGGTGTGTCAATGGCTTTTCAAGAATGAGAAAACTGTAAGCCCCATCCTGTCTCTTGGAATCTTTATGGGAACTTTCTCCAAACTTCTGTTCTCAACAGGAACTTCTTTTGTCACAAAACCTGATAGGATACTCCAGGACAGCTGGGAGCAATCACAGGAGGCAGAGAGCCCCTCAGCAACTGCATACCAAGTTCAGAAGACACAGATCCCTAAACAAGAGCTTGTTTTGATTGTGGTTACCAAGATGTTATTGACATGGTTGTTTGCAATTGCACTTTGCAAACTGTGTTAACATAAAACAGGACATTAGGTTATTTCAACTGAAGCAGGAGCTAAAAGAGGAGGGGGTGGCTGTTTGTCCCTCAGGAGGTGTTATGCTGAGATGCTAAGAGACCAGACCAGCTCCTCTTCCTAGGTGTGTGTGTGTGTGTGTGTGTGTGTGTGTGTGTGTGTGTGTTTGTGTGCGCGCGCGCGCACGCGCGCGCTTTCTTAGCACATACTAAGCTACTGAATGACCCCACAATGGTGACTTTTCTCCATTTTTTTCCTGGGTCATTCCGATACATTGATTCATTTTCCTTCACTTTGAGCATCACATAGTCCAAGAACAACTAAGACTATGGGTTCCCAGGTTTACATGCAATCAACAAACATAGGTGAAGAATCTAATATAAATGGCCTGGAGGGCACACCTATATTTTTACATACAGCAGGATTGACCATACCTCTATTACAGCTTTCATTTTAATCCTTCTTGAATTTTGCCTCCTGCATTAAAGGATGAGTTAAACCTGGTTCCTTCTGCACCCAAACAAGCCCCAAAAGAGTGCCTGGCACAGAATATTGGATAATCAATACTCACTTATACTCACTTTGTTGATGTTTTTCTTCAATAAAGAACTTCCAAGAATCTAAGGACAGAGAGCCCTGAACGGGGGCTGAGATATACTATATATGCCAGGACAGATTAAAAACTGATGATTCTCACCAGGCACCGTGGCACACACCTATAATTCCAGAGACTTGGGAGGATGAGGAGGATCGAGAGTTCAAAGCCAGCCTTAGCTAAAGCAAGGCGCTAAGCAACTCAGTGAGATCCTGTCTCTAAATAAAATACAAAATAGGGCTGGGGATGTGACTCAGTGGTCGAGTGCCCCTGAGTTCAATCCCCAATACTCCCTCACCCCCCAAAAAAATCCGATAATTCTCAAAGACTTCTGAAGGAGCAGGATGATCATAGGAAATTATTTTCTAGGAAATTATTTCCAGAAAGGTATGTTAAATATGACTAAACATCTGTTGGAAGATTTGCATACACTTAATAACCTGGTCCTTCCATCAAATTCCAACCTCGGCAATTAAATTGGGCCATCTGAGATACTCGGAGGCTTTATGGTGGCTTGTTAGTCCCTGTCTCCTCCAGTTCTGACTCACACAGCTGGGCCATGGGGGGTTAAAGGTTAAGCCTCTGCTCTCTCTCCAGCTCCCCGGATGACTGCCCGGCAACCTAAGTGGAATGACTTCATCAGAAGGAAGGCTCAGAAGCCAGTTCTAAGACAAAAGGTGATCTGCAAAGTTAAGGTGGTGATTTTCACATTTAAATAAAAACCGACATACTCTAAGAGCCTAATATGTAATGGTGGTAATTATAAGGCCATAAACATATCCCACATATAGCAAAGGAGGCCTAGTTGGAAAAATTACTAGCCAAATACTGGATACCTATTAAGGAAGGGGGTAGCTGCTTCCTTTGCTTGAAATCCAGGACGATGTGTTATTTCCCCCCAACATCCAAGAACATATAACTGTTTGGTTCCCAAGCGTTATATATTTTATAGCTTGCAAAACCTGATAAGACTGCCCCAGAGTCCAAGTGGATGTGTCTGTTCTAAGTCCAGAGACATCTCATACTTTCGGGTTTCCCATCCCAGTCACACAGTACCTTCATTGTTAGATTTCCTAGTGAACTTTATCCCAGGAGCAGTTTAAATAGCCCCCCTCCCATATTGGGGAGCTGAACCCAGACCTGGTGCATGCTAGGCAAGTGCTCTCCCATTGAGCTACATCTCAGATCCCAGGTGCAGTGTAGAAGCTGTAAGTGATGCAATGTACCTAGATAGAAGTTCAGTATTTCACTGCATAATCATTGCCACTACATTAAAGTATATTCACGAATATTCCATGCATACTAACCTTGTACCAAAGACAGTTTAATAATTAATTATTTTAAAGTACACCAGCACGATTTAAAAAAAAATCAGCAGCTTCAAATAATGGTCACACCCCTCTTTTTTTACAACAAATTGGCATAAAATCTGTGACAATTACGCAGTGGAATATGGTTTTTCAAAAGTCAGAGTTAGCTGGGCGCAGTGGCACACACCTGCAATCCCATTGTTTTGGAGGTGGAGGCAGAAGGATCGTGAGTTCAAAGCCAGTTTCAGTAAAAAAGCAAGGCGCTAAGCAACTCAGTGAGACTTTATATAAAGTACAAAATAGGGCTGGAGATGTGGCTTAGTGGCCGAGTACCCCAGAGTACAATCCCCAGTGCACGCCCCCCCCCAAAAAAAATCAGAATAAGATCTCTTGTCTGTGCTTGGTGGAAGAGTCAGATGCTAAGCAGTGGCTCCTACTGTAAAACGGCTGTTCTGCACCCTCAGGGTCTGGGTCACCCCGACATTAGGTGCACACTCTGGGAGAGGTCCAGAGATGACATCTGCCTCACCCCTGGGCAGGGCTCGGCCCAGGAGTAGACAGAACAAGGAGCCTGAGGGGCCCCACCTGGGAGACAAAGGAAGACAGGCTTCCCTAAAACTCAGCTCACTATGATAAACATAGTTCCACTATGATAAACATAGTTCCAATGAGTTAAAGGTCGAGCTTAAAGGTTAAACACGTACTGCCATTTCAGCTACCAGTTCTGGGCACTCATTCATTTTTTTATATTCCAGGAGCTTCCCAAATTACAGGTGGAAGTCCCCCTTCCTCCACCTAAGAGGGTCATGCCCTCCAGTCTCTAGGTCAGCGAAGGGGTGGGCCGGGAGGCAACGATCAGGAAAATCCTTGCGCCTGGGGGATGCGGGTGCCCCCTTCCTGCGTTACCAAAAGGCAGGGCTTAGGGGAAGAGCTTGCGGAGGACGCGGGCCTCGGAATTCAGTCCCAGCTCCGTGTGGTGCACACAAGGGCTTTATTTAGGACCACAGAGACCCGAATGTCCTCGGTCCAGGTTCCGTAGCACAACAGCGACGCAGCAGCAGACTCTTCACAGGTCCCCGGGTCGCCAGGAGCCCTGGGAGGGCCGCGAGGGGGCGCGCGGTGGCCGCCCCGCCCGCCCGCCTCAGGTGGGGCCGCCACGCCTACTCCACCCCATCCTGCTTCGGCCCCGCCCATCCGGCGGCTCGGCCACGCCCACCAGGCGCAATCCCATTGGCCTTCGCGGAGGCTGGCCCGCCCACCCTCACCCACCCCACCTTGGGCCCGCCCACCGCCTGCTAGGCCACGCCCTCCAGGCTGCCCCAGGTAGGGCCGTCCCGCCCACCGGCCCCGCGGCCCCGCCCGCTCCGCGGCCTCAGGTGGGGCCACCCGGCCCGCCCCGCCTGCCCCGGCCGCGTCTGGCCGCTGCTCCTCGGCTCCCCGCGCGCGGCGGTGCGGCAACTTTTGACATTTTGTCAGTGGGGACCCGGGCGAGCCCTCTTGGGCCGACAGCTGTGGCCGCAGCCGACCCTCGAGGGGCCCTCGGTCGCGCCCCGCTGCTCCCGCCGCCCCGGGTCGGGCGGCCACGAGGCCCCGCCGCGTCCTCCCGCGCTCGCTCCCCCGTCCGGAGGCTGCAGCCATGTCGCGGGGGCCCGAGGAGGTGAACCGGCTCACCGAGAACACCTACCGGGTGAGCCTGGGGCGCCGGGCGCGGGGTTGGAGGCCTCGGTCCCTGGGGAAGGGGGCGGTTCTCCAGGTCCCGGGTGCGGAGGCCAAGGGCGGGAGGCTGGGAGGCCCTGGGACTCCGGGGGGGAAACCGGAGTTGGGGGTTCGAGGCCGGGAAGGGGAGCGTCGCCGGCAGCTGGCAATTAATTGTCACCAGGGAAAGGTCGGGATTTTCACCTTCGGGGTAAGGAGGGGGACTTTCGCGGGAAGGCCCTCCCCTGCCCGAGCCGGAGACGCCCAGCGAGCCACACGTTTCACAGCCGACGTGTTTGGGGGAAGCTGGGGCCGGCGGGGAGAGGCCGAGCGGGCTCTGGGCCCCGTGCCCCTCCCAGCTTCTCCTTGGAATCAGTGACCGCGCTGGCCTGGCTGGGCTGCAGCCCTCCGAGGCCGGAGAGACGAGCTCGAGTTTCCTCCAAGAAAAGAAAGCGCACAGGAATGTAGGGGGGAAACTCCCCTCTAATTAGCCATCGCCAGGTGAGCCGAGCTCCCCGCCGGAGCCTCGCAGGAGGCTCGGGGAATTTTCTGGCGAGTTTGCTCTGGGAAGCCTCGCAACGCCCTCCCCCTTGCACCTTTCCTACGCAGCTTTAGGTTGAACTTGGCTTTCATACATTGGTTTTGTGAGGTTATTGCAGCACCGAGGAGTTAATAAAATTGACATAACTTTAAGGAGCGCTGGATGGTCCGTCTCTTGCATGTTGTGCGAGAGAGAATTTTCCCAGAAACAAGACATGGGATTAGTGGCCAGTTTAGTAAGTTTTAAGTCCTAATAAATGAATTCCAGTTGAAATAAGATATGCGTTTAATCATCTGCTATTAATAGAATACAAAACAACTTTTGTTTTAATTCTGCTTAGGCTCCTTGCACCCTTGAGACTTTGAAGTTCTCTGAATTCATTTGTAGCCATGTGTACATGGCTTTGCTCATTTTGTAGATTTCTTTTAATCTTAAAACTGAGTCTTTAAATTTGCAAGGACTGAATGAGTTCCTGTAATCAGAGGAGTTTATTGACCTTTGTTGGGTAAGAGTCTAAAAACAGCATGAAAATATTTTCATAATCTAGCCATTGAAGGCGCCCAAATTATCAGTTCTGTTCATCGGAATACATAAAGTGTATACTGTATCATGTGAAATATTACTTTATAGGTAGACAGAGTAGACTGTTGACACAGCATTTGGGGGTCAGGAACTGTGACCAAAAACTGTTCCTGCTAGTGTGTTTCCTTAATAGAAGGCAATTTCTAGAAATGCCAGAAATTTGGATGTTTAAATTCTTATGTTTGTATTGAGATTGTTAACATTTAAATGACCCCAAAGATGTCGAGGCAGGAGGTGTGGGGTGCTGACAGAGAGTAAATAAAGCATTCTTAGATTGGGGAGTCATCAGTACTCTGATTATAGTTAAGGAAAAATTGTATGTGACTGAAATGCAGATCACTACAAATTATGTGTGGATTCTTTAAGTATTCATTGGAGTTCAAAAACACATGAATATTGAAGTTCTCCAACGTAGGCCTGTTTTTCCAGACTGAAATGAGAATATCAACTTTAGACAAGCAATCAGATATTCAGGGTAAACTCTTCTCTCTCCCTTCTGACTGACTGACTGCAGGAGTCTTAAGAGGGGTTATTTTCAAGCGAATTACAGAGTCACAAATGTCAACAATTTTGGCAAGTCATATACCCATGGAACTGGGACAGAAGGAAAAAGTGTGGATTTCATTGTTTTGGTTATCCAAATTTGTAATCATAAAACAGTGTAAGAAATTTTCAGATTTTGAAAGGTTATAACATACTGAAGATCAGAGACCACTACTTTATTGCTTTCTATTCCTAGGTGCCTGAAAGCACACCCCAAACTCACTAAATATTGATTGATTTTAATCACCTTTTCCTTATTAATATGTTGGGATCAGGCTTTTTCATGTTGAGGTGATGGGGAAAGAATTTGCAGAACCAGAAAACAGGTTTACATAATCATTGCAGTAAAGGCTGCTAGCCCTTGGTTTGGCTATGATGAATACACAGTGAAGTTTTACATCCACAGATCTGATTAGAAACCTGAAAAGCCTTTTGCCTCCTCCTCACTGAGTTCTTCCTCAGGCCCCATCCACAGTGATCGAGGCAAAAAGCAAGCATAGTATGACAAAATTCTACTGATGATATTGGTGACTCTCATTCTTATAAAAACAGATTTCCTTTATGTTACCTAGCGACCTGCAATATTTTACTAATAGAAACATAGCCTAACCAGGTGTGATTGCAAAAGCCACCTGCAACTGAGATTTTTTTTTAATACTCAAATTTCTTTGAAATAAAGGAATACATTCTTTAGAGAAAAGGGAGGTTTATAAAGTAGTATGATCCTCTATATGCAGTATCAAATATCCTTTAATACATATTTAAACATTTGCTGAGTTTTCTAAAATATGTACTTAGACAAATTATTACTGGCAATCTATGCTAACTCCCAGGACGGTATACATTTTACAACTTCATAAACAAATGACATGATAATAAGCCTCAAAATATCAAATAATCTTGCTGTTGCCAATTAAGAGTTTGGCCAAAGATCCCGCCTCTTCCCACACTTTAGTCCATAGTATGCCCATAATTTTCCCTCAAAAGCTTGCTTGTGATTTTTACATGGTTTTCTGATGAGTACATGCTTTAGTGGGAGAGGAAGAAGTCAAGTTCAAACAAACCTTTAATTAAGAGTAGCCACAACCTTCCTAGAAGTTAGAACTGTTCGTGTCTTAGGAAGTTGATGGAGGCCCCGTGTGGTGTCATCTAGGGATGTCCTGCCTACATAAATCTTGCTAAACAGTTGAGTGCAGGAGGAAAATGACAAGGAGGGACAGGGACACAGAAGACTCAATGTCACCTTCTCAAGGAGGCTTGTTCAAACAACTTTAAATTTGCTGACAGCGCTCTCAACCTCAACTTGGGCTACTTTACCTTTCCTCCCATAAAACTTCCTACTCAGTATCCTAAGTGATATATTTTCTGTGTTTTTCATCTCTTTCCTCCTCAGCTGGACTGAGCTCGACAAGGCGAGGAGCTTTGTTTTATTGTTTTCCTTATGCCTATCCCGTTCCTGGTGCACAGTAGGTGTGCATGTTTGTTGAGTAAATAGACACTTAATTTATTAAACACCTAATCCTGTGCCATGCTCCCTGCTCCCACCCTTGATCATGTTCATAGAGCATCTTGTTGCTAAGAATATATCCGCCCATGAGGTGGACATTCGTGAATTATGTGTATTTACTTGTCGTTTTTAGATGAAAAACTAAGGCCTAGAATCTATTACCGGCTTCCACACTGGTCTCCAAATAGTAATTTAATTTGTAGTTTCTAGTGATCAACAAATGCACAAACCAAATACATTTATTTTTTTTCCCAAATATATTTTCTAATTTGGCAATCTAAGATGTCACTGGAATTTTTCTGTCATTCTGACAATTCACCTTTGGCATGTTTTGAACAAGCCTTTTGTTAAGAAATAAGTGCTTTTCTTTCACTGGGTAAAGGGAACAATCTATGCATGTGTTTTCCTTGTCTGTTGAATACCTGTCAGGTTGATTTCCAGTGTGAGACAACAACATAAAAGTCTGGCATGTAAAACTTTCATGCCTTTCAAGACCCCTCTCTGAGGTGTGCTCATCACTGTAGCTCTACCCACTGCTGGGTATCTCAATCTTTTCCCACAGCCCTACCTTCTTCAGGTGTGCTGAGATAAGATGGGATTGCAGAAGTCCAGACGGCTTGCTCTTGGCTCCTAACTGTCAAGAGTAGAGCCATGTGCTTGGGAGCAGGAGGGGGTGCCAGGTATCGGAAGTATTCTGAACAGCCCAGTGCCTTAGCTTTTTGTTTGGTAAAATGAAAGTACAAAGCAAACAATAGATTTTTTTCTTCTGTAATTTTTTTTTTCCCTGATGGGAAAGAGGTTTTTTGAACTCAATAACATTGCCGTGCAGCATCTTTTATTGTGAAACCCAGGGGACCACCTGGACAAGTGACACCTTCCATGGGTTTCAGGTAGCTTTTTTCACATTTGTGACATTATTCCAGAAGTCACTAGCCTTATAAAGACCTATACATCACGGAAAACTATTGTCCCCGGAATTGCCCTGAGTTTGTTTTCTTCATTCCGAGTGGCCATTTATTCTGCAGTCCAACAGCAGAAAATAGCCGGGCCAGCCTCAGCAGCAAAGCGAGGCCCTGAGCAACTTAGCGAGACACTGTCTCAAAAATCACTATAAAGCACTTCTGGGGTCAATCCCTAGTACAAAAAAAAAGAAAATTAAAAATTTTTATAAATGTACAGTTTAACCTGTTGACCCCTGCAAATATATTTTGTTTTTAAACTTTTTATTTAACTACAATATACATAGAGAAAGGTGTGCTCAAGTATATATAGTTTACTAAATTGCCACAAGCTGAACATATCACTGTCCTAACCTCTGATGGCCTTGGTTATTTTGTCCCCTTGCCCAGGTTGCTTGTCAGATTCATCACTGACATGGGAGGAATTGTGGTTCTTGTTGCTGAGTGGCATTCTACCATATGAATGAATCACAAGTCATTCTTCTCTTGACAGGCATTTTGGATTGTTTGTAGACTCTGGATCTTAGGAGTAGTGCTTTATGAATGTTCCTACTACAGTTATAGTCAGACCCTCATATCTCTTGGGCATACGCTCAAGAGTGAGTTTGCTGATGTAAAGTATTTGAATACTTAGCTTTAGTAGAAAGTGCCAGGCAGTTTTCCAAAGTGGTAGCACCAGCTGACATTCCCACCAGCAGTGTATGAGTGTTCCTATTACTGTGCATCTTGCTGTCAAATGATATTGCCCGTCCTTTTAATTTTACCCATTCTGGTGGGTATGTGCAAATAAAATTTTAAAATTCAAGACCAGAGTGTTTGCTCCAGGCCTCCTGACTGATTATCTGTTTCTCTGTAGGATGCCTACAACCTAAACAGGAGCCCCTTAGGTGACACTTTATGTCAGAGACAGGATCATGACCTAGGGGTTTGGATCTCTGAGAGGCCGTACAGCTGTAGTGGTATTCCCTAAGGTAAAACATGAATCTCAGTATATTCAGTTCTAAAACTATCATAGTTGCACATATCAAAGAGTTTATTATGGAAAGAATGTTGAGGGTATAGACGAGTACTGTTTAGACAATCTGGAATGCTTGGGTGGAGTACAGCACTTATAGTTAATTAATTTTCTTGCTAATTGAGTATTAGTGAAAGCCCCCCCCTCTGTCTCACACACACACACACACACACACACACACACACACACACACACACACACAAGATTTAACTCTGCTGCTCTATCACTGATCTACACCTCCAGCCCCTTTTATTTTTCATTTTGAGACAGGGTCTCACTAACTTGCTGAGACTAGCCTCGAACTTGAATCCTCCTGCCTCAGCCTCCCAAGTCACTGGGAGTAAAGGCCTCCACACCCAGCTTTTCCCTTTCTTTTTATGTAACTTTTCTTGGAAATATATGAACTTTATTGTTAGGGGCACAATAGGCTAGTATTTTTAAAAGATTTCAGTTTAGTTTGATTTCAGGGCTAAAACAAATGTTATTTTTATTTCTCCCCAGTTACATTGTAGCTGTATGTACTTGAGAAATCTCCAAGTGATACCTTTCAGCATTTCCCGGTTGATTCAAATGTATCTATGTGTATATTTCATCTTGGAGGCTTTTTGTTGTTTATGGTACTGGGGACCACTCCACCACTAAGGTGTACCCCCAGTTTTCAGTACTTATTTCCACTCCAGTCAGTATTTGGTGCTTCATCATTCTGATGACTCCACAGTTCTCTGTTTCTCATCATAATTTATTGATTGAGCCCCTGTTGTTGGACATAGGTTGTTGCCAGGACTTTGCTGGTAAAGCACTGCAGTGAGCATTTCCGCAGGTAAAGCTTTGCCCAAATCCATGATGTTTCTGAAAGCTAAATCCCCAAGAGGGAGGCTGGGTCAAAGGGTGGATCATTGCAAAATGCCCTCCAGAAAATACACACCAAATTATGCTGTAGCCTGCATTATGGGAGAGCACACCTTTCCCTGAACCCAACCAGTCAAGTAGGTCTTTTAAAACTACTTCCTTTTTTAAATAACCCACAATAGGTGCGTGAGCTTACAGCAGTAAAACATGTTTAGCTCTGCTGAGATAGGGACATTGTCCAGAGTGCCAGAGATATTCCACCAGCTTTAGGCATATTTCCCCATAAACTTAAAACTTGTGGGATGTGTAGCAAGTAATTACAGCTCTGTGACCCTTCGGACTTATGTCCTTCTGTCCTTATTTTCCTCTGCCTTGGTTTTATACTTTTATTTATGTTTTCCTGACCTTGAGTCTCTTTCTGACTTATCAAGTTAGTGATTATGTTCAGCCTCTAACAGTTGCTGCAAATCTTTGTGGATAAAGGTGAGGCTCATGTATATGAGATAAAATGTTGCTGTTTTCTCTTTCAAAGATAAATGAAAAATGTTACTAGAATGAGTTCCCAAACCAGGGAGAAATAGATGTTCACTGCTCAGAGATCCATGCCTTTCAGGCAGCCTGCCAGGCTGAGTGGTTTGGACAGAACAGCAGGGGTCAAGATGCCCTCCTGTGTTTTGTTGCTTAAACTGTTTATATGGTGCTTTGGAGGTTAAAAAGTCCCCAGGCAATAACAATTCCTTAACTAAAAATCTCAATGGCCAGCAAGTTAACTGGAGGAGGGAGATTTGGAGTTTTTAAGGAGGCTCTGCTTTGTGAAGTGTTTACATTTTTTAATGTTGAAGAGTCACTTTTACAATGCTTAACTGAAAAGAAGCAGCAAGGGCTATATAGTCCATTTACTAAGGTAAAATACCATTTTCTACCTCTGTTTGCAAGTTGACCTTTTAAAGTTAAAAAGTTTTAATGGTTTTTCTCTTAATTTTCACATACAAGAATATTTTTTAACACTTACTAACCTGAGATTATAAATGAAACAGAAAACTACCTCAAAAGAATTAAACCATTCAGATTTCAATTCTTAAAACTTGTTTTAAGAAGCTTATTCCTATTGTTGCAAACAGCTGATCACCTTCAAGGTGCAGCTGTGTCCTACAAAGGTATAAAACTGGTGATAACAACCTGTCAAGGAAGTCCACCTGATTAGAGCACAGTACCTGCATAGATGCACAGAGGGGGAGAGGGGATCAGAACAATGACCAGCCCAACACCAGCCATCGTAAGTGCAGAGCTGACCGTGTGAGTTATGGGGAGAGGTGAGGGGTACAGAAGACAGCCCTGTCGCTGTCACATGCCTGTCAGATACAGGTACTCAAGACTTAAGGTAATAAACCAATCCACTCTGGCTACAGAAATTCAAATGACAAATCAGGAAAATTATATTGATAATTCCTAAGTGTTGTGATAATGACAATGATATGACTTTGATGATTGGATTGAGGATGCTGTTTAGTGGCCATGCATTTGCATGACATTCATGAGGCCCTAAGTTCTATCCCCAGCACCACAGAGAAAGAGAGAGATTTAG
Source organism: Ictidomys tridecemlineatus (assembly GCF_052094955.1). Taxonomy (NCBI): domain Eukaryota; kingdom Metazoa; phylum Chordata; class Mammalia; order Rodentia; family Sciuridae; genus Ictidomys; species Ictidomys tridecemlineatus. The sequence goes on along the minus strand of NC_135486.1, from coordinate 109,717,914 downwards.
GTCAGTTATTCTCTGAATAGCTTGAGGTGCAGGACATGAACCAGGTCTTGACAGTACGCTGTTTATCTCTAAGCATGTAAACATGTGAAACCTTGTTTCTATTAGAGTATTCCCTCTGACTGTTAATGTTCTTTGAGAAGATTTCTGCAGCCAACCAATCCATCCCCTGTTAGCCTAGATTTGAGGGTAGTTGATAAGTCATTCTCCTCCATTTGATCTTGTGCTTCTGTTTTCTTGTCTGTAAATAAGGATGATAATAGTATCTACTCACGAGGTTCATACTCATGAGGATTAAACATGGTAATGCATGAAAGCTTTTAAAACAGTGTCCAACACATAGTAGGTGTTCAGTTAGTGTTCCTATTGGTGGCTTGAGTCTACTGGACTGTAACTGTCATACAAGCATTGATTTTCGTGTTTATTTACAGCCTTCCTCAGTATTTAAAAGGCTGACACGTAGGTGGAGCTGAATAAATATTTGATAAGAGTGGTGTTGAAATTATTGGCACTTGTTTTTCTCTCAATGAGCTGTATGCTCCTTCAGGGTTTTTTAATTCCCTCATGGGGCTGGTGCATAGTAAGAACTCAAAAATATTTGTGGGATAAATACTGAAGATCTGTGTCCCTCACACAGCTGTGACTAAAACCATCACCTGCTCCTTAGCATGTGGGATTGAGACAGCACTACTAACAACAGTGGCCCTGGTATGAGCACCTGTTATGTGTGTCCTGAGCATACCACCAACATTCATTCTTTCTGCAACTGTTTTCTGGAGCACCACAACTGTGCCAGGCCCTGTGGTCACTGGAGAACCAACCAACAGACTGGCCTTCTGAGGTCATCACCAATGGTGGCACAGCTACCAGAGTTTAGCCCCGCCAGTCCTCCCCCTCCGCCTGCCTGGAGTCATGGATTACGCTCCCCTGGCCCCAGCCCAGAGTTGTCCTGCCTTTGCCAGTTCATTTCTTGAGAGTTTGTTCTCATATTGGAAGAAAGGAGGAAAGGATTAAGAGATGTGAAGATTGAGTTTCAGAGAGTTTTTTTTTTTTTTTTTTTTTTTAGGTATTTTGTAAGAAGCCTTTGGAATGTTGGATATATAAAAGAAGTAGAGGAGAGATAAAAAGTATATTTTTTAGAAATTTTAATTCTCCTTACTGGAATCTAAGAAATATAAAGATCTTGAACTGTCGTTAAATTATTTGGGGTTTTTGAACAATAATTTTCACATTGCAGGGGCTGTGATTTTAGTGTAGAGCAGAATGATTCTTCTCAGGTGGAAGTTCACTGGAATTCTTCTAGATACTACCATATAAGAATGGGGTTGGGGGCTGAGGCTATAGCTCAGCGGTAGAGCACTTGTCTAGCATGTGTGAGGCCCTGGGTTCAATCCCCAGCTCCACATAAAAAGCTAAATAAACAAAATAAAGGTATTGTGTCTGTCTACAACTAAAAATATTTTTAAATTTTTTTAAAAGAAGAATGGGATTAGGAAGGAACTAGTGAGCTTCACAGAAAAATGGCACTTGCTGTATGAAGTCAATGTACTTTGGTTTGATAAAGTTCCAGTGTCCTATTTAGTACTTTGGGGCTTTCTAAACAAATGCAGCCCCAGGCATGAATTGGGCTCTCCTGCAAATCCATTCTTGCTTTTTTATCCCAGGATGCACTTTTTAAAAACAAAAACTAGGCAGGTAAGAACCCCTAACCAAATGGTGGAGCGTACTTCAAGGCATGTATCCATTGGCAGCTGTTTTAAATCCAGCATCAAATCAATTTTTGTTTTTAATATATGCCATTTACATAATTAAGGTTACATATTTCTAAGTGATATTCAAGTAATATTAAAGATGTTTGCATTTCTTATTTTTCCCACATCAACCTGAATTGCCATGGTATTTAACACATACCTGTCTCCCTATTTGACTATACACTTTGAGGGCTGAGCTGTCACCTCATTTATCTCAATGTTTTCTAGGCTCAATTGTGGGCAGATGATGCACGTGTGTGTGTGTATACATATATATTTTTTTATTTTTTTGGTACCAGCAATTGAACCACTGAGCCACCTCCACAGCCCTTTTTTTTTAATTTATTTTATTTTGAGACCAGGTCTTCTCACTAAGTTGCTTAGAGCCTCACTAAATTGCTGAAATTGACTTGGAACTTGGAATCCTCTTGCCTCAGTCTCCTGAGCCACTGGGATTACAGGCATGCACCACTACATCTGGCTACATTTTTAGTTTTTGTTTGGTTGGTTTTGGTGATGCTGGGGATTGAACCCAGGGCCTTTTGCCTTTGAGACAAGCACTCTACTAACTGAACTACATCCCCAGCCCAGCATATAGTTTTTCGCGTTGCTTCAATAGCCCAAATGTGAGAAGGATTTTACAGAGCTGGTGGAATGAGACTTAAATACATGTGTTTTCTAGTACTTATCCTGATTCATTTGTTCAGTGTGTGTCTCTCTCAAATACCAGAAAAGAGACACATTGTCAGATCCTGGTTGCAGTGTTACTTTTAGAATTTAAAGTTACATTCTGAGGTAGTCATCCTGGTACCACAATTTAGAACAGGAACGATCATGTTTCTATTCTTTCAAATAAAAACATATGCCTCTATCAACCAAGCAAAAATGGTTACAGCTCTTATCATAATTAGAATTTCAAGAAGCAGTGTTTGTTTCAATTTCATAGATACTATTCTCCCTGAAGTTCAGAGTCTGAAAGCTGCTGGAGTTCTGGGGTAGGGTTTCCCGAGGCCAGCACAGGTTAGGCGCTGGTGCGAGCCTGATGGCTTGCTGGCTGCCAAGGCTGGGGGTGCCTGCTTCCAGCCAGGGGTTTTCCTGGAACCACTAACCCCAACCCAGTGTGATCATCTGCACTTAAACTACAAGGAAAAGTGATTTTTAATTCTACCAACAAAAAGTGTGAAACTTTTGTCTAATGTTTAAAATAGAGATTTTCTGGTTGTGAATTGAGTTCAGATCATTTTTTTTCATCAGACGACTGCGAAATCTGAATACCTGTATGTGGTTCTCCCTCTACAATTAAAAAAGTAATTTAAAATCCATATTTTTATATAATATACTGGCTGGGATCACTCCGACACATAATTTTTGTGAAAGCCTTGAGAGCTTTACCTAAGGGGTGTGAGCCGCAGCAGAACTTCCTGCTCATTTCCATCAGTGTGCTGGGGCTTTTTGTTTGCTTGTATGGGGCTTTAGCTGAACACAATTCTTGATGTCTAAATGAGTAGGGACTAGTTTGTCACAGAAATCTGTTTCTTTAAACAGTGACACAGAATGTTGAGGACTTGTGGTTGCATCTGGTAATTTATACCTATCTTTTTGGATGATCACACTCGTTCTCTTGGTCGGTTCTTAGGGAGCTCAGGACCTCATAGGTGCACCCATGACTCAGAACATTCTTCTATGAGAGGCTAAGCCCAAAGGCGTATCCGTGCTTCACTGAGCACTTGCTCTGAGCTGCTCAGGCTCAGGCCACATCACTAGGAACAGATCCATGTGAACCTGCACAGTCCCCCCTGTTTCTTTCTAGCTGGACCTCTGCACCTGAAGGATCTCTCTTTTTTTTTGTTTTTGTTTTTCCTTTGCAGTACTGGGGATTGAACCCAGGACCTCATGCACGCTAGGCAAATGTTCTGCCCCTGAACTACATCCCCCATCCTTAAGGAGAAACAATTCTGTATAAGACAAAACCTGGATCATGATGAAGGGAAAGGAGGACAATGTTCTAGTCATAGTGAAGTTCGATAGAGAGTTTTCTCTGTGGGCTGAAGATTTCCTATGAAACTTCCCTTTTATAGAATGATGGAGTAAGACCAGGTGCAGTGGCACGTGCCTATAATCGATCCCTGAGACTCAGGTGGCCAAGGCTGGAGGAGCTCAGGATCCAGGCTAGCCTCAGCAACTTAGCAAAACTCCATTTCAAAATAATTTTTAAAGGGGTTGGGGATGTGGCTCAAGCGGTAGTGCACTCCCCTGGCATGCTAGGGGCACTGGATTCGATCCTCAGCACCACATAAAAATAAAATAAAAGATGTTGTGTCCACCGAAAACTTAAAAATAAATATTAAAAAATTCTCTCTCTCTCTCTCTCTCTCAAAATAATAATAATAATAATAATAATTTTTTAAAAGGGCTGGGGGTACAGCTCAGTGGTAGAGCATTCCTGGGTTCAAAAGACAAAAAGAAGAATGCAGTAAGGACTTTTGCTGGAAAAACATGCCAGATTTCTCCCCTAGTCATAGCTGGAAAGACAACTGCTCCTCAGCAGTTTGATCTCCAAATTCGTGGGTTATCACTTTCTCCTAATGGGTCACATTGATTTTCATCCTGTGAGGGGAGATCGCTGCAGACAACTACATGAGCACAAAACTTTAGAACAATAATACTTTCCATGGGTCCTGAACAGCATTCCCAAAGGATGGCAATGACCTGTGTCTCAAAACATCTGGCTCTTCTGTGTGTGAGCTAGTTAGCCACAACCAACGTGCAAGCTGTCCCACAGCATGAGGATGTGAATCCTTAGCAGTCTAAAGTTGTCTAATTTTTAAAGCTTTATTTTTTTAAAGCTTCATGGAATTGTAGTTTATGTAATTGTCAAGTTCACCCCTTTTAAGGGTACACATTCTTCATGCCCATTTTCTGTCCTTTCTTACTCCATCTCAGACAACCTCTGATATGTATTCTCTCTATAGATATATCTTTTCTGGAAATTTCATATAAATACTGGTCATGAAGCGTGTGATCTTTTGTGATTACTGAGCATAATGGGATTCATCTATGTAGCAGGAATTAGTTCCTTTTTATGGTCAAATAATATTCCACCGTATGTATATATCATATTTTGTCCACTCACTAGTTGATGGACATTGAGTTGTCTCCAATAACTATTCATGTTTATTTAATTATTTTTTAATGGTACTGGGGATTGAATTCTGGGTCACTCAGCCACTGAAGCCTGAGCCAATCCAAGCCCTTATGTTTTATTTTTAAACAGGGTCTTGCTAAATTGCCCAGGTTGACCTTGAATTTGCAATCCTCCTGCCTCAGCCTCCTGAGTAGTTGGGATTACAGGCAAGCACTACCACACCTGGCCCAATAAGGCATTTTTTTTTTAAGAGCCACTTTATTGCTTAATGTGTGAAAGGCGACTTAAATGGCAACTTGGGAAAACAAAGAATTTGGAAGCAGACTTCATAAGGAAAGCCCTGCCATTTTCAGATTTTGTAAGTCTGGGAAGCCTTTGCAGGTGGAGGGCAGAGCCTTGCAGCTTTTATGATCCTTGGATGGGTCTGTTACTTGGAGCTAACGAAGCTGGGAGCAGTGGCCCCATTACCTCATGCTTGGTCTGCACGGCTAATTGGCCCACTGGGCCGAGGTGTCTGTGCAGTGCAGATGAGCTGTGGGGCCCAGGGAAGGCGGTGGCAGGTCCACTGTGGACAGGCCTCTCCGCAGAACACAGTCCCACCCTGGCCGACCCCCGCTGGTGCAGGGGAAGCCGTGGGGGCTGATTTAAGGCCCTTGTCCTTTTTTACATCTAGTTCCTGCTGAGGGAACTGTGTAAACAGTGTCCTGTGGGGTGGGAGTGCCGAGCACTTTGAAGGAGGAGAAGCCAGGGTCTGTGAGCTCGAGGGAGGGTCTCAGAAGTTTTAGGCTGAGGCCAGTGGCCAGCTCGCAGAGATTGAGCCTTCAGGCGCCAGAGGAGCAGAGACACTCCCCTCTGGGAATGAGTGCATCCTGTTGAGGGACAGCTGGAGCCTGGGACTGGGTGGAGAGCACAGCTCTGGCCAGGGCACAGCCAGGACCTTCCTCCTGCCCTGTTGTTAAGAGGACAATCGTCAAACTTGAGGACTGAGGGTAAATCCACCAGGAAACCACCTTTCTCTTTCTCTTCCATACTTGGATGTTTTCAGACACATGTGCTTTTCTCTTTACTGCAGACAAGGGAAACAGTTTATGGCCTTTTAAAAATGGGACTTTCTTCCACTCACCAGGTGGACCAAAGTACAGTAACATCAAGTGTCAGGCTGTGGGACATGGCATTCTTACTCGGGGTTGGTGGGAGCACAGGGTTTGTGCCGCCGCTTTCTGTCAGCTTGGCAGTACTACGTCTGCAAAACTGAAAGACCTGTCACATGTTGGGTCCCAGCGATTCTGTTTCTGGGAAAATTTCCACCTGTGTGCACACCTGTGTGATTCCTTGCCCCGTAGCTGATCGTAGCAAAGCTTGTAAGCCACACACAAGCTGCTCAGTGGAGGACATGCAGCTGTGTATATGCTGGGTGTGTGTACGCTGGGCGTGTGTACGTGTGTCCACACAGAAAGATTATTTCAGGAAAACGGCTTACACAGTTATGGGGGCTGACAGTGTGAGGTCTGTGGGGCAGGTGGCAGGGGATGTTGTGGTCCTTAAGTGAAGTTTTCTCTTCCTCAGGGAACCCCCAGTTTTGTAGTTTAGGTCTCTCAGCTCATTAGATGGAGTGCACCCAGAGTTGCACTAATTTAAGTAAACTATAGTTAGTACCCGCATCTGCAGATGCCCCCTAGCATCACCTGGGCTAGTATTAAGGCAACTGAGGACTGTGGCCTAGTCAGGGGGACACCTGAAAGGCCCCATCACCGTCCACAGACGCTAAATGGGAATGAACAGATCCATATATATCCGGATGGACAAGTCCCGTAGCTAATGCTGAATAACACAAGAAAGATACAAGGGAAACATTGTATGGTGCCATTTAAGTATTTTTTCATTTAAACATCTTTTCAATGCATAAAGCAAAATTATATGTCAATATGACTAAGTAGATATTTGTGTAAAAGTATAAAAGGCGGGTTAGAAAGCTAACAGCAGTATTAATTAGCAGCTTCCCTGGGAGGCTCCGAGACTTGGGTGGGGTGGTTATGATGTCCTGCAGTTTTTGTCTGTAGTTTGTTTTAGTGACTTTCAGCAAAGGGAACCAGTAGGACAGTGTTGACTGTTAGCCACTCCTGTGGGGACTCTAGAGCTGCGGATTCTTCCTCCCCTCCCTCTCCTAGTGGAAGGAAAAGGGGAAGGGGGTGAGAGATCTTGCCCAGGTGGAGCGGCTCCAAGCTGTGATGCTAGGAGGTTAAAATATTCACCGGGAGGAGGAATGAAAGCATAAGAAGGATCTAAAAGGAAAAGGGGACGCTGGAGAAACGCAGCTCCTCCCTGAACTTGTGCTCTGGCTTCATAAAAGCAAATCCCTCTCTATTTCACAATCCTTCAGGAGGAACCATGGAGGCCCCGGGCTGAGCACAAAGGTTGAAGCTGCCTGGGTCTGCCTCTGCCTCTTGCTGCCCCTAGGACCCTCAGCAAGGTTTAAATATCTCAGCTATAAAACAAGGATAACAACCATGGCGATAAGGTCAGATGAGAAGATCCATGGAAAATATTGGGCATGTAGCCAGACACAGACCCAAAAATTAAACAAGCAAATGCTCTCACCTGAATAAAACAGATAACACTGATTTTCTTTCTAGAGAAGGGTGCCATAAATCCTAGATGGTTTGTAGTCGTGATCTCTCTTATCCCGATAATGACACTTTGAGGTGGGAAAATGATTCCATTTATTTTCATGTTGTACATGGAAGTACCTAGAGAAATCTGTGTAAACAGGGATGTTTATTCATCTGAAGGTTGACTAATATTTAGAGCTTTTCTTTTGAAATATTAATTATAATTCAGTCAGTATGTGCTAAGTGTCAAGAGCTATGAAGAGCACATAACAAGTGCCCCGCAGGGCCGCGGTGTGGCTCAGTGCTAGCTCAAGGTTGACCTAGAATGCACAAGGCCCTGGGTTTGATGCCCGTAAGTTCACTGTAGTATTCAGTTTTCACATTCAGCCTTCATATCCCTTATAAGGTGAAAATCGCCCTTATTCCCATTTTATAGAGGAAGAGACTAAGGCTCAGAGAGGTGGTAACGTGATCTGCCCAAGAATTCAAGGCACAACCCCTCGCCCCCCAGGCTTGTTGCTGCTCTCAGGGCCTGTCACATAAGGTATACATAGTACAAACTGAAGGTGATTTAATAAATGGGTGGGGGGGGACACTAACTGATGGACAGAAAGCGTTTCTGTGTTTGTGTTTGTGTTTGCATGAGTATTTCTGATCTAGCTTTATACTTCAAAACTATACAAAACATCTCAGTTGTCTGATTTTCCTCTAAGCAGCTGTGCTTGGCATCCATGGTGGGTATGAACTGTGACTCCTGTAGCCATCTGCTAGCCCTCAAGCAGCTTCCTCTTTGCCAGAGTTGCTTACTGATACTCTCCCTCAGGCAGAGCGGGTCAACCCAGTGCCAGAGAGGTTAGCAACAATTACCAGTAACTTCCAAAAAGGAAGCGGGATTTTCTTCAAATAAAACCCACTTAGAGGTACCCCCAGATAGGGGGCTGGGGACACAGCTCAGTTGGTAGAGCACCTGCCTTCCATGCACAAGGCCCCGAGTTCGATCCCCAGCACCACAAAAATCAAAAAAGAAGTACCCTCAGGTAGCCCTTGTCACATTCTTGCCATGTGACACTAGAACGTGTCTTGATTCATATGAGCAATTGTGATTAATTTGCATGCGAGCATGTAGAATAAAATAATATATGAAATTTCAAAGATGCATACTCAGCCAAGTTGTAGAACTCCAAATATTTAAAGATTCACATATCAGTTAACAATGAAATCCATTATTCTGTGTAATCATACTAATAAAAAAGGAAAAAGATTCACAAATCACTTTTAAAGCTCATCCAATGTAGATATTATTCCCCTTCCCCTACCATGTGGCACTGGAGATTGAACCCAAAGGCACTTTACCTCTGAGCTACATCACCGGCCATTTTTATTTTTGGAGACAGAGTCTCACACTGAAATGCTGAGGCTGGCCTCCAACTTGCAATTTTCTCCCACCTCAGCCTCCCAGATTGCTGGGATTTCAGGTATGTACCACCATGGCTGGTTTATTACTTACATTTTTAACTAAGAAAAACAGGGTGCTGAGGGCTGGGGTTGTGGCTCAGCGAGAAAGAGCTCGCCTAGCACTTGCGAGACCCTGGGTTCGATGCTCAGCACCACATAAAAAATAAATAAATAAAAAGTTAAAGGTATTGACAACTATAAATAAAAAATAAATATTGAAATAAAAGGAAAAGAAAAGCAAGATGCTGAAATATCAAATAATTTGTTCTTGGTCATGTAGAAAACTGGTGGATGATGGAAGAAAACTAGAAGATAAACTGATGCTTAGAAATTTAAAGTCTTCTTAGTTTCACTGGCTAATCATAGTTTAATTATTTTATACTTTCTTAAATACAAATTAATTATACTCAGTTAAATTGCATATAGTTCTGTATTGGTAAAGGTAATTTTTTTTTTTTTTTTTTTTTGGTACCAGGGATTGAACTCAGGGCACATCCCCAGCCCTATTTTGTATTTTATTTAGAGACACAAATCAGTTAACAATGAAATCCATTATTCTGTGTAATCGTACTGATAAAAAAGGAAAAAGATTCAGGAATCACTTTTAAAGCTTATCTAATGTAAATATTATTCCCCTTTCCCCACCTTGTGGCACTGGGGATTGAGCCCAAAGGCACTTTACCTCTACGCTACATCACCAGCCACTGAGTTGCTTAGCGCCTCACTTTTGCTGAGGCTGGCTTGGAACTCTCCAACGTCCTATCATAGCCTCCCAAGCTACTGGGATTCCAGGTGTGCCATCAGGCCAGCTGGCAAAGGATTTTTCAAAAATGAAAAAATATGAATACCAAAGTTGTTAAGGCCATGATAAGAGTGCATAATTTGTTATAAAATTATGATTAGTAACTACAAGGGCCTATGATAAACAGACCAACTGGAAATCTGGTGAAAAGTGCCTACAGGTTCCAAGGGACCTGCTCTTCAATATGTTATTCAGAATAGCTGACAACTGGGCTGGGGACATAGCTCAGTTGGTACAGTGCTTGCCTTGCATGCATAAGGCCTTGGGTTCAATCCTCAGCATCACCAACAAAAGAATAGCTGACAACTACTTCTCCAGTGCTGTTCAGCATCTGCTCTAGAACCAGCCCCTCTTCACTTGAGACTGGCACAACTAGAACTGGAACATCGCTAGTCCACTAGCCTAGAATTTATTTTATAACCGTAGCTATGCCTACTCTCTGAGTGGGAATGAAACATTCTGATTGAAACCAGGTTGGCAAATTCTATCAGGTAGTAACCAGAGGTGCATATTAAGTGTTCATTACTTCTTTGTAACAATAGAGTGCTTCTTGGCCCATTTGTACCCTTTTTATTTGCTTTATTTTACACTTGGGGTCTTAAGCCTTTTATCAGGCCAAATTTAAGCTGGACTTTGTGGGTATTGCTGATGACTCTAGTTGCAGATCAAGTCTTAGCAGGCTTGGCCATAGCACTGGCCTTTGACCCAGCAATTGCTCTCCCTCAAACCAGGGACCCATAAGCTCACAATGTGTCCACTGCCACTGTGATGTCTGTAGATTTTGGAATACAAAGGCAGCACTTCTTATTTGTTCCTCATTGTAGAAATCACATGGACATCAGCTAAAATAACTAGATCAATGGCCAAAAGCCAGTGTAGAAATATATTTTCCACTCTTTAAAGGAATGAAAACTTCTGGGGGACATTTCCTAAATAACAAAGTCTTGCGCTAAACACGTTGGACTTTTCAAGCTGAAAAACCCTCATGTTGTTTCCTCCAAAGCTGGTTGTGATCTTGAATCTTGAACTTTGCTTCTCAGTGGAACCATTTGGACAGTGATTTGTGTTTGGTGTGCGTTGTTCTTGGTGTTTTAAGGTGACAGTTATATGTGAACATTTCAAAAATTATATCAAGAAACCAAAGTATGCTTTCCCCTTATTGGGTAAGGAGCATGCTTAAGAAAACAGACCTGGGTTTCTGTGTGACCTCTTCCACGCAGTAGGATGGTGCTAACTTAGCATTGGTTTCCTCTTTATGGCCTAGATGCGGCCTTCTAAGAATATTACAAGAATTTTAAGCCAGATTTCCTTAAGATAGTTTTATCTTTTAATTAGAAAGTGAACATTTCCTGGCTGGGACTATAGCTCAGTGGTAGAGCCCTTGTCTAGCACGCAGAGGCCAATTCCCATTACCATTAGAAAAAAAAAAGTGACCATTTTTTAAAAACTATTTTTTAGTTGTAGTTGGACACAATATCTTTATTTCACTTATTTATTTATTTATTTATTTATTTTTAAAGAGAGAAGGAGAGAGAGAGAATTTTAATATTTTATTTCTTAGTTTTTCAGCAGATACAACATCTTTGTTTGTATGTGGTGCTGAGGATCGAACCCGGGCGCGCATGCTAGACAGGTGCACTACCGCTTGAGCCACATCCCCAGCCCACTTCACTTATTTATTTTTATGTGGTGCTGAGGATCAAACCCAGGGTCCCACCTGTGTAAGGTGAGTGCTCTACTGCCGAGCCAAAACCCCAGCCCCATAAAGTGACCATTTTTTAATGAAATTATTAATTTTTTAAATTATTGAGCTCACCTTGATTGCTGATAGGAATGTAAAATGGTGTGGCAACCCCAGGAGCAAGCCTGGCAGCTTCTTATAAAGTTAAACATATACCTAGCCCATGACGCAACTGCTGAACTCCTGGGTATTTGTCCTGGAGATACGAAAGCTTATGTTCATACAAAAACCCGCCCGTGATGGCTCATATCAGCTTTATTTGGAATAGCTAGTGACTGAAAATAACTCAGATGTTTTCCAACAGTAAATTGATACGCAAACTAAGATGCACCCGTACCGTGGAATACTAGTAAGTAAAAAAGAAGGGAATAAACTGTTAATACGCCAATACATGGAATGTGTCTGAAGGATATTATGCTGAGTGAAAAGGCCATTCTCAGTGGGTCACAAACTGTAGGATGCCATTCATTCAAGGTCTTCCCAATGACCAGGTTAGAGATGGAGCTCGAGGACGCGTGGGAAGGGTATGACTAGGAAGGGACACACAAAGGAGTCTTTGTGTTGATGGACAGTCCTGTATAATTGAGGTGATGGCTGTACTAGTCCATACAGGTGATAAAATTTCATAGAAATAATGAAACCCCCCACACTCACCAAAAAAAAGGTGAGATGAGAACTGGAAAAATCCAAAGAAGGTCTATAGTGGGGCTACTGGTGTCACCGGGATGTCCTTTCCCTGGGTTCCCTGCAGCCATAGAAGACGTCATTGAAGATGCTGGAGGAAGCATGCCTGGGAACTGGCCATCCCACTCCTTGTGAGTCATGAACTATTTTAAAATTATAACTTTATTTCAAAATAAAAAGAGAACTGATAGGAGATCACAGAAAAAGCAGCTATGGCGACAGGCGTCCAGTACTGAGGCTCTGCCGTCCTGCAGGAGGCGGGGGTCACTTGGCCTGGGCCTCCTGACTGCTGTGGTACCTGGGCCCAGGACAGCTGCCCACCCAGTAACATAGGGCCAGTGGGCTTCCTGGGAGACGGGGAAGAGTCGCCTCGTGTTTTTTGTTTCCTCCTCTTGCACAAGGATTTTTTTTTTTTTTTTAATGTAAATCTGAAGTGCAAAGGGACCTGAAAAGGAAACATCCGTTGCGGGGTGGGAGTCCTGTAGGGACTTTGGGGAACAGACGGTGGATGGAGGAGCAGTGGCTGGCTGAGCAGGACCTGCTGCCCTGGGCAGGACTCAGCCACTCCTCCCCAAACCCCAGAAATTCAGGACCAGCCCGCAGATGCGGGGGGGGGGGGGGGGGGGACCTGGGATGGGGAGTGGCGGGCTGGCCTCCCAGGTCCCCTTCCTTCCTGCCCACCGCAGCAATAGCTCCTCTGCCTGACCGACCAGAAAGTTAATCTCAAATCTGGAGCCGAGAGCGCTGGTCTGGAAACACCAGGGGTAAAACTTGGAACATGGGGCTGGGGTTGTGGCTCAGAGGTAAAGCGCTTGCCGGGCACACGTGAGGCACTGGATTCAATCCTCAGCACCACATAAAAAATAAAAAAATTAAGATATGGGCTGGAATGTAGCTCAGTGGCAAAGCGTCTGCCTTACATTCACAAAGCCCTGGGTTCGACCCCGACCAAAAAAAAAAAAAATTGGAACAAATCGGCTTAGGATGAGCAGGGTTCTCAGTCAGCCAATCCCCACTTCCCACCCAAGGAGAGGAAACCAGAATCTTCTGTGGAGAAGCCAAGTGGTCCCGGCTGCTGTCTGTGGCTGACCCACAGGCGTGCACAGCTCCCTGCTGATGAGTGAGTGAGGGCTTTATTCCCAACGTGAACTGGCCATGGAGGACCCCAGAGCTAGAGGGACAGTAAACAATGGGGACAGTAATCAGGAGATGATGTGGGGAACAGTCCACTGTTATTCAGATAAGAGAAGATACCACAGTCATAAACCAAGATTGGGAGGGTGCTTTATAAAAGGACCAGGCAAGGAACTTTAAAGTACTCTTAGAAACTTCAAATATGACAACATAGCTTAAAAGTACTGTAAGAGTTGGAACATAAAGTTGAGGATATTCGTCAGATGTAGAACATAAAAACAAAGGGGAAAGTCAGAGAGAAGATAAAATGATTAGAGAATAAATCCAGGTTGTGTAAAATCCTCATCAGAGTTCCAGAAAGAATAAGACAAATAAGACCAGGAATATTTTCCAGACTTAGAGGATTTGATTTTCCTTATGGCTAACATCCCCAGTGTCCAGTAAAATAAATGGAAAAACACCCACACTGAGGCAGAACAGTATTCGGTTTTACAACATAGGGATAAAGAAGTGGCTTCCAGAAGTAAGCTTTAAGAGGAGACAAAAGACACAGAGGAAATGACAGATGACTTCTCAGTAGCAAAACTGAATGCTATATACCAAAAGGACTTAAAATCCGCATACTGTAGTGGCATGGCCACATCAATGTTTATAGCAGCTCAATTCACAGTAGCTAAGTTATTGAACCAACCTACGTACCCTTCAATAGATGAATAGATAAAGAGAATGTGTGTGTATATGTAGATGGTGGAATATTACTCAGCCATAAAGAAGAATGAAATCATGGCATTTTCTGGTAAATGATGGAACTGGAGACTGTCATGCTAAGTGAGATAAACCGATCCTGAAAAAAACAGAGGCCAATAGTCTCTGAAATGCATGTGGATGCTAACACACAATAAAGGGGTGGGGGAGAATAGAAGGTCTTTGATTAGACAAAGAGGAATGAAGGAAAGGGAGGGAGAATAGGAAAGACAGAATGAATCAGATATAACTTTCCTATGTTCATATATGAATACATGATCAGTGAAACTCCATACCATGTACAACCACAAGAATGGAAAGTTATACTCCACGTGTATATAATATGTCAAAATACCCTCAATTGTCACGTATAACTAAAAAGAACGCATTAAAAATTTTTTTAAAATGCTAAAGACCAGAGCTGGATCTTTAAAATGTAAGGAAAGTTGTTCAGGCTTCTTATTACACTCCAAACAGAAAGATAAAGGTAATTTCAGACACATGGGACACGAACTTACCTCTCGCACAACATTTCTTAGATCAGTTGTAGAGACTGTTCTCCTGGAGAAAGGAGGGGAGGAGGGTGTGGACCCAGGTAATGAGAGCTCTTAACCCAGGCAACCAGAGAAGGACACGCAAGGCCACAGGGGGACAGGCTGAGCAGGAGGACAGAGTCCTTGGAGGGGCTCTGGGGGGAATGGAATGGAAGGTTAGCTGACAGTTTTATATATTTAGAAACAGTGTTGGTACGTCTTTGCTAGACAGCATGGGGGAGAGCTGAAGATACCTAGAAAACGGAGCATGGCAGGCAGGGGTAAGAATCAGACAATTATTGATCTCAGAAATAAGAAAACGGCTTCACCAAGAAATGTAATCTTTAGTGCATTCTTCAATAGTGACCAATATTTATAAAGTCATATTAAGCTCTGACTATTGATTCACCAGAACATTGCCATGTGATTATCTAGAAGGACTGAGAGAGGGAGAGTAGAGTGGTGTGGAGAGCTAGGTCCTCGTGGACTGTAGGAAGAAGCCAGTTACTGTCTAAAATTGGGAAATCAAAACGTTCTGGACTCTGGTGACATGCAGGAGAAAAGACGCTTGGCTGGAAGCATTCTGGAGCGAAGGGTGAGGATGTGGAAGGCTGAGGCGAGCTGGTCACTGCTCGGTGACTGTCAGTCTCCACGAGCTCTCTGTTCCCGGTAGCAATCGAGAACCTTTTACTTCTGTAGGGTGTGAAGAATCTGTCCCGGATGAACGTCGGGTAGTACACACCTGGGGAGAAGAGGCAGAGAGATTCCCCTGGTCCACATGGGATGGTCAATGCTGTGTAGCTCATTGTTCCCAGATGGACCAAATACAGTGCCCCTGTCCTCCCCTCATAAAGTCCACGCCGCAGAGGTCATCTGCCTGTCTTTCAGGCTGTCCTGGAAGGTTCTATTCATGGGGCAGCCCAAACACTGCCCTTGACTGTGAATGAAGTTCAGGTAGCGGGTTGAGCAGCTGAAGCCCGTCTCTTCACACTAGAGTGACAGCGATTAGCAATCCACTTACACCCAAGAGGGCACCCTCGCCTCTGGGCCACAGTCCCGTGGGGCATGGCAGGCTTGTGAATGCTGTCTGCTTGCTCCGTTTATAGTAGGTTCCAGGCAGCCCTTGCACAGGTGAGAACGGCCAGGGTTACACACGCCTTGCCACCTGCTCCATCAGGTAAGAAATAATGGGCTCTTCATGATTTTTAAGTCCATATGCGTGACTTTGGGGGCGCGACTGGTAAGCATACACAGGTATCCAAGGCCACACAGTGGCAAAATCTGAAGATTGCTTGGTCTACTGTTTATTAATTTTTTTGCTTTGTTTGTTTGTTTGTCAGAATGTTATGGAACAGTTTAACCCGGGACTACGAAATTTAATAAACCTAGGAAAAAATTATGAAAAAGCTGTTAATGGTAAGTCTGTTTTTCTACATTGATCAATGTAAAGCCCATGTAAAAGTTATTCAGTAAATAGTTTACTTATTTTTAAATGCTTAACATTGAATGTTTAAAACAATTTTAAATGGCAAAATTAATTGAATCTACAAAACTGTGCAGTGATAGTGCACGATGACTTTAGTGTGTTTGAAATGAGCGAGTTGAACTGGAATGCAGCGACTGCCGGCTCATTTTAACCTTCAAATCGGGCTTGGTTGACATGGCTCAGTCTTCTACATCATTGCCCTCAGTGTGTTTTTTCCTTTTTAAACCAAATTCTCCGTGGACTAATAAACATATAAAGTGTGTATTTAAAACATTATGCATGTTCATGTCCTGCACACAGGAATTTTTCTGCTTTTTTTAATATCAAAGATTTTCTTGCCTTTAAATGTAGCACTTTTGGAAATAACATGAGAACTAGTAGTTTTAGTCCAAATGGAAAAACATACAGAGTTTGGATTTAGATTCTCATTTCAAAATAAACAAGCTTCTCATTCATTTAAAAATAAACTTGAGTGTTGACATTTGCCTCTCTGTGAACTAGAGTTGTTCACAAACTCAAAGTTTCATTGAGAAAACTGATATGCAGGTAAGCATGTGTTTCCCTGCTAAAAAATAGATGCTATTATAATTCAAGCATAATCATCTTAAGATCTTAAGGCGCTGACAATCACCACATTCTGACATGGTCAAGACAATTCTTCCTGTATGGCTGGTGTTACCCACCCATCCCAAATACCCACACTCTGGGTTCACCACCTACCCTGGTTCACCAGGGCCGTCAAGAAACATAAGTAAAAACTTTAGTTTCCAGTGGTTTAAATCTGAAGAAGTCTTCAGATCAAGTTTCAGCCACTTCAGATCAAGTGGCTTTTAACTTACCCCTTCCTTCTCTCTTCCGCCACACCCCACCATGCTCCCTGTTGATATTTCAAAAATAAACCTGTGGCCTGTGTCCCTTAGCAGAGGCAGCCCAGGAAAGGGGGATGTGCTGGCTGGACTGTGGGTGTGACAGGGAGCATTGTTGCTGTAGTCATCAGAGAAGGAAACCGCTTCCTTACTTTGTCACTGAGCTTGCTTTGCCTGACACTTTCAGTGTCAGGAAGGGCAGCAGGTCGGGGACCCCCGGCTCCCTGACCCCCAGCCTCAGTGCCGTCTGCAGGCGCCTTACCCCCTTCAGAGGGCAAGAGCCTGCCTGGCATTGCTGTCTCTCCCTGGGTGGTTGCTTAATCACAAGCCCCAGAGTCATTGCTGTAGACGTCCTTGTGAAGGAGATCACTGTGGCCCACAGAGGGGGGGTGTTTTTTTCCCCTGCCTCTCTGAAGCGGAATTGCAAGGCAGGTCAGGGAGCTGCCCACAGCATGGCGTGCTGCCAGCAAGACTTCTCACTTTAACACCTCCTGGAGAAGATTCTCTAATTCACAAGCATTCCCCGAGTTTCTGCAGTCCATCTGGCCGTAGTTTTGCCAAAGCCACTGAGAAATTTAAATATTTATAAAATTGTTGGTGGGGATTTGGTGTAGAGTTGAGGATGCCGGCCAGATGTGTAGTCAGCTGATTATAAAGTGGAGAACACTGAATGAATAAGAGCTGTGTGGACACCGTGTCCCAGGAGGCTGGTCAGCGGGGGCTGCTGTGGACTGGAGCAGGCAGGAGGCCATGCGGGAGCTGCGCTGGCCAACAGATGTTAAACTCCAACAGGCGCCCGCAGTGTCACTCAGAAAAACAGTGTCCAGGCCAAACCCTGGGTCCAGCCGGCCTGGGTGTGGCTGGTGCGGAATAGGTGGAAGGGCTGGCTTGTGTATGCATTTGAATGCACCATAGTCACCGTTGCTGTACAACAAGCTGTCCTCAGACTTGTGGCTTTGGACAGCAGTTTGTGATTTCTTCTGTGAAGGCAGGACAGTTCTCAGACACCTGGAACTCACTTCTGCAGCTGCAATCCGCTGAGCCCCAGATCAAGGCTGGGAACTGGACTAGCTCTCTCCTCACGAGGTCTTTCCCTTCAGTGAGACCACACTGGGTCCTCACACCACAGCGGTGGTGTCCCGAGAGTATACGCACCAATACCTAGCACCAATCAAGCATCTCTGGTGCTTGTCGATGCCACACTGGTCAAAGCAAGCAAGTCACATGGCCAACCTACCTTCAGTGTGGCTGGGAACCACACACAGATGGAATTCTGGGAGGTGTGGTTCATTGAAGGCCATTACAGTAAAAATCTACCATGATCTCCAGGGAGCATGGGTTTACCCTACTGGCCAAGGGAGGCCATTAAAGGCTTTTGAACAGGGCAAGTAACTCAACAAAACTATTTTAAGGAAAACTTAGCTGTTAGAGGTATGTATGTAGTTTATCTAGTTTGATGAAATAGTTTACCAGCCACAAAAGTGGAACAAATATGCCTCATTCCTTAAACAGTTAGTAGAAACACAATAAGAATTGTGTTCCCAAAAGGAGGCAAAATTATTAAAATGTTTTATTATTAGTTCTAGATACATTTATTATATACATAATTTTATAATATATATAAAATTTTATAATATAGATATTTTTTTGCACTGAGGATTGAAACAAGGGGTACTTAACCACCAAACAGCCACATCTCCAGCCCTTCTATATATTTTATCTAGAGACAGGTTGCTGAGGTTGGCTTTGAACTTGTGATCCTTCTGCCTCAGTATCCCGAGCCACTAGGATTACAGGCGTGCACCACTGTGCCCATCGAGTTATATAATTTTAAAGTTAATTTTATCATAAAAGCAAATATATTTTTTTAAGACTAAAAAGATTACATGGCTTTAAATGTAAGTCAACAGTTAATGAAATTTTTTGATTTCACACAGGGATGCAAACCAGAAATTTTGTTTAAATATTGTGCAATCCTGCATGCCGTTCTCCCACTAACTGGCTTTTCAGCTTATCAGTACTTTACAATTTAAAATCTTCATTCTAAAATACATATATTAACTTGACAGTTTACTGGTCATGCACCATGTTTTGAGGTAGAGTCACTGTTTTCTCATCCCATCTAAGACCAGAGAGTCAAAAAGCACCACAGTTTAGGCCTGAGGAAGTGGAGTTGGAGCTGTGTGGCTGTCTCTGACTCACCGCTGACCTTGGGGACCTCCAAGGATATCTCACCCCACTCCCCTTCACATTCCCATTGACATTATAGGGTAGATTA
Source organism: Ictidomys tridecemlineatus (assembly GCF_052094955.1). Lineage (NCBI taxonomy): Eukaryota > Metazoa > Chordata > Mammalia > Rodentia > Sciuridae > Ictidomys > Ictidomys tridecemlineatus. Next base: position 109,698,689 of record NC_135486.1, on the reverse strand, counting down.
ACCAAGTAATGGCTTGAAAAGTCATATAAATGGTAATTGCTATTGTTCTTTTTGTAATTATGCTTTAAGTTTATCCCCAGTCATATAAAATAATTGTACAGCAGAACACTGCATTTCCTGAACTTCTGTACAGACATAGTGAATGCTGTAACTTAAAATTTTTAAATGTCTATAGTAACAGATAAATTTGTCATAAAATTGGGTTATTTGTTTTGGCCTTCAGCTGGACCTGATGTAACTCTCCGCCCCCTCCTACCATGTGTGTAGGGGTGGTGGTGCTGGGGATCGAACCCAGGACTTTGTGCATTTGAGGCAAGTGCTCTACCAACTGAGCTATACCTACCCCCATGGGTGGCTCAGTGGCAGACTGCGTGCCAGCATGTGTGATGCCCTGGGTTCAAATCTCAGCACCGCATACAAATAAATTTTTTAAAAATTCATCAACAACTAATTTTAAAAAAATATATATATGTGTGTATATATATATATGTATATATATATGTATATATATGTATATATATATATATGTATATATATATGTATAATTTTTTTAACAACTTTAACATTTTTACTAGGGCCTTTCCCAGCTATCTTTAGAATAGTTACACAAATGTAGATGTTGATACAACTGTGGTCATTGTGTCTTTGATATGCATCTGGTTTTGTTTTCTTCAAAAATAGAATATAGCCATCTTTACATTTAATACATATATATTTTTAAATCCACTCTTTAAGAACATGCTGGTTATGAAGTAGGCAAAGCAGCTGGGATACCCTCTCGTTGTCCTCTCGATAAAGGCGGTGACTGGACAGGGGGTCCTTTGGGTTCTAAAATCCTGCCATACCTAAAGCTACAGGAGAAGCCAGTTTCTATGTATGAAACTAATCTTTATATTAAAGTAAAATAAATGATTTTCTCCAAAATCACCCTACCTACAAGGTATCGTGGCAAGGCCGGCTTGTCGAGCACCTTCCTTCTTAAGCTGCACTTGCTGTGGCCCCTGTCACCGGCAGCCACGTTTCCCCCTCCTCTGTCCTAAAGACTGAACCCAGGAAAGCTGAACCACTGAGCTACCTGCCTGGCCCTGGGTAGAAATTTTTAATTTCAAGACAGGGTCTTATTGAGTTGCCCAGGCTGGTCTCAAACTTGCAATCCTCCTGCTTCAGCCTCCTGAGGAGCTGATACTACAGGTGTGGGCCCCTGGGCCCAGGAAGCAGCTGCCATTTTTTCATCGATCACTCTCGTCATTAGGGCATTTTATGGATGAACAACCTCATTTCAGAAAGGATATGCAACTTGTCCACAGAAGTCATGGAGTCATAGTTTAGTCTTCAAAATCAGTTTGAAGGGGGAAATGTTTTTAAAATAATTAGAACCCAGCTCATATGACAATAAACATTTTTCTGTTTCTGCCAAAAAGGGAGGAGGAGCATTTTGTTTTGTTGGGTTCTCCCCCCTAAATAATTCTGTTTTTTTGGGGGGGGGTGCTACTATATTTCAAATTTCATAGGTTTCCCCTGGTAGCAAATATGCTGGCTCTTTGTGATTTCAAATGTCTTTTTTTAATAGGAAAAAAACCGTACCATCAAAGGACCAGGTTCTTAGACTCCCCACTCAAGTCCTCCTAACTAATAATGTTGCTGACCCGTAGTGCTATAGAATAACCATCTGGGAAAAGAGTTTTCGCTGGAGTAGGTGTGTTCCCAATCCTGATTGGGTGTCGGGCACATCTGCTCTGGAACTGGTACTAGGAGTGGCCAGGGCCTTCTCTGGACCTCTGGCTCCTGTTGCTGAAGTTTCCTGGGCTGGTCCCAGGTGAGGATCTGATGGGGCTCTGCTGTGGGCAGAGGCCACCAGCACAGCCATCAGGCATGAGTCCCGCCTCCAGGCCACATTTGCCATAGCCAGGAGGGACCTGGGATGTTTGAAAGGAAATTTGTGTCAGTTCCTCCTTTCCTTGTCTAAGTGACGATTTTGTGTGTTCCCTTTGCTGTCTAGCTATGATCCTCGCAGGAAAAGCCTACTACGATGGAGTGGCCAAGATGGGGGAAATTGCCACCGGGTCTCTGGTGTCCACCGAGCTGGGTGAGCCAACCATCCATTATTCAGAAACCTAACTTGTCATCCTGGACACCCTGATGAGAAGGTACAGGGTGGCTGCGGGCACTCCATGGCCTGTGGCAGCAGAGGCTCAGTGGAGGGCAGGCTAGGCCCAAAGCCCGGCTGAGCAGAGGGGCTTCCCTGCAGCCGGGGAATCCTGGCTCCTGCTCTGGCCTCTCACCCTGGCCCGAGGTTCAAGCCTGGAGCCTGACCTACATTCTGAGCTGCAGGAGGTGGGCGAGCCGCGGCCTGGCAGGAGTGCTTCCTGAGTCACCGAGGGAAACGGGCTCTGCGTGGCACTTTTGGCTCTTGCAGCTTCCACGGTGGCTTTCGGTGGTGACTTTTCCGGTTCTGCTGGTATGAATCGATCTCCTGTGCAGCGGTGGAGGGTGGCCACACCCTGGGCCGCAGGCGGGGGAGCGGGTTTCTATTTACAGAGCCACTTGGCTGTTGCCATCGCTGCCAAGAAAGGTCCGTTTTTTTATAGCCCGGAACGTCGCCCTCATTTTCAAAACAGTCGAGTGTGTTGTATTGTATGAGGGGTAAGATTTCAGCCTCAGAGTGTTTGGAAACATTCAGAAAACCAGAAGGAAAGGACAGGAAAGAGGGGTCTGTGGGTTTGAAGAAGTGTCTGGGACATGGGGAGGAAAAGCAGAGGAGCGCAGGGTCCCAAAGTCAGCCCAGCCCAGTGGCCCCGAGTCCTGAGGGCCTTCAAGGTGGTTTCGAAACCCTTACCATCAGCGGCCACGATGGAGTGGGGCCAGCTGGGCGAAGTCCGTCTGGGCTCATGATTTCTGGCGCTTCCTTAAGCTGTAGGTGCACAGGTGAGCTGCAGCCAGTGTGATGGGGCCTCATGCAGCTGTGCACAGTGGCTGGACCCTAGCTTGAGCGCTCTAGGGACTGACCTGGGGCACCGCTCCAGCACCCGCAGCTAACAACACACAGACAAAAAACCCAGGACATTTGGGGGAATAGGTAGGATGATTGTAAGGTTCCAGACAGGGCGAAATTAATAAGAAACGTCCCATTTGTGTCATCAGGGGAAAAAAAACAAGTGTGACCCTTACATTACAACATATGGCACTATGACTCACTGCCATTCAGGGTGCCTTTTTAATGTTTTATGGGTCCTGCCACTGTTTAAATAAGACTTCGGCTCCACACCTTGCTTTATCCAGCTGTGAATCAACTATTTCCACAGCAACAGTGTTGTTATAAACATGGCTTGAAACTCCAGTTTCAGTAAGGAAGATGTTTTGATGGCGAAGTTTCTTTCATGTGGATGTGTGTCTTATTCAGAGGGAATGGAAATAACTTTGTCTTCACGTTTTTTGTTTCAAGATATCCTTTTGCTTGTATGCACGGCCTCACAGTTACTAGCTTTCCACGGGGCTACAACAGTTCCAGGATAAAATAGCACATCAGTATGGAGATGATGATTGGGAGGCTGATATTAACTTCTTTTGACTTGCAAGTTTTCATTTCGTTGTGAATGAAATTTTAGACTAAAATACCATCCTGCATCTGTTTAAATTCCCTATATAGAAGAGTAGTGGCAACTAATTTAAAAAAAAGTGGAAAAGGTACACACATTTTTCTTGTTTTCCAAGAAGATTTTATTGTGTGGTTATTCCTGCCTTTCAGTGTTGGTGATCATAGTTTGATTGTAAATCTTATAAACTTTCATTCACTGTGTCTTTTTTTTATTTTAATAGTGTTCTTTGTTTTATATACCTTTATTTATTGTTCTCTGGTGTTGAGGATTGAACCCAGTGTCTCACACATGCCAGGCACACGCTCTACCACTGAGCTACAGTCCCGGTCCCTCACTGTGTCTTTTGGGTTGAAGTCCACTAGTAAAGCCAGAGCTGCCGCAGAACCATGGCTGATTTCTAGCTGTGGATATTCCCATTTACACATTCCAGCTGACATTAGTTCTCCCATTGCTCTGTGAATAATTTAGGATCCTTTTGCCTAAAAGTAACAAAGTATACAGCCAACAATGATTTAAGCAACAGCATGCTGCTTGTTCCACATAAGGCCAGGAGTAACAGGTTCCCAGTTAATCTGGGGAACCTAGATTATCCTTATCCTCAGCGTCATGCCCATTTCCTCATTCATGGTACTAAGATGGCTGCCAGTCTGAGCATCACCTCTCTTCCTATATTCTCCAAAAGCAGGAAAGGGGATTTCTTCTCAGATGTACTCTTTTACAAAGGAGGAAACCTTTGCCCAGAAGCCCCAGCACACAACCCCTCGGGTCTCATCTTCCAGTTTGGATCACACACCCACGCCCAGCTCCCAGAAAGCCTTCCCTGGCATGTTAGCCAAGGAATGCCAGGGAGGAGAGGGCACAGCTGTTAGGAGATGGCCTGGTGATGGCCCCACATCAGGCGTCTGGCATGAAAGGTCTGTTTCAACAGCTTCTGATGGAAGGAAAGGAGCTACACCAGCATGCCCTCTAGCAGGACCTTGCGCTTCTGAGCTCTGCGTGTGTCTGGTTGGGTGACATTTTTCTCCCATGTGGCTGGGGGGTGCGTTACTTCCTCCAGAAGGCCATGGCGGTCCTTCCTGGTCTGCCCTGTGTGGAAGCAGGAATTCTAGTGCGGAGGCAGCAGGGCATGAGCAGCTCTGTGTCCTCCGCCCTCGGGCTTTCCCCAAGCCTCCTGGACTTGTCCTCATGAGCGCACATCTTCCTCATGCCACCCTCTCCACTGGCTGCTGCTATGGGTCCCTGCGCTCTGGGACAGCAGCGACCTCACGCAGTGCGCCTGCGCTTGCTGAAGCCGCTTTTTCCTGTGAGTGGCCCCAGCTGGCTTGCGATCCGAGGCAGCAGGAACAGCGGCCAAGTGCTTGCTCTGCGCGGGGCCCAGTATCCTCTGCGGGCAGCGCTGGCCTTCAGTTCTCGCCGCGGCCCTGCGGGTGGAGTGGAGGCAGCTGTGGCGTGGCCTCACAGTGAGGCTCCAGAGCCAGCGGCTCGCCCCACCTGGGTCGCCGGTACTCAGAGTTCTTCACCCTCGAACTCTGGAGCACTTCGCTGAGGCCAGGGGAAGAGGAGAGGCCAGCCGGGAAAGGTCACTGAAGAGGAAGAATATGGAGTCCCAGTGATGGAGGTCTTTTTGAGAAGGAAAATGACAGGTTGTTTGTTGTTAATGGCAGATTGGGGCCAGCAGGTGTGGTGATTGGCAATGACCAGTGTCCGTAGAAATGATCTCACTAGGGTCTTGACCATAAGCACCAGATGTCTGGGGGTCAAGGAGAAGGGAGATTCCAGAGATATCGGCCACACCGAGCTGTGGGTCCACCACCTCATTCCCCCCAGCCTCCCCCCCTCAATGAATTTCTCCAGATTGTGCACAGGTGCAGCATCCCTCTGGGAGGTGATAACATGATGGTCACCAAGTTTGGGGTGTAAGAAATAGCCTGCAGGGGTGACCACCTGGACTCTCTTATCCCCAGCATGTGCTTCCCAGCCAAGCAAGGTGGAGCAAGGCTTGCAGAGGCAGCCACCCTGGAGCTGAGCAGGCATCTGTGCACCTGGTGGAGAGCACACCCTGCCCAGGAGCCCAAGGAGGACCCAGGAGTGAGGCCCTGTGCGTTTTACTTTCCCCTTGGACGGCTAGGGAGTGGGCCACCTGGGCCTGCATTGCTGCTGTCAACTGTGGTGCAACCTTGAGCTTTATTAGTGGGCCAGCCAGGCATAAAGGACGGATGGCCACAGCCTGAAGACGGATGAGGCAGTGAGCCTGTGGCATCCAGAGTATCAAAGACCAAAGACACCCCAGTGCTGGTCCACAGTCTCACAATTAGTTGAGAATTTCAAAGCAACATCAATTTTTTTTCATCAGCATTACTCTCCTCTATAAAGCAGGTGATGTGAATTTGTAAGAATATGCACTTTTCCTTGATTTTTTTTTTTTTAACTGGGGAGGGAGCCCAGGGCCTCACATCCTAGCCAATACTCTGCCCCAAGCTGCACCTCCAGCTCTTTCCTTGATTATTCTTGAGACAGCTGTTCAGTTCTCTCCATTGTATCTTTGTTTTCTGTTTCATGGATCTCTGTCTTTGAGGTCACTCTTATTCTTTTCCTAATTTCTCAAATGGCACACTTACTGTGTTAATTTTAAATATAGCAGTCCTGCTTTTCATTGTAATGAAGATATCTCTGCAAATGGAAACCACGTTGTCATTCTTGATATTTAATGGAGAAAGTTATTATTTTGTGACCTTTAAAAATGTTTGTCAGAATGTTTAAAATAGTCTTATTTATGAATGTATAGGGAAGTAAAAAATAATAGAACTAATATTTAATTAGCACACTGTAATTTAAATAATTAGAAACATTGCAAATTAAAGTGCTTTTATAGGTAAAAAGTTTATCAAGTAATTTTAACTACACTGCCTTCCCATACAGCTTGGAACGTGGAGTGAGCATTTTCTCTTTGCTTTAGCACAGTGTCATACTCTCCTAAATTTGGATTGTTGAGACATAAAGGGAAAAAAAATCAACTCAATTTTTACTCTTCTCCAGCGCAAACACTTATATGACCAAACCCTATACACCAAGCAGGCAATTCTGCAGTGAACTAGGTGGGGTGTCCTCTCTTTCAATTCAACTCTGTCGTTATCTACCTGGAGATAGTAGCAGACCCCTCTGGTTGAGGGCTCAGTCCCCCAACTTCAGAGCCAGTCACAAGTAATAAGTTGTTACCTGTTCTCTGGCCAGGTGGCTGTAAGTTGCAGTTCCCACTACCTCCTCCTGAGTTTGACTCATTTGCTAGAGTGACTCACAGAACCCGGAAACACTTATTACCTATTTATTGTAAAGGATACTGTGGAGGTACAGACAGACACACTTAGGGCCAGGTGGGACAGGAAGAAGTGAGGAGCTTCTACGCCCTCCCCAGACGCACGGCCTGTAGGAACCTCCTTCTGTCCCGCTGCTGGAAGCTCCCAGAGCCCAGTCCTTCTGCGTTCTTAGAGAAGTGATTGATGAAATTGTTGCCCTCCCCTAGCAACCAGCCCCTGCTTGAGGGATGCAGGAACCCCTAGCCATCAGTCAGCTCATGGGCACACGAAAGACACGCAGCTCCAGACTGGGATTCTGGGGACTTTTGGAGCTGAATTTTGGGAAACTGGACAAAGACCAAATATGTGTTTCACAATATCATGATCAGTTCCCACATTTTATCCTTCATGATTTCAGTGATGGGAAATCTCGTCAGGAGTTCTTTAATGTGAAGAGCATTTTTTCTGGCCTTTTTCCCCCTGAAACGTCTTCATCCTTTTTATTACAGCCACTTTCTTCTGTTAGGTTGACATTTTGGGGGCGTCGCCTGTCGCTGCACATCCAGCGTCCCTCAGACGGGGGCAATGCCAACATTCTCAGTCAGCATATCCTCCACCCCCGACACTCAGCTAAGAGCTGCCATTTTTCATGTCGTACAGCACTTTCATTTTTTGGGGCGGTTCCTCTTGCAGTTATTTGTCTAACAGGTCGCCTGGGTGATGACTGGGCCACTTGGCTGTTTGCTGTCCCTAACCATATCACACTGTATTGATTACTTGGCTACATTGCACGTTGTGGTATCTAGTACTTACATCCTTCAGCTTTGCTCTCATCCAGATTGTCTTGGCTGTTCTAGAATTTTTGCATTTACATATATGTTAGAATCATTTTGTCAATTTCCACTTTAAAAAGTCTCCTGGGATTTTGACTAGGAGTGCATTAACATCTTGATATTGAATCTTCTAATCCATGAAAATGGCATAACCTTTATGTGTGACATTTTAATTTCTCTCTGCACTCTTTTTATATTTTTATTGGGGAAGTCTTACACATTTTTATAAATTCACCTTAGACACTTATGGTGTGTGTGTGTGTGTGTGTGTGTGTGTGTGTGTGTTGTAAATGGTATTTTTAAATTTCTGTTTTCTGATTGCTGGTCCCATTGAGGTTTTTATTTCAGTGACTGACAGTCATTACTGTAAATTCTCTTTTGTTCTTTTTTGAAATGTGAAAAGTTTTAACATTTATTTTATAACAGCTCACTTGAGGATCAATTTACATATAACTCACCCACTTAAGAGTATACAGTTCAGACTGGGGATGTAGCTTAGTGGTAGCACACAGGAGGCCCTGGGTTCATCCCAAAGTGAGTAAATGCAGTGAAGTGATCTTAGTATGTTTACAAAGTTGTGCAGGATCGCCACAGTCGACCCACCCCCGAAGGAAACTTAGCACCTGTTAGCAGTCACTTCCCATTTAACCCTAACCTCTGCCATATTGCAACGGCTTACTTCCTACCTCTGTGAATCTGTTTCTGGTGGGAATTCCATGTAAATGGAGTCACACAATATGTGGTCTTTTATCACTGGTTTCTTTCATTCAGTATAGGGATGTTGAAGTTTATTCATCAGGTAGTATATATCAGTACTTCATTTCTTCCCATGAATGAATAATGTTCCATTGTTCAGATTGAATATCCCTAATATGAAAATCCAAAATGTTCCACAATATGAAACTTTATGAGTGCCAGCATGACTTTACAAAGGGAAATTCCTCACCTGACTCATGTGACAGGTCACAGTCAAAACGCAGGCACACTGGAAATACTGTATAAAATTATCTTCAGACTATGTATGTAATGCATATGAAACATAAATGAATTTCATGTTTAGACTTGAGTCCATGCAAATATTAAATCTGAAATCCCAGACACTTCTGGTACCGAGCATTTCTGATAACAGATACACAACCTGTGTAGATCACAGCACATTGTGTCTATATAGTTACCGGTTAAAGGGCATTTGGGTTGTTTGCACCTTTGGGCTATTAAAAATAATACTGCTGTGAAAGTTCATGTGCAAATTTTGTGTACACGCTCTTCCTTCTCGTGGACTTTCTGGCTCCTATGGTAACTCGAAATTGAACCTTTTGAGTAACTGCCAGACTGTTTTTCAAAGTGATAATCACTTATATTCCCACCAGTAGTACAAGGTGGTTCCAGTTCCTCCTCATTCTTGCCAACACTTGTTAATCTCTGTGATTTTGCCTTTATTATAGTTTTCTTAGTGAATTCAAGAATTATTTTGAGCCAGGTATAGTGCAGCACGCCTATAATCCCAACAGCTTGGGAGGCTGAGGCAGGAGGATTATAAATTCAAAGCCAACCTCAGCAATTTAGCAAGGGCCTAAGCAATTTGGTGACACCCTGTCTCTAAATAAAATACAAAACAGGGCTGGGGATGTGGCTCAGTGGCCGAATGCCACACACACAAAAAAATCTCACTTTGATTTTTATTCTCATTTTCCTAGTGACTGATGATACCAGACATCTTTTCATGTTCTTATTGGCCATTCACTATTGTCTTTGGAGAATTGCCATCCCTTGGTATGAAGTTCTTGAGGATCTAATCCTGCTGATGCTATTTTGGGCTTCTTTTTATTTCATTTTTTGGTACCTGGGATTTAAGCCCGAGGCACTTTACCACTGAGCCATGTTCCCAGCCCATTTTGTTTTATTTTGAGACAGGGTCTCATTAAGTTGCTGAGGGTCTCACTGACTTGCTTAGGCTAACCTGGGACTGGATGCGCTTCCCTCAGTCTCCTAAATCAATGAAGGCTGTAGAAGTTTTGCCATTGAAAGTCACCAAGAAATGAAAAAGAGAAAGGTCAAGTAGTGGGGGTCTTCTCCGATTGCCTGATATATAACATGGTTTACTTCTTACAAAGGGGTAAGTTGTAGGAGTGGAGTTATGTAGCTCAGGGCGAAGCCTGTGCTCAGCATGCAGGAGGACCTGAGTTCAATTCCCAGCACTTTAAAAAAAAAAAAAAAGTGATATTTAAAATATGCAAAATTTACAAGTTTCTCTAATTATCAAAACTTAAGAAATAATGACAGATTTAATTTATATATTAATCTTCCAAGTATATATTTCATCCTCCCTAGACCTCATTTCTTGAGTAAATGTCCTTTATGAATAGAATCTATTCTCTTTCAGAAAATGTGTCATTGCTTTAAACTATATTTGAAAACAATGGAAATATATTGATGATTTAAGAGAAATACCAAACTCTGGTCATTTTTATGCTGAGTGGTCTCAATTCCTCAATAGTAATTAGCATATTTTTTAAATTATTTTTTTTAGTGTTGATGGACCTTTATTTATTTATTAATTTATATGTGGTGCTGACAATCGAACCCAGTGCCTCACCCATGCTAGGCAAGCGCTCTACCACTGAGCCCCAGCCCTTAGCATATGTTTTTAAGGCTTGTTCAGATTCATGTTGCCAAGTATCACTTTTTGTCAATCACACCTTAACTGAAGGGTGAACACTCATGGCCAGAGGCTGGCCAGCACCTGTGTCTGAAGTTTTACTGGCACCCGACCACACCCACTGGCTTGTGTGTTGGCTGTGGCCGTCTTCGGGAGAGGATGTTGAGTGGTTGCAGCTGGGAAGTCTGGCCCACAGGCCTCAACTCTGCAGACTAGTCATCCTTACCAGGATGGTGGAAGACTTTAGTGTCATGGAAGGGCCTGAATATAAGTATCCTGTGAGGGTTTGACATCCTCTTCTCCAAAGAAAAAGCAGCTTTTTACCCAAGTATCTGGGTTTAAAAGCATTGTTAGCAACATGATCCTGACACCACAGTCAGATAAGACACTCAAGTCCCTGGGGCTGAGGTTGTGGCTCAGTGGTAGAGCACTTGCCTGGCATGTGTGAGGCACAGGGTTCGATTCTCAGCACCACATATAAATACATAAATAAATATCCATCAGCAACTAATAAAATATTTTAAAAAAGAAAGAAGGAAACTCAAGTCCCTAACCACTGAGTCGTGTTGGGAGGAACAAACAGACTAAAACCGAATCCAGATTTTGGCTTGTAAAATATTTTCATCAACTTTGTTTAATTATTAAACAGTAAAGTCACAGAGCCAAATGTATATGACTCTACAGTTGTTGGTGTGTACCTGTTGTCACACACATCGGTGTGTGTGGTGCTGGGGATGAAACTCAGGCAAGTGCCCTGCTACTGACCTGCACCCCCGCCCACATGAGTCCTTGTCAGTGCATATCTCAGCTCCCCTGGGCAGCACGCTGACTTAGCAAAGCTTGTTTCAAAAAGGAAGCTGAAATTTAAGCAAACTTCCATTTTTCCCCCTAAACCAAGCAGTTTATTTTTTTAAATTTGGAAAATATTGAGAAAGGAAAACAGAAATGGTCAGAGGAAAATGTTTTGGCAAAATATTTGGGGGGGAAAAACTTGAGTTAGTTTTTTCATCCTTAAAGCAGAGAAAACTAAAGGTTATTCTCATTTATTTTTCAAAAAAAGAAAAAAACCAGGCTTTCTCTGGGAACTTTATAAATTTGTTTGATTTCTTACAATTCACCATCACATGAGTTTAGGCTGTTCTTTTGCTCCAGGTTCGCCAGGTGTTCCATTATTTTGAATCACATTTAATTGTTGGGCCAGCTTCCTAAATTGGACCCAGAGCAGATTTTATCTCCTCACCATCAGGAAAATTAGAATACCACAGACTTTTTTTTTTTAATTGATAGGATGTTTATAGGTCTTGCAACTTTAAAAAATATATATATTTATATTTATTACAGTTTTATTGATACTCAAGTTCCAACCTGGACAGTCTTTGGTCTTAAAAGCAAGAGCAAAACGAATATTTTTCAAAAATGTTTTTAAAGAAGTGTTGCTAATTCATAGAAAATTAAAAATACATTCCTAAGATCTCAGTAAAAATAAAAGAATTCATGCCAGAATCAGTGACAGTGTTACTAAGCCAAAGCGGTTACTGTTGTCTAAAATCACTTAATCTTTTGGTTACAGGTTAGGCTGATTTAAAGAGATTAAAATTCTTCCCACAAACACAGGAAAGAAGCCATCTGGGCTTTATTTTACCTCCTTACCAGTGCCTGCTACATGCTGGGCGCTGTTCTAAGCACCGCACAGATGTTAGCTCCTGAGATCATCAGGACAGCCCTGTGAGATTCACACTATGATTATCATTTCCGTTTTACAGATGTGGAAACTGGGGTTCAAAGAGTAATTGCTGAGGTCATCCAGCTGTTCATGGCTGGTTAATTTGATCCCAGGCAGCCTGCCAGCTATGTGGCCTATTGTGCCAACTTAATTTCCTATATGTTGAAAGATGCCTTTCTGACATTTTTTATTGTATGGCAGACTAGCTTTCCCATCCTAGCTCAGCAAAAGAAAATAGAGAAGCATCATATGGTCTAAAACTGACTCACGTGCATGTAAGTCTGTGTTGTGGGTTTTCCTCGGATGTAATCAAGATTGTCTCATTTTTACTTAGGAGCATTTATAATGTGACCATTTATTCCAACTTTTTAATTGTGCAATTCTAGTCAGAGATTTGGAAAACAGTGCGTTTTTTCCTAGAATCACCCATATGATAAATGCCTTTAGACTTCACAAGTGACTTTTCGTACCTCAACTTTTAAGTGACTGTTGCTCACCCAAAACATCATTTTCTCCTTGCGGAACAGAAAGGATCTCAGCTATAAGAATGGTAGTGAAAAATAGGCTTATAATCTCTAAGTGTATACTTATAAGGTCTGCTCTGCACGTACCATGTAAGCCTATATATCACATAGGCAGCTTGTTTTAAGTATGTGTAAGTTCCTAAAAATTTTAAGATGTTCTGTGTTATGAATCTCACTTTACTGAAGTTGTTATAAGAAAAGCACTCCTCTCGGGCTGGGGCTGGGACTCAGCCGTCGAGTGCTCGCCTAGCACATGGGAGGCCCTGGGTTCGATCCTCAGCACCACATAAAAATAAATAAATAAAGGTATTGTGTCCAACTACAACTAAAAAGTACTTAAGGGGGGGGGGGAGGAAAGCACTTCTCTCCACTTTGAACCAACTGTGTACCCATGTGGTACTCTTAATTAGTAAAGACCACATCATTCCCTCATTTTCATGCTACTTGCCTGTTCCCTAAATCTTTGAATTTTGAGTGTACAATAAAATCATCTCATTTAAACCCAGTTTTCACAGTTAAATTGGTCATCCACTTCTTAAAGAACATCTTCACAACTCCGAGGGGCAGGGCGAGGCACCCTTGTTCTCATGCTGACAGCCATAGAACAGCTGGCCAGGCGGGTTCGTGCAAAGGACCCAAGGGACTCTACCTTAGCCACTGTCACCATCCTCGGTCACCAGAGCTCCTTACATCCTCTTACAAGCGGATGTGGGTTTCTTATTCTGCTCACAGTGCTGTGCTAGACCTGAAATTAAGGATCAGAAAGCACCGAGATGTAACAGTAGACAGGAGGGAATTTAGAATTCGCCAACAAGAAGTGGCTCTGATTAGATGCATGGGAAACAACACCGGGACAGGCTGAAGGACACCTAAGTAAAGGGGAGAGGGACATCCCCAAGACAGAAGATGGCTGGAGTCGTGGAGGGAGTGGGGCCTGGCCTCACCAGACACACACCCCAGCATGCCGTGGAGCTCGACGGGCTGGACAGCTCTGGAGGGGCCTTAGGCCGGTTCCTTGCTAACATGGGCTGGATACTAAAGTCTTTGGACACCAGTTATTTGGGAGTGAATGTACTTCCTCGGGTACTCTTTCCTCTTCAGGTAACTTAACAAAATTATTAAAAGCAGGGGTGCCCACAAGCACAGGAAAAGATGCAAATCCTTGTGGTTTACCAGACAACCACTTCACTCCAAGGGAGCAGCTGTCATTAAGACAGACAATAACAGCTTTGTCAAAGGTGTAGGGAAATCAGAAGCCTGTGCATTGCTGATGGAATGTAAAATGGAGCAACCACTTTGGAAAGCAGCCTGTGGTTCCCTAATGTTGAAGCTTAGTTACCGTATGACCAGTAGTCCCACCCCTTAGATGCCTGCTCAAGAGAAATAAAACCTAGGCCTACACTCAATCTTGAACACACATCATAGCCAAGAGGTGGAAACGGCCCACATGTCCAGCAGCTAATGATCGGAAAAGCAAAATAGGGTCCATTCGTATAATGGAATATTATTCAGCAATGAAAAAAATGAAGCGCTGATACATGCCACAACACAGAGGGACCTTGAGAACATGCTGAGTGGAAGGAGCCAGGAGGAAAGGCCTCATGTAGCCTTGGTCCATGTACTCGAAGTATCCAGAGACAGCAAACCCAGAGACAGAAAACAGACTTTGAGGTTTCAAGGGGGATCAGGAAATGAGGACTGGCTGCCTCGTGGGCACAGGGTTTCTCTTGGGGTGAAAATGTCTTCCAACTGGGTGGTAGCATTGGTTGCACAACATTGTGTCACTGTCGATCTTTGTGTGTGTCCCACCACCAGAACAAATGAGTGAGTGTGCCAGTAAAGTCCCCGGTGTGGGGTGTCCTGATTCATTCATACTAAAACAGTAAAATCCACAGAGCTGCTATAGGAAGTCCAGGGGCCACCGTCACACCTTACCTGCAGCCCCTAGACGAGCAGGTGACAAATGTGTCTCAGCCTAAGAAAATTATCTAACTGTAGTTTGTAAGATGTCAAGTTGGGGTTAAAATTCAATTCACTGATTCTGTGGGTCCTGGAGGGTTTACCATGACCCTCAAAAGAGCTCAGGCTTTAGGCTTCTGGGTCCCCCCACCCTTCAATAACTTTGTTCTTTGTTGTGCTGTGCTGAGAGTTGAACTCTGCGTGCTCTTCCACTAAGCTGCATCTCCAGCCCTTTTTATTTTTTGTTTGGAGACAGGGTTCTGCTGAGGTGCTGAGGGTCTTGTTAAGCTGCTGAGACCTTCCTCGAACTTGTGATCCTCCCATCCCGGCCTCCTGCCTCAGTCTTCCAAGTAGCTGGGATTAGAGGTTGTACCACTGCCCCCAGTTCCTACAGGGCCTCATTTCTTTTCTTTTTTTTTCCTCCTTGCTTGTTTTTTAAAACATTTTTCTTTTTAGATATACATGACAGTAGAGCGTATTTTGACCTTATACATTTTTTGATTGTACGTGATACGGAGTTTCACTGGTCACGTATTCATACATATGAACACAGGGAAGTGATATCCAGTTCATTCTACTGTCTTTCCTGTTCCCACCCCCCACCCTTCCCTTCATTCCCCATTGTCTAATTCCCCCTCTTACTGTGTGTAAGCAGAGAGAACATTTGGCTTTTGGTTTTGGGGGATTGGTAAAGCCTGGTTCTTAATTGTGAATTTGTCATTTTGTATTCTCTGCCTTAAAAAGGACCTCACAAAAGTTGGATGTCTAGGCAGGAAGCAAATCATAAAAGTAGTCTTTAAAAACTGAAAGATTGGGCATATCAGAGAATGATGAGAATCATCTGTGTATTGTTCCTTAAATCCAGTGGCAGGAAGAAGCAGGAAACCAGAATTTGGTTCAATATTTAAACAAAAAAGGCCTTGGGCTCGGCCCCTGTGTGAGGCCTGCCCACGGCTGTGCTGGCAACAGTGTTTCAGAAATGGTTCTGGGACTGGGGAAGATGTCCTGGTGGAGGAGGTACCAAGGCCGGGTGACAGCAGTTATCAGAACCTTGCCCAGCTCAGTGATAAGTTTTAGAGAGGCCCGGATGTGAGGAGTAAGATAGTCTAAGGATGTTGATTGACTATGTCCATGTGTCGGATTCAGGGATTGGCTCTGATCCTAGGGATCCATTTTCTCTAGGCTTCTTGAATCCAGGGTCACCATTTCCAGTGTTGGTGAGACCTAATCCCCAGCTTCAAGGTAATCCCAACACACTAAGGGGCATGTGAGGGGCACATGCATAGTGTATAGGACCAACACAAGAGTAAAATGCGCAGAGGTGACAGGAGATCACCAGGAGGGTGGTCCCACCCATGGCGGAGGTACCAAAGGGGCCAGGGAACGACCTCAGGGGATGTTGGACATCCCAGTGTGTGTGGGGGGGGGGTGCAAGTTCAAGGGCAGCCTCAGCAACATAGGCCCCATCTCAAAACAAAAACTAAAAAGGGCTGGGGCATTGTAAAGTGGTAAAGCACCTGGGCTGGAGATGTGGCTCAGTGGTGGCGCGCTCGCCTGGCATGCGTGCGGCCCGGGTTCGATCCTCAGCACCACATACCAACAAAGATGTTGTGTCCGCCGATAACTAAAAAATAAAATATTAAAATTCTCTCTCTCTCTCACTCTCCCTCTCTCTTTAAAAAAAAAAAAAAGTGGTAAAGCACCCTGGGTTCACTCCCCGGTACCCCAAAACCTCAAAGGCCAAGTGGGAGATGGGGTGGGGGGTTTCTTTCACTTTTCTCTCTTACTGGCCCTGAGGATTGAACCCAGGGCATAACACTGGGCAGGCAGAGCTATGTCTCCCGGGGGGCAGATGGGGCAGGCTCATCTCTGCTTGCTAGGTAAACCCTGAGGTTTATCAGGATCACGGAAGACGGTGAGCAGAGGAAAGGAGAGCCTGGTCACTCTGTGTGCCAGGCTGCAGTTTCTATGTTTGTAGGTTTCGTTTCAAATTGAAGTAAGAATTAGTATCAGAAATAAAAGGTTTTGAGCTATTAAATGCTGACTAATATTTTAGGATCATGGGGTTCAAAGATAAAAGACAAATTAGCAGGTGACTGAAGAGGCACAGTAAGCGACAGGCTCTTCCCCATGAGGAGCTGGACTTTCAGATTCCAGTGTCCACTTCTGTAACTGCAGGGCCCTGAAGTTACAT
This sequence comes from Ictidomys tridecemlineatus, assembly GCF_052094955.1. Classification (NCBI taxonomy): domain Eukaryota; kingdom Metazoa; phylum Chordata; class Mammalia; order Rodentia; family Sciuridae; genus Ictidomys; species Ictidomys tridecemlineatus. The sequence continues at coordinate 109,681,908 of NC_135486.1, read as the reverse complement.
GTGACGGAGAAGCAGGCTGGTGGAGGCTTTCATCTTTGTAACAATGGACTTGTGACAAACTCCCATCCCCCCCTCTCTTCTTTAGTGTCCCTGATGAAGTATTTTAATCTTACCCTCTTTTCCTCTCTGCCCAACCCTGCCCAGTTTCCCACTTGATGTTTGTAGCTCACAAGTTCTCTGGGAAGTCGAGACACTTTCACTTTATAATAAGAATTAAAATGCACTTTAAAAAAAGTCAGACCTTTATTGAAAAATGAACCTAATAAACATCAAGCTCGGTTTTTTAAAAAATATTTACTTTTTAGTTACAGATGGATCTTTATTTTTATGTGGTGCTGAGGATCGAACCCAGTGCCTCCCGCATGCTAGGCAAGCGCTCTACCTCTGAGCCACAACCGAAGCCCCTCAAGCTCAGATTTTATCTTTACTATTTTAAAATGTCTACTACACTGTTGTTGTTTAAAGTACTATAGATTGAACCAGGGGCTACATCCCCAGCCCTTTATGGTTTTTTGTTTGTTTGTTTGTGTGTTTTTTGAGATAGCATCTCTTTAAGTGGCCAAGGCTGGCCTTGAACCTGGGATCCTCCTGCCTCAGCCTCTTGAGCCTGTGGGGTTACAGGTGCGCTCCATGATGCCCACTGGTTTGTAGATGTAACATTCTACTGTTGAATTGACTACCCCTTAAACTCATCTTTTTTTTTTTTTTAAATATCTTGTTTTGTTTTATTTTATGGTGCTGAGGATCAAACCCAGCGCTCCATCAGTTTTGATGACTATTTTCACCCTAAATTTCTCTCTGTTGACACTGACATGAGCACAGCCTTATTCCAGGGGAAAAGATGAATGTGGTAGTACTCGCATGGAGGACAGAGTTTGGTTCTTGTTGCTCTTTAGGAGAAAGTTGTTCTTTAATTGAGAGGGGAATCACTCTGTGGTATTCCAAAAGGCACATAAAACCAAATACCAGTGATCAAGGGATTCCGTAGTTTTTCTTGCCTAGTTAAACCACATTTAAGTGAGCATCTACTACCTGGTAGGCATTGTTCTAGTCACTGGGGGCAGCAGTGAAGCCCAAGTCCCTGCTCTCGGGAACTGACTTTCTAGTGGGTGGTAAAGACAAGTTTAATTAACAGGTAATGATAAGGTGAGGGACAGGGTGGAGCTGATTCAGGTAGGGTGACCTGGGACAGGCACTGGGGGAGCTCATCAGGCAGGACCTTCCCATGGAGGCCAACCAGTGCAAAGGCCCGGAGACCTTAGTGGGCTTGGGCTCTGCCCCTGGGGAAGCCCATCTGGTTGAGGTGCACTTAAGGGTGGGGAGTGGAGGGGAGGAAGCCTGGAGGCCAGAAGACTTGAGGCAGGCTAGGTCCCAGGGGCCTGGGAGTCACTGGGAGACTCTTGCCTTTCTACCTGAGGTGGAGGCGTGGCCTCTGGAGGTTTTGAACTTGGGAATGACTTCACCCACTTAGGTGTTAAAAGGCTTTTCCAAGCCTCCCGTGGAGAGTGGAGACAAGGAGGGTGACTGGGAGGCTGTTGCCCCAGCCAGGTGAGAAAGGTGATGGCCCTGACTGGACGGAGATGACAGGTGTGCTGGCTCCTCTCAGGTAGGGGAAAGTCTGGTGCCTGGCCTCCCAGCTGGAAATGCGAGGGGAGGCCTGTGTGGGCGTGTAGTTCCCTACCCCTGTGAACAGGAGCGGCCCCTGACCTCGGCCACACTGATACCCAACACGAGCACCCTGGCTTCCCTAGTCAGATCCGGACGCTCCTTAGGATCAGGGTGCACCCGATCCGGGGTCTTCTCATTCCATTCTCACCAGCTCCTAGGAGGGGGCAGTTCTCTGTCTCACGGGTGACTACAGGGTGCAGGGTGGCGCTGGACCCTGGAGAGGACTCCTCCGCCCACAGACCCCACCTCTCTGCACATCCCTGAGCAGCGGGCAGGTGGGCAGGTGAGCAGGGCTGCCACATGTTCTGCATGAGTTACGCAGCAGGCACGGAGACGTCCCTCCCCCACCTAAACCATATTTGATTGGTTTCAAAAGTTTAGGTGCCCAGAGCTGGTAGCCACTGACCACTCTGTTGTGTGTCAGGGCCTCTGTGTGTGTCCTGGCTGTGACCCAGTGCCAGGGCCTGTCTTGGGGAGTCAGACCACCACTTTAGTTGAGCCTCTGCATGATCCATGCACTCTGAGCTGAAACTGCTTCCAAGACCAGGCCGGCCCTTGGCTCCTGCGGGCCTGTGCCTGGTGCTGGCCAGCCCTCCCGAGGTGGCCGGCTCATTTCTAAACAGTGCTAATAATTAGAAAGTTCTGGCTGGTGTGGGGGAGACCATTCCCTCCTCAGGTGCCAGTGGAGCAAATCTGTTTCTTCACATAGTTGACCAAGGACACCTGCCCAGGCTCCGTCCTGGCCCTGCTGCCTTCGTTGTTTGGGTCACCTTGGGAAGACCATCACACGCCTCTCCAGACCTCATTGTCCTGCTCTGTAAAATGGGGGTATCCACAGAACCTCCCTCAGAAGGCTGTGGGGTCAGGGTGTGACTGTCTCTCTAAGGTAGTCACCATGGTGCATGGCAGAAGAAAGGATCTGGCCCCTCAGGTCGCTGCTGCGCAGCCCTAGTTCAGTGCTGTTTGCCATCATTGCCTGAAGGTGGCAGGTGGGTTGACATTGGCACTGTGAGGGGGTGGACCTACCCTTACTTAGTCTGCCTCAGTCGTCACTGGGGAGTGTCAGATCCAGAAAAAACAGGTTCCAGCTTTTGCAGAATCTCTCACATTCACAACGTATGGGACCACTCAACCTCTGCCCGGGTTGCGGTTGCAGATCAAAGGAAGAAATGGCCACCTGAAACTTGGGATCAGGGGCTCTGTTTTACTTTTGAGTTTTTAATCTTTTTCAGCTAGAACTGATTGCTTTAAAACAAAACGACAAAGAAACCTTAGTTCTTTGGAAAATAATTCTTAAAATTTTTAAGATGGTCACAGTAATATTCAACAGAAACTTTTTAAAACTTTTGTATTCATTTTGATAACATGACAGTAGAATGTATTTGATATATCATACATACACGGAGTATTACCTCTCATTTTTGTGATTGTCCATGATGTGGAGTTTCACTGGTGGTGTATTCATATATGAACACAGGAAAGTGACATCCGATTCATTCTACTGTCTTTCCCATTCCCAACCCCTATCCCTTCCTGCAACTCCACCCTGTCCAATCCAGTGAACCTCCATTCCCAGCACCCTCACCTATAGTGAGTCAGCATCAACAAATCAGAACATTCAGCCTTTGGTTTGGGGGGATTGGCTTATTTCACTTAGCATGATAGTCTCTGGTTCCATCCATTTATCCACAAATGCCATAATTTCATTCTTCTTTAAGGCTGAATGATATTCCACTATGTATATGTACCACATTTTCTTTATCCATTCATCTGCTGAAGAGCACCTAGGTTGGTTCCATAGCTTAACTTTTGTGAACTGAGCTGCTATAAACATGCACGTCACGTAGTATGATGATTTTAAGTTCTTTGGATATAGACCAAGGAGTAGGATGACTGGGTCAAACGGTGGTTCCATTCCAAGTTTTCTAAGGAATCTCCATACTGCTTTCCACAGTGGTTGCACCAATTTGCAGCCCCACCAGCAACATATGAGTGTGCCTTTTTCCCCACATCCTCTCCAACATTTATTGTTACTTGTATTCTTGATTTTGTTGTTGTTGTTTTGGTACCAGGGATTGAACTCAGGGCCACATCCCAGCCCTATTTTGTATTTTATTTAGAGACAGGGTCTCACTGAGTTGCTTGATGAGTTGCCGAGGCTGGCTTTGAACTCGTGATCATCCTGCCTCAGCCCCCCAGCTGCTGGGATTACAGGCTTGCACCACCATACCCAGCTTGCTGAATTCATTTGTGAGTTCTAAATATTTGGGGAGTCTTCTAAATATAGAATTTCATCTGCAAATAGGGATAGTTTGAGTTCTTATTTTCCTATTTGTATCCCTTTAATTTTTTCTTCTGTCTAATTGCTCTGGCTAGAGTTTCCAGGACTATGTTGAATCAAAGTAGTGAAAGAGGGCATCCCTGCCTTGTTCCAGTTTTTAAAGGGAATGCTGTGAAACTGTATGCTAGTAGCACTCTGCCACAGAGGTACATCACTGGCCTATAGACCTAGCATTGTTTCAGTCTTGAATGAAAATACCTACAGTTAATTAGTTATATCCTAGGAAATAAGTGGTTGTCAGCTTGTCCTTATTGATACCACCTGTCCTCACTTTTGTTAGAATCACAATGGTTGTATTTTTTGCCTTAATCTTCTAATCAGTGAAGAAGGAAGATGAATAATTAATGTTAATTTTCCTCACTTGATAAAGTAACTTGTAGAAAACTTGTAATCTTTTAATATTGTGTTTTACATTCAGATCTAAAGAAAACAAGTACCTGTAATCTGTAATGGATGTAAAATTGATAAATTATTTCTAGTGGTATATAGTTGATACTCTTGAATAAACTAACATTGTCCTTTTAGCTAAAATTAAAATAGTACATTAAATTCCAACTTAGGAACCAGATGCAGTGGTACACACCTGGAGTCCCAGCTACATGGGAAGCTGAGGCAAGAGGATCACAAGTTTGAGGCCAGCCTCAGGAATTTGGCAAGGAAGGCCTTGTCTTGGGAGCGGGAGGTAGCTTAGGGATTGAGCACAATCAGGGTTCAGTTCTTAATACTGGGGGGGGGGGGAATCTAAGTTGGGGAAATACTTATTCATTGCAAGCTGGTGTTTTGTTTAACTCCACAGTACTTGTGCCCAGCAGACAGACTGACTGCTTTAGTTGGTAACCAAAAGTCAAGTGGGAAATAAACATTTAATTTGCTTTCAGAATCAACTTATTAGCCCTAAAGATAGAATTGTTACCTACGCCCTATGTCTCCCTACTCCTCCTAATAATGCAAACTTGCTTCTAATTTTCAGAGAAGACATCTCTACTAGGCACTACCATTGGATCCCCAGTAGTCAATTCATTTCCTGTTGCATTTGTTCTGTCTGGAACGTTTTGGTTTTGTTTTTGGTACTGGGAGTTGAACTTAACCACTGAGCCACATCCCCAGGCCTTTTATTTTGAGACATGCTCTCACTAAGTTCTGAGGCTGGCTTTGAACTTGCAATCTTCCTGCCTCAGCCTCCCGAGTTGCGGGGATTACAGGCCTGTGCCACTGAACCTGGCTTTCTAGAATGTTTTCTTTGGGGGTTGTGGGTACTAGATATTGGCCCAGGAGTGCTTAACCACTAAGCCACATCCCCAGTCCTTTTTATTTTTTATTTTGAGACAGGGTCTCGATAAATTGCTGGGCTTGACCTCAAATTTAATGATCCTCAGCCTCCTCTCCAGTCGCTGGGATTACATGCATTTGCCACCACGCCTGTCTAGAATGTTCTCTAATGGGAGTTCCCAGTGAGATTTGAGTTCCACTTCAAGGGTAATAGTAATGTTTTAGCTTTTTAAAGATTTTTTTATGTGTAAGTTTATAATTAATTGTTTTCCAGTCACCTGGGGATTGTTCTTCCTTCAAACCTTAAAAGTCATCTCTTTTTCAAAAAGGAAAACAGTCATCTAATATTGCTCTTTCTTATTATTGCTCTTTTTTATTTTATTGTCAGTCTTGGAAATTGAGCGTTTTATTCCGACTTTCTCCTTTCTCCCTCATCTCTCCCTTTTTTTCCCCCACCTTTTGCCAGAAACCAGGAAGCTAGAGGGGAAGTAGCACTGAGCCCACGCCTTGATCTTGGCGCTCTGCGCTTGCCAGGACGTGAACCTGCAGGACCTGGTGCCAGGCGTCTGGCCCTGGTCCGGGAGGTTCTGGCGCTGGGAAAAGGAAAACTTTGTGAACAGAAATGTTTATTGTCATTCCCTTCCCACGTCTTGCTTGTGGCTCAGGATCCTCTGAGACTGGACCTTGGTGTCACTAAAACCGAGTGACAGGAAGTGAAAACTGCCAGGCATATGCCCCTGGTAACTCCAAGATGGGAGACGGAGCCCACGTGGGGACAGCTCCTGCCCCGCAGGGGCTCAAGGTCCAGCGCTGGGACAACAGAGGCCTCTCTGTACCAGAAACAGTTGTCTCTGAGGACAAGGGGTTCAGGTCCCACAGGCGTCACTTTCCCCCAGGAATCCCTGTAGAGAGAGTGTAGAGAAGGGGACTCGGGTTCTAAGGGCCCTTTGGCTGGCTCTTCCGCCACCGCAGCACTTGTTTCCATGCGTTGTCACCTAAGTGGCCCTGCCTTCATCTGCGCGACAGATTGACCTGTCTGTGACACTCTAAAGCCCTGTTCGGGGCCTCTCAAGCCCTGGGACACACTGTCCAGAGAATCCGGACCAGTCTCTGTCCAGAACCACAGGCAACTGTGTTTTCCCTGAGCAGAGCTCTGGTTCCCAGTTACTGATAGTTCTAGTGATGTCTGCTCTTGTATTTTATTTTAATTAATAGCCTGGTTTTTAGGGGGCTGGGGATGTGGCTCAAGTGGTAGCGCGCTCGCCTGGCATGCGTGCAGCCCGGGTTCAATCCTCAGCACCACATACAAACAAAGATGTTGTATCCACCGAAAACTAAAATATAAATAAATAAATAATTCTCTCTCTCTCTCTCTCTTTAAAAAAAAAAAAAGCCTGGTTTTTAGAGCAATTTCAGGTTTACATAAAAATAAGCAGGCTTGTTATTGTTCCCATATGCTGCCCTCTCCCCCAGTTTCCCCTATTTTGAACATCTTGCATTGTTGTGGTTCATTGGTTACAAATAATGAGCTAGTATTGCTGCTACTACATCATCTCCTCGTCGTCATCATCATCATCATCATCATCATCATCAACTTGGTACTGGAATTGAACCCAGGAGCATTTAACCACTGAGATACATCCCCAGCCCTTTTTTATTTTTTATTCTAAAACAGCGGTCTCACTAAGTTGCTGAGAGGCTGGCCTCAAACTTTCAACCCTCCTGCCTCAGTCTCCTGAGTTGCTGGGACTACAGGCACGTGCCACCATGTCCAGTGATACATTATTATTAACATAATCCTTAGTACATTAGGCCTCACTCTTGGTGTTTTGGCAAATGTATGACATGTTTCTTACCCCACCTCTCCAAACCCCAGGCAGCCACTGATCTTTTCACTGTCTCCATAGTATTTCTTTCCCAGAATGTCATATAGCGGGAAGCACACAGTATGTAGGTTTTATAGGTGCTACTTATACTAAGATTCCTTCTTGTCTTTTTGTAGCTTAATAGCTTCTTTCTTTTCTTTAACCTCTGCATACTATTCCATTATATGGTTGAATCACATTTCGCTTCTCCATGTACCTTCTGAAGGCCTTCTTGGTCACCTCCAGGTTTGGGCAGTATGAATAAAGCTGTTATGAACCTCATGCACAGGTTCAAGGTTTTTGAACATTTGGGTGAATACTACGAGTGCAGTTGCTGGATTGTACAGGAGGACCATGTCGACCATCGTGAGATACTGCCCGCCACCCTCCAAAGTAGCCCTGCTATTTTGCATTTGCCCAGCCGTGAGTGAGCGATCCTGCTGTACATATCCTCACCTGCACTTGGAGTTGTCGATTTGATGGTCCTCCACTCTGATAGCTGAGCAGAGCTGGGATTTTCATTGTTTCAGTTTGCAATCCCCTGGTGACGGGACCTTGAGCACCTTTCTCATGCTTGCTTGCCTGCTGTGTCTCTTGGTGGAGAGGTGTCTGCTCCGATCTGTTGCCCAGGTTTTAATGGTGGTGTTGGTTTTCTCATTGTTCACTATGAGGAGTTCTTGTATCAGGTATGTGTATTAAAGATATTTTCTCCAATCTGTGGCTTGCCTTTTAATTCTCTTAACAGTGTCTTTTGCTCATTTGCAGAGCTAAGAGTTTTTTTGTTGTTGTTGTTTTGTTGTTTTAAATGAAGCCTAAAGTGTGCTCTTTTTCTTTAATCAGTTATGCTTTCAGTGTTGTGTCTAAGCACTCATCACCAAACCTAAGGCCATATAGGTTTTCTCCAGTGTTATCTTCCAGAACTTTATGGTTTTGAATCTTTTTTTTTTTTAATATTTTTTTTAGCTATAGACGGATGCAATATCTTTATTTCGTTTCTTCATTTTTATGTGGTGCTGAGGATCGAACCCAGTGCCTCACATGTGCAAGGCAAGCGCTTTTCCACTGAGCCACAACCCCAGCCCCTATGGTTTTGAATCTTAAGTCCGTGTTCCAACTTTTGTGTAAGGGTAAGGTAAACATCTAAATTCTTCTTTTTTCTTTCTTTTTTTGGCAAATGAATATTGAGGTGTTTGGCACAATTTTTTGAAAGAACCATCCTTTCTGCACTGAAATGACTTTGCTCCATTATCAAGGTTCAGTTAAGGATCGTCATCGTCGGGTTCTCCAGAGACAGAAAACCAACAGGCTGGGTAACAGGAGGTCCATCGTGGGAACTGGCTTCCACAATTGGGGGGCTGTCTGCAAGCTGAAGCACCAGGAAAGCTGATGGCATAATGCAGTCTCGGGTTCAAAAGCCTGAGAATTAAGGGCAGGAGGAGATAGATGTCCTGCCTCAGAAAAAAAGAGGCTTCCTCCTCCTCTTCCTCCTTGTTCTTTCCGGGAAGACCCTCAATGGATTGGGTGATGCCAGCCCAGATTGGGGAAGGCAAACTGTCTTTCCTCAGCCCACGGATTCAAATGCTGATCTTTTCCTGAAACACCCTCATGCTCACACCCAGAAACACTGTTTTGTCAGCTCCCTGGGTATCCCGTAACCAGTCAAGTTGACATAAATGAACCATCACACCTGGATTGCATTCGTCTCTTTCTGGACTCTGTCTTGTTCCATTGATCTGTGTTTCTATTCTTTTACCAGTGACTGTACTGGTTATTGCAGTGTTGTTGTAAGTTTTGAATTAAGGTAATGTCAGTCTTCTGACTGTATTCTTTCTTTTTTGGGGTGAGGGTGAGTATTGAACCCAAGAGCACTGAGTCACATTCCCAGCCCCTCCCCTTTTTTTAAATTTGGGGGGGGTACCAGGAATTCAACTTGGGGGCACTCAACCACTGAGCCACATCCTCAGCCTTATTTTATATTTTATTTAGAGACAGGGTCTCACTGAGTTGCTTAGGTCCTCACTTTTGCTGAGTCTGGCTTTGAACTCATCATCCTCCTGCCTTAGCCTCCCAAGCCACTGGGACTACAGGTGTGTGCCCCCAGGCCTGCCTGGATTTCTAGGAGTATTTTTGATGAGTTCTTTGGCATTTTCTACCTAGAGAACCATGTCATCTGTGAATAACAGGTTTTCCCTTCCTTCCCAGCCTATTTGCCTTTATTTCCTTCACTCTTCCCATAGCGTTATTTCCGATTCCCAATGGGATTCTGCATAGGAGTCATGAGAGGGGATAGTTTTGCCTCGTTCCCGCTTGAAAGAAGAAGGGTTTCCCTCTAGCTTCCCACCATAAGAATGATGTTATCTATAGGATTTTGTGAATCATGTTTTTTGAGGATTTTCGTATCCCATTCATGATGCATCCATCTGTAGGTTTTCTTTTGTACTGTTTTTATCTGGTTTTGGAATTGGGGTGATGCTTCTCTCATGAATGAATTAACTCTCCCTTGGCTTTTATCCTCTGGAGGAGACTGTAAAGAACTTACATCACTTTCTTCCTCAAGTGTTTGGAGTTCACCAGTGAAACCATCTTGGCCTACTGCTCTCTACCTTGGAAGGTCATTACTTGTTGATTTAATCCCTTCAATAGATACAATCCTTTTCAAATTAAACTCGGCGTGTGTGAATTTTTAAAATATTTTTTTAGTTGTCAATGGACCTTTACTTTATTTACTTACTTACTTATTTATATGCAGTGCTGAGGATCGAACCCAGAGCCTTCACATGCCAGGCAAGCGCTCCACCACTAAGCCACAACCCCAGCCCTGCATGAGTGAATTCATTATTCTTCTGATGTTCATGGGGTCAGTAGTGATGGCCCTCTGATTTTTTTCCCCTAATTATCACATTTCAGTTATACAGAACAATGATTTTTATTGTGGCATGATATTAGTAATGTATGTTTCTTTCTTTTTCTCTTGGTTAACCTAGTTTGAGGATGACCAATTTTATGGGGCTTTTCAAAGAACTAGATTCTTTTTGTATTATTTTCTTCTCTTTTTCCCCCATTTTCATTCTTTGATTTCTGCTATACTTTTATTTCTCTGCTTGCTTTAGGCTTTTATTGTTCTTTCTAATTTCCTGGATAAAGAGCTTAGTTTGTTGGTTTAGGTCTTCTTTTCTAACATATGCATTCAATGCTATAAATTTCCAGCTAAGCCCCACTGTTGCTGCTCCTACAAAGTTTGATAAGTTACACTTTTTCACTTTCCCTTAGTTCAAACTATTTTTAAATTTCTCTTGAGATTACTTCTTTGACCCATGGGTTATTCGGAAATATGTTGTTTCATCTCTGAATATTTTGGGATACTCCAGCTATCTTTCCATTACTGATTGCTAGTTGAATTCCATTGTGGTCCAAGAGCCTACTTTATACAATTTCTGTTCTTCTAAATGTGCGAAGGTGTGTTTTGTGGTCCAGAAAGTGGTCTGTCTTGGTGAGCGTAAAAAGAACTAGTTCTCTGCTGTTGGTGGAAATGTCTATAAATGTTGACGAGATGGAGTGAGTTGGTGGTGCGCAGTTCAGCTGTGCACACTGACATCCTGTCAGCCGGGCTTGCCAATTACTGATCAGAGGTATTAAAGTCTCCAATTATCAAAGTAGATTCATCTGTTTATTCTTGAATTCCTATCAGTATGTATTTTGACTTTTTCATTTGGTCACATATCAAGGATTGTTATGTCTTCTTGGAGAATTGACTCCTTTATCGTAATATAATACCCTTCTTTATCCCTGAAAATATCCTTATTTTGAAGTCTGCTTTGTGGGAAGGTAATGTAACCACTAAGACTTCTTGGGATTAGTATTAGCACGGTAACCCTACTTATCTCTTTTCTTCTAATATAGCTGTATCTTTAGAGTTAAAGGGTTTCTCGTAGAGAATATATATGATGTATGAGGGACTTGTGTTGTGTTTTTTTTTTAACCCAATCTTGTCTCTGTCTCTTGTGTGTGTGCACACACTGCACGCACCTCCCTGGGGATGGAAGGAACCCAGGGAGCCTCATGCATGCTAAGAAAGCATTCTGCCACTGAGCCCCATCCCCAGCCCTTACTTATATTTTATTTAGAGACAGGGTCTTGCTGAGTTGCTCAGGGCCTCGATAAATTGCTGCAGCTGGCTTTGAGCTCATGATCCTCCTGCCTCAGCCTCCCAGGCCACTGGAATTACCAGTGTGCTCCACCTCACCCAGCTCTGTCAGTCTCTTTTAATTGATAGATTTAGACCATTCATATTTAATGTGATATTATTGGATTTGTGATTTTTCTATCATTGTACTCTTTCAGTGGTGTTTTGTTTTGGTTTTTTAACTTCTTTGTCTTCTGATTTTTTTGTTGTCCTTGTTTTTAGTTTGCTTGGGTTTTTTCGTTTGTTTCTGCAGCACTGGGGATTAAACCCAGGGCCTCACCATCTAGGCAAGCATTCCGCCACTGATTTCTTCTCCCCATCTCTTTTCTTTGGTTTTCATTGAAGATTTTATGCTCCATTTTCTCCCCTCTTCATGTAATCGCAATTACACTTTTAAAATGTTTTTACTACAATTTACAATTAGTCTGTGTCCACTCTCAGTTAATACTATACTTCTGCAGGTCCAGATGCCCCTCATTTTACGATGAGCTATATCCTGATTAATCCGTCATACTTGAAGATGACCATTAAGTCAAAATGCATTTACTACACCTAACCTATTGAACATCGGAGCTTAGCAACTCGGCGCACTGTAGAGTATCAGTTGTCCCCCCTCATAGTCACGTAGCTGGCTGGAAGCCCTGGCCACTGCCGCTGCCCAGCGTCACAGGAAAGAATCATCATACCATGCATCACTAGCCCAGGAAAAGATCAAGATGAAAACTGAAAGTATGGTTTCTACTGAAAGCGTATCACTTTCATACCATTGTAAAATCAAAAAATCCTAAGTTGGAGACCATCTGTACCTAATTATAGGAGTTTAACAATTCTTTCCTCCCCTTGTTGCACATTCAATTACTAAATGAGTTAATAGTAAAAGGTTTTATTTACCTTAGTTCAATCCTTTTTCTCTCTGTGTCTTACTGGGGATTCCACCCATCCCTGGAGCATGCTGCGCAAGCATGTTGCCATCCAGCTGTGCCTGAGCCCAACCCCTGCTTTTTCTTTTTGTTTCATTTTGAGGCAGGGTCTTGCTAAATTGCTGAGGCTGGCCTCGAACTTGGATCCTCCTGCCTCAGCCTCCTGAGTCGTTGGGATTACAGGGGTACACCACCATGCACAGCTGTTTATTCCTTCTTGAATGGTCTTCCTTTATGTAGATCAGTGTTTTTGACCATGTGATTTTGTGTAAAGAACCTACTTTAACATTCAAGTATTTCTTTTTGTTTTTTGGTATTCTACAGTTTGAATATAATATGCTGATGTCAGAATTTTAGTGTTTATCTTGTGTTCTCTGAGCTTTCCGGATCAGAGAAAATTCTCTGACATTATAATCAAATGTATTTTTTTTTTCCTGTTCTTTTTTCTCCGTCTGGTTTTTCTACTATGGGTATGTCACATCTTTGGTAACTGTCCATTCTACTTGTATATTGTTCCCCTTTTCTCGTTCTTTTTTCTCTTTGCACCTCAGCCTGGTGAGATCCCACCGACAGATCTTCAAGCTCATCGATTCCTCCCTCAGCCCTGTCCAGTCCCCTGGAGAGCCGGCTGGTCAAAGGCATTCTCCGTTTCTCTGGTTTCTAGCATTTCCTGTTGGTCCTCCATCAGCATTTCCGTCCCAGCCTACGAGGACATCTGTCCTTGCCGGGTGTCTGCTTTCCTAGTAGTGCCCTTAGGATCTTCATCATGGCTGTCCCAAGTTCTCAGTCTTATTATTCCAAAGTCTGTGCCGTGACCGAGTTTGGTTCCGATGCTTGCTGTGTCTCCTGTTGGAAGGTGAACGTGCTGGATCAGTCACTGGGTGGGTCAGTGCCTTCAGTGCTGGGATGTGTTTTCTGGCCAGGGTGTACGTCATGTTCTATGTGCCTGTGGCTCTGCCTGCACCAGGGGCTCCGGTTTTCCTCCAGTGTCCCTGTTTGTGACTCCTCTGTTGCTTGTGGTTTCTCTAGAAAATTCTATTCCATGGAGTCTGTCCTGGAGCCCTGGGGTGGTGAAATACTGGGAACAGGAAGTGTCGCTCTGCTATCTCAGGTTGAAATCTTGGTTGTTGTGTTTCCTGGTCGGCCAGGCTACCTGGGATCTGATCTTTGGAAGAGTTTCTCAGCCTTTTTGTTCCTCCCCTCAGAGAGGAAGACTCAGGGGGCTGGAGTGAGCCAGTCGCTCTCCCCCAGGTCAGATGAGGCATCAATAAAGCAGTGTCCCTCCAGTGTCCCTCGAGGGCTGGCCTTGCTCACCCAGCACAGAACAGGACTCTAGGCTTATTTAAGGGCGGAGATATTTTCCCTCACCGTTGCCAAAGGGAAATTGTTTCCAGTCTTCACAGTAAGAGCCTGATGCAGCTCCTAGAGGAGGGGACCAGGGACCGAGCTCTGGAGTCCTACCTCAGCTCCACACTGAGCTGGCCACTCATCCCTTCGGCCTGAGACTCCCCACCAGGGTGGCTCCTGCACTGGCTTTTTTTAAGCACTACTAGGGTTGAACCCAGGAACATTCTCTCTCTGAGCTATTTCCCCAGACCTTAGTATTTTATTTTGAGACAGGGTCTCACCCAGCTGCCCAGGCTGGCCTCAAATGTGACGCACCTGCCTCAGCTGAGTGTCTAGGATCACAGCCTCCCCGGCCCACGCGGCTCCTCACACTGGCTTCTGCTCCCAGGAAACCGAGTCCTTGACCAACCTCCTCTCCACTCTTCCGGGCCAGCCTGCCACCCTGTCAGCTCAATTCTCTGATGAACCTAAAGAGTTGTTGTTTCTCAGTTTATGTGGCTGGGATTTGGGGGGGGGGGTGTTCTGTTTGAGACTGGGGTCTCACAGTTTGGCCCAGGCTGGCCTTGAACTCCTGGGCTTGAGGGATCTTCCTGTGGTAGCCTCCCAGGGGCTGAACTACAGGCACGGGCCCCTGCACCAGGCTCTTTGCTGGAATCTTCTGGACCAATCTTTTGCTTGTTTCATTTTGTGAGTAACCAGGGATAACCTCCAAGCCCTTTACCTGTCGGAACAGAACCCAGAATTGCCTATTCAGTAATCAACAGTAGCCAGAATATGTACTCTCCAAGGGATAAATTCTGATAAATACAGTTTATAAAACAGGAGAAAGGTCAGTCCTTAAGGGTGGACTGTTATGAATTCTGTTTAATATAGCAAAATGCAATGAGGTGGAGGAAAGCCTTTAAGTGTCTTTTCTTACATGATAAATTGACAGTTTTCCTTTGGAACCCAGGGGATAGGCGAAGAAAGGAACCGAGAGGAGAAGTGGGAGCCAAGTTTAGGTGAAGTAGGTTCTGTTTCTCCTTTGTTCTATACTTTTTAAGAATTATTCTGAAACATTTGAGCGTACAAAGATTATACATATGTGTAAGAACAAAATAAAAAAGAAGGGCTGGGGCTGGGGCTCAGTTTAGTTTTTTGGGTTTTTTTTTTCCTTTTTTTTTTTTTTTAATGTGTGCTAGGGATTGAGCCCAGTGCCTCATGCATGCAAGGCAAGCGCTCTACCACTGAGCTACAGCCCAACCCCTAGTAAGTGGATTTTCATAAAACAAATACCCAGGGGCTGGGGCTGGGGCTCCATGGTAGAGCGCTTGCCTCACATGTGTGAGACACTGAGTTCGATTCTCAGCACCTCATACAAATAAAAAATAAAGGTCCATCAACTAAAGTGAATAAAATAAATATTTTTTTAAAAAATCATTGTCTCCAAAAATAAATAAGCAAATACTGCAATAAAGAATTGGTATTGTAAGCCTGAATCAAAAATGCCAAGGTGGGGTTGTGGCTCAGTGGTTAAGTGCCCCTAGGCTCAATCCCCTGTACCAAAGTACAATCAATCAATCAATCAATAATGCTGAATGGTAGGTCAACACTCAGGAGCTCAAGATCGTAACTTTGAAATGTCTGGTCTTTGTGATTGGATTTAGATTATGGTTTTTTGTATGTTTGTTTGGTATCAGGGATTGAACCCAGGGGTGCTTTACCACTAAACCACATCTGCAGCCATTTTTATATTTTATTTAGAGACAGTGTCTCGCTGAGTTAGTTGCTTAGGGCCTTGTTATGTTTCTGAGGCTGGTTTTGAATTTACAGTCCTCCTGCCTCAGCCTCCCAAGACGCTGGGATTACAGGCGAGCACCACGGCACCCGGCAGGTTATACACCCATAGCTGGAATGTTGTCTGAGTAATTTTGTGTCCACTGAATATCAAATGTGGACACACAAGCATTCATTTCCTCTTGTTTTTATATAAATGTGGCTGTCCAGTAAAGGGGTCATGTGGTTTCTTTTTTTTTTTTTTTTTTTTTTTTTTTGTGGTGCTGGGGTTTGAACCCAGGGTCTTGTGCATGCTAGGCAAGCACTCTACCAACTGAGCTATATCCCCAGCCCGGTCATGTGATTTCTACACCACAGGTAATTACTTTTTTCTACTGTTACTAACAAGCAATTTGTGGGAGAAAACTTCCAAATTATGCAACTATCTTGTTTCCTCATCAATATTTGTACCCTCGACTTAGCACCTCTTAGTGATTTTGGCCCCAGCCAGTCTTCACTCAGTGCTGGGTGATGACTTCTCAGTTCTGACCCTCCCTCCTCCCTTACTGATGGCCGCTGGGCCACCTGCCTTCAGCAAGGCACCTCCTTGTCTGCCCTGTCTGTTTGATCCATTGTCACCATGGACCTGTGGACTCCTAGAATCTTCAACAATTGACTATTTATTATTGCCCTTTTGGTGCTCAAACTGCTCCATATTTGATCAGTACCCGTTCCTTGTGAAAGACGTTCATTAGAGCTAGAGTTCTAACATGAGTTCTAACATGTAGTGGGTTAAGTCAGAAGGAGACCTTTGGAGGAACGTGCAACGAGTGTTACCCTGTGCCCTTGTGGCATTGTCCCTGCATTCACTTCCCTTACCTGCACAGCACAGGAGCTGCTGGCCTGCACAGGGACAGAGCCACTGTTAGAGGGGTGGAGCCCCCCGTGTGGTCACTAATCCGCCTGTGTGCTGATTCCACGTGGGGGGCCTCTGACCTCAGCTGCACACTTGCCAACTTCCGTGTATTTGCTCTTCACTTCTATTTTCTCCTGATCACGTTTGATATTTGGAAAATCATCAGAAAGATTCTGTTCTTTTCCAGTGACATTTTTGATCCGTCTAGCTTTACTCCGCACAGCGTTACTTCAGGCCAGTAGGAGGCTGGCCTGCCTCAGTTACTGGACAGTCTCGTTCCACTTGTAGTAACACGTAGGAAGTGGCGCGTGACTCAGCCACTACTCTGCTTTCTGGAAATAATGAGTGTTCAGAGCACCTGTGATCAGATATAAATGGAAAGCGTCTTTCTCCCGGCCTACGCGTTCCGCACATGTTCCCTGCTGCTCAGGCCCTTCAGCAGTCTCCATCTGGCTCCTGAAATTTTTACAATTTTTAAATTGGTGAAGAATTGTATAGTCAAAAATATGCTAATAGTCTAGTGGGTGGTGGGAGCTGTAGCGCTTGCCCAGCATGTGCCAGGCCCTGAGTTTGATCTCTGGCACCTCAAAAAGAAAAATTCAAAGACCCATATTTCAAATGAAAACTTTCTATGTTTATGCCAATAGTATCCTTTAAATTTGTTATTTAGCATTTAAAATCCATACTGCCTATTGGCCAGATGCATCTTTTTTTGTTGTTGTATTTGTTTGTTTGTACTGGGAATTGAACTCGGAGTGCTTAACCATGGAGCCACAACCCTAGCCCTTTCTATTTTTTGAGACAAGGTCTCACTAAGTTGCTGAGGCTGGCCTTGACTTTGCAATCCTCCTGTCTTGGCCTCCCCATCACTGAGTTTATAGGTGTGTGACACAACACTCCACTGAATATATATTTTTACATAGTATTATTTAAAGTGTTGAACATATTTGTTCATGGTTTCCAGTAAGAGTATATCCCTATTGTTTGTATGAATTTTTTGGAAACTTGATGGTAGGTATTGTATTTTGAGTTCATGATTTTGAAGTACATATATATTAAATCTAAATCCTTTGAGCCGGGAGTATAGAACAGAGGTAGAGAGACCCTGGGTTCCATCCCTAGCACATGGAAATCTTTTTTTTAGTTAAAAAAAATGTATAGATTCCTTTAATATTGTCAGTTAAGAACACAGTACGTGCAGACTAAATCACAGGACTATAATCACTGAGTTTCTCCCCACCTGGAAGGGAGGCATGGAGGGCTGGGGCAGGGCATGCGGCCTCCTGTCGGGGCACGCACTTAGTTCTGCTCTATTTGAATCTGGGTTGTGCTTTCTCCACTCCACCCTCCAGTGTTTTCAGGGTTTGGTTTCTTTCTTTTTTTTCCTTCTCACGTGTGATTTATGAAGAAGTAGGTTCACAGGACTCAGAGCAAAGGCCTGGAGGGCGGGGGGCATGACTTTTCAAACACAAAGCAACACTCACTGAATCCAAGACTAGATCTGCAGATCGAACATAAACGCAGTTTTTCATCTTGTTTTCAAAATATACTTGAGCAGCTTGCACAATCCCAGCCAAGGTGTGTGTTAGCCATTTTATGACCGAGGACTCGGTGGCTGCCACTGTGGGGCCAGGGACAGGAGTAACAAGGCCCAGGTTCCCTGCCTGCCCACTGTGAATGGACTGGTTCACTAGCCTGAGCCTCAGTGTGAGGGGCGTGGCGGGGTGGCCCGCAGGGCCAGAGCACTAGAGTCACCCAGCGCCTGTCCTCAGGAGTGTCCTGGCCGCACATCCTCAAGTCCTCAGTACACCGGGTTGTGGAAACAAAGTCATAGAGAACAAAGACTATGGCTGCCGAACTTCAGCCTGGGTGGCTCTCATGATTTAAGCCAAATTATTTTTAGGCATTTTTTTTTTCTCAGTAACTCTAACTTGCCAAAGATAGAGTACTTAATCTTCAGATAATTGAAGTGAATTTTGTTTGTGTTTCATCTTTAACAAGGACTTAGTTGTTCAGGGGGTTAAAATAGATGTAAAAGAAACTCAGAGTATTTTAATACCTAAGATGACTAAATGATGATCAAACAGCACATGAATGTCCTCATGTTCTCGGCCATGGAAGGCTCCTTCTGCAAAGAATCCCCTCTGATTTTTCATAGTTTGGGGAGGGAAAGCGTGAAGGACGCAGGAGGGAAAGCTGGTGAACTGGGCGGTGGCACCCTGAGGGCTGGGGATGGCTGAGCTCTGACTTCACAGTGTGTGACCTCCTGGGTTATATACCAGTAGGCAATGCTCTGTCCTTCCACCTGCAGAGGTTAGGGACATGGCTCATGGAGGATTCAGTTGTTGCTCAGAACTGGTTTGTCTGGGACACCAGGAGAACCGGGGAGTGACCTGTTGCACCTGTATTTTGGAAAGACCCCTGGCCCCTGTGAAGAAGGTGATCCCTAAGAGAACACGAAGTCAAGGAGGGGTGTCCACATAGATAAGGCCTGAGCCGGGCTTGGGTACAGGGAGGCAGGAAAGGACCTTAAAAGAGTCAGCTGGCAGCACCCTGTGGGGATGAGGAGATTCCTCCCCTTACTGCTGGTTGAACAGACTCAGCGGGTGTCCATGATGTCACCTGTCCTTCCCACATGTCCTCTCCCTGGCAGGAAGGAGATAGGAGCCTGGGAAGGGCCGGCACAGCCTTTGCCCGAGGAAGCACGGTGAGGGAGGGCATATCTTCCCTAGAGGCAGCCACATGGAGGCACCATGTGCCCAGCAGCAGGCCTCAGCCCTGAGTAAGACACAGGCGAGCGGGGCCCTCATGGCTGGCTGGCAGAGCTGGGGCGAGGAGATGAGGGGTGGGGGCGACTTAACCCACACACCTGTCCAGTCTGAGGTGCCTCGGGGGTGTCCAGGCGGAGGAGTCCAGGTGGAGGTGGGAATTCTGAGTCAGAGGTGAGGGGAAGTCAGCTGTCTTGAATGCTCCTGGATGGCAGCGAGAGCCACTTGTGCAGAGTCACAGCTGAGGCCACGGTCTTTCCCTGAGTCCCACCACAGTCCTCGTTTTTACCCTTCCCCGGAGTCATTCAGCTCACCACGGGGTTCTTTTTACTTATGCGTGACACTAGAATTCACTTGGTATAATATACAAGCATGGCATATATCTTATTCTAATTGGAACCCCAATCTTATGGCTGTACATGATGGTGGGTGCACTCGGGTGTATTCGTGTAAGTTCATGGGGAATGTATATTGGGCTCACTCCACTGTCTTTCCTGTTCCAAACCCCGCTGGCTTCCCTCATTCCCCTTTGTCTAATCTACTGAATATCTGCTCTCCCCCTGTCCCCCCCGTTATGGTGGTTATCTTCCACATGGCAGCAAAGACACTCAACCTTTGGCTTGGGGGACTGGCTTGTTTTGCGCAGCCTGCTGGTCCTCAGACCCTTCCATTTACTTGGAAGGTCATAAAGTCACCTTCTGCCTGGCTGAGTAACACTCCTGTGTACGTTCTAACCTGGCCACTGAACTGTGGGTGAGCCATCCTGTTGTCTGGCTCGGTGTGGTTCTGAATGATTCTGTGTCAGGTATCGGATGCACTTGGTTCCTGGAGACAGGTCAGCAGAGAGAGCCTGTCCCTCACTCTTGTCAGAGGAAAGTGGCAAAACGTCAACACGCTGCTACCAACTGCAAGAGACAAGCTCCGCAAACTGTGTGGTCAGACCGCTGCTCTCTGCAGTGAGGCTCTTTGTCCTAGAACATTCTCTCTGTCATGTGACTGCCCCTGTTTCAGAGAAGTGGTGTCATCCCGGGAGACCTGGGGCTGAGCGCGGTCCTGGCTGCGGTTTCCCCTGGCACTCATATTTTCCAGAACAATACAAGAACTACAGCGGAAGGAGAGGGAATAGCCACTTTCTCGTATGACTGGCAAATAGTCAGATTACTCTGGAGGTCAGATAAAAATAACTAATTTGTTCCTATAGTTAGTTCCTGTCATGACCGAGGTAATCTTCTGTAAGAAAATTTCAAAATTAATCAGATCTAGGTTCTGGCTTAGGAAATGAGTAAAATAGAACAATGTGGATTTGAAGACGGTGGGCTCTGGATGTTGTGAAGAAAGTCTGCCCCCAGCCGGCCCTCCTGGGACACCCTGGGGACTGTGGCCCTGCTGTGCTTCCTCCCACCCCTGTGCGCCCTTTGTATCTGTGCGGAGAGTGTGCTGGCTTCGGCTAACGGGTCTGGTTTTGTCCACAGGCCACGTCCTCATAGAGATCTCCAGCACCCACAAGAAGCTCAACGAGACTCTCGATGAGAATGTATGTGGATGTCTTTATATTTGCAAAATATGTTCATTTTATTTTTAAATTTTATTTTGCCTAAAATCACAAATCTGGTGTGGATTTTTTATCTCCTTTTGTTAACAGTTCAAAAAATTCCATAAAGAGATTATCCATGAGCTGGAAAAGAAAACAGAACTGGATGTAAAATACATGAACGTGAGTAGAGTGGTCACCCTCCCCCACCCCGGGGTCTGACCTCGTGGCCCCAGAACTTTCCCCATTGCTCAGTCAGCAGCCAGTGGCGTGGGGGTGGCCTTGATACAGGCCTGCCTGGCGTTGATACGGGTCTGGCTGCATAAAACCAGCAAGCCCTTTGGGCTGAGTAGGCCCAGTTTTGCCACCACGCGGGATCTGCATTAAAAGAAGCGTAGAAGAAAAAATATGGAAGAAATCACAGTGCCCTGGAGAGCAGGGGTCTCAGAGGGTGCTTCTCTGTGACAGGGCCACTATATCGTGTCCTGCAGCCGGTGCTTTCACAGACCAGCGGTTGAGGGCATGAGTTATGCGTGGGAGGGTGCCAGAAGCCTGTCCTGTGGGTGCCTCTTGCCTGTCACCCAGGATCGTCCATTTCAGTGGTTTTCTGGGCTCTTTCCATTTGGTCCCCCGCCGCAGTGCATGTGCTCTCCCCATCTTTCATTTCTGCTCTAGAATGCTTGCTTGCTTTTGCCACCCCAAGTCCCCTTTCTTCTTAACAAGACCCCATGTGGCAGTAAGTGATACAGGTTACCCCCAAATCATGCCCACCCACCCACCCACCCTGCCGCCCGTGTGGCCTGCACAGTGCTTTGCTGTGCACTGCTGGAGAGACCCACAAGGCCTGACACAACTGTTCAGGCACATTTAATTCTGAGCCTTTTGTGTATGTTATCTGATTTTAGTCCCTACAAAAACCCCATAACGTACATGCAGCTTAGTAGAAGGAAGGCATGGATTTTAGAGAAATTAATTGCTGAGATCACACAGGCAATGAGAGTGTAACCTGGCTCTATGAGGCTCCGACACTAAGTTCTTAAACACTCTATTGCTGGACATGGTGGTGCAGCCTGTAATCCCAGCAGCTCAGGAGGCTGAGGCAGGAGGATTGCAAATTCAAAACCAGTCTCAGCAACTTAGCGAGGTCTAAGCAACTCTGTGAGACCCTGTTTCTAAATACAAAATAGGGCTGGGGATGTGGCTCAGTGGTAGAGCGCTCCTGAGTTCAGTCTCCGGTGTGTACACACACACACACACACACACACACACACATCCACTCTGTTACACAGGAACCCCAAAAAGCCACAGGCAATTGCATTTATTCATTCCGTCTCTTGTAGGTTGACTCAAAAAACAGGAACATGTGATTGAGTTTATGTAATCACTAAAACACATACTTACCACCCAGTGTCCAAAAATCTTTGAGGAAAAGGAAGAATAAAAGAGACTGTTGTTCCTGGAGAGCTGCCCTTGTGGTCAAGGGCCCTCATACAAGCAGGGGACATGAGAACAGACAATCCCAACATGTTCAAGATGAATGGGGGGATCTGTGTGAAGTGTGGGTGTGAGGATGTCAGAGTTGCAGTGAGCCACACAGTGATGCATGAGCAAAAAAATGGTCACGCGTGGTGCCTCAGTTAAATAAGCACAACATTTAATTTACAGGCAACTCTAAAAAGATACCAAGCAGAACACAGGAATAAATTAGATTCTTTGGAGAAATCTCAAGCTGAGTTGAAGAAGATCAGAAGGAAAAGTCAAGGAGGACGAAATGCACTAAAATACGAACACAAAGAGATCGAGGTGAGCTTTTCCTCGGTGTTTGCTTTTGCTGAAGGGTATTGTTTGTACACTGTACAGGGAGGCAGGGCTGTGCCTACTCACTGCTGTGCTACTGCTGTAGTTAAAAGTAAGCATTATTTATTAAAAGTATTAAGAGCTGAAGACTGCAGAATTTTCCAGAGTCAAAAATGATTAGTCCGTGAATTGGGTTTGGCACACGCCTGTCATCCCAACTACGCTGAGGCAGGGGATCCAGGTTCAAGGCCAGTCTGAGTACTTTATTGAGAGCCTGCCTTAAAGTTTTAAAAAGAGTTGGGAATGTGGCTCCGTGGTAGAGCACATGCCTTGGGTTACATCTCCAGCACCTCAGAAAACAAGCAAGAAATATAACTGATTGGGTCAGGCGTGGTAGCACATGCCTGTAATCCCAGCAACTCGGGAGGCTGAGGCCAGAGGATCAATTTTGAGGCCAGCCTGGGCAACTTAGCAAGACCCTGTCTCAAAATAAAAAAAGGACTGGAGATGTAGCCCAGTGATGAAGAGCTCCTGGATTCAATCCCAGCCTCAAAAAAAAAAAGTAATACGTCCACGGCCACCTAAAAACATTAGCATTTCCCCCTGACGTGGGTAGGAGCAGGGGCCTCCTTGACTGGTATTGCTGTCCCCATTTAACACCCATTTTACAGTGAGGGGAAGTGAAGTTTAGGTTAATCCTATGGTTGGCATTTGGAACCCGGGCTTAAACCTGGAGCTCTCTGGCTCCAAAGTCCACAGTGCTCTCCAGGAGAACGCCGTCATCACGACCATACCTCTGGGGCACAAAGTAGTATTTTGTGCTTGGTGTCCAGTGGGAATATGAAACTCCTGGCCACTTCTTTCCACACGTGAGTCAAGGACCTTGATGATGGTATCTGCTCTAGTCAGATTCCAACTCTGCCCATAGAAGGTCTGTCTGCATTTAGTGTTTATTCTGTTATCAAAATAAACTGAGCATAAAGATGACAGGAGATAAATGTCAGGCCATGCAGCTATCTGATGCCTTGTGTCATACTTTTATCATTGTTGTTTATTTTCCTAGTACGTAGAGACTGTTACTTCTTGTTGTTGTTTATTTTCCTAGTACGTAGAAACTGTTACTTCTCGCCAGAGTGAAATCCAGAAATTCATTGCAGATGGCTGCAAAGAAGCTCTGCTTGAGGAGAAAAGGCGCTTCTGTTTTCTAGTGGACAAACACTGCAGCTTTGCAAATCACATACACTATTATCACTTACAGGTGAGTGTGTGGGCAGATCGCAGTAAGTGTACCAGCATAAGCAGATGCCCTGGATGCTCTCCCTTCTGGGTAGGCCCCCTATAAAGCAGTGGTAGCCTATTTGCCAATAAGAAGATTCAAGAAAAAATTATTTTTTTGCCAACTTGAATGTGTAAACATATAAAAATACAGATATATTTATCATATGTTTACTTATAATATTTAATTAATTTAGTAATCACCCATATTAAAATTCCTTATAATGCTTATTCATTGAGAAATAGCACCTTTTTTCTTTCTCACCTACAAATTGATTTTTCATACACTCTGATGGTCTGGAGTGTCAGTGTCTTTTTTTCTCCCTTGTCCTGAGGATCAAATCCAGGGGCACTCGACCCCCGAACTATACCCTTAGCCCTTTTTATTTTGAACCAGGGTTTCACTAAGGTGCCCAGGCCAGCCTTGAACTTGGGATCCTCTTGCCTCTGCCTCCGTGAAGCTGGGATTACAGGTGTTCTCCTGTGCCAGTGTCTTGACCAGGGCCAGCCCCTGGGTGGTCTGAGATGCTTTTCTTGTAGACTTTGGGGGGATGGTCACTGGCAACTCTGCATCAGCATGGACCCCCATTCATACCCATCAGGACAGCTGGTCCCATTACTGTTCACTCATCTTCAAGGTGTTCATTCATGATCCCCTCAGCTGAGTGGTTGACTGACTTAGTTCCCTGCTCCTGACACGTGCAGCTGTGAGGTTAGAACCCAGGAGCTATTATACAACGTGCTAAATTTTCCTTCCTCTTCTATTTTTTTTTAATTATGAATTCTCTGGGGCCTATGTATGTATCCAAAACTAGCACTAATTGAGGTCAAATATCCACCGTTGTTCATAATAAGGTAATTCAGAGAGTGCTCCACAGTAGGAGATGCTTTGCAAGAGCTTAAACATAAGTCAACTGTCCCTCTCTTTTGGGGGCAGTCTTGGCCTTATGTGTGTATGTGCATATGTTACCTATTCTAAGAAGGTTTTGCAACTTGAAAAAATATTCAGCCAACTAATACATAAATACCTAAGATTTAAAATTGTGATAGCAAAAAACGAACTACTATATTAAGTGTTTGCTTTTGTTAACCTTACACTACTTAGAGCAATGTTGAGGTAGCTTTAGAAACTTGTTTCCATGGCGAGGGCCTCGTCCTGCAGCAGGGTCATGCGGTGGAGAGCTGTAAGTGGCCCCGAAGCTCCCTTCCTCTGGCCAGCCCCACTGTGCCGTGAGGCAGCCTGTGCTGTTTTCAAGGAGCGCCATTTATTGGCAAGCTCATTCTTAGACTTAACCTGGGGTCCCTGCTATGCTTTGAAGTGGCACACACCAGTTATATGTTTTCTTTACTAGAACTTCTTTGACTATCTGAAAACTGCTTTGTGACTTCCCTTATCACAGCCAAAGCATCCCAGTCTTTTTTGTGGCTTTGGATGAGGCAGGGCCAAGCTGCTGGTCCATTGTGTGGCACTGCCCCAGTTTGTCAAGGGAATAGTCAGGGTGGGCTTTGCTGGGGGTCCTTGTGTCCCCAGGATATATATCAGCATCCCCAGCCACTCCTGATAAACCTAGAGTCTGCATAGGAACCATGCGATCGCCATGTTAAGTAGCTTCAGGAATGGCTCCTACTTCCCTTCTCTGGCCAGACTGCTGCCCTGGGACAGGGCTTCGCTGAGAGGCTTCCGGAGGCTCTGGGAGTCCCATTGCCAGAAGCAGAGTAGGCTTGAGGGAGCAGGGGGGCTGTCCCAGCCTCCGGGCTCCTCTGCCCACCTGTGCCTCTGGGCTGTCCCTGCTGCTCCAAGAGGCCTTGCTTAGCTTGTAGGAAGGCATCCTTGGTACTTCTACCACACCCTGCCTGGGGTCCTTCCATCCCAGGCCAAAATCTGACTGACTTGTCAACATGTGCCTTGGTCTTCTCAAAGTCCAAGGGGGTTCCTGGGCCTCTCACCAGCAACTGAGGGGATGTTCTTAGGAGTAGGAGGAAGGAGACTGTGATTGGTATTTCTGGGGCAACTCAGAAAATAGTGAGATTCATAGATTGCCCACCACTGCCTCCTTTAGCATTTGAACTGATTCTTTCTTTGGGGTCAGGTGTTTTGTCATTTTTGTTTGTTGGTTGGTTTTGGTGCCTGTGCATGCCAAGCACGTGCTCTACCACTGAGCGCACCCCAGCCCTGGGCGATTTCTACTTATTTGCTACCTCTGCATTAGGTGTGTGTTTACACTGAGGCAGCAGAGAAGTTCCTTGAGGGTGGAGTCTGCTGCCATCTCAGCAAATGAGACACAGCAGGTGCTCACAGACGCGTACCCCAAAATAACACCCCCAGTGGACTGGCCCAAAGGACCAGGGCTTCCTGAATTAAACTCGGAGCTCCCCCCTTCTGGTGGGAAGCCAGTGATTCATTATCAGTGATGCCACGCGATGCGGTGTTGCCAGCTCTTCACAGTGCACCTCTGTGTTTACTTTGTTTCTTTGGGATTTACAGTCTGCAGAATTACTCAATTCCAAACTGCCCAGGTGGCAGGAAACCTGTTGTGATGCCACCAAAGTGCCAGAGAAAATCATGAACATGATAGAAGAAATAAGAACTCCAATCTCTACCCCTGTAGCCGGGACACCTCAGCCGTCACCCATGATTGAAAGAAGCAACATGGTAGGAATCGATCACTCTTCTCTATTTCAAATGCATGTTTACTGATATGATTTGGCCCAAAGGACCAGGGCTTCCTTTGTTGGTTGAAATCATGATCTCTCCTTGTCTACTTTTCTCAGCTTTTTTCCTTTACCTTCAGATTTGGAATTAGCTGTGCAAATGTGGAATACTATGTATAGCACTTTTGTCTCTTTTTAAAAATTTTATTGTTACTCTTTTTAATTGTAATGATTCCAGCTTTATAAGTTTATCCCCAGTGAAGAAAGTATAGGTGTCTTGGAAAAGAGACTGAAAATCTCCTGTGCCATTGACCCAACGTCAGTCACTCGGGGGGGGTTTTCAAGGTAAGGAATTCAGGCTCTCTAGTTCCCTGGTGTTGGGACCTGGGCATGACAGCCTTCTTAGTTTTCACAAGCGCATGTGGAGATCTGGATCCGAGGTATCTGCACACAGGGATCCCACACTTGTTCATCTCCAGCCCCCAAAAATAATAGCCTCCTAGCCCCAGAACAGAACCCTGAGCACCTGCAAAAGTAAGAAATAGCGCCACGAGGAGCAATAGCACTGAGGAGTGAGAGAAGAGAGAGAAGGGCCAGATCAGGGCACAGGGAATCAACATGGGAAGAGCCTCCTCCCCAGCCCAGGCAGGGAGAGGCCGCTGCCAAGGGTAGAGCTGCTGCAGAGCAGGGAGCAGAGGTGCAGGAGACAGGACGTGGATCTCTATGCAGTCTCTTCCCTGGCCCCAACTACAGGCCGCAGGGCCTTTGGTCTACCAGACAGCGTATCTGGACTCCGGGCAGGGGGGCAAGTACCCCTGGAAGAATGTGCTGCCTGCCCCACCCCCTCACTGTGGCACCAGTGGCAATGAGAACGGAGCAAGTGCAGACTAGCAGACCAGTGAAAAGAAGAGGGGCCAGCGGGGGCTCCTGGACACTGGGAGATCCACATCACGAAAGGAGGCACCAGAGTAAACCAGCAGGACCAACTGGGGTCACAGAGTCAGCGGAGGTGGAGGAAGCCATCAAGAACGACTGCTGGAAATCTTGGGAATTAAAAAGTGGATTATTATTTGTAGTTGAAATGATATGTCTTGGATTTGTTTCAAGATAATCCAGCGTGGTTTGGGAAGCCAGACGAGGCACAAAGAAAGACTGGCCCTGAATTGGTCACCACTGAGACCAGGCCCTGGGCGAGGGAGGTTTGCCATGCCGTTCAGTCCCACCTTTGCACAGTGTTTGAATTTTAGTTACATTTTTTTTTCCTTCTCCCTTACCCCAAAATAACACCCCCAGTGGACAGCTCAGTAGCAGAGTAGAACTGCCTAGAAAACTAAGCCGAAGAGCTCTCCCAAACCCAGTATGGCAGTAACCAGAGGGCTTCAGAAACAAAGGACCTAGGACAGATACACGCCAGCAGGTGCACTCACTGCCTCCTCACCGTCACCGCTTGGATTCCACAGGCTCTCAAGTCCAGCTTGTCTAAAACATGTGCCTGATTTCTCCGCCTAACCCTGCTTGTCCCGTCTTCCCCAGCCAGTAAGAGGCAACTTGTCCTCAGCCACCAAAGCTCTGCTCCTGTCTCTGTCCTCTGCACCAGCCTCTGTCAGCATATCCTCTTGTTTTGCCCTTCAAAGCCCATCACAGGCCACTCATGGCTTCCCCCCACCCCCCGCCCCCCCCCCAATGTCCTCTCTTGGGGAGGCCTGCAGTGGCCCTGGGCCTGGTCTTCAGCACGCAGCCAGAGGGATGAACACCTGCACAGATCTGAGCCAAGTTTCAGAATATTAAGGATACAGAGAAAATCCTAGAAAATTCCAGGGGGAAGAGAATAATTTACTTACAGAGAAAGGTGAATCCCATTGATACCAGATTTCTTTTATCAAAACAAGATGATAGAATTTGGTGTAAGTACATTCAAAATTCTGTGGAAACATTATTTTAAATGTAGAATCCTATAACTAAGTAGCACTTTGAGGGAACCTAAAATACCTATAGAGAGAAAGTGGATCAATGAGTGGTCACCAGGGGTGAGGGGATGGAGAGTGGCTGCTGCATTTTTTTTTTTTTAAAGAGTAAATATTTTTTTAAAAAAAAAAGGTATGGAGGGGAAAAAAGAGGTATGGTATTCTTGAAACAATCAATATGGGGCATTGCCCTACAACTAAGAGAATTGGAGAAGAAGGTGGGATTTAAAACATGTAATACAAAACAGTTCTAGGACTCTTTATCATTCCACTGTTATTCTAATATTAGACTAATATTTTTTTTCCACAGATTGGGAAAGATTACGACACCCTTTCTAACCATTCTCCAAAGATGCCCCCAGCTCCTTCAGCCAGAGCGTATACTAGTCCTCTGATTGATATGTTCAATAACCCAGCAACAGTTGCACAGAATTCAGAAAAGATAAATAATTCAACAGGTAAGATATTTGGTTTAATTTCCTTTCAAGTATCTTTTTAAATTTTTAAAAGTAATTTGTAAAATAAATATTTTGGCTAAATGTATTGGGAAGGAAAAAGGTAAATACTGAGCTAAGTAGAGTAGATACATCTGGCCCTAGCCTTGAGTAGCTCACATCTCAAAACAAATGAAGGTTAGACCATAGGACATCTTGATAAGTGACCCATTTCTGACACTAATTCTGAATGCTGATGGATGTTGGATAGAGTAAACATACTACTGAGACGTGCTACATCTAAGAATGAGCCAGCTAGAATGCACCCAGCCTCACCCTGTGTTCCATATTTGGTGGCTGATACAGTACCATTTCCTTTTTAGTAAAACAAACTATAAAAGTTCACATGACAAAATTATGGTCTTAAATCTTACCAATAGGCTTCATTTGAATTCTCCTCCATATTCTCCATCATCTCTAACAGGGCACCTCAGACTTTCTGGAGAACTAAGTATAACTGCTTAAATTTCTGAACCCATCACTGTAGTTCAGCACTCAGGACCAGTTTGACAATCAGGAAAAGCAATCAAGTTGGGTGTTGAAGAGAACCTGCAGATTACAGATGTTTGCAGCTGTTGGCCGAAGATGAGAGATTCCCTAATGACAGTGAGGATTGCTTAGCAGGAAAAAATGATAGCCTGTGGTTAATTCCTTTCAAAGGAAGTACAGAATTGCACAAGATGTAAGGCACATGGCCAGACATGGTGGTACACGTCTGTAACCCCAGCTACTCAGGAGGCTGAAGCAGGAGGATTGCAAGTTTGATGCCAGCCTGGGCAACTTAGTGAGACTGTCTCAAAATAAAAACAAAGGAGAGCGGGGCGTGGTCGCACTCGCCTGTAATACCAGTGGCTCAGGAAGCTGAGACAGGAGGATCGCGAGTTCAAAGCCAGCCTCAGCAATGGCGAGACGCTAAGCAACTCAGTGAGACCCTGTCTCTAAATAAAATAGAAAATAGGGCTGGGGATGTGGCTCAGTGGTCGAGGGCCCCTGAGTTCAATCCCCAGTACCAAAAAACAAAGAAGAAAGGTCTGGGGATGTGGCTCAGTGGTAGAGTACTTACCAGTTCAATTCCAGTGCTGCAAAGGGGAAAATTTTACTTATTTATTTATTTATTTTGGTAAGAATAAAGCAAAAAGAGATCCTGCGTTGCTTTAAATTAAATCTCCATTCCAATTTTTGTTTTCTGGAGTGGCACGTGTCAACCTGCCATCGATTTGAGACATGACTTTTGTAACATAGCACCTCCAAGTAGAGGCTGTGGGCTTGCTGCCGCGCATGGTGTCCCGCACACCCTTGCCAGTGGTGCATCCTGGGGACTCTGTGGGGCTCGGTTCCTTTTTCTGTCTGTCAGTAGTAACCTGGCTTTCTGGTGGCTGAAAAGCACTGAGATCGTTGACTGCCCCCTAGTGAGGGCTCAATAAAGAGAACTGTCACCTCATCCTTGCTCAGGACGGAGAAGCTAGAAGGTCCACCTTTCCAGTCTGCCCCTTCTCCCTGTGACTCAGGGCATTAGCAGTGGGGTTGTGCTGTTGCCTCAGATGCTTCTGTGACCCAAGCAGGGAGCAGCAGGGTGTTGGGACAGGTCTTGTCTCTGAAGCGAGCCAGCCTGGCGGCCACCAATACAAAAAAAGCCAGTGCTCCCCGCTCATCCTCTCCTCTTAAAGGGCCCATGGCCCAGGCTCCTCTGCCCACTGTGAAAGCCCTCGGGCCACAGCCTGCTTGTTCCCTTGCAGGCCAGTCCCATCTGGGCAGTGTAAAGGCCTGGAATGGGCCCACTAGCCTGGAGGGTCACATGGGCAAGGTGTGGTGGGGGTGTTCTGAACTTGCCTGTGGTCAGCTCTGAGAAGCCGTCCCTGCTGTCCCTGCTACGCTCGCTTTAACAGATACCTCAGAGGACGCCAGTTTACAGCGTTCTGTTTCGGTCGCTTCTGGACTGAACCTGATGAAAAAGCACAAAGTAAAGACCATCTTCCCGCATACTGCGGGCACCAACAAGACCCTGCTCAGCTTTGCACAGGGAGATGTCATCACGCTGCTCATCCCCGAGGAAAAGGACGGCTGGATGTACGGGGAGCATGATGCCACCAAAGTGTAAGTTGATGTGACCCGCTACGCAGGGCTCACCCAGCCCTCGTTCAGAAGGTTCACTTAAGATGCAAATCATGGGGACAGACTAGCTCTTCAGCCAGAGTTGAGTTTGTAGTTCAGTTGGCAGAGTCACTCCATCCTAGGCTATTTTTGGTACATCTGTGTATACAGAGATAGATTTGATACATGAAAAGATTAATAGATCGTGTGCATAACCTCTGACAGGGGCTTACATGGTGTTTTAAAAAATGTGGCTTTGGGCCAGGCGAGGATTGAAGGCCCATAATCCCAGCAGTGTGGGAGGCTGAGGCAAGAGGATTGCAAGTTCACAGCCAGCCTTGTTAATTTAGTGAGGCTGTAAGCAACTTAGTAAGACCTTATCTCAAGATAAAAAATTTAAAACGGGTAGGGATGTGGTTCAGTGGTTGAGTGCCCCTGGGTTCAATCCCTGATACCAAAAAGAAAAAAAATACAGGACTTTGGGTTTCTCGGAGATATTAGATAGACTTTAAGACGCAGCTGGAGTGGTAGCATACTCCTGTAATCCCAGGGCTTGGGAGGCTGAAGAGGATGCAGGTTTGAGGCCAGCCTCAGCAGCTTAGAGAGGTCCTAAGCAACTTAGTGAGACCCTGTCACAAAATATAAAATAAAAAGATGTAGCTTGATGGTAAAATACCCCTGGGTTCAACCCCCATTACCAAAAGAAAAAGGATTTAAGACAAATTGTTTAAATGTCACCCTTGTCATTTCGACCACAAGCCTACATAAGTCTCATTGGCACTAGGTTGTCAGTTTGCTGTGTATGGAATAAAGCCAATTAAAAAAAATAAAGGGAGTCTGAGTGACACAACTATGTATGTAAGACGTTCACTGTCCTGGTTTGTATGTGCAGTCAGACTTATTTATAAAGCCTGGTTTCCCTCAGTCCCTTATGAGCCTTCACTGCTAGCTGGGGCCACCTGCCCAGGCCATCGTCAGGACTCCCCGTACTGTGCACTTGACCTGCCCGCATCTCATAGCACAAACAGGTTCTTTTTTTTTTTTTTTCCCTTCACCTGCAGGAGGGGTTGGTTCCCGTCGTCATATACAAAGTTATTGGAAGAAAATGCAAAGGAATCGGTGGCTGCGCCTGCTCCAAGGTAGCCGATGTGAGCCAGCTCTCCTGACCTTCCCCTGATGTTCCCAGAGGGCTGGGTGTGGGTCCGTGTAGGATACTGCAGTGTGCACGAGGCCCTGGGTTCAATCCCAAGGACCACAAAACAGACAAAAAAGAAAAAAAGCAAGAAAAGCTGAGTTATAACCTAGATGTGCAGCAGCCCCCCACCACCACCATAGAACGTCAGCCCCCTGGAGTAAGAGTGGTGGCTGCTCCAGTGGTTTCTATGAGTGGCCCTGATGTCTCCTGTGAAGATGCTCGTGCCTGGCCCACCTCCTGCAGCCCTCTGAGACCACCCTTGCCGCCTCCCCCTCCCACAGGTGCTAACCCACAGCTCACATTCAATGCCCTTACCTTTCTCAGCAGCT
Organism: Ictidomys tridecemlineatus; assembly: GCF_052094955.1. Taxonomy (NCBI): domain Eukaryota; kingdom Metazoa; phylum Chordata; class Mammalia; order Rodentia; family Sciuridae; genus Ictidomys; species Ictidomys tridecemlineatus. The sequence continues at coordinate 109,649,548 of NC_135486.1, read as the reverse complement.
CTTACCACTAGAGAAGGCTTTTCTGCAGTGAGTGTTCTCTCCCTTTGGTTTCATGACCCGTTTGCCATCTGTTTTCCTTGGGCTCACCTGCTGTCCCCGTTCAGAAGCCTCTGCAGTGCCCCCGCTGCCCACCACCAGTACTGGGCACTCCTGGGTCCGTCCTCAGCCTTTCCCTTGCCTGCTTTCTGGGCCTTCTCATCCACTCACGACCGTGACCCCACAAATCCATACTCTACAGGATCAGACCAGTAATGATAGCCCCACCTCGGGGCTGTCCCCCTGCTTTGTGTTGGGAGCTCACAGCAACCCAGAGACGGGACCCTCCCCACAAAACAGGCAGCTGCTGGGCGTGGTGCACACCTGTAGGCCAGGAGCATTGCAAACTCAAGGCCAGGCTGGGCAGCTCAGCAAGACCCTGTCTCCAAATAAAGAATAGAAAGGGCTGGCTGTGCAGCTAACTGGCAAAGCCCCCGGCTTCAGTCACCAGACCACGAAAAACAAACGGACAGACACAGGAAACAGGGTTTAAGAATATAATATGTTCACAGGCTGGGGCTGGGGCTCGGGCTCAGTGGTAGAGCACTTGCCTAGCACGGGTGAGGCACTGGGTCCGATCCTCAGCACCACAGAAAAATAAAATATTGTATCCACCAAAAACTAAAAAATTAATATTGGAAAAGAAAAAAAGAAAATGTTCAAGGATACAGAGAAGTGCAGAACCCAGACCCAGAAAGAGCTCTCTGATTTAAGAATGGATTTTTGTGTATTAGGCAGTTCTAGTTGGCTGTCCCTTGGCCCCCCACAAATGACAAGTTCAAATTGAGCTGGTCCTCCTCCCCTACACTGCCTCTTACTTAGTGTTCCTTGTTTCAGAGAAACCATCACAGCCGCCCCCCCCGCCCCGCCCCCGGCTGTGCAGGTCGACCCTCAACACCAGAGTCTCCTGGGTCCTCCCCCAGGACAGGGTCTTGTGACACCATCTGGGTATTCGCATCCCTAGCAGAAGAGCCAGAGGGCCACCTGCCAACAACAGAAACTATAGTCTTAAGATGTTAAAATTCTGAGTGTCAACATTTTTGATCTTGGTCACCCGCTGCTTGCTGAGGGTCTTGCTGTTCTGGTTGATGTCCTTAAATGACTCAAGAGTCAACCCCAAATTAAATTGTTTTCCTCTCCTTTTTTTTTTTTTTTCTCAGTTCCACTCTAAATCTTTTTTTTTAATCTCTCTCCTTTTTTCGTGTCTTTTAAAAAAATGTTTTTTGAATAGACGTTTATAATCTAGGAAAAACACCGTTTGCCTTATGCAGATGCATAGACTGTGTGCCACCGTCCCCCACTTCCCTTTTGGCTTATTGACCTGCTGTTACTGTGGTCCTGGTTGGGGGTGCTGGGGTCGGGCAGGGTGGAGGACCTTCTCTGACTCTGCTCTGTGGTCTTGGCCCCAAGCCCTGCCCCAGTGAGGAGCGTCAGCACGGTGGACCTGACTGAGAAGAGCAGCGTGATCATCCCGCCCCCCGACTACCTGGAGTGCGTGTCGGCAGGAGCCGCTGCCGGTGGGAGAGCCCACACTGCGCAGAGCACGTCCACCTTCAGAGCACTGGCGTCCAAACCAGAGGCCACGTCTCCTGTGAGTGCACTTGACTTCCCTCCCGGTCACCTGGCTCTGCCCTGGCAGAGGGTGGGCTCCTGGCCAGGTGGGCTGGGGGCTTCTTCTCCCCGCGACTCCGGTCATCTTCCCGAAGCCCCATCACGACAGCCTTCCTGTGTCCCTGAGGGTTTCCATGTCCTAGTTGCTGGGTCTTCTAGGGCTTTCGGGAAACCTTGCCTCTGGTGGCAGCTGCAGTCCTGTGGTGGCAGCTGTCCCCTTCCTCTGCCTTTTCTTCCCCTCTGCACTGTGTTCACCCCTGTGACGTCATCTTAGACCAGCCCTGGGAAGAACAGCCAAGGCATGGGTTCCCGGCGTCATGGCTCCTTTGATAGCTGCAGGCGAGGGGAGAGCATCTGTGGCACACCAGGCACTGGTGCGGGCTCTGGGGACAGCGATGATCGACGAGGCCCTGGCTCCCTCAGAGCCCAGTCCTGGTGTAGGAAGCAGAGCGTAAAACTAAACCAGAGGATCCAGGATGAAAGAACTAAGGCCAGGCGAGGAGGTGGCAGAGCGGGTGACAACCTAGGTGTACGGGACAGGTTAGGTTTGCTGAGTGACCTCAGCACCCTGGGAGGGAGGCCTGAGGGAAGGAGGGGCGCTCTGGGTGGGGACAGTGTGGAGCTGGCTGGGGGCCAGGCCTCTGGGCCTCTTGACAGCCAAAAGCAGTCCCCCAGCAGCCCCTGCATGGGGAGCAGCCCTCCAACCTGAAGGACATGGAGCATCTACAGCCACGGGCTTCTCTGAGGTAACATTTAGGTTGACAGTGACAAGGATCCAGCTGTTCAGGGTTGAGGTTCTTATGAGACGAGCAGGAAGCTTTAAATCCCTGGACGCCATGTTTCCGCAAGAGCAGAGAACATCAGGGTCAGGGCGCTGCTGGTCCCCGGGTTTCCTCTCCAGCACAGATCAGAAGGGATGGAGAAGGGGCTGAGAGGCCAGACAGGCCAGGCAGGGAGGAGGCCGAGGGTAGGGGTGCACTCAGGGGTCCCCGGCCCTCTCCGCTCAGGGCGAGGGAAAGTGGCAGCTGCTGGCCAGGCCAGGCGAGGGGGCAAGTTTGACGGAAGGCTGTGGAGCAGGCGCAGGGCAGCAGTCAGAGGGTCAGGCTGCTTGTCCTGGGGAGCCCAGTCTGCGTCATGCTGGCTGTGTCCACATGGCGTCCTCTGCGGTTTCCTCCTCTCTGCGTTCCTGGTCACGAGTAGTGAGGGAGGCCTCAGGCCTGGTCGGACCTGCATCATGGCTTGTTCATGGTCCTGTCTGCATATCCCACGGCCTCTCTCTGGGCTGGTGGCTGCTGACAGTCACCAGGCTCCACTGCTGCGTCAAGGTCATGTGATACCTCTTATGGCAAAAGAATTTTGCCCCAAAACGATGCTCTGGGATTACGAATGAAGACACTAACGTCCATCTCGCCCTTGTTGCCGTTGTACTGAGGCTGGACCCGGGGCACTCTTCCCACTGAGCTTTGTCCCTCGTCCTTTTCACTCTTTATTCCGAGACAAGGTTTTGCCAAGTTGCTGAGGCCGGCTTTGAACTTGAGATCCTCCTGCCTGAGTAGCAGGGTTACTGGCATCACTGGCCTGCCTGTTGTCGGACCTTCGGTGGCTGCCCGGGGAGGCGCTGGGGAGGGCAAGTGGCCTGAGGCTGGCAGACACCACCCCTCCATTCCACCCGCTCCTCGCACAGTAGGAGAGCTGTCATAGTCAGTGTTTGTATCACTGTGACCAAAAGACCTGCAAGAACAACATAGAGGAGGCAGAGTTTGTTTGGGGCAGGTCCTTGGTCCACAGACAGCTGACCCCATTGCTCTGGGCCCAAGGTGAGGCAGAACATCATGGCAGAAAGGCGTGGTGGATTAAAGTAGTTTAGGATATGGCCACCAGGAAGCAGAGAGAGAATTCTACTCACCAGGGACAAAACAAGTCCCAAAGGCACGCCCCTGGTGACTACCTCCTCCAGCAATGCCCAGTTTATCCCCACCGGGGATCATCAGTTACAGCTCTCATAACCCCCCACCCCTCGCACTGTGTCACATGGGCGTCTGGGGAACACGTCCTGTCTAAACCCCAACAAGCAACAAGCACACAGTCTTCTCCCAGGGACCCGCCCTGGAGAGTGGGAGTGGGGAGCATGAGGGAGGGCAAAACACACGGAAGCCACTGGCGCTTCCCACCTGAGCTCTCGGGGCCTGGGGGATACAGCCAACCCCTCCACTTAAGGGGCTGCCCCGCAGAGCTGTTTATCCAGAACTCCTCCCCACACAGCCCATCCCCATGACCTGGGGTCCGGTTTCTGTTTCACACGCTAAGAAGGCCTTCTTTGTCATTTTGGTAGCCGTTAGTTTTGGGTTTCACTTAAGAACACTTAAAAGTTTCCAATGTCTAGAGAAAATGCCTGCCTTACGTAGTTCCAGTGGTGATTTCAGTTGTCATCACTTGGCAAGTCTTAGAATATTGGTTAACCACGCTGGGGGTGGAGCCCAAGGGGCAGGTGGAGCCCAGAGCGCAGCACTGGGCCCTGGAGGCATGGGGGTGGACGTCTAGGAGGAAAGGATCTGAGCCAAGCTCTAAAGGCTGAGATTTAGCAAACACACAACTTAGCTCTAGTGGCATCTGGCTATGACTTGTGGGGGACAGGCAGCATGGGGACCAATAGGAACATGGTGGGGTGGACAGGTCGGGCCTAAAGCCTGATGAGCCAGGTGGCCTGAACTGCATTGGGTCCTGGGTCCAGCCTTTCAGTTGGCTGTGAGGCTGGGTGGTCATCCCCCTCAAATGACATGGGAAGGGTGACAAGGGCTTCTCCAGAACTGGTGACAGACTGGTGTAGACCACATGGGGCAAGCCATTGTTCTGTCTTTGCCCTCAGGTCTGATTTGCTCATATTTATATATTTTGGAGCCATTTTTTGAAAACTTATGTAATTTGAGCTCTAGATCTTTAACATGCCGATCTTTTTTTTTGGGGGGGGGGGCAGGGAGTACCAGGGATTGAACTCAAGGACACTTGACCACCGACTCTCATCCCCAGCCCTGTTTTGTATTTTATTTAGAGACAGGGTCTCACTGAGTTGCTTGGGGCCTCACCATTGTTGAGGCTGGCTTTGAACTCAAGATTCTCCTGCCTCAGCCTCCTGAGCCGCTGGGATTACAGGTGTCTGGCAACATGCCAATCTTAAAAATAGGAAAAACATTCTTTAAATGCTAGGAAAAAAGATGGGACCATTTTGAAGATTCTGAATTCTTAAGTAAGGACCTATAGTTTACGATCTTATACATTAATTCCCAAATGAAAGACTTTTGAGACAGAAATACACCAAAATCTACATTTGTTTTCTAAGTGTAAATCAATTGATAAATGTTAATTATAAAGTTCATCCTTGTTTCTGCCTCCAGAAATAGTTTGTCAATTTGATTATTTTGTAGCAGAGCTTTAAACAAAATATTCACTAGAAATCCATGTTTTAATGTAGTAGTCAAACGTCATCGTCTGCTAGATGCGTTAAACATCCACCAGATTAGGTTCCCTTTTTAAACCCACATGCAAGTCATAGCTTCAGGTTTTTGTTAAAGAGCAAAGTTCAAGTTTGGGCAGTGGCTCCTTTGTAAAAACTTAACCATCTAATCGTTACACTCATACCTATGGTGCTTCTATTAAAATAACATTTACTGCTTGTAAAGATCACCTAAGGTTCTGGGATTTTTTTGGTAATATCAATGAGGAAACTAGAAAAATATTTTTAAATTTTTAATTATGTTTTCACTTCTAGGATACCTACTATTAATATTTTATCGCATTCCCTCAAGAGAGAGAGAGACAGATAGACGGACAGCTTTCCTAACCTCCGCCCGTCTGCACCAGCCACACAGCGGAGCCGGGGCCCCAGCTGAGTTGCCCTGTGGTCAGCCAGGCCCTTGACACCCAGGGGTGAAATGCAGAAAGGGGAAGCACAGAAACATGACAGGCAGTTCTGAGGTCCCACAGCTCTTTGGGAAATAAGCCGTGAACAGGCATCAGCCTTTCACATCAGAACATGCTCACTGATGGACACCTGCCACTCTCACCTATGGCTAGTCACTGAGGTCCTGAGGAGTTGCTTTGCCGTTCCTTTGACCTAGAGGATAGTGGAAAATACCAAGTAGGGAAAGTCACAAGAAAACAGTAATTGGCTTTTAAAAATCAAAGGGCCACCAGGCCTGAGCGCCTCCCAAGCAGGTGCTGTCAGCCGCCACTTCAAGGGCCACCCAGCTGTGCTGCTTGAGGACATCCGCTTTTCCTTCTCTCTGAAACAAACAAGGAAGAGGGCAGCAACCCCCAAGTAGGTAGTGCCTCACAGGTGCACACACAGTTAAATGGTCGCCTTACATTCCTATCATAGAATTGACGTTTTGTAGTAGTATTTCAAGATCTCATGTTTTTCTTTTTTGGTACCAGAGATTGAACTCGGGGCCACTCAATCACTGAGCCCCATCCTCAGCCCTATTTTGTATTTTATTTAGAGACCAGTCTCCCTGAGTTGCTTAGCGTCTTGAAGTTGCTGAGGCTGGCTTTGAACTCGCCATCCTCCTGCCTCAGCCTCCCAAGCCACTGGGATGACAGGCTGTGCTACCACACCCAGATGAAAAGAAGGGAAATCACCCCCAGCATATGTGGCCTCTCCTAATGTCATTTTTCAACTGGATGGGCCACTACATATTCTTTGCTGCCAAGTGATTCAAACCAGGAGTCCTAGGGCCATGCCCTGGGAGACCAGGGACCCTGACTGGAGGCAGGAGTGGCCACTTGCCGCAGGCCTCCTGGTGTTGGCCGCCTCTCCCAGAGCAACAGGAAGTGCTGTGTCTAGTATTCTGTGAGGCCGGGGAAAGCTGCAGTAGGTGACACTGGAGAATTTAAGCATCAGGCGGAAATGTTCTGGAACTGTCCTGCTCAGTGCAGCAGCTGGGGCCTGTGGAGCAGCTGAGCAGCCTTAAACAGTGCAGGGCACTTAGGAAGTTGGATTGACTGTTTTGTCCACATATGGCCAGTGGCCACCCTGCCAGACAGCCAGGTTCCAGTCACACAAACTACAGCAGTGTTCAAGATTGACCCACAGTGGGACGCTCTGTGGGATGCTTAAGATGGCAGCCCACCCTGCCTGGCAGCCATGGGGACCCAGTCAAGTTCTGACACCCAAATGGTTTAACTTTCTTTCCTTAACCAAAATGTTTAAGCCAGCTGTTGACGTGGGGGACTAGGTGCTGCTCAGGCCAGACTCGGGGACCCATGAGAGCTGGCAAAGCCACCTCTGTGCTTAAACAGGGTTTCCTGGGCCCCCGTCTTCAGCTATGGTCACTTGCACACAAAGGTTTGGTGTTTCTAACATCAGCGTTCTTGGGCTTAAGGACACCCACACATGATACTGGCACCCTTCTGCCCCGTGATGTCGCCTCTGAAAAGATCTCAGAAAAGCCGAGAAGGGCTTCACCCCAAGTGGCTCAGGGGAGCGGCCATGTGGACCAAGCTCAGGGCTCAGCGTGGGCCATTGTTCCCTAAGTCACCTGAGAGACATCCTTGCAAACATGATTAAAAGCTCGGCTGTCTCAAGCCCAGAGCCACATTTCAAAGTGCATGTTTGCCATGGCGGAGCCCCTGGTGCAGGCAGGGGAGTGCTTTGGTGGCCCCCCACTTGGCACTTTGATTCAGAAAAGGTCCCAGGAGCCATTGGCTTCTCCCTGTTTGGCCTCAGGGTTCCCATTTTAAGAATAAAGGGTTGAACTAGATCAGAGGGAGCTGGGGGACAGTGGCAGCCCCAGGGGACAGCATGAATTGCCAGCACTGAGGACAAGTGTTGGAGGCCTTGTGGCAAGTGACTGGCCTCCAGCTGCTTAGGAAGGAAGTGTTGTTCTGTTCCACTGAGTGGGCGTCCTGAGGCCAGCCGTCCCATCACCGCCTGGTCTGCCACAGTGAGGCCTCGGCTGGACCTAACTCACCCTGGCTGGGCCTCAAGGCTCCTCTGTGCTGGCAGCTGGGGAAGGAACTGTTCTGGTGGTCTGAGGTGACAGGGACCTTCCTGTAAGCAGGGATCAAGTGGTCCCCTCAAGGCACATGGCCCTGTGGTAGACACCCCCACAAAAACCTGTATAGGAGGGAAGGGGGACGTAGAGTGGGCAGCAGCTGCTCGGTCAGCAGTGTCCCGTGCAAGGGTTCTCCTGTCCTGCCCTGCAGCCCCCACCTTTTGGTTCTCTGGTTCTCCAATTTCAAAGCCGTCACTGTCCTTACCCTTCCACTCTCCTGATGGCCTACCTGTGGGCACCTGGGTTCAGCCTGGATCACCTCCTGTCCTGTCCACTGTGCTCTGGGATCAGCACCATGCTGGCTGCCAAAGAGGACAGAGGAGGAAGTGCAGCAGGCCCTGCTCACTGTGCCCCAGAGCCCCAGAGATGACTCATTCTTAGGTCAGCTAGAAAAGGGGGCTGCACTGGGGAGCACTCAGTCCTGGCTACCAAGGGCGTGTGCTGGCCGAGCTGGGCGGGGTGCTGGGAGATGGCGGTCCCTACTGAGGTCGCTGATACTCGGCACCAAAAGTATAGTCTCAGCACTCACTGGACTAGAAGAAATCGGGGCTCGTGAAGAGCTCCCCTGACCCAGCATCCCAGCAGTCACTGGGATCTTTGGAACTGGGGTTGAACCCAGGGGCCCTTTACCACTGAACCACATCCCCAGCTCTTTTTATTTTTTGAGACAAGGTCTCACTAAGTTGTTGAGGCTGGCTTTGAATCTGCAATCCTCCTGCCTCAGCCTTCTAGTGCTGTGCACTACCACACCCAGAAAAAACCCCAAGTGTTAAAGGGGAAATTGGTCTGAAAATGACTGACACAGGTGCACCTGGACTGACCATGAGGGTGCAACCTGAGCTGACAGCACTGTAAACTGAGGACACGCCTCACGTACAGACATCCCAGCTGAGTAGCAGCACAGGGCACATAATGTCAGGTGTCCCCCCTGTGATTGTGGGGCTGACAGGAGCCACGGCTGGAGACCTTACCCAGAGCCACTAGAGACTGTGCCACATATTGCTGGCCCAGGTGAAGATCCACAAAGTTCAAAGTACAGTTTCTACTGCACACACACTGCTTTCACACCAGCAGGAACATGGAAATCAAGTCAAGACACTATATTCAGGGCTGCGTCTAGGCTTGTTTTTTTGTAAGTAAACATTTTATTAAAGAATACCACATACAGAAAAGTGCACAACACATTTCCACAAAGTGACTCTATATCCAGCAGCAGCTCAAGAAACAAGGTTCCCTGTCCCCAGGGCCCCACCACCACCCATGCACACCCCATGCAGTTCCCATCCCTCCCGCAAGGCCAGACTCCCACATCCTGGCACTGAGTGGCCTGCCGGGGACAGAATTGCCTGGGTGTGTTCAGCATGGGCTGTTAGCACCGGCTGCCCACAGCACCTTGGTGGCCATGTGCCCTGCTGGTCCATGCCAGTGCCGGGGTATGCCCAAGGAGACACGGGCACAGCACCAGGATCTGCCACAACACCTGAGAGGTTCTGGTCTGTTTTCCCTCTTCCTCACGGCAGTCCTTGCCTCGTGCCACGTTACTCTTGAAGATTTGCCAGGATCCCTTCAGGCGGGGTGGGTAAGCACCCAGACTGATGCCAGGGCTCATTAAAATGCCAGTGAACTTGCTTTAAAATTCAGTTGGGCCATGAGGCTCCAAGCAACCGCAGGCCTCTGCTGGAGCACAGCTGCTGGTGGGGGCTCCCAGGTAGAGGAAGCTTCTGGCTCTGGTTCCAGTGGGCAGAGCGCCTGCGCCACCAGGTGGCAGCACAGGGAGGGAACAGTGCTCTGCCCCAAGGCTAGAAAGTGCCTTCCAGTGGGAGGCAGGGCCCAGGGCTGGGCCTGCTGGTATGAGCGGTGCTTGGCATGGTGTGAGTGGCTCTGGCCAGACACAGTGCCCTTCTGACCTCTGGGTCGACAGGAAGCTCCCTTCCTGCACAGGGGCTGTCACCGCAGGCTTCCTGCTCCGGGCAGTGCCATCAGTCCAGCGCTTTGAGAAGGCAATCAACAGGCACAGTGGGGCACACTTGTAATCCCAGCAACTCATGAGGTGAAGGCAGGCTGATCCAAGTTCAAGGCCAGCCTCAGTTATTTACCAAGACCCTATCTCAAAAATAGTATTAAAAAGGGCTCAGAATGTGGCACAGTGTGAAGTATTCCTAGGTTCACTCCCCAGTACAAAAACCAACACATTAGGAATGACACCAGAAATGACCTACTGAGGCCTGTCAGGGAAGCCTGGCTCCCCTGGAGAAGTCACTTTTGCAGCCACTTCAAGGCCCTATTGGGATTTGCTCAGCAGGGCAGTGGCTGTGCTTCTGTGAGGAACAGCAGACACTGCAGCTGCCCTGGCCTAGGGCTCTGAGGCTGCGGTCACACCTGGGACCCAGCCGTCTTGGGCCCAGCATTTGGAAGACACCATCCAGCAGGAGCCTGGCCCTGGCCTTCACCCTCAAGGCTGGCGCTGGGAAGTGAGAAGAACATTCCAAGTCTCCATGTGCCAGAGAACAGCAAGAACTAATGAGGGGGAAAGGTGCACACACACACACCTGGCCCTGGTCAGCAGTGCCCATGAGAACCTCAGCGGCCTCCCCAGGACTCCAGGAGGCACAGCCCTAGCGGGGCAGCGGGAGGGCTCAGCGCTGCAGGGCTTGGGCAGTTCCTGGTGTTAGACAGTGTTTGTGTTGGTTCCATCTTTTCTCCCTCCCGTTTTGGGACTCCTGTCTGTAAGACCACTGGCCCCAATAATCGGCCTCAGCCTCCCTGTCAGCAAGGATTGATTTTTACCTTCTACTTTTTCAGGTCTTCATTCAGTATTCAGCCCCAAAAAAAGCCCACCACCATCAGGACGGCTCTGACAGAGCCGAGTCTGCCTCTCCCCTGAGCGGCGCTGGCCTGCACATAGGTGTTTCCTGGTGGCTCGGCTGCTCAGTTAATTTGCCCAGACTGAGTGTCCGTGTACAGGACATGGTCGTCACAGGCTGGCCTGTGTGGGCACCTCAGCCACACTCTGAGGCAGCTGTTTGGTCCGTGTTCTGACACTAGTGAAGGGCCCTCCCGGTCGTAGGACATTGTCACATCTCGCCCTTCTTTCCAATGAATTCAGACACCCAGGTGATCTCACAGACAGACCACAGGGTGCTTTTAAAACAAGGAACCTTAAATAGTCCTTACACTTTCTGCAGGTCGTATTAAAAATGTCCCAATTTCATGAGCCTTTCATGAACTTCCTCTTTATCTTTCCTACAGAGTGACGCAAATGGGACTGCAAAGCCGCCCTTTCTCAGGTACGTATGACTCCTGGAGCAGCTCTTCAGAGCTGGTGCTGCCCTTGCCTGGGGGAGTGGGCAGCACCCCAGCCCAGGAGGCCCAGCCTGAGAGGGCCATCATCCCCGCCTGCTTTGCCCTTCCTGGCATCAGGCCTAGAGGGACCGAGCACTTGTGCCCTGTCCAGCTCCTGTTCAGGGTGGTTCCCACACGCAGCCCCCCTCCCAGCACAGGACCACAGAGGTGTAAAGCTTTGGAGTGTCCCCAGTGGGTCACATGGAAAGGACTGCAGACTTTCACAGAAACATCATTCGAGGCTTGTACACACGGGGAAGGTGGGGAGCGCCACAACGCAGAGCAAGAACGGGGTTAGCAACTTGTTTTAAATGGAATTCTTGTCCTGGAACAGTTTGTCTATAGTTTCCCCCTCCCTCCCCAATAGTGGAGAAAATCCCTTTGCTACTGTGAAACTCCGACCAACAGTGACAAATGATCGATCAGCACCGATCATTCGATGAAGATGCCCATTCGATGAAGATGCCGCGGATCCTCCTGGTCCCTCGGATGTCGAGTTCCCACCTGCACAACAATAGATCTATACTGACAAGTGCTGGGACTGTCATAGGCTTCACCCAAGGGGGCCTGATTTCCAATGTATCCTACTTGAGCAAATCAATGCATTTTCTCTATTTAGTTAGCATAGTTGGGTTTACACATTTCTGTCTTTAAGATAAGTGAATAATAGTTTAGTGACCAGCTCAATCATTTGAAGTATTTTTTTTCCTATTCTGTTAAAAAAAAAAGTAAATTTGGTTCCAATCCTTACTATATCTTTAATATTCTGATTTTTAATAATAACTGCCAGAATAAGGGATAGTCTATGCTTTCATGGTTGGCTTCTGCACCTAAATGCGAATGAGACCATGGTTTTATTTTACAAAGCACGTGCTCTTAAATAGCATTGACGTTTATCTAAAGAAAAATTGTATAAAGTTTGCATCTTAGCATGCAAATCATAATTTTAAGCAATATAAATTATGAAAACATCATATTAAAGGTAATAACTTTTTTTAACTTACAAATTTTGAACTTGTGGTTAAACATAGAGCTCCCCAGAGATAGAGGACTCCTGGCCTCCCTCAGAATTGCAAAGTACAGACAGCTCACCTGCCCTCTGCACAGCCACACTGGGCACTAATGAAACCGTCCATAAGAACTACTGAGCTCAGTGTTGGCGTCACAGCTGGATTCACAGTGGGCCACCCAGGTTGTCCTCACCATGGCCTGGCGCACTGGCAACATGTGACTCCAAGGGCCTTCTCCCTAAGTGGGGTAACCAAAGCTGCATCCACATAACAAACCTCTTCCTAGGTCCTCTGCAGGTGGCACTTGTTCCAGCCCACCACTGTCAGGCACTCAGCTTCAGGCCTTCTAGGACCAACTTCTGGTCAGGCCTCTCTGCACACTGCCCCGGGCCGGGGGCTGTAGCTTGACCCTGCTCTGAAGGATCTGGGTCTGGTCAGTGAAGACTAAGATCCACACAGAGAGGGCGGGAGGTGGCTTATCATGGCTACTTTGATCTCAGCATATATAAATCATTGTTCTGTAAGTCAGAATTTGGTCAAGGTCAGATGGAGGTGAACCAGTGCATGTGAGACTCCGGCTCCTTCCAGCTGGCAGAACAATGTCTCAGGCTCTCCTGGGGGATGCACAGGCACCCCCAAGAAGGGCTGCTGCTGCATGACTAGTTAACACCCTCCCAGGACAAGGTCTGGGTTACACTATGAGCAGGTGTCACGTGGCACTGTCTTGAAGGTGCCCCAGCCTGGAAAGAAAGCAAATTTTTAAAATCTATTAAGTGGCCCACTGCTGCTCCCACCATTTCAGAAGCACAGGGTTAAGGGAGTCCACTGTCTTCAGCAGCAGAGAACAAGTGAGGCCCAGAGTTTGGAAATGGGGGGTCCACACCCTAGACTTCATAGCTCCCCATTTGGGAGTTTTCTCATGCTTTGTGACTCTGGTGTAGTAAGGGACCCCCCCACCAAGGTCATTCATTAGCTGCAATGTGCAGCCCCTACAGCCTGGAACCAGGGCAGCCATTCCTTGCCCCACGAGTCAGGAAGGTGCCCGAGGTGCATGCTCTGTAAATGTTGGGGATCTTGTGTTTAATGTTGAATAAAGAGTCTGAAATACTCATTCCTGCGCCACCATCAGTGCCAATGAGAAGACGGCCACTCACGGGCTCTGCATGTGTAGTTTCCCCCAAGGAGACTTCCCGTGGGCAGCAAGCGCAACGCCAAACACGCAGGACCCGCTGAACAATGGTATGAATCATTTATTTAAAACAGTATTTCTCACCTTTCTCAAATCGAAGACTGCAAAAAATAAAAGCAGTGCTTTCTTGAGTTGTCATTAACCTTGGGAGCAGGGTCACTGCCTTCCACACTCTGCCAAGCTGGCATATGCCAATCTATCCCACCTCACTTTACAAAACAGTCCTGAAGCTTAATCAAATAAAACTATTATACACGACATTTACATTAGAAAAGAGCTGGATGTAGGAAAGCCAGGTGTGTTGTTCCCTTAGGTAAAGGTTGCTCCACAGTTGGGACATCTTCGCTTCTTCAAGGCAAAACAGCAGATGAACCCAAAGGGAAACAAGATGATGGCCAGGAAGATGCCCAGGAAGGTGAAGCAGTCCTCCAGGACCCCAACTCTGTGGAGAAAGGGGGCGGGCGGTTAGGACCCTGGCCCTCCCTCCCTGGGCTGCACACAGGACAGATCGGACCCGCGGCAGAACTGCCTGGAAAGGTGGCCCGTCCCCAGGATCCCCCAGCAGCAGCCTCAGCTGAGGGCACAGAGCAGCTGCTCAAGACAGGGCTGCTGACACCAGCTCCACGGCTACACCCTGGCACCTTTTACACCCCCCCAAAGGGCAACTGTCCCTAAAAAGTGATGAAGTCTACCTACAGTGTGCATGACGGAGGGCACCAAGACCCTGGGGACACGGCCCTGGTCCTGTGCCAATGAGCACAAGTTCATTGACCTGAGTCTTCCCACAGTCCTGGCGGGTGGGAAACGGGCTTATGCTCAGCGTTTGGGTCTCCCTCTAGAAAGCGCTGGACCCAGGGATGAAGTGATAAGTGTCACTAGCGCTCCCCTCCAGGCCTCAGAGGTGCTGCCTCCTATCCCATGACTGTGGCCCCGAACTCAAGCACTTCACAAAGAGAAACTACAGAAAGGACAGAAGGACAGGGGCTGGAGAGGGGGGAGCAGGGACCTGCTGGCAAGGGTTGCTTTCCTTTGTAAAGCCGAGGGAAAAAATGTCACCATGGCCCCAGAGGACCCCACTCCCTACCCCCATCCTAGCTCCCCACCCTCCACACACACACCCCTGCCCACAGTGGCCCGGACGCAACCGAAGTTATCCTGCCCCCTGGTGGAAAGGAGGAAGGGCACAGCTTCAACCAAGGTGTGAAAGTGGCAGAACTGAGGGCTCCCACCAACTCAGGCCACAGCAGCAGCCAACAGAGGCAGGGACCCAGGGACCAGTACCTGCTTCTCTGGGGCACATGAAAAACAAACCAAAATATCCCAAAAGTCTGGTTTTTTGCTTAAAAAAGATGTCAAACTCAGTGCCCACCTCCCTCCAACCCACACAAGTGAGTCCTGAGAGCACTTTCCACCACACCTGGCCCCAGGTAGCTCTGCAGAGAAGGAAGGTAGGACTCTGGTCTCTCCCCTCCAGGGGGTTCCAGCGTCCACTGGCTCACAGGCTGAGTGCACTGGGTCAAGACTCCTGGGGAGCTGGGCCTAGTGGCACACACCTGTCTGTAATCCCAGAAACTCAGGAGGCTGAGGCAGGAGGTTTGCAACTTCAAAACCAGTCTCAGCAACTTAGCAAGACTAAGCAATTTAGTGAGACCTTGACTCTAAATACATAAAAATGGCTCAGAATATGTCTCAGTGGTTAAGCGCCCCTGGGTCAATCCCCCAAAAAACAGACTCCTGGGGAGCTCTGTTCCAGCTCTGCTTCCCTGACTCCCAAGAGCTGGCCCTTTCTGCATCAAGATGGTGAACCAGGCTGGAGCATGGAGAAGCCCTGCTCTAAGGCCACACAAATCAGGTCTGAGTTGATGATGGCAAAGTTACCACTTCTGGTATGACTCCTCTGTGTAACACATTTCATTAGGTCACCACACTTGGGCCTACCCTTGGTCTGTCCCCTGCCTCCAGTCCAAGGAGGGTACCCACACCCAGAGGGCAGGAGGGAGTCAGGTGAGTCAACTTCCAAAGAAGCCAGTCCCTCTGAAAAGGTCCCAGGGAGCCAGGTCCAGCACCTCTCCAGGCTGTGAGGAAACCAGGAGCCTGTGGGGACCACCAAGACCTAAAGACAGTGACCAGCTGAGTGCCTGCCGGGCTTATTCCCCTAAGGATCAAAAAGGCAGAGTGAGGAGAGCACCAGAATCTGCTCACGGGCTGCGGAGGAGCTGCACCCAGCCAACCGCTGAACTTCAGTGCCAGGAGGGCAGCAGGTGGCACAGGGCATCCTGGCTGCAGGCGTGAGGGGCTGGGGTGGGCTCCTGGTATTGGCCTGCATCTCATCCCCACAGACCATCCCAACTGCAGCCTGCTGCTGTCCTCGAGGTTCAGCACTCAAGGGCACAGCCCCACCCCACATCCTGATTCTCTATCCAGACTCCAAAGCCTTGGCCACATTACAGAAGCTGGAGGGAGCCCAGGAAAGGTGGTCACTCCCGGGCTCTCCCTGCCACCAACTCACAATACCACCTGATGCTACGATTCCCACCAGTGGTCAGGCAAGCTTTCTGGGCCCAGCTCAACATCCAGCACCTCATTTTCTCAGTCCCTGGAGGGGCACTTAGAACTTACAAAGTAACAGAACTGTGGCCTACACTGGCCGGCCTGGCCGTTGGCCTCCAGGCACTAGGGCAGCTCATCCTCAGTGCCCAAATTCATGGGTTTCCTGTTCAAACCCACTGCTTCCTTGAGCCAGAGCTCAGGGCTGGGCAGCCTGTGCCACCCTCCACTGACCTGGGTCACGAGAGCCAGGCCTGATGCTAGAAGTGCCCAGCAGCACCCACCCTCGTAGCTTCCCACACTCCCGCTGCCCAGGCCTGCCTTCATCCCATTGTCAGAGAGGGCCAAGGCCACCTGCGCTCTGGGAAGAGTGAGGATGCTCCCCTCAGGCCCACCCATGTGGGATTATCACACACAAGGCTCAGGTATCTACCAGCAAAGAGTCTGTAACACAGGACCCAAGAATGCTCGTCCCCCGACAACCTGCACCATGGTCTGACCTGGCTTCAATGGGCCCAAGGGATAGAGAGGACACCAGCCCCCAGCCTGCTTCAGAAAGCTTCCGCCCTGAGCCTGGGCTCAGCCTGAGGCCCCCATGCCCTCCACCCCAAGATGCCACTCACTTACCTGCAAACCCAAATGCCAAAAGGCTGGGAAAGTGCAACTTTCCCCAAGTTTATAGCAAACTCAATGGAAGCGACATGACCTGAGCTCCTGTGTGGCTATTCAGAGTTTTAATTTCTCCTACTTAATGTAAGATTCTCATCTTGCCCTAGAAATATTAATGTTTTAACTACAGAACTGCCCCAAACCTCAAAAAGTGTTGGCACAGTTTAGAGTTTTAAAACCCAACAACTTCTGATTTAAAAAGCATGACCCAGCTTCAAGGCCAATCTGGAGCCAGCAGCACACAAGACTGCCTGTGTGGAGACCAGCCCCTCCTGCAAGCCTGGCCCTGGTGGCCTTGCACTCTGCCTCTCCAGACCCAAAGGCAGCCCCATGCTGCCGGAGCAAGTTTCAACTCCCTCAACTGGCTCAGAGTCCAAACCTGCAGTCCTTCCAGCTGCACTGGCAGGCCCCTCCCCGTCCTTGCACACAGGTCACGTGGGGATCGGAGGATTATGGAAGCTGGAGACACTAGGGAACTGACTAACACTGAGAACAGCGCTTTACCCCCACTTGAGCCTCTCAGAACAAGTGGCCACTAGAACCTGCTGATGTCAGCCGGAGCTGGGCCCTGGGGGGTTCCAGATGAACTCCGCCTCACCAGGACAGAAATGGGCAGAAGACACTGGAAAGAGCAAGCTCTGAGCTGCCCAAGGACAGGTACCCCGTCAGAATTGTCCTTACCCCTCACATGTCCTCACATCACCAAACTCCATAGGTGTCACCACCCCACCTGAGAAGCCGACCTGGAGCCACCTGCAAGGCCACATAGCTGGGAGTGCGGTGACAGGAAATGCAGATGGGCTCCCCAGTCATGGTCCTGCCCCAAAAGCCCCAGCCAGCACAGGGCACTCAGGAGCTTCCCAGTTCATCCCCAGTCATTTTCTCCTAAGCTCAAGGCACAATCCAGCCCCAAAAGCAACCCAGCTCACCCGCCCCTGAAGGATAGCCTCCTCAAGAAGGATCACAAGTTCAAAGCCAGCCCCAGCAATTTAGCCAGGCCCTAAGCAACTTAGCAAGGCTCCGTCTTAAAGTAAAAAATTTTAAAAAGGGCTGGGGATGTGGCTCAGTGGTTAAGCACTCCTGGGTTCAATCCCTGGTACCAAAGGAAAAAAAAAAAAGAAAAAAGAAAAGGAACACAGAGGGCTTCTTCCCCGGGCCACAAACCTGCAGCCAAGGCTCAGGACCAACCTGCCTCTGGCTGTCCCAAGGTCTCCAATCTGAAGGCCCCCTGAGCCTTAGGTTCACTAGGACCCGCAGGCCACGCAGGGCAGTTCTCACCAAGCCCAGCTGCCAGGCCCAGCCTCGGGCCTCCCCAGTGGAAGAAAGCAGACCTGGGCAGGGCTGGAGAACCAGGGCAGCTGGGCAGGGCAGCATCCAGCGGGCTTCCCAGAACACCAGTCTGTCCCACCAGCCATCACCTCAAGGTGCCCACACTATCGCAGCTGGGGGACTTGGACCGAGCAGAGACTAGGCAGCTAGCGAGGCAGCACAAGCATCCTGTCATCAGGCACCATGGCCAGCATGCAGGCCAGGGCACAAGCTCCTGCCATCATGCACAGTGCCCCTACCTCAGCCAGGACCACCCGGGGCCAGGGACAGCCCTTACCACAGTTCAGGCTGTCACCTCCCTGACCAGTTCCCCACCACAGGCCCTTGGCCACCCACCATCACCTGAAGCCCAAGGCTTAGCCACTCCTTCTCCCCTCCAGACTCCATAGCCAACCAAAAGAAAGACTGTCTCTGCCCCCAAGGGCTCCACAGACCACCCAGTGCCACATCCAGGGCCTGTGGGCAGCGTCTGACCAGGGTACCTGTACTTTCTCTTGGCTTCCAGGACCCCACTTCTGTGAATTTCCTCCTGCCTCCCTGGTCACCCCCAAAGCCAAATACTGAATGGCAAAGACTCAGCCGGTGCTGCTGGGCAGCTTCACACACGTTCTGCCTACAGCCTATGCTCCCAGGGTAGCTGGGCCAGCACACGGTGGTCCAAAGAGGCTGCAGAGACCCACACTGCTGCCATCCTGCCCTATATCTAGGGACAGCTTAGGGCAGGGGAGAACCAAGCTTCAGAGGTCTAGCACCAGCACGGACACCCCTGGCCAAGGCAGTTTCAGCAGGCCTTGGCGGGTCAGGGTACAGGAGGTGGCTTGGAGGAAGCAGGCACAAGACTCACTCAGCTGCTGGGGGTGAAGAAAATACTGCTTATACACGGCTAAAAAGGGAAAATGGAGTCAGGCTGCTCAACAGCAGCTCAGACAGGATGGCAAAGTGACAAGCGACATGGGCCTCTTATGCCAAGCCTCGCTCAGAGGGAATCACAGACGTGTGACTTGGGCAAATTCCTGCCAAGCCACCAGGGAGGGCAGGGACAGAGCCTGGCAGGCCTGATGTGGAAAGAGAGGAAGTGTGGTCACATGAGAAGTATCCTGTCTCTCGGTCCTAAGATGCCAGACAGGGGAAGACTCGACTCTTTTGGGAGGAACATCTCTGTTCTCTGTCCCTATGCACAAGTGGCCCTAGATCACACACCCTCTCCTCAAATCAAGAGGCTGCCTGCTCCCAGGCTGGCCATGTGGCTACCCACTCCCCTGTTCACCTAGGATTCCTGCCTGAGAGCAAGGGGCCCCACACCCAGTGAGGCTGCTGCCACCGTGGCAAGAATAGCCTCAGATACCAGCAGCAGTAAGGACTGCAGGTCTCCAGGCGCACAGTCTCCAAGGACACAAAGGGCCTTTACTGTCGGACATCAGGCATGCTCAGCCCCTACAGAAGGGCCCAGGAGGATCAAGGAGCGCTCTGGTTCCAACTTTAGGGATCTGGTACCCATAACCTTATCCTCGGAGCATAGAGGAAACCACCAGCTCCCATGAAGGCTGGCCCCCCTCCAGACCTTCCCCAGAGTGCAGAGCCTGCGTTCCAGACCTGCAAAAGCCACAGCCTCCAAAATGACACAAGTCACCTCCTAGAGAAAGGGAAATACCAGGGAAAGTGCTCCCCATGCCAGGAGCTGACTAGGCACCCCACATTCCTGGGAACTTCATGGCCACCCTGCCATGCGCTGGCCTCCCCTCCAAGTTCAGGGGCTCAAGCCAGAGAAGCCTCCAAACCATCTCATCAAACACCAACATATCCCAGGATTGGGAAGCCACCAGCTGCATTGGGCCCTTTGTTCCAAGGGCCTCTTGTCAACCAACCAAAAAACCTCACCTCAGATCACTTGATGTCTGCTCTCCACAAAAAAAAAGGGGGGGGGGGGCCTGGAATCCAGGAGTTGACTGACTGGGGACAGAGGGCCTTGCACACAGCAGCACTCTGAGCACCCAAGATGAACCTCAAAGCCAGAGATTCTCATTCTCCCACCAATTATCCAGAGGAATTTCCCAATGACTTTCTGCATGGGGGACCGAGTCCTGACCTCCTCATTCATTGGCACAGGCCCAGCTCCCAAGCCATGCCCCCCGCCTTTTCTCCAGCAAGCCCACCCCATGTGCTTCAAAACCAATCACTGGCATCCCCAGGTGCAGAACCTGCAGACAGCTGCACTGGGAGACAGCCAGTCCTCTGGCTCCCACTTCTCCCAAGGCCCATGTGTCAGCGGGGAAATGACCACCAGGGTGTCAGAATGCACACCCAGCTTGGGTTTGTACTGGGGTTCCTGAGTGGGCAGACAGCCTCCCAAGGCTCTCGCTGGCCCACAGACCCCTTTACCAGGCACACGGTCAGCTCCCAGGTTTCAGTGTCTCTCCCCTCAACCCACAATGCCCTCCTCATTGCACAGTTGCCCCCAGGCATGTGAAATCATTAACTTCCCTATGGCTGGCTCCACACTGGGCCTTACCAAGACACTTTTGAAATGAAGTCTCAGTCCAAACCAGGGTTTCTTAATTCCATCTCAGAGACTTCAACTTCCTCCTCTCAGAGGCAGGCTGAAACATTGCTCCCCAACTCTGCCCCAACTTCCTGAACTGAGTACTCCCAAATACCAAGGGTAGGGATCAAGTCTTATTTGCATTTGAATCCTCAAAACCTGCACACACACACACACACACACACACACATGCGCATGCACAGGACCCAGCTGTACCTCAGACCCTATAAAAAGTCCTTAGAAAGTTTCTGTCAGGCTTCAGGTTTGAGGGTATGAGAAAACCACTCCTGCCCGGAACAAAGAACCACGGATTTCCTCCCAGACCAGCCAGTGGCCAAGAGTTGTTAAGCCCCGCTCCAGGGCTCTGTATTCAGTGACCCTCACAGCTGTGGCTCCCCTGGTCACTTGGACCCCATCTCCCTAAACATAAAGGCCAACTGACTCAAGTCGTGGCAAAACAAATCAGCCTTCTTAAAGAATCAACTGCACAGCTAACTTTCTGAAGAACCCGTCGCAGGTCCAACACCGGCGAGGAAAAGCTATCAGTCCCATTTTTGCATGCCACTCATTCGGAGGTACAATAGCCCCCCAAAGGCACACGACTCCCCAGCAAAGGGAGCCCACGCCCTTTGCCCCCTTGCGCGCCGCGGGCCAGCGATTCCACCTCTCCCACACTGCAGTCAGGCGGTCCAGCGGCCTCTCCCAAAGCAGGGCTCACCCCAGCTCGCTGCCCCCCGCTGCCTCTGCAAGGTCCCAGCACGTGCGATCTCAGCCTCCCGGGGCCAGGACTTACCTGCAGACCGGGCAGCCTCCGACCACGACGATGGAGTTGGCAGGGTACCGGGTGACCGTTCGACTCTGGATGTTGTAGACCCGGGGGTGGTGGGTGGGGATCCCTATGGGAGGGGGTGCACATCAGAGGGGGTGGCCCGACTCCGTCCTCCCCCCGACCGACCCCTGGTCCTGGCCCGCCTGGCCAGGCCGCTGCCCCGAGCGCCGGCCCCTGGAGGGAGGGCTCCCCAGGCCAGCCGCGCCTCGCGGACCCCACGTTGCCGGCCAGAGGCAGGCTCCGCGAGGGGCGCGCCGCGGAGCCGCTCAGGGCAGCCCGGCCCCGCGGCCCGCCCGGAGGCTGCCCGGCTGCGGGGTGCGCCCCGCCGCCGCGCCCGCGGGCCCACCTGTGACGAGGTAGGGGTAGGGCGGCGGCGGGGGCGCGGCGGGGATGGCGCCGTAGCCGTGTGGGCCGCACGCGAAGTCGCCCTGGCCGGCCTCCAAGCTATAGGCGGGCGGTCGTTCCTGCAGCAGCGGCTTGTGGTCCATGGCGGCCCGGCCCGCGCCCGCCCGCTCTGGCGCGGTCGGCTCGCTCGGCCCAGCGGGGACGCGGCGGGGACGGCGGCCCGCGGCTCGGCCCTGGGAGGCGCCGGGCGGGCGGGGCGGGCGGGCGCGGGCTTCCCGGCCCTCCCGCCAGTCACAAGACCGGGTCACGTGGGCTGCGCGGCGGGCGGGGCCGCAGGCGTCTTAAAGGGGCCGCGGCTGCCCGCGGTTTAGCGCCAGCCCTGCTCCCCTCGGCGGACCAGGGGCTTCCCCGCCCGAGGAGATCCCGCAGCGGCCCCACATGCCCCTTGGAGTCTTGATTTTTACGGCCCGCGGAGAGCCCTGGCCTGCCGAGGCGACCTCCTACGGGTGACCACCCACGGAGTGGGGGCGAGGCCCCAGACGGTCCCCGGGTGTGCCCGCCGCCCACAGAGCCAGGGCTGCAGGGCACCGAGGACTGGCTCCCGCGGGAACGCCCGCTCCGCGCTTGGCTGCTCAGCTGCGGCGCATTCCTCTCTCTGCTTTTTTTGACAAATTAGGTCGTAGCCAGGGTTGGTGGCACTTATTACAATAATTCCGCCGTCTCAGGCAAACCCTAACTACCGGGCACCTGCTGTGCGTCCTCAGGTTTCCTACTTAACCACCCTGCGAGTTGCCTGTAGTGGACCCGAGGTTAGGACGCGGGACTGAGACTCGCGGGGGGGGGGGGGGGGGAGTGGAGCAGTGGCTCCACCCGGGCCCCAACCCGCTTTCGGCTGGCTGCTGATAGGCCCCTCGCTGAAGCGCTCCCACATCTGAAGCCTAATGGGTTTTATGTGAAGACTGCTGCAAAATTGGAACACTTAGGATCACTTCCTGCCGCTTTGCAAGGGCTGACTCCGTAGCACTTCCCGTTTTCCGTGCTTTTATATGTAACCTGCATTTTGATTCCGCACTGGGAAAACTACAAGTCCTCTCAGACCCGCCTTGTTTTTTGATTTTTAATAAAAGACCATCATATTCTCTTCTAGGCCCATTTCTGTCTGTCTTGTAAGATCTCCCAAAATCTCATGGAGAAGAACCAAGTAGTGGGCCAGATTCAGGCCTGATCTGCTTTAGGAGGGCAGCCAGGTCAAGAATGAGACTGATGAAGAGTGGCTGAGGGTTTCAGGGTGAGCAAAGGCCCTGACAGTCACTCCTCAGAGACAGAACTCAAAAGGAGAGCCAGGGAAAGTGGGAGTCTCTGTGTCCAGGGAACTTGGCGTCCAGCATCATCACATGAGAGGTGGTTCCAGGTCAAGCTTCCTGACACCTGGTCAGCTGTGGCCACCCAGATAGGGACCCTCATTCTTCCCCCTGCCCTGCAGACTACTAGTAAACACGATGGTCAGCTAGCCCTCCTGATATCCTTTCCTATCAACCCAGCTCGAGCTAAAAATCAACCTTCATAAAGTTTACAGGCTAATTTCGCCTACCTTTATTCATCAAACCCACAAGCCTCTGCTCCCTTCCTTTCCATTAATTGATTTCTTTCCCCCTAGCATTGCCCCTTGATTTCCCAACATTACTTTATTACTACTGCCCTTCATTCAGACAGCTTGCAGCTGATGTACCTCTGCTATCCCGGTTCCAGCCCAGCTTGGGGAGACAAAGATGACATTCATGGGAACACAAAGAAGGAGCCCTTGGGTAGAGAGCCAGGCCTTACACTTGCAACAGACAGGTTAAGAGATGCCACACACAGGAGGTGGTACACCTGAGTATCCTGGAGTACCAGGCCAAAGCCCAGCTTGGGGGCCCGTGGTGAGTTGGTCCCAGGGACCAGGCACAAGCCTCCCGGGCAGGGGGAACCACAATTCCAAAGGGGACACAACAGCCAACTCAGTGCCAGGACTCTTAAGTCCTGAAGTGTGACCTTAGGAAGGGTCTCCTGGAATCAAAGACAAACCCCCAGAAGTGGTCCCAGTCATTGAAGTTGGGAGAGCATCCTGTAAGAGCTAATTGAGGGACTACATGGAGTTTAACCTGGTTAGCAGTAGATCTGCATATTTAGAA
The DNA here is from genome assembly GCF_052094955.1 of Ictidomys tridecemlineatus. Classification (NCBI taxonomy): domain Eukaryota; kingdom Metazoa; phylum Chordata; class Mammalia; order Rodentia; family Sciuridae; genus Ictidomys; species Ictidomys tridecemlineatus. The sequence continues at coordinate 109,625,881 of NC_135486.1, read as the reverse complement.
AAATGACCAGCAGCAGGAGGGTCAAGAAGATGGAAGGAAAGGTGTGAAGAGGTTAAGAGCCCATTAAGACTCCTCCTGGGTAGAGAGATAAGGCGCTGAGGACTCCAGATGCTCAGGTTTCTGGCTCAAATGACCATAGATACAGACACCAGCTCCTTGCTGAGGACTCAGGAGAAGTCGCTGTGAAGGAAAGGACCAAGCAGCCCAAGCAAAGGTGAATTTGAGCTAAGCCTTATTACAAAATGGCATCTGTTGAAAGCTGATTCTTGCTAAAAGCTCTGCGATGTCTCACAGCTAAAGTGGCTCATCTAAGAAGCATATATGGAGCACCTAGCATGTGCATGGATGCACCCAGAACAAAATGCATATTTAAATTCATCCTGCTTATGGAGTTTGAGTTCTCTAGGGCTGGAGTGGGGGAAGGGAATTAGGAAGTGATCAGTGCTGGCAGGGATGAAGGGGCTCAAGGAGCTGGGGAGTGAGGCAGGCAGGGTGGGGAAGAGGCTTGTGATTTTCCTTCATACTGTGTGGGCCCCAGGGCCTTGTGCATGTGAGGCAAGCATGCACCAACTGAGCTATATCCCCAGCCCCCTGAGCCCCTTTGGAAGGAAACATTTCAGCAAAGACCGGAGGGAGGTCAGAGAGATAGCCATAGACATGGAAGAAGGAACAGCTTAAGTTTGCCTGTTCCTTAAGATGAGAGCAACAGAATGTTTGCAAGCTGATGGAAACAGTCCAACAAAGGGAGGAGGAGGATGCAGAGGGCGAAGATGGAGTCTCACATATAGCAGGGGCAGTTTCTGCTAGGATCCTGGATGGCCACCCACACATCCACAGGACAAGAAGCAGGAGCAGGCAAGCTGCTGGTTGCAGCCTTCGGTGCTCACTAGTCTACTCAGACATGCTGACCACTGGCCACAGTGCTCCACTCGTCCCCGGCTATCCCATGGAAGGAAGCATTGACATCCCAGTTGCTTATGGAGGAAACTGAGGCACAGAAAGCTTCTGTAGCATCTCCAGGGTCTCCCAGCCTTCAGACATCAGATCTACCTCATACAGCCCTGAGGTGTGCCACACTCGTGCCTCTGCGCCAGATGCACAGAGAGGCACAGCGCTGGTTGGCTGGTTTGAACAGAACTACATTTCTACAGAATGGAATATAATTCACACAGATCCTAACTCCTAAGCTTATTTTTCAGGTAGCTGAAATTCTGCTCTTTATCCACTTAATTTATTATACAACAAAAAAGGTTTAGCATTGGTATTGCCATAAAAATAAGTAAATACAATTTTGATTTTGACTGTTTTGTGTAAATGTTTTCTCTGCCGGGCCACAGAAGGGATCTGGTCAGACAAAGGATCAACTGGCTCCTGCCTGGGGAACCCAGGGAAGTGCCATTGTCCCCCAGACGTGACAGTGACAGTCGTTGTGACTCTGTCAAATGTGCCCTTGAGAAGTGCTGATAACCCATCACGTGAGTTTCTTGGCACATACAGGATCCTGGTATCTCACATGGTTGGGATTGTGACCAAAAAAAGGAAGCAAATATAATTTCAAAATCCAAGGCTGTAACCAATTATAAGTGCCTCACTCAGGGAAGGACCTTGCCAAATATTTGCTGAATATGTGTTAAATGTTTATCTTAGATAAACACTTTTAAGTTTTATGGTAAGCCTGTGGTAAGCCTTACAATTCTACTGAGCAAATATTTCTAAATATTTTATAAATTAAGCACGTAAGTTTCAACATCACACACAAAAATGTCTCTTTAGTTGAATTGCTTAGTACATCCTATCATAAGTCATATACATACATATTTAAATCCACAGGATTCCCTTCATTCTCTAAGGGAGTGGTCCTTGTCACAGAATTCTGCTCACCCAAAGGAACATAGAAAGGCCTCCCTTTGAAATCAATGTTTACAAGCAATCCTCACAAGAAGAAAGAGCAAATTCCAAATAGCAAGTTTCTGTCTAAACAGTTTTCCACGTCGCCATGCTTGGAACTCCTGAAAAGCCATGGTAGCATTGATGGTTGCACAGATCTATGTGAACATGCTAAAAATGGAAGCCAACATGCAAAATATCTATGCATGTTAGCGTGTATCTATGTGAACACACTAAAACATGGAAGTCAACATGCAAAATTAACTGAATGCCTTTCCAATTAATAGCACAGTGTGTGTGTGTGTGTGTGTGTGTGTGTGTGTACGCATGCCCACATGTGGTGGGGCTAGAACCAGGGCCTTGTGCATGCTAGGCAAGCAGTCTACCACAGAGCCACATCCCGAGCCTGCCAAGACTTCCTGACTGAGGGGCAGGAGGAATCCAAGGAAACTCCATCCAAATCTGGATGTTGAGGGAGGCAGAGAAGGAGCCAGCTGTGGTTGAAACAACTGGTTCTCATCCACAGGGTTCTCAGAACTCCGGGTGCAATTTAAGCAAGTCGCTTAACCCCTGGGAGAAGTGCTCTCTTAAACCAGAGACTTCAAAGGTCCTTTCAGAATTAGAATAATGTGCCTTCTTTAGGGACATTTTGGCCTCATCACCTTCCAAGATGACAGAATCACCCTTTCAAAATGGAACTCCAAGGGAGACATCAACATCTGTCACACCCCCGTTGTGTGGGGGGCACCACATGTGATTCACCCTTCTGTGTTTCAGAATCACATCTGACCCTCAGAACCATGAGGAACACTATTCCCCCTAATTCACAGAGGAGGTCAGACACCAGTTCCCCACTGAGTGTCTAAGGTCCCCCAAGGTGCTATATAATTTGTGTATCTGAATCACCTAGAACACAGTAGGTGCTCAATAAGCATCTGAGGTTGAGGTCATGTGCCAGGATCACTTGGCTAATAAGGCAAGAATTTCAGTCTTCCTCATCCAGAATTAAGCTCTGGTCTAGAGACCACAAAGTGTATCTCCCATCCCCTTTCAGGCTAGAAATATGCCTGGGTCATTCCAGAAAGTTCACTCAAAAGTGCCCGGAAGGGAAGATGCTGGTGAAGCAAGGCAAATGAATGCTCTCCGGAATCCCACTGGGTGGGGCTTTGTGATCAGGGGCATCACTAGGGAACCTGTGTACTCCACAGCTTTCCTGCCCTATCAGGGGGCACCGCACAGAGGTCTTCCCCTTTGAAGTCTGCCCGCTGTGGTTTACAGAGGCGGAGAAACCAAGTGGAACTTGAAGCACACGCCTGTCACCAGTTACTGGAATGCCGAGTCTGGTGACAATCTGGAATCTTTGGTTGGGGGAGGCAGACCGACAACGCCTCCCAAGTTGAGATGGAGAAGTCAGTCCTTGGTGGGGGAAGGACTTCTGGGACCCAACCTCCCACCGTGGTGATTTTTAGGGGGCTCTCAAGGCGGAAGGGTCTTAGCCTTCTCTCAGCCATTGTTCTGTGTTGCCAGCAACACACGGAACTCAGCCCACCTCAGGTCCCAGTGAAGGAGTAAACAGAAGGGCTTTGAGTTGGTGTCCTGGGTCCCTGGCTCTGTGAAAAGGTAGGCTTGGGGACAGCTGTGGGAGAGTCCTTGAGAAGAAGAGAGGTCGCTGGGGTAGAGGGAGAGGGAAGAAGCCACCAGATACTGCAGGAAGTCCTCTCATCTCCCAGTCCCTTCCCCGTCCCTGCATCCTGCTATCTGGTGGGGCTCGCTCCCTGGCCCTCCCGGGGCCTCCTACCTGCTGCCTGCACCGTGGAGGCCATGGCTAGCCTCAGAGAGACGCCCAGGAGCAGAGGAAGGGAGCCTGAGGTCAGGCTAGCAAAAGCCCCCTTATGGCCCAGTAGCAGGTGGGCAGTGACCGACATGAAGGAGCGATCCAGAAAGTCAGCAGGAGGGAGCCATCCCATTGAGGGTGTGGGGAGGCCCAGGAGGAACTGGACAGGGCCGGGCCGGGCCTCGCAGGGGACAGAATGCAGCCTCACAATCCTGCCCCGCGCCAAGATTCTCAGGTTCTGAGCCTGGAGCCCTGCCTCCAGGAGGAGGTCAGACCTGTCCTCTCAGAGCGGGAACGAGTCCAGGAGAGGCCCCTTTCCTCCCACGGCCAACGGAATCCTTGATACAAAACAGGACTTATAAGGGGGATGCAGAGCCAAAGATAAGGCACCGAAGACTGCAGCCTGGGTCAGTCTCCAGAGAGCGCTTGTGGGGACAGGGGAGGTAATTAGGAAGGAATGGCCCCCAAATTCCATGACACTCATTTCTGTGGTTCTGGGGGTCCCTTCTCTTAGTTTCCCGGGACAAGCTCATTCTTGCATTTCCAACATAGATCTTAGAAAAAGGGCTATGTACTTCCACACCCCTGCCAAGATGTCCCCAGGGCCGTCAGGATCCAGCCTAGATCAGCAATAGAAGCCCAGAGGGTCCCTCCATCCAGGGCCTGCCTGCATTCATGGACTAATGTCCCTCAACTGGGCAGAATCAACTTCATCCTGGCTGCGGCAGGTGGACATGGTGACAAGTGCAAGACATGGAATAGTTTCTACCTGCATACCGTGTGCCACTCTGCCTGGGGGATCCATTTTAAAATCCTGAGATATCATCTGAAGCTGACATCATCACAATTTGCAAAACTGGATGCTGGTAAATAAGTTTTGGTCTTTGGTACCAAAATAATAATCAAAATGCATTTTGTCACTGGGTGCCGTGGTGCACACCTGTAATCCCAGCCACTCGGGAGACTGAGGTAGGAGGATTGTGGGTTCAAAGCCAGCCTCCTCAAAAGTGAGGCACTAAGCAACTCAATGAGACTCTGTCTCTAAATAAAATACAAAGTATTTGATGTGGCTCAGTGGTCGATTGTCCCTGAATTCAATCCCCTGTACCCCCAACCCTCCCAAAAATATATCTTGTCACTTGGAGCTACTGAGAAACTCCTTTCAGTGCACACATATTGCCCCTCCCACCCCCTGAATTTCTATACATACACATAGGAACTGGGGCCTGAAGGGGTTTTGTGTTTTTTCAGTGCTGGGGATGGAACCCAGGGCTTCGTGTTAGACACTGGACTACATGGGAGCTCTTAGCCTTTCCTTTAAAGATATATACAATCTTCTTCTCCAGCTCATGACCCTTGGTTTGGACCCATGACCCTAGAGCCTCCCCCGTGTCTCTGTGTGACTGTCTCGCTCCACCATCAGAGGAATCCTCCAGGAGAGTGAGTCTCTTGGCCAAGCTCCCAGCTGTCCCTGCTTTAAAACATCAGTGGGCACATCAGTTATCCTAGCAACTCAGGAAGAAGCTGAGACAAGAGGATCCCAAGTTCAAGCCCATCCTGGTCATCTTAGGGAGATCCAGTCTCAAAGTGAAATTTTAAAAGGGCAGGGGTGTACCCCAGGGGTGGTATGCTTGCCTGGTATGTGTGTGGTCCCGGGCTTGGTCCCATTAGTGGTTCTCCACCCCCGACCTGAGATCCAAGCTCTTCAGCATGCTGTTTGAGATCACTGGGCCCTGTGCCAAGTGATGCACCACGTACCCCTATTATGGTTTGGATGGGAGGTGACCTCTCAGATCTCATGTGTGAGGCAATGCAAGAAGGCTTAGAGGAGAAAGGTTTGGGTCCTGAGAGCCTTAACCCAATCAGTAGATGAACCCCCTGATGGGATTAACTGAGTGGTGACAGAAGGTGGGTGTGGCTGGAGGAGGTGGGCTTAATAAGGTGGGAGATGACATCAAAGAGCTCTATGTAGGTGCACAGATTGGGGGCGTGGCTTGGGGGCATATATTTTATATCTGGCAAGTGGAGTTCCCTCTCTCTCTGCTCTCTGATGATCATGTGAGCTGCTTCCCTCCGCCACACTCTTCCGCCATGTTCTGCCTCACGCAGAGCCCTTAGGAATGGAGTCAGCCAACTATGGACTGAGACCTCTGAAACCATGAGCTCCCAAATAAACTTTTTCTCCTCTACAATTGTTCTGGTCTGGTCTTTTGGTGGCGGCAGTGAAGAAGCTGATAAATCAACACCTGAGAGAAGCTCCTTCATGCAGCTGGTCTTTCCCTCCCTCCTAGTGTCCTAGCATACCCACTTGAGGCATCTCCAAAGGGCCATTTCCTGAGAACCCCAGTCCATTGACATTTATGCTGTTTTCTGACACATCCCCTTCCTAGCCCTCAGCTAGAGTCAGGTAGGGAGGGATTCTCCTACAGCTTTCTGATGAAGCACACAGACTCCAGGCCAGACTGTCTGAGTTCAAACTCCCCGCTGCCTGATCTACTAACTAGGAGTCCACCTGTGACTCAGTTTCCCCGTATGCAAAATGGGGCAACAATTGTAACTGCTTCGTAGACTTTTGTGGGGTAAATGAGGCAGCACTTGGCACTGAGTGGGTGCCACCCCCACTCTGTGGTTCTTGCCTCTGAACACTCGCTTGGTGCTGCCCAGGGACCTGCACACAGAATCCACACAGCAAGCATTTACATAAGGCAAAACATGACTGTCCCCTGCCCAGAGGTATCATAGTGGATGGTGTCAAGTGGATCATTTGAATAATTTTGTCTTTTCCCGTTAGTTACATGTATACTCCAGAGAGGTCCAAACTTACCCTCCAAAGGTTCCGTAATTCAGTTTGCTGAAACAGAACAAACTAGGCAGATTAATAGGGAAAATATATGCAAATTGATTACATACGAATGTACATGGGAATTTTTTTTTTTAATATTTATTATTTGTTAGTTCTCGGCGGACACAACATCTTTGTTGGTATGTGGTGCTGAGGATCGAACCCGGGCCGCACGCATGCCAGGCGAGCACTCTACCACTTGAGCCACATCCCCAGCCCTACATGGGAATTATTAAAAATACACTAAAGAGAAGGGCTGAGGCCTAAATACCCTCTTCATAGAGTTGTTGGGGGACTGTAGGCAATTTTAGAGGGGTAGTGAATGATTTTATGGGGGTATGGGGGAAATGAGCCCAAAGAACAGACCGTGGCCTAGAACAAAGGTCTCTAGGCCTTAGACGTAGGGTCTGATTTTTAGTTTCCCTTTCTGTGACCCGAGTCTCATCTTGTCTGGTGGGAGAAATTTTAAAAACAAGACAGAGGTAGGTTTGTTCCTCTTGGGCGAATCCTGCTCTAGGCACACAGGGAACTTCCTGGAACTCCCTTTCTGCACTGGCTGCTCCCAACTGCTCTCATGGGTTAAGGTCCAAAGAGGCGTCTTTCCTAGTATCATTTGCTGAACCTCAACAATACGCAACTGGCACAGTTTGACTTTTTGCCCGTGTGGGATCACACTCTGTGCAACTTTCTGTTTCCCTTGGACATCTTTGCACCTGCACAGAGCTCTTCCATGTCTGTCTCCCACCTTATTACACATTTTGCCTCTTCACTGGAAGGCCAGATCCTGCACTCAGATTCCAGAACCCTCTTTCCTTTATTGATCAGATTTCTTACTGTCCCAGAGCATCTGGCACAGAGGGCTTCCACACTCCCTGTTTTGTTTAAAGCTCAATTTATTAAACTCATATGTCTTAGGAGTCAAAATTTAAAAATGCTTCTTTTGGGCACATCTTAATAATGATTAGGAGCATCATCATATTAATTCTCTTAAGTGATTTAGCCTGCAGTTATAAACGTGGCAGGATTGATTCTTACAAATATTGCAAACACCTTACATAGCAAATAAGGTACATACTAATGTAATGACTACAGATCCAATTTCTTGATCTATAATCTCAACATCATGAGTCTAACATCTTATTTCCTTTATTTAGGAAAAAAACCCCGCCTTTTCAGCATTATAGCTATATTTATTTTGATATTCTTCCAAGTTTGCAAATCCAAAAATAAAAGATTACTATTGTTCATCAGCTGAGTTAAGACTTTTGGGTTACAGATGGGTTGATTGGGGTCCAGGATTGTATCAAGATTGCTCTACCCAAGGTAAGTCAAACTAGGCCACTGGTCATCCAATTAAAGTTGCTCTTCATAAGTAAATTCTATTTGCTATTTCAATAAAGTCCACTCTTTTTTGGAGGGAGGGGGGCGCAGGGATTGAACTCAGGAACACTCTACATGAGCCACATTCCCATCCCTATTTTTTTTTTTTTTTTGTATTTTATTTAGAGACGGAGTCTTGCTGAGTTGCATAGGGCCTTGCTTTTGCTGAGGCTGGCTTTGAATTCATGATCCTCCTGCCTCGACCTCCCAAGCTGCTGGGATTACAGTTGTGGGCCACCGTACCAAGTTTCAATAAAGTCCACTCTAAAAGGCCCACCCACTTCATGTCAGTGTTTTGGGTTTTTTTTGGACCTTTATTTCATTTATTTATATGCTGTACTGAGAATTGAACCCAGGGCATCACACATGCTAGGCAAGTGCTCTACCACTGAGCCACAACCCCAGCCCTTCATAGAGGTTTTTGAGTTTTAAAACTTTGTCATTCCCCCAATGTGACTGATGTTCTTTTATAGCTGATACTACATAATACACCTTTGGGTTTTTCTGATTGATTAGTACAGTCCCATCATTGTGAAATAGAGAATTGTTTAGAATTATTATTATTATTATTTTAAATTACATTTTCTTGCTAGTATAGCATTAAAATGAGCCACGTCATCAGAAATTCCATTGCCAAGCCATGAAGGACCAAGCTTCATGGTCTGCCCTCTCTTCATGAGGGCTCTGGGGTGATGTAGTTCCTGGATCACGCTGTAGAACCTGCTCCTTGCCTGGTTCTTGTGTGAGCACCAGGGCTGGGGCCCTTTTCTTCCTGGTTCTCTTGAGGGACTCCCAGTACTGGCAGTTTTTTTTTTTATATTTATTTTTTAGGTGTAGATGGACCTTTTATTTTAGCAAAGCCCTCTGCTAAATATCAACACAATACCTTTTATTTTTATGTGGTGCTGAGGATCGAACCCGGGTCCTGCCTGTGCTAGGCGAGTGCGCTATCGCTGAGCCACAATCCCAACTCCAATACTGGCAGTTTTTTGTTCCTCATGTCCTGTGTGCTTCTGTTCCCACTTCCATGGAGAATATCCGTGGCATTGCTTCACAAGCTGATGAAAACATAACCCATGCATTAGTCATCCTCAACTGCATCAGATTTCTAGGCTGCTTGCTTTTATGTTCCCCTAAATTTTATATTCAAACTTTCCATTAATCCCATCATCCCCTTCATGATCGATCACCTTTGAAGGCCCCACCTCTTAAGATTAAATCTTGGGGGTGCAGCACTTTTGAATGGGATTAGTGCCCTTATAAAAGAAGTTAGAGGGCGCTCCTGGCCTCTCCCACCTTGTAAAGATGCATCAAGAGGTACCACCAGAGAAGCAGAGTGACCTCTCAGGCCCTGAGCTGGCTGATGCCTGGACCTTGGACTCTCCACTGTTTGGAGCTGCCACATAGGAACCCATGCCCCTTAGCCTTGAGCGATGAGAGTGTGGAGATGTGGCAAGCCAGCCATAGGCTGTGAGCACAACAGGAACTGGACTGAATTGATGTCGCCCCTCTGTTTGGGCAGGTGACGAAAGCGGCTTTTTGTTTGCTCTGCCATGATCCCCACACAGCCCATGAGATGGGCGAGGCCTTCCGAGATGTCAGTCAACCTGCTGACAGCAGACATCATGAAGCTAGACTAGACCCCCTGAAACCTGATCCTTTACCTCACTTGAATGGCTTCTCCCCAATAAAAGGGTTCAGCACATGCTCCTCGCTCTCTTTCTTGCCTGCCTTGCCCCCCTTGTGGGAGCTGCAGCTGAGGAGCGGTCACTGAACCCAAAGAAAAGGTACTTTCTGTGTCTGTGTCTTTATTTAGTCCTCAAATTCATTTGCAGTGATCCTGATCCATCTAGTCATGTGTCTCGACACCCACATTCTGGAACTGTGAATAAATCTATTATTTATAAGTTACCTAGTGTAATGTGTTTGGTGAGATGCTGTGTCAAACCTGACCACAAACTTAGCACCTTGAAACAATGCATGCTCAGTCTCAGTTTCTGTGGGTCATGAAGTTGGGCACAGCTTAGCTGGTCTCCTGCTCAGTGTCTCACTAGACTTAACCACAGTGCTGATGAGGTGCGAACTCATGGCTGTACCACATCCCTGGTCCCCCATCCCCAAGGCTCCCTGGGCACATCTCTTACTTAGCCTCTGGCCACACTGGCCTCTTTGCTGATCCTGAGTCTTTGCACTTGATGTCCCCTCTATCTACTTCAGTCTTCCCCAAAGTCTAGACTCACTCCTTTACTTTACGGAGGGCTCTGCTAAAATATCATCTCTCCCGAGCCCCCAAGGCTGCTCTTAGAGGCCACAGAGAGCAGGAACTAATAGCCAGGCTCAGCGACTGATAGACTGAAGGCAGAATTCCAGCTGCCACTGCACCAGCCATTTGATTCCCAACCCCGCTGGCACTCGTGTCTCCCTGGTCAGGTGAGGACAGCAAACAGGCTACAACAGTTACCTGGCTGGTGCACATAGTCGTCCACCTCTCTCATTTCTGTCTGGGATGGACGCTGTGAGCCTCTCCCATGTAGTTTCTGGGAGGAACTCACCTTCATCCTTGGCCATTATAGCCCTGGTCTACACTTCTCTCCGGGACCCACATGACTCTGTTCTCTTTCCCCTTTAGATTAGTAGAAGTAATCATCTTGGGCTGCCCATGGAAGCCTCTCCATACCTAAACCAAATTCTCTATCCTCCAAATCACTTCCACTCCCTGCCCCTAATGCACTAACAACAGACAGATTAACAGGAGAAGACACACACATACAGGAATGTGTCAACTGTGAATCCAAGGAAGTTCGGAGCCTTACAAACCCTTCCTGATGGTGAAGCCAGAATTAGACAGGCAGTCAGTAAAGATAGGTAAATCAAGTCAGGTTGGATTAAGGAGGCCAATTTTAAGTAAGTCTGAGAAGTTGGAGACTGTCCCTGAAATCCCTTCAAAGCCCTTCTTCCACCGATCAAGAACCTGCCCCTGCTCTAACCTGTTGCTAAGGTAACCTGTCCCAGGAATTGCCCCTCCCTACAGGGAGCTATAAGGTTGCTAATTAATGTGTCCAGGGCTGCTCCCTCCTGCCCTTCCCCCTTCAGTCCGTCTGTTTCCCACTGAGCATTCCTGAGCCTAGTAACATAAGCAGGAAGGAGACTGGGGTGGGGGGTGGGGGGAAGACCAGGAGAAAGCAAAAACACCCTGGCTTCTTGGGATACCAGCTATGGCCCCCTTCTCCCTCCCGGGAGAAGTCTATGTTACCCCTTTTTAAATAAACCCTGCTTTATATGCTTGCTTCTCTAATTTCAAACTTCAACTTGTGAGGGAGCAGAATTCATCACCAAACACCCATGGTATCAAGTGGAGGAGACGGATGGGGGAACATAGGCAACCTGGAAGGATAGGGAATGGTTATTAGGGAAAAGGAGTGGACCCCATGGAGACACAGATTAGCTTGCAAATGACTCTCTTTGCAATCTGAATGAGCCCAAGACATTATCTTGTGACAAGAGTTCATCCAAGCATGGCTACAGTCCTGAGAGTCCTCCTCTGGGACAGATCATGGGATTTTGTAGAAGGAACAGTGTTCTCTTTGGCAGGCTCAGTCTTAAGGCAGGGAAGGGAACAGCAGAGCCCTTCCTCCATCCCCATACCTGCCCTGTGGAAAACAAAGAGGATCAAGAGATGGAAGGGGGGGGCTATCCGAGAGACAGTGAATCTGAGACTTTCCCCAGCTCAGCACGTTAGAGCACCGCCCTGATACCTGCTCTTGCTGAGCACTTAACAATATCCAAAGAACTATGCCCTGGAGTGACAGCTGGGCAAACTATCCCACATTCCTAAAGCCTCTTTTAATTGATGATCTTTTTTTTGGGGGGGAGGGGTTTGGGGATTGAACTCAGGGCTACTGGACCACTGAGCCACATCCCCAGCCCTATTTTGTATTTTCTTTAGAGACAGGGTCTCTCTGAGTTGCTTAGCACCCTGCTTTTGCTGAGGCTGGCTTTTAACTCAAGATCCTCCTGTTTCAGCCTCCCAAACTGCTGGGATGACAGGCGTGTGCCATTGTGCCTGGTTTCATTTGATGATTTTTATTGTTTTGGGAGAAAGAAGAGAGGCAGTGAAGGATGTGGAAAATCAGTCCAAGGACACTTTCCCAATCTGCAGCTGGCCTTGTCTGGGGTAAAATTGAAGCTTTTGTCATTTAGAATCGTAGGCCTCAGCCAGAGCAAGGAGCACAAAAGGAACTCCACCTGGATGGTCCGGAATTCCCTATTCACATTCCTGTCCCATCCTATTGAAGCCTATATAATCCAGCTTGCTTCAGCCAGCTGCCATTTTCTGCCTTGAAAATGAGCCATGATGGGGTTCCACCAGTTGACTCCCTGGCCAAATACAGAATAAAGAAAACCCTGCTGGAAAAAAAGAGGAGGAAACCCTGCTGCTCGGGAGTTTGCTTCCCTTCTCCCACCTTTGTCCTAACAGGTAGTAACTGTGAAACATCTGGAAAAGGCATCCGCATGAATGTTTCCCCCCTAAAACATACTCGATGACACAATGGTGACAAAGAAGGAGGAATTCAGGAATTATATGTTAAAGACTTTACTGTAAAGGGCCCAGCTCTGTAGGGACCTGAACCTTACCAAGTACTTCTCTTTGTACTCCCTGGCCCCCTCTGCCTGGCATGCTCTATTTATTGGCTTGAAGGTAAGTGAAGTGCCGTTGACAGGATTTATTCTGTGTAAGGTGACCTCAGGTTCCTGACAGTAGCCTCCCAGGCTAGCACATAAGGATGCGCTTTCTATGTGTGAGGCATCTGAGGCCAGTGGTACGGCATGGGGCAGGGGGTAGATGTGGTCCTTTCGTGTCCAATCTCAGTCCCCAGCTCCAAAGCAAGACCAGGACAGTAGAAATTCATGTCTTCCCAGGCATCAGTCTGTCTCGATGGGCAAAAGGTGCGACTTATGCAGTCGAGGGAGAGAAATAAAGAATGTCCATGCGCTTTTGACCTTTTCAATGCTTTATTCACTCAAATCACTTAATACAATTTTACTCTATAGGTTTCTAATCAAGAAAATGACAACCCTTAATGTTAGGCATTGCAATAGACAGAATCAATTCACAGCAAACAATTCTAGGTTAATTCTAAGCACTGCCAACACACTTAAGCATGACAGGCTCATGATAGACATTCCCCCTGCATGTTAACTCAAATTTCAGATCAAATGTCTCAAGCCTTAGGCTCTGAGTCCAGCAGGTGCACACTCACTCAGACCATGGTGATCAGATCAGGAACCTAGGCAGGCTTCTCCTGGGGTGGAGCTGATGTTAAGGAGAAGTTGCTGCTCTCACCAGGGTCAAGATGTGGCTGTAGAGTTTGAGAGAGGTGAGGAAGATGCAGAGGATCAGGCAAACGGACGGAAGAGTTGGGATGTCAGTCCAGGTCCTCACCAGGCTCTCCATCGTGAGAGCATCAGTGTAGGCTGGCTGAATGTTCATTTGCTCCACCATATATACTAAATTTGGGGGCTTCTGACCACCCTTTCAGTCCCTATCAGCTGCCACTGGATTTCTCATTGACCTCATTGTCCTGAGGTTAAAGCATCTGGTCTGGTGGTCCCCACCCTGATTTTCTTGCTTCCAGTTCTTGGTTCTTATCAGGTCAAGGGCAACATGTTAGAGACTTCACTCTGAGTTTATCAGGGTGGGGAGAAGTGACTTCTTTGTGTCTGAGGGCCACACTGGAGGACTCCGTAGGCATGCCTGGTGAGACTGCAGGTTTCAAACTGGAGTTTTAAAATGAGGTTGCTTAGGCTAAGGCCTAAAGCCATCCTCACACAGTCTCAGTCCTCCCAGTCACTAGTTCTAAGGCACGATGGCTGGATTTTTGACTATGGAGCTCGTGCGGCAGTTTGGATCTACAATGTCCTTTGAAGGCCCACGTGTTAAAGGTTTAGTCCTTGACTTGGTGCTTTTGGAAAATGGTAGAAACTTTTAGAAAACAGGTGGTGGTGGTGGTTATGGGGAATGTGCCCACCAAGTGGCTTATGAGAACCTGGCCCCTTTTCCTCCTTTCTCCTTTGCTTCCTGGCCACAGCAATGTGAGGTGCTTGGCTTCTCTACCTGCTGACATGATGTGCCATCTCACCACAGGTTCAAGAGCATCTGGGCTGGGGCTGGGGATGTGGCTCAAGCGGTAGGGCGCTCACCTGGCATGCGTGCAGCCCGGGTTCAATCCTCAGCACCACATACAAACAAAGATGTTGTGTCCGCCGAAAACTAAAAATAAATATTAAAATTCTCTTTCTTTTTTTTTTTTTTTAAGAGAGAGAGAATATTTATTTTTTAGTTTATTTCGGCGAGTGCACTACCGCTTGAGCCACATCCCCAGCCCTCTCTCTCTCTCTCTCTCTCTCTCTCTGTTAAAAAAAAAAAAAAAAAAGAGCAACTGGGCTGACCAATCACAGGATGGAGCCTCTGAAACCCTGAGTCAAAAATAACCTTTTTCTCTGTGTAAGTTGGTTTTGGGTATTTGTCACATAATGGAAAGGTGACAAACAGTAATGTGAACTTCCTTGTGCTTGGGGAATCTGGACCTCGGAGTAGGTATGGTAGGATATGAAATACATTTGATCTCTGGCCCCAGTTCCTGGCACAGAGCACCTAAAACCCTAGGAATTTCCTGAGTGATAGAGTATCTTTTGTTAAGTAGTGAGAGTTAAGGTTAAAGTGGTGACTTTACCCTCCTGGCCAGAAAGATCTGGAGTTGGGACTTCCAGCCCCACCCACTGATTTGTGGAAAGGGCCAGGAGCTTGAGATTAGGCCCTCTAGGAACTCTGGATGAGCTGCCTGGGCAGGTGAACTGAAGGAGGTCACGGGAAGGTGGCCCCAGAGAGGGCCTGGACGCTCCACGCCCCACTCTCCCCACATTTTGACCTGGGCATCTCTTCCCGCTGGTTATTCCCAGGTTGTAACCTTTATAACAAACCAGTAAACTGTGAAAATAAAAAGAAAATCACTATGAAAACAACATGGACAGGCTTTTCAAAATGAGTCAGGAGGCCACCAAGAAATAAGATGATGGTCAATCAGCTGCAGCCTAGGGACTTGACCCTTGGTCACTTTCACCCTTTGACCACAGGCATCTGGAACAACCAGATCTGTTGGAGAGGACACTGCTCAGAGGCTCAAGGTGCACAGCGAGAGGTTGTTAGACTCGTGCTTTATGGGCATTTCCAGGCTATCCAGACATTCTTTAGTCTTCTATCAGCCATGGAGCTCCTGTTCCTTCCAGCACACAAGCTCCCATTGTATGCCTTCCTTGGGACACTGATTCTGAGCTATTAGAAGGTGTGTCTCCTGCATTGCGATCCCTAAAACTTCAAGTCCTTTGCTTTTCCAGTTCTGAGTCTGAACTGATGGATGTCACATGGTGCCAGAAGGGGGACTTGTAGAGCCTCATCTCTGCTGCCACGGACACAAGTGAAAGCAACGATGTGGGCCCTTGGTGCTCCACTGTGTTCCTAGTGGCATCCTAGGGGCAGGTCCTCTGGGATTCAGAACCTCCTGTCTTTGGTCAGTTCTGAACCTTCCTTGGTGACCTTTGTTGCCAGGTCACCCTCATCTAGCTGAGCACTGAATTTTCAAGTCAGAAAACTTTGACATAAATTTTATGTGAATACACATAACTATGGAAAGTTCTGGTGGGAAACTGCCGCTTGGTACTCTGGCTTCTTTGTGGCTGAAGTGATGGGCGCCCTCTTGTAAGAAGGCAGACAGGACAAAGACGGGAGCTGGGAAGCAGACCTGGGATCAGCAGGCTTTCCTTTCTCAGTATGAAGCAGCGGAGTCAACCACAGTCCTACACTTCCTTCCTAACACATACACATGTACATAAAGGTGAAGTCCCCTGTGGTACCTCTATATATGACCAGTACATGATCTCATTAGATTCATCCTATTGTCTTCCCCTTTCCTTTCCTTCCTTCACCCCTCACTCTCTCTCCTCATCTTCCCAGGGATATCAAATCCCCCAACCACCTTCTTTGCTTTACTCTGGTTTCCACATAGGAGAGAAAACATTTGATCCCTGATTTTCTGAGTCTGTGTTATTTCATTTAGCATTATTTTCTTCATTTCCATCCATTTACTGGCAAATGCCATTATTTCATTCTTTATGGCTGAGTAAAACTCCATTGTGTGTATATACCATTTTTTCTTTATTTTTTTGGGGGGGTACCAAGTATTGAACCCAGGGGCCGCTTAACCACTGAACCTTATCTCTAGCCCTTTTTTAAAAAGATATATCTATTTTATTTAGAGACAAGGTCTCCCTAAATTATTGAGGCTGGCTTTGAACTTGTGATCCTCCTGCCTCAGCCTCCTGAGCCACTGAGATTACAGGTGTGTGCCACTGAACCCCACTACATCACAGTTTCTTAATCCATTCATCTACTTACAGGTATCTGGGTTGAAGCTTCCTGTAGTTTTGATTTGCATTTCCCTAATTTCTAGCAAATCTTACACTTTTTCATATATTTCTTGGCCATTTGTGTTTCTCCTTTTAAAAAGTTTCTGTTTGGCTCTTTTGCCCATTTATTGATTGGGCTATTTGGTTTTTGTTGATGGTGGTGGTACTGGGGATTGGATCCAGGGGCGCTCAACCACTGAGCCACATCCCCAGCCCTTATATTTTATTTAGAGACAGGATCTCGATGAGTTGCTTAAGGTCCTGCTGCTGAGGTTGGCTTTACACTTGTAATCTTCCTGCCTCAGCATCCAGAGCAGGATATTTGTTTTTTTGGCATTGAGTTTTTTTACTTCTTTATATATTCAGGATATTAATTCCCTGTCAGAGGAGCTAGCTGGCCAAGATCTTCTCCCATTCTTTAGTCTCTCCCTTCATTCTCTTCATCATTTTCTTTGCTGGGCAAAAGTTTTGTTTTGTTTTTTTAGTGATTCTTTTTTTTTTTTTTTTTAAAGAGAGAGTGAGAGAGGAGAGAGAGAGAGAATTCTTAATATTTATTTTTTAGTTCTCGGCGGACACAACATCTTTGTTGGTATGTGGTGCTGAGGATCGAACCCGGGCCGCACGCACGCCAGGCGAGTGCGCTACCGCTTGAGCCACATCCCCAGCCCTTTTTAGTGATTCTTGATGACATCCCACTTATTGGTTCTTGATTTCTTTCTTTTTTTTTTTGTTGGGGGGGCGGTTACCAGGGATTGAACTTGGGGCACTCAACTACTGAGCCACATCTCCAGCCCTATTTTGTATTTTATTTAGAGATAGGGCCTCACTGAGTTGCTTAGTACCTTGCTTTAGCTGAGGCTGGCTTTGACTTCATGATCCTCCTGCCTCAACCTCCTGAGCCACTGGTATTACAGGTATAAACCACTGTACCAAGCTCTTGGTTTTATTTCTTAAGCTTTATGGGTCTTGTTGAGGAAGTCGGTGCCTGCTTCTGTATGATGTAGTAGTAGAATTTGGTGCTTTTTTCGATATTTCAAAATTCGTTTGTGCTTTCCTAGTATTTGCAAGGCCCTGGGTTTGAGTTCTAGCGCTGGGAAGGAAAAAAAAAAAAAAGCCTTTTCTACTTGAACATGTGTTCAAAACTCTAGCTCAGAAAAAACACAGAAGGGCTGAGACTGTTATTCATGGATAGGGTACTGGCCTAGCACACACCACCAGTCCCTGGGTTCAATCCCCAGCTCCACCATGACAGAACTAAAGACAGGGCCACTATAGTTATGGGCACTGGGATTCAGGTCGCTCACTTTATGAGCTTTCACATTAAACAACTGTCTCCAGCCAAATTCCTCAAACTCCTTCAGTTCCCCGAAGGCATATGTTACTCAAAAAAAAAAAAAAAAAAAAAAATTCCTGGTTATTTTTAAAGGACTGTAAAAATTATTGCATGTACATCAGCAACAATGGCAGGGCTTTGATAAATTCCACATCCCTAACAGGAGCCCTCAGTGGGGTTGTGCTGAAAATTACATTTTCCCCATGTTTACAGCAAACTTTCTAGGGATACAGATTGGATAACCAGGAACAAGGCTATTAAATCCCTGATTGATACAAGAGCTACCTTATCTGTCTTCAACTCCTATCAGTTTCTTAGTTGCTCTTTGTTGGAGTAAAAAACTCAATGACAGGACTCTCAAACCAACCTGTGATGGTTTTTAAATCCCAAACCCATTCTATTTCAACTGGGACCTATGTAGGAATTTCACCAATTCCTAATAATTCCTTCTATACCTATACAACTGTTGGGAAGAGATTTTCTTTTTTTTTTTCCCTTGGTACTGGGGATGAACTCAGAGGCACTCAACTACTAAGCCACCCCGCCACCCCACTCCCGCCACCCTTTTGGTATTTTATTTAGAAGCAGGGTCTCACTTAGTTGCTTTAGGCCTCACTAAGATGCTGAGGCTGGCTTTGGGTTACAGGTGTATACCACCTGCCTGGTGGGAAGAGATTTTCTTAAAGCTCATCAGGCACCCATCTCATATTCCCAAAACAGAGAAATACTTTTATATTTTAGTTCATCTTAATTTAAACAACAGGACGTGAGACATGGTTATAAATGTAAAGCAAAATTATGAAACCTAGTTCTGTCGATGTATTTGTGTCAGTGTGAGTATGTTTGTTAGTTTTCTATCACTATAACAAAATAGCTGAGATAATTCACTTATAAAGAGAAAATGGTTATTTTGACTCACTACTCTGAAGTTTCCAGTTCCAGATGCAGCAAGGCAATACTTCATGACAGCAGCATGTTGTGGGACAAACTCTTTACTTCATGCTCAGGAAGGGGCACACTTACAATACCCTACGGACCTTCCACAGGTAATTTTATTCTACCATGGATTTATAGTACTTCTATTTTAATCATTAATTAAATGTTATAATGAAAACATTTCATCTTCTTAGAAAAATGAAATGAACCCAGATGTTTTTCAAAGCCATGTGACTTTAGTAAAGAAACACTACTGATCTAATTAAAACAGATGTATCCATCAGCATTAAATATAATCCAGACACAACACTTTTATCTCTATTAGATATTTAATATCATAAAATTATAAGTTTGCTGGGCACAGTGGTGTATGCCTGTAATCCCAGAGGCTCAGGAGGCTGAGACAGGAGGATTGTGAGTTCAAAGCCAACCTCAGAAATGGCAAGATGCTTAGCAATTCAATGAGACCCTGTCTCTAAATAAAATACAAAATAGGGCTGGGGATGTAGCTCAGTGCTTTAGTGCCCCTGAGTTCAATCCCCAGTACCAAAAAAAAAAAAATTATTTTTATATATGTGTGTGTGTATATATATATATATATATATATATTCCAAAAATATGTAAATCAATTAGCTATAAATGGAATAAAATTTACAAATACATTTGGAGAGGGGTACCAGGAATTGAACTCAGGGGCACTTGACCACTGAACCACATCCCAGCCCTATTTTGTATTTTATTAGAGACAGGGTCTCCCTGAGTTGCTTAGTGCCTCGCCATTGCTGAGGCTGGCTCTGAACTCACGATCCTCCTTCCTCAGCCTTCTGAGCTGCTGGGATTACAGGAGTGTACCACTGTACAAATGTATTTTTAAGATCTGTTTTATAATATGATTACTTCAAGGTATTTTTTAATCTTTAAGTTTTGCTAAGTTAAATAACAAATATCCATTAAAAATCAAGATCATTTCTAAATAAGTCAAAATATGGAAACAGAAGTCATTAAGCATAAGTTTAAAATACACATAACTTTGACAGTTTGTCTGTATATAGTGGTTTTTTGTTTTATTTTTGTTTTTGATGATGCTGAGAATCGAACCCTGGGCTTTGTGCATGCGAGGCAAGCACTCTACCAACTGAGCCAAGCTATATCTCCAGCCCTGTCTTTATATACTATTTAAAATGTAGGGGCTGGAGGTGTGGCTCAGTGATACAGTATTTGTGTGGCATGTGTGAGGCCCTGGGTTCAATCTTCAGCACTGCATATAAATTAATAAATAAAATAAAAGATCCATTTAAAAAATATTTTAACAAAACAAACAAACAAAAACCCTAAATATATTTGGGTCTGTTAGGTCCTATTGCTCTATAAGGAAACACATTTCTAGAAATTGTAAAATAGTGTTTATGTACAGAATGCTGTTTTACAATTGCTAGAAATTAAAACTGTAATATATGTAGGTAAAACTACTAAAAACAATTCTGTATACGAAGTGTATCTATGTTTTTGGCAAGATGTTAAATGAAAGGCATCAGAATATAGTTTTCACTAGGATAAAAACAATTTTCTCTAATTTGGAGACCATTTCAAAATAAAGAGATGAACTAGGCCTGGAGGAGCACACCTGTAATATCAGTGACTCAAGAGGCTGAGGCAGAAGGACTGTAAGTTTAAGGCCAGCCTCAGCACTGAGACTCTGTTTAGAAATAAAAAATAATTTAAAGAAAAAGCAGGGGAATGTCTCACATGCACAAGGCCCTGGTTCAATCTCCAGCACCACAAAAAGAAAAATAGAAAGAGCTGGGGATGAGACTCAGTGGTTAAGCACGCCTAGGTTCAATTCCTAGTACCAAAAAAACAGAATAAATAAAAATCAAGAGATGAAAATAAATAGGTAAAAAGCATAGAAAAGATTTTTGGAAACAGAAGTCATTAAGCATAAGTTTAAAATCCAAATAACATAAAATCTGTGTGAGGGCTTGGGATGTGGCTCAAGCGGTAGCGCAGCTCGCCTGGCATGCTTGTGGCCCAGGTTCGATCCTCAGCACCACATACAAACAAAAAATGTTGTGTCCGCTGAGAACTTAAAAAATAAAGAAATATTTAAAAAAAAATCTGCGTGATCAAGCTATTTATTTATAAGGTTCTTTTAAAATTAGATTTTTTATTAATAGTACACTGACACAAAAGTAAATTTTGCTATCCTCTTTTAAGCAAGATTTTCAAGTAATTCACAAAAGATAGTAAAAGGTTTTAGCCACTTTGAAGGAAGTCAAAAGAAGAAGGGAGCAAGTGAAAAAAAAATTGATCTATGTGCTTTGTGCTGTTTTTATTGGGTCTGGCTTTTAGAAAAATGAGTCTTGAAAGAATTGAGGTCTTGGGGCTGGGGATGTGGCTCATGCAGTAGCACGCCTGGCATGCGTGCAGCCCGGGTTCGATCCTCAGCACCACATACAAAGATGTTGTATCCGCTGAAAACTAAAAAAATAAATATTAAAATTCTCTCTTTCTCTCTCTCTCTTAAAAAAGAAAGAATTGAGGTCTTTCTATAGCTATGTGGCTTTTCTGTTTGTCTTTAATATCTTTTGTCTCTCTGATTTTTTAAAAAATATTTTTTAGTTGTCAACGGACCTTTATTTTATGGGGTGCTGAGAATCAAACTCAGTATCTCACACATGCTAGGCGAGCGCTCTACTACCGAGCCATCACCCCAGCCCTGTCACTTTGGTTTTATTTCATAATAATCTGTGATCCTATTTTGATTGCTTTAAAACTTTTTTGTGTGTGTGTGTGTGGTGCTGGGGACTGAAGACAGGGCTTTGTGCATGCGAGGCAAGCATTCTACCAACTGAGCTGTATCCACAGGCTGTTTTAAAACTTTTTGATGTGTTTAGCAGTTTCCAAAATCACATTTCAAAATGAAGCCTTTCTGAACAAAAACTAACCTTGGGATTTCCAGGAGTACTGGAAGTCCAAAAGCGACATATTAGACCTAAATTACAAGGAAGCATTATCAAATAAGGATGCTTAGTCTTCTTGTAGTTGCATTTGTGTGACTGTGTTATTAATAGGTATCACTGTGACTTGTATGTCTCCTCCCTGGTGGAAGCCTTCTCCTGGCACAGGATCACAGCCATGACAGCCAGTAAAACACTACTTTTAAAAGACTATCATTTTCTGGGGAGCACCTCTGAGCTGCATAATAATAGAGCATCTATTTTGTTAGACAAGTAAGTGTTCAGTTTGCCAAATCTGGCCCATATTCCAACATTTCCATTGTGCCTACCAATTTCAGTCCTTAGGATTGATGGAACGGATTGATGGAATCATAAAAACTCAATGAGTAAACTACTGGAAATCTTTATCTTGGAGTAAGGTACTGACCCTGGTACAACTGAACCTACTGCTTCAGGTAAAGGTGAACAGACCTACTGCTTCAGGTAAAGTAAGTTGTCACTAAGTTCACAGCTTATAGAAAGATCTTGTCACACTAGCACACAATCTTCAACCTGGCAATTATTGTGCTAGAAACCCCATCTTCATAAAAGCACTTCCACTCTCATTAAAAGGCTATTATTAACTCATCTTTATACTGCTAAACTGAAGACTTTGGCTCAGTTTCATGTTCCTCATTTAAAGGTTAGTGACTCTACTTACAGTCTACAGAAGGCACTAAAGACCCAGTCACCAGTCCTGGAAAAATAAAGCAGATGGCACTGGAAGTAGTCAGCTCTCCCAGGATTTGGGAAGCGGGCTGTAAAATCCTCTTTATAAATTACCTAATGCTGATAAGACTTACTCTTTTCTTCATAATGTTTTCTGTAAGATCCCACACATTGTGTAACCACCTCCCCCTGCCCGATGATGACTGGGTGGAACTAATCAACCTCCTTGTCTGATCTGATGAAGAATATCAAGGTATTGCCCAAGCCCTGCTCCGACTGCCTCCGTTACTTTTATGTAGCCTCAGGCTCTCCATCCAATCACCTCTTTCCTCCCTTGATGGGTTTCCAGGAATGAGCCTTTCTAGCTCCAAGGGACAAGATCTATAAAAATCAACACACAATTCAAAGATGGATCATTTTCTTTGAAAAGATTGGGATCAAAAGGAGAGAATTTAAAAAATTAATATGACAAAATCACTGAAAGATCTTTTAAAGCAAGAGTGGGAAGGCCATCAAAGGAGGACTTATCCCTGATTTGGCTGCTGCCAGGAATGTGACCTTTGGTCACCTTCACCCTTTGACCAGAGGCATCTGGAATGACTGGAAAGACCAATGACATTGTGCCTGGAGACTCAAGATTCATATCAGGGGCTCAGGGTATAGCTCAGTGGTACAGTATGCTTGTCCAGTATGCAAAAGGCCCTGGGTTCCATTCCCAGCAACACACACACACGTTATCAAACTTTTATTTTATGGACATTTCCATTTTGCTTCAATTTGTTTTTTTAGTTGCCAATGGCCCTTTTATTCCATTTCCCTGAGGATCGAACCCA
The DNA here is from genome assembly GCF_052094955.1 of Ictidomys tridecemlineatus. NCBI lineage: Eukaryota > Metazoa > Chordata > Mammalia > Rodentia > Sciuridae > Ictidomys > Ictidomys tridecemlineatus. Next base: position 109,602,708 of record NC_135486.1, on the reverse strand, counting down.
GGGCCTCACACATGCCAGGCAAGTGCTCTACTGCTGAGCCACAACCCCAGCCCTCAATATTCTTTTCTTTATTGGCTAACAGTCACAAGCCCAATTTGTTCTCAACATAAGCTCCTCCGTTCCTGCCTTATTCACTGATTTAGAGTTGTCTGAATTTGTGTCTCCCAAATTGCTATTCCTAAGAACTCTCCAAATTAAATCCCTTTGCTTTTACAGTTTCTGAGTTTTGGACTGATTAACATAAATAAGTTGTGGCATTCTTGGTGACAAAAACACTCAGGCTTAGTCCAGGGAACTGGGCTGCACGAAATAATTACACAAGAGTCAGAGATACATTTTTCTTTGGCGGTCCTGTGAGGGCTCCCCTGACCTTAAGGGTCCACAGAAAGAAAGGCCACACTCAAAGGCAGAGCAAGAGAAGGGGACACACAAAGGGCATTTCATAGAATATTCTATCCCAAACGGCAAGGGGTAATATCACAAAGGAACAGGTGAGCAGAGCTCGATCCATGGGGCTGCAGGAAGGCATTGTCTACGCATAAAGACACGTTCTGCTACTTCGAGCATCGGGGCAATGTCTGGGGCCACTACAAATGTGGCCAGATCACTATGAAAGTGTCCGACAGAGACTCTACTAATCACGTGAAGGAAAATGCTGGTCATTCAGGGAGACCGCCTCTCACAATAAGCGTTTCCCTAAGTTCTGTGAGTCATTCCAGCAAATAACTGCTGACTTACAGCCATTTCGTCCTAAGTATGGGAGGCCCAGGCATGCAAATGGCATCTGAAGTGGGGGCAGTCTTGTGGGACTGGGCCTTTAGCTTGTGAGATTTGACATTAACTTGGAATTAAATTGAATGTAAGACATCCTGTGGTGCCAGGGAATTGGCTGATGTGGGGGAAGGTCATATCTTGTGTTCAGAGTGTTCTGTATCAAAGTGTAGACAAACTGGACCCTTGCTCTCTCAAACCCCCCAACCCCAAGATAAGGACAGAGGACTGGGGGTTGGCCAGCTGATACTTAAGCCTATGACTTCAGGGCTGCAGGGAGTAACAAAAAGGAGTTAGGAAGTCATTGCACCCAAGGTCCAGGACTGAGTGGAGAGATGGCAGCAGGGCAATGACCATCAGCACCAACGTGACATCCTGATCAGGCTGTTGCTGCCGAAGCCTGAAGCTGTGGTTAGTTCTTGGCTGTCCTCGGCCCCTGTTTCTTGACCTGGCTGTCAACCTTCTGTGGATTCTATGCACCACACCATGTCCATCACCACAGATTCCTGGGTTTTGGTTGACAGTCTATGAACTCTGACTAGCTGTATGGACTTGGGCAAATTACCTTCTTCCTCTGTAGGGAAAGTCCACTGGGGCTAATAATAGTTACCCAGTCTGCCTAGGTATAGGGTGAGCTCTTTGGCTAACCATTTTTTTGAGGTGCTAAGGATTGAACCCAGAGCCCTGAACATCTAGGCAAGAGCTCTAACCCTGAGCTACAGCCCCAGCCCCCTGGCTCAACTTTCTGAGAATGAAACAAATGTCTACTTAGAATATTTAATAATTTGGTTTTATGTAAATATTTTGTATCAAATTATATATGAAATAGATGGTGTCACCATCACCCCAGGGCCCTCCAAGGCCCATTATCTCGTCCTTTCTCTGGGTTGTTCAAGACAAGGCATTTTAAGCAATTGGATGTGGTACTGGATTAGTCAAGTCATTCATGTGAAATCATGTAAAAACAGCTGCTTTTACCATGTCCTTTGTAAGAAAAAAGAAAAAAATTCATTGTAAAACATAACACATGGGCTGGGGATGTGGCTCAAGTGGTAGAGTGCTCGCCTGGCATGTGTGCGGCCCGGGTTCGATCCTTAGCACCACATACAAACGAAGATGCTCTGTCCGCCGAAAACTAAAAAAAAAAAAAAATAAATAAATATTAAAAAAAAAAACCATAACACAAAGTAAAGTGTGTAGGGGACATAAATGTTGCGAATCAATCAGTTTAAACTTGGGCTGGGGATGTGGCTCAAGTGGTAGCGTGCTCGCCTGGCATGCGTGCAGCCCGGGTTCGATCCTCAACACCACATACAAACAAAGATGTTGTGTCCACCGATAACTAAAACATAAATATTAAAAGATTCTCTCTTTTAAAAAAAAATTGGGGGGTTGGGGATTTAGCTCAGTGGCAGAGCACTTGCCTAGCATGCGTAAGCCCTGGGTTCGGTCCTCAGCCCTGTAAAAAACAATTACTAAAAAAGTATAAAAAAAAAAAAAAAAGATTAAAAAGACCAAAAAAAAAAAAAAATAACAAGGTAACAACAACAACAACAAAAAATTGAAAAACATTAAAAAGAGTTGGGATGTAGGTAAAGTGCCTCTGGGTTCAATCCCTAGTATTAAAAAAAAAAATCAGTTTAAACTTAAATAATCGGGGCTGGGGATGTGGCTCATGGGGCTGGGGATGTGGCTTAAGCGGTAGCGCACTCGCTTGGCATGCGTGCGGCCGGGGTTCTATCCTCAGCACCACATACAAAGATGTTGTGTCCGCTGAAAACTAAAAAATATTAAAAAGTTCTCTCTCAAAAATAAATAAATAAATAAATAAATAAACTTAAATAATCATCACCCCTGTCAAGAATTGGAACAACCCCAGGTCTACATGTCCCCTTGGTACTCCAAAGGTAACATTATGATAATACTTCCTTGCCTTAATCCTTTCTTTTCTTTTTTTTTTTTTTTTTATACTGGGGATGGAATCCAGGGACATTACTACTGAGCTACATCCCCAGTCCTTTTTAGTTTTTATTTTGAGAAAGGATTTTACTAAGTTGCTTAAGGTCTTGCTAAATTGCTGAGGCTGGCCTTGAACTTAGGTCCTCCTGCCTCAGCCTCGCCAGTGGCTCCGATTACAGGAGTGCACACTTTGCCTGGGTACCTTATTTTTCATCATCAAACACACACCTTCAGCCATTATGATGAGGTTCTTGCTGTTTTTGAACTTCACATATAAATGAGATCACAAAGACTGTTTGTTTTGCTTAGCACATGTTCAAGAATCATTCATGTTGTCACATTTAGTTGTACCCTATTCATTTTGTGTCACCAAAAACATTCCACTGTAGGACTACATCACAATTATCCACTCACCCCACTGGGGATGCACATCAGGGCTGTTAGGAACAGCGCTGCCAAGGACTCCCTGAGGTTCTCTGCTGTGTGTACAGTTAAGGCCTCAGGGAGCTCCCACCTCCACCTTTCTTGGTGTTGTCACTGATTTCCCCAGTGACTGCATTTCCTTGCTTACTACTGAGGAGGAGCAGTTTCTGTGTTTATTGGCCATTTGTTTTTTTCTTTTTTTCAAGTGCCTCTTGATGTCCTTTGCTTTTTTCTCCCCCCACTTCATGTTGGTCTTTTCCCCACAATTTGCACTTCTTCCTGTGTTCTGGATCCTAGCTCTTTGTTGGTTGTGTGTTGCAAATACCTTCTCTCACTCTGTGCTCACCTTTTCCCCCTCTTAATGGTGTCTGTAAAGAAAAGTTCTTGATTTTAAAGTAATTGAATGTATCTTTTTTTTTCTTTAAAGTTAGTTCCTTTTGTGTGTGTGTGTGTTTTTCAGTGGGGAGCAGGGGTTGAACTCAGGAGCACTGAACCACTGAGCCACATCCCCAGCCCTTTTTTGTACTTTATTTATTTGGAGACAGGGTCTCACTGAGTTGCTTAGTGCCTCACTGTTGCTGAGCTGGCTTTGAACTCAAAATCCTCCTGTTTCAGCCTCCCAAGCTGCTGGGAGGTCACTGTGTCACTGTGCCCTGCTGTGTCTTTGTTTTTTTCTAATTCTTCCTTATTTCAAGATCTTTGGGATATTTCCTTTTCTTTCTGTGGTGCTGGGACTGAACCCAGGGCTTTGTGCATGAGAGACATGCACTCTACTCATTTCTTTTTTGATACTGGAGATTGAACCCAGACTTTGTGAATGCTAGGCAAGTGTTCTACCACTGAGCTACATCCCCAGACCTTTTTATTTTGAGACAGCATCTCACCAAGCTGTCCAGGTTACTCTCAAACTTGAGATTCTCCTGCTACACTCTCCTGGGTAGCTGGGATTGCAGGCTATGCCCATGTAGGAATTTCCTTTATTATCTCTTAAAAGGTTTATTCTGTTTTTCTCCTGTACATCTATCCTGAGAGTGGCCATATGTTTAGTTAGGCTTAGGCCTCTTGTCCTATCAGATCATCTAGTTAGCATCCCCTTTTACTTTCAAAAGTGTCTATACAATTTCCTTAAGCTTTTCTCCTTGAAAAAATGTATTATTTCTTTGTTCATCTAATTCTGATCACTGTACACGACTGGCTTTTGAAGAGGTTTAGAGAAGCATAACTGAATATTATAGAAGTTCCCATCTGCTGGCTGGTTGGCAAGAATCCTCAGTGCCCTGCATGCTCAGTGCCCTGTAAGGCTCAGCGGAGCAGAGACCAGGAAGTGCCTTTTCAGGTCCTGTGGAGGGCAAATCCTGCCTGCAGCAACAGTTGGCAAAGTTCCATTTCTGTGTTGGAAAGCGAGCTGATGAGGCTTAGGATTAAAAAAAATCACCTGGAGTAATGATCCTAATAAAACTCATTTGTGTACATGATTATAAAACACAAGTACAATGAAAGACCATTTAGTTTCAATAACTGATTCGACAAATAATTATATTTCTAAAACCAAAATATACAGGAGGCATGTTCCCTTTATTTATTTATTTTTGCAATGCTAGGGATTAAACCCAGGGGCCCAACTGTGCTAGACAAGCACTGAACCAATCAGCTATACCCCAACCCAGGTATGCTCTTTCACATACAGGTATAACACACATGGATTATACTTGGGTTTCTGAAGACAACCTGTGATTTTACCATCATTAGACACTCCTCAAACTGTTATCCACCAGTAGCAGTCATGTGGCATAGAAGAGAATCATGCATAAAGCAAGCTCCAGCCTCCTCCTAAATACAGAAGGGTGTTTGTCTACCAGTACATAAAGAGTAGGGGTTTTAAATAAAGGTAGGAGTGCAAGTTTTATCTTGCTTCCTGGAGAGTAGTTTCCTTCTACTCCTGACCCTTGTACTTTACCATGGACCATATCAGTTTATCCTGCTCAACCCTTAAAGAAACACCTGTATGCACAGAACTCAAAACCCCACAGGTTGCATGCGGACTCTCCGGCCCTCTTGTATATTGTTCTTTTCCTACTGTGCTTTTTCAGCCTGAGATGAAAATATCTCTGGCCAATGTGAAGAGACAATAGTGCTAAGGAAGAACATAACTCATAGGAAAATCTGTAAACGTCTTTCAAAGGAAGGTCTCATTCAGCCATGCTTGCACAACTGACTTTACATAATCCGTTCTACCACTGAGCTACATTCCCAGACCTTTTTATTTTGAGACAGCATCTCATTAAGCTGTCTAGATTAGTCTCAAACTTGAGACTAATCTAGACAGGGCTAAGGGTCTATCATTGACTTCTAGGTCTGGTCCATTGTTTGTCTGTTTTAAATTCTAGAAGATTTAGGGTTCTAATCTTTGGTGGTTTATTTATTTGTGTTTTTAGAAATAAAACATTACTTCACTGCAGGGCACTTTTGTGTGTGTTTTGATATAAGAACCTGGACATGGACATGAATTTCAGATTTTGCTTTCCTGCAGACGGTTTGCCCTGCCAGGGATCGGGGAGGGCGGGGGAACAATATTTTAGCGGCTTCACTTAGCACATTAATCAGCACAAGGAAAAAACAAGTGTTGAACTTGATTTAATTAGCAGAGTGTAAAGGAAGGAGGACCACTCCAGGTCCAAGCCGGGAGAAGAGGGAGACAAAGCCAAGAAGCAGGGCTGGTCAGGGTCCACTCAGGAGGACAAGGCTCACTGCCAGACATGTGACTGACTTTACAAAGGAAGCATGACCGCAAGCAAAATGTAAGTAAAAACACTGTACTGGGAACCACTTGTGATTAAGAGTGCACTCCCAGAAAGTAAGCTTTCACAGAAGAAAAAAATCTAACCGTGGCAAAAAAGAGAAAGACTAACCACTTCCCTCTCCAGCTAATGGCCACATACACTGCTGATGCAGGCAGGAGAGAAAGCGGAGACAGGGAGACAGACACCGATTGGCCAGTTTGACTCATCTCTGCCCTTTCTCTGTGGCTCTTCCAACATTTTTCAGTGCATGACCTGCTGGTTTTCTGCAGGGTGAGGGGGCACTGTATTCCTTCCTTTAGTATAAATGCAGTACCTGTCATGGGTTAGCCAACATTAAGCCCTAGACATTCGAATATGTATGAATACATCACTCTCTCAAAGATCTCACAGCATGGTCAAGGAAACAGGAGAGAAAATAATTATAACATCATGTGAAGGGCCAGAATGGAGAATGTACAAATTATGAGGGCATCAGAATGCACACCTACTTTCCCCTCTGGTAAGAGCTGACCTTTGCCCTGAGACTTGAAGGCTGAATGATAATGATCAGGAAGAAAGAAGGTGAGTAGGACATCTCAGACAGTAGGTGCTATGTGTAGGAAGCCTACACTCAGAACAGGGCAGGGCCAGCTTCTGCTGAAGCTGGGGCCTCAAAGCTCAGGGAACTGGCAGAAAAGAGGCTCCCAAGGAGGGTAAGCTGGTGGGCAAGATCTGAGCTGATAGGCAACCATCTCGGCAGTGTAGTAGCCCTTCCTCCCTCAATCCTTAGCCATCCCTCCATGTCTCCAGCACCACACACAGATGCAAGAAGTCTTTCATCCAGAAAACAGTCCTCTGTGTTGCTCCTCAAGTGTTTCTGGAACTCTAAGCAGTGAGCAAGGATGCAAATGGCAAATCAAAATATGCAGAGGATATGATAATACTGTGCTGGATGCTGCATTCCTTCCACTTCATCCTCCCAACAACCCAAAGAGGCAGGTGACAGTATTAACTTACAGGCCAGGACTCAGGTTCACAGCCTGAGTGATTCACACTGACAGAGCTGGGATCTGAACCCACTGTCTGGCCTGGAAAGAAGTGGCAAGGTTAAGACAGAGAGGAAACAATAAATGAAAGAGGTAAAAATAAGCAAAATAGGAATGAGGATTATTCTTTGTGGTGAGGGCAGAAAAACATAGACTTCCTAACCATTGAAGGGAGCTAGTTCTGCACAAACTGTATCAGACCTTAAATTCAAGGAAACTGGTACGAACTGGCATAGTACATGAGCACTGCAAGGAGCCATCAAGAGCACCTAATCAATGCCTCTTTTAATGAGAAAACTGAGACCAAAGGGGAAAAATGGCTGTGTCACAGACAACAGAATCCAGGTCTCTCCTCCTCCACACTAATGTTTCTGCAGTCCAGTGGCCACTCATCCTCCTTCTGCTAATAGTACCCTACGGTTCCTCTGAGGAAGCCCTTTGCTTCTTTGAGCCTTCACACTTTGGGCAGGGTCTACCCACATCTCCCAACAAAATCCACAAATACTAATCTCATAGGTGTTAAGAGAGGGTCGCAGTTAGATGTAGGGCTCCACAAAGACATGCAGGGTTAAGAGGAGGGTCTTTCTTTCTCTTCCACTGGAGTTGGCCTGTCTGGGGCTTCCCAGCCATGATTGTCAGGGAAAAATCTGCATTCTCAGAAAGAAGCAAGAAGGCAGACAAGAAGTGAATATGTTCCTCAGCTTTCCACTACTGCAACAAATACCAAAGATAATTAACTTAGAAAGAGAAAAGGTTTGTTTTGGCTCAGTTTGGGAAGTTTCATGATCTACTGGCCCTGTTGCTTTGGAGCCTGTGATGATGTTACCAATATTTACCAGTGAGGAGTCCTTGCTTCCCCGAATGCTGAAGTAAAACACCAGAGAAGCATGCTGAGGCAAGTGTAGAGTGGAAACTAAAAGCTTTATTAAAGGACAGCAGAAAAGACTTCTCCCCAGAGGAAGAAGGGGACCTGAAAGTCGGAATCCGAGGGGGAGGTTTTCCCTCTTTTATAGCTAAAGTCTTCTTTTACTTTTCCCACATTCCTGTCCTGTTTCCCTTTATCCAGCAGTGATAGTCTGCAGGTGGGAAGGCTCAACAGGTGGGAGATAAGTGGGCTGGAGGAGTAATCTGGGCAGGAAGGGCCTGGGGGTTTTTGGATTAGCACTTCCCTGTTTGCTGGGAGCTGTTTCATTAACAGTTCCTTAGGATGGGTTCTGGGCCTTGGGGACATTAACATTTCAATTTCCCCAAGTGCTGCTCTGATTTCCTGGACTCCATTCTCAATAATGGCCTCCATTTTCTTTACTTTACTCTATATTAGACCAATTTACTTAACTACACTAACTACCTATCTTTAAATCTGGGCTTCAGTGAGGCAGCAAACCCACTCACATCATGCCTGAGAAGTGAAAGAGAGTTGGAAGAAGGGGCTGAGGTTCCATTATTCCCTTTAAGAGCACACCGTCAATTATCTGAAGGCCTCTCACTAGGCTGCACCTCCCTACCGCCCCCAGCTGGGGGACCACCCCTTTAACACATGGGCCTTTGAGAGGCATTCCAGATGCAAACTCTAGCACAGGGGAAACTAGATCTAAGTGGCACTGTTTTAGCCACTGTGTCAGGGTGTGCTTTTTTTTTTTTTTTTTTAAACCAGACATCCCCCTTTTTTATTCTGCATTTTTCCTCCCAGTCCAGATGCAGCAGGTTCAAATCCCCAGGGTCCACCATTTACAATGTGTGTCATTCCCTGAGCTTGTGTCCTCATCTTTAAAATGGGAATAACATCAACACCTACCTTTTTTGAGTTGTGGAGAGTAAGCACTCACATATTAATATTATTAACTATGTTAGCTTTAATTAGATTGTCACTGGAAACACAGTTTGAGCAACACAGTGACCTAATGTTGACACCACGACATGCTATAGTCCCAACGTCACGTTTTCAGGATTCCTCTCCTGCAGCGCAAAGCCTTTGGTCTGTGTGCTTGAGGGCTCCATTTCTGCTCGACGGAACCCACGCAGTCACCGGCTGCCGGCCTCCTCTCCCTCCCGCGGGCGCGGCGCCCACAAGCCGGCGCTCCTCCGGTGCCTGCGGCGGGTGCGCCCAGACTCCCCCCCGGCCCGCCCCCTCTCCTCGCCTGCGGGCCCCGCTCAACAGCCTGCTCTGCTCCTGCAGCAGGGTCCTGGGAGGCGGCGGGCGGTTTGCCCCCACGGGTGTAGTCCTGGAGCTCGCTAGAGCGGACTCTGCACACACGGACCCGCCGCGACCCCGGAAGAGAGAGAGCGCGCTACCCTCCGACCCCTAAGCCGGCTCCAGGCTGCGCGAAGCAGCCAATAGCGCGCTCCTAGGCCGGTGCGTCATGGCGAGATTGGCCAATGAGTGCGGGCCTGGCCGCCGCTTCCGGCCCGCCCACTCGCCTGCGGCCTGGGCAGGTCCGACCCGCTAGCCCAGCCGCGGAGCATCCACTGCGACCCCCGCCCTGGCCGCGCGCCGGCCCAGGTAAGCGCAGCGGCGCAGGGTCGTGGGCACTCGAGTCCCGGCCCCTCGGGGAAAGTCGGGCCGCGGCGACCCCGCATCGACTGCGTTTGCCTAGACCCTTGAAGGGGAGGGAGGGATGTACCTGTGCTCTTTCCTGCACACCTGGAGGGCGCCGCCCTGTCCCGGCGCGGGGAATTCGGGAATGCCGAGGTGCCAGCCGAGGGGCAGTTTCAGAGGACCCCCCACTCCGGCCTTTGGACTGGAGTGATTTGAGTAAGAGATCGCTGGAGACTCGCGGTTTTAGAGAATGGAGCTTCCAGGGGCCTGTCTAACCTTCTCCCTGGGCAGCGTGGGAGCAAATCTGCTTGTGATGGGATTAACTGGTCAGATGGTCAGGGCCCTGCTTCCCGACATATGCTACTGGTGGCAGTGCAGGGGACCACCTGTCGTTTAAGTGCAGGAAATGGGATGAAAGCCAGTCCGACTCAGGGCACCACCTGCCTGGTGGAGCTGGGTGGACCCTGTTCTTCAGGAACAATGAGAGTTCTGTTGCTTCCTCCCACCTTTTTGGACCCTGATATCACTTTTGAGCAGTCTCTGCGCTTGGCAACCAGCAACTGCATTGGTAGCCCAGTGCGCACCAGGTTAGAGTGTCAATTTAACAAACAAACAAAAAATAAATAATTAATAATAAGCAGGAAACTCTTCAGGAAGGCTCCTAAGGCAGCTTCAGAAGAGGTGAATGCTTGGAGATCTTTCTTGTTTTGTGTCCCTTCTTCGATCACTTCTACCCCCAATTGCCTTGGGTACTTTTGGGTCTCTGAAGCGACCTGTGTATAAACTGAGACAGAAAAGCAGATGGCTTTGAGGGTGCAGACTGACTGAAGGTCTAGCTCAAATTCATTTTGTAGTTCTTGGTGAGTTGAAGGCTGCTTCTTGGGTAGATACACACTCCATCGCTCCACTTCTACAAAACAAAGATGCCCCAGGATTTCAGAATGGTAACAATGCTCCAAATACCCTTAAGGACCCCATGACTCAGGACAGGTTGCCTGGGCATCTCACAGCCAGAAAGTAGCATGTGAGGAGTTGAGGGTGCTAGAAACAATTGACAGAGGCAGAAAGGAGTTGTGGGTGACTAAGGATATTTACCCCATGTCACCTTTAGCTGGTTAGTGACTGCTGTCTGGGTCTCCATTTTGAAGGGAGTTTGTAAACATAACCCCCACTCTTTCTTTTATCTGCAGCAAAGTATTTTTCCATTAACTGCCCAGAAGGTTCAATTATGTCTGGAAGGAAATTACTGCTTAGTCATTTATCTAAAGGAAAGTGTATCAAACACAAGTCAAAGTCTCTGTTCTTTGAGCTTCACCTGCAGACTCAGTCTGACTTGGCTGGTTGCTTACATGTTGAATTGTGAGCTATCTTTGCAAACAAAATTGTATTAAAATGTCACCATAGAAACTGACATTTTTTTTCCATTTCCCTCTTACTATTTTATTTATTTTTAAAAATTTTTTATTGGTGCATAATAATTGTACACACTGAAACTGACTTTTTTTTTTTTTTTTGGTACTAGGGATTGAGCTCAGGGGTACTCGACCACTGAACCACATCCCCATCCCTGTTTTGTATTTTATTTAGAGACAGGGTCTCACTGAATTGCTTAGTGCCTTGCAATTACTGAGGCTGGCTTTGAACTTGTGATTCTCCTCTCCTGTGTCAGCTTCCCAAGCTGCTGGGATAACAGGCATGTGCCTTGCATGGCTGAAACTGACAGTTTTAAAATAAACTTTTTACCAACATTTTATGATGAAGATTTTCAAATATAAAGCCAAATTGAAAGAATTAAACAGTGAATGTCCCCATACCCACATCTTATTCATTATATGTTGACCCTTTACTTGCTCTATTGCATCTCTGCCCACCAATTGTGACCTTACTATTTATTTATTTATGGTTCCAGGAATTGAACCCATAGGCGCTTAATCACTGAGCCACATCCCCAGCCCTTTTTATTTTTTATTTTGAGACACTGTCTCACTCAGTTGCTGAGGTTGGCTTTGAACTTGTGAACCTCCTGCCTCAGCCTCCCGAAACACTGGGAATATAGGCAGGAGCCACTGTGCTCAGCTGTGACTTTACTTTTTAAGTGCTTTCCTGGAGTAGTTCTGTCTAGGCTCAGGGAGTTGGCAGTCTGTATTGGAGGTAGGTGGAGGCGTTTATCATTAAACGGTTGAACACCCACCCTCTAGAGTGCTGATAAGAAGAAAAGAAGAGGCCCAAGGCTCAGGCCCACTGGAAAGGAACTTGATTTTTTAAAATATTTTAAATGAGATGAGAGATAAGTGGCAGTTTGTGGTAGTAAATGCCAAGTAATAAAATGATATCAGTAACACTGTTGAGTTCTTGCTGGGCACTGAACGATGTTGATCATCCACGCTGTGCCTGTATGTAATTCTCACAAGGTAAGTAGGTCACTATTCCTTTCTGACTTTTCTGCATTAGCAAATCAAGTTGCAGGCAGGTTAGATAACTTTTATGGTACTAGAAAGTAATGGAGTGAGGATCCGAATCCTGGCCATCTGGGTGCAGGCAGTTCTGAACACTCTTCTTAGTCATTGTAAAGGTATCAGAGAGAACCTTTCTGCCTGACCGAGAAGAAAGGGTGAGGTGGCCTGGGGCCACCATGGGTTCTGACTCAGGCATCTGGACACCAACACAGTTTTCAGCTGGCTCCAGATGGCTGGTGTTCTGATTTGTCTGTGTGTCTGGCAGACACTGGTGCCCCTGGGCTTGAGGAGGTCGGCAGTTCTACGGGTCAGCTCTGTCTCCCCAGGCTTGCTCTGTAAGGCTGATCAGTCCCTTTCCTGAGCTCTGCATCTACTTCCTGTCATGGGTGTTTCTAGGAACTTGGCTTCTGTTCTGTCTCCCATTTCCTGTTCCATATCCCCTCTGTGACTTCCTTCTCAACCCTCACTCTTCTTGGAGTTTGTCAGACCCACTATGTTCCAGAAGAGCCTGTGTTGCCCACGGCAGATGCACCTGTTTCAGCACGTCCTGTCTCCAGGCATCTCTATAATGGGGGTGCCTCTGGCATGCTGCAGGGGTGGGACAGCAGGGCCCAGCCTTGACCACCTAAATAAACCTGTCTCTTGATAGCTCCAGTTTCCAAACCCCATGGGAGGTAAGCTTGTCTTTGGCTTTTCTCTCTCCTGGCCTGAGGGCAGTGTTCCCTGGTTGGATCTGGGAGCCACCCAGTCAGACAGGGCCCTTTGTGGTGACTCCCTACTACCCTCAGTACCCTCAGGCCTCAGCCCCTCACTGCATGTTTGGCTGCACTGCTCTGGCTCTGTGGCCCTGTGGTAGGAGGAAGTCTGCTCCTGCCGGAAGCTAGAACTCCAGGAATTAACCCCAGGAGCAGCAGCCAAGGGGTGGAGGGACAGTCAGTGGCAGATCTTGGCCACCCCAAACAGAGCTCTCTGCCTCCTGGCTGTCTTATTCTGTGTTGCTTTCTTTTGCCACACCCTTCCACCATGATTTCTGTCTCACCTGGGGCCCAGAGCTATGGACATGGCCAACTTTTGAGTGGCCATAACTTCTGAAACCATGAGCCAAAACATCTTTCCTCCTTTAAAAAAAGAAAGAAAGAGAGGAAAGGGGTGGAGAGTGGCAGAAGAAAAAAGGAAGAAAGGGAGGGTAAGAGAGGACCTTTGGGTCCTGGAGTTCACAGAGTCACCTGGCCCCTACCCATTAGCACTGACCTACACATTGGCAAGTCCAGGCATGGACATGTTAGCTTTCCATGCCACTAGAAAGTGATGGACCCAGGACCTGAATTCTGGCAGAAGAGTAGGAACATAGTGACCTTCTTACCTTGTGAGAACTCAAGTCAGACGATACAGGCACAGGACGGATGACGACATTGTTGAGGACCCCGCACAGCTCTGGCTGGGGTAGCCAGGCTGTGTGGACGCCCTTCACCAAACCTAGATAGGAGTGTCACAGTGAGAGCAGCTCAGGGAAGGACAGGATTCCACCAAATTTATAGACTTCATTTATTCTTTTGAAAGAATATAGTTTCTGAAGAGACTGTAACAGAACTGGAAAGGGACTTGATTTGGGGACATATGCGCATGGATATTACATATATTTTTTCCTATACTTTTCTGTCTGTTTGAAAAAAAAAATCCTCATAATGAAAAGGAAGAAAAGGCAAAGAAAGAAAAAGCCGGTCCACGCTGGAAGTGGGGCTCTGCTTCTGATCTGTGGGGTGAACACCGACTCCTCCCTGTGCCTCTGTGCCATCTGTGGTTCGAGGCCGTCTGGTAGAGGGCTCCTAGGTTCTGCCTGGCCCTGATTTCCCTGGGCTGGGGACCAGGACACTGACACTCTCTCTTTTGCCACTGGTTTTCCTCCAGCCGCCGACACCATGCCCACCTCAGTGCTGTGGGCGGTGGACCTCTTTGGGAGAGTATACACTCTGTCCACGGCTGGCCAGTACTGGGAACTGTGCAAGGATGCCCAGCTGGAGTTCAAGCGGGTCAGCGCGGCCATGCAGTGTTGCTGGGGCATTGCCTGCGACAACCAGGTCTACTTGTACATGTGCGCCAACGATGTCCCCATCCGCCGCCGAGAGGAGGCCTATGAGAATCAGGTAGTGGCCCAGGCAGGGCTGTAGCTAAGGTGGTTGGATTCCTGGGTTATTGGTTAAAATAAACCAAAGAAGAGACAGAGGCCCTAGCCTCCCTACCAGTCCCCGTATTTGTTTTCTTCATTGTACTTAAAATCCACATATTGGGAGCTAGTGGGGCTGAAGCTCCTGTTGTCTTTGCCAGAACAGACTGGTCTGCAGGAGGGTGGGCTCTAGCAATGTTGAGAACCACCGGAGCCGGGCTGGCTCGTGCCTTTTATTTCCTTCCTCTTGGAGTACTGTGGCTGCGGCTGTGGGTGGGTTCTCTCCAGTGGGGCCATGCTGATGCACTGACTTTTTTTTTTTGGTACCTGGGTTTCAACCCAGAGACATTTAACTACTAAGCTACCTCCCAGCCTTTCTTTGTATTTTATTTAGAGACAGGGTCTCACTGAGTTGCTTAGTGTTTTGTTAAGTTGCCGTGGCTGGCTTTGAACTTGGGATCTTCCTGCCTCGGCCTCCTGAGTTGCTAGGATTACAGGCATGTGCTACCATGCCTGGCCCTCATGCACTGACTTTTTTTGGAGGGTACTGGGGATTGAACTCAGGGGCACTTGGCCACTGAGCCATACTCCCAGCCCTGTTTTGTATTTTATTTAGAGCCAGGGTCTCACTGAGTTGCTTAGTACCTTGCTGTTGCTGAGACTGGCTTTGAACTCGCAATCCTCCTGTCTCAGCCTCCCCAGCTGCTGGGATGACAGGCATGCGCCACCATGCCCAACTTGACACACTGACTTTTGATAGAGTGGCAGGAAGTCCTTGATTCCCGAGTCCCAGTGCATACCTTTCACTAACCTTCCATGCCAGAGATAAGGGGGGGGGGGTCTGCTGGGGAGGGACCTGTTGGACCTAGAGGGGCCCTGCCCACCTGGGTCTCTCCTGGCAGGCTCCGGCCTAAGGCCATCTCTGTGTCTCTGGCCTCAGCGTTGGAATCCCATGGGTGGCTTCTGCGAGAAGCTCCTGCCGAGTGACCGCTGGCAGTGGAGTGACGTGAGTGGGCTCCAACACCGGCTGCTGGATGGGGTGGCGCTACCCTCGCCACACTGGGAGTGGGAGTCAGACTGGTACGTGGATGAGAATTTTGGAGGGGAACCCACCGAAAAAGGGGTAGGTGAACTCAGTACCCATCGTGGCTGCCCCTGGGGGAGGGATGGTTGGTCCCAGCCTGTCCCTTTAGCGCTGCTCTTCCCAGTGGTGTCTGACCCCTGCTTGTGTGGGGTGTCCTGCTTCAGGTCCTGCTCCCTCCTCTCCCTCCCCACCTTCCCTGGCTCTTCAGATTACTCCCCCCCGAGCCTTACAGAGTCCCCACCGTGGCATTTCAGGGGTGGACGTATGCCATTGACTTTCCCGCCACCTACACGAGAGACAAGAAGTGGAATTCGTGCGTGCGGCGACGGAAGTGGATCCGGTACAGGAGATACAAGTCCCGGGACACCTGGGCCAAGGTCCTCCTGACTGGGCATGGTGTGGGCATGGGTTCTGGGGACAGTGACCCCTGGCAGGAGGGTCAAGGAAGCCTCATCCCCAAACCCCTGCCTGTGCACAAGGGGACACTGTGCCCTCCCTGGGTCCTTCCTTGGAGCTGTTTCCAGTTCCAGAACCTCCTGCACCATATATCCCTTCATCTAAGAGATGGCCACGCAGGGAGCTAAGCCAGGCCACAGCCCAGGAGCTCAGAGGACCCCCCCAGGCCTCCTCTCCCCCACCAAGGGAGGTACCGGAAGCTTCAGTGCTGTTCTCCTGACCCAAAGGAACCTCTAGCTCAGGGACAGAGGCCTGGCCTCAGCGTTCACGGCTGCCAGCCCCGCCTGCTGGCCGCTGGGCTGGGAGAAGCCAGGAGAGTAGGGTATCTGTGGAGGGTTTGCACCTGCAGGACTGTGTTCTGCCACCAGCCCCATTCTAGAGAAGAGTCACACAGTCAGGTCACTGGGAACCAGGGCCAAGACCCTGTGGCATATCTGCCTTTCACGGGGGAGCAGCAGTGCCATTCAGGGATGGCCTAGGCCTGGTGACAGATAGGGCACGGAAGAGGGGACCCAGGGCCAGGGGCCTGCAGTGCTGTGGCTGCCTCCTTCCTGAAGTCGGGCTGTTGTGGGCCAAGCTGAGAATGGAAGTCATGTGCTGGGAGTCAGGGACAGGCAGGGGACGGTGCTATGTGGAGCCTGCCCAGGTAGTGACAGCCACTGCTTCTCACCTCATTTCAGATCCCCTCAAAGGATGACCCCAAGGAACTCCCTGACCCCTTTAATGACCTCTCTGTCGGCGGGTGGGAGATTACAGAGGAGCCCGTGGGCCGCCTGTCAGTCTGGGCTGTGTCTCTGCAGGGAAAGGTAAGGCCACACCTCTCTGTGTTCTGCATGGGAGGCACCAGGGAGGCCAGCCTGGGGTGTGACAGAGGCTCCCTGAGGTGGAGGAATGAGGGATGCCCTTGGAACCTCCCACCTCTGTTCCCTGGAGCCGGGGCAGGCCCCCTTCCTGTGCATCCTGTCTGTGGGTCCCTGCGTCTCACTATTCCCAGAAACCTCTGGTCCCCATCCCATGCCTGGCCCTGGCCTGTCCTCCAAGCCCATCTTGGGCTCAGGTGCCAAAAATGTTGTCTCCTTAGGCAGATTCTGGGCCCCTTGCCAGCGCTTTTGTGGTGCCTCCCACAGTCACTGGGAGCATCACGCCTGGGTGGGTGTGTGGGCAGTTGGGATGGTGGGTGGGTAGGTGGAGAGTGGGCAGTGGATGGACGGTGGGTAGGTGGTAATGTGCAGGTAGATGGATGGTGGGTGGATGAGTGGATGGTAGTTGGACAGATGGATGGTAGGTGGGTAGATGAAAGGATTATGGGTGGGTGGACAGGTAGGTGGTGGATGGAGGGATGGTGGGTGAATGGATGGATGAGGGGAAGACATGTAGATGGATGGATCATGGTTAGGTAGGTGGATGGATGGGTAGTTGATCGTTGGACAGATAGGTGGTGGGTGTGTGGGTGGATAGATGTTGGGGGACAGATGTTTAGAGAGAGGATCCTTTTCTCAGGGAGTTTGTAAATTAAGCAAAAGAATTAAACTCACCTCAGCAGCAACAGCATCAGATGGTCCCGAGCAAAAAGCACCCAACACTTTTATCGTTTTCTTTTATCATTTTAGATTATATTTTATGATTGTGCAGTAATTCTTACCACAAATTGACCACAAGTTTCCTGCTGGCTTGGGAACAGTCAAAGCAGAGTATTTTTAGCAGGCTCACCTCTGGGGTCATGTTGGGCCCAGGTTTAGGTTAACCACAGGTGTTTCCTCTGAGCCCCGCTGAATGGTGGTGACGAGAGACCAGGCAGGGTGAAGGACCAGGGACCCTGCCCACTTGGATGTAAAGAGGGAGGAGGACAGGGGCCACAGAGCAGTGTTTATGCCTCAGTGGCAGCCACGAGCCAGAGTGGCTGACCACTCCTGTGGTCTGTAAGAGGTGGCACAGGGACCCTGTGCTCCAGGAAGAACTAGGGAGGCAGGTGTACCCTGAAACACTGGTGGTGGAAGGGGACTTCCTAGGCCTTGTCCTGCAGGGTCTGTTGAAAGGCGGGGTGGGCAAGGTTGGGGGATTGGGATCCCCAGTCTGAACACTGCTCTTGGAAGGAGTCACCAGCCTTCCCTGGACCCAGCGGAGGTGTACAGCTTCCTCCAGATGAAGTGCACCTAACAGTTTGGACGACATATAGGAGTTGCTCAGTCTTAACTGTTCAGATTAAGGAGCAAAAGAAGTGGGCATTGTAGATTTTGTTTAAACTGAACTGGGGGGTTTTCCTGCTGTCCACTGGGACTCTGGCTTCCCCTAGAGACCAGTGTCCTGGGAGCATATCACCACTAGGGGGCACAGGACACCCAGGCCAGCTGCACGCCTGAGGCTGGATGGTAGGGGGTGCCCGGTAGAGGGTTCTCACAGGCAGATGAACAGAACAGGCCCATCCCCCAGGGCCACTGAAATCCAGGGTTTACAAATTTTTTCACCACGTTGGGGTCATTAACTTCACCGGCAGTGAAGGGTTGGGAGGGAAATATATACCATCAGATATGTGGGCACACGAGAGATCCCCGTGTGCCACCTGTGTGAGTGTGCTGAGATGCTGATGCGAGTGCCCTGCTCTGCTTTTCCAGGTGTGGTATCGAGAGGATGTCAGCCACTCCAACCCGGAAGGCTCCTGGTGGTCCCTGGTGGACACCCCAGGGGAGGTGGTCCAGATCAGCTGTGGGCCCCATGACCTTCTGTGGGCCACCCTCTGGGAGGGGCAGGCCCTGGTCCGGGAAGGAATCAACAGGAACAACCCCAAAGGTGGGTAGCTCAGGACTGGCCCTATGCCCCAAAATGGGAAGTGGGGTGAGGGCGCTTAATCCCCAGCGTTTTGGCTGATGGAAGTGCCTGGGGTTTCTTTTGGGGTTGATAGGAAGTTTCTGGTCCATAGTGGAGCCTCCTGGGTCTGAAAATGGGATCATGCACATCTCCGTGGGCGTCGGCGTGGTCTGGGCTGTCACTAAAGACCGGAAAGTAAGATGGGGAATGCTGCGGGCTGGGGGTGCCATTTCATGTTGAAGGTCAGGATGGTTCAAGCCCTTGAGCAGAAATCTAGCATCAGCCAAGCACTGTGAACATTTTTGCTGTTGAAATTGGTGCATTCCTCCATCTCTCCCCTCGCCCACGGGGGATATTGTGATGCGGAACAACTACATGTATTACTTCAGGGGCCCAGCATTTCAAATAACCAGAAGCGGATCTGCCAGAGCCCCGTGAGCTGGATGCCTGGCCTTTCCTATCCAGTGCTTTTATTTGTATTTTATCAGTGGCAAGCCCAGTAAGGTTAGCCAGTTTCAGATTACTTTCATGATTTCTTTCCAACCACACATCAAGGGGAATCCCCTAGCACCCAGGAGTTTGGTGGACCTCACATCTGAGCCAAGGGCCCCCAGTCCTCAGGTTACGCCCAGCCTGAAAAAGTATAGCACTGTCCCCCCAGCATGTCCCAAGCATCCCACTTTCCACAGATCATGACTTCCAAGACCCTCTTACAGCAGCACATTGTCCCCTTTAGAGTAAAAACAAGCAAAAATTTCATTTACATCATAGTTTGTTCAGTCTTCAGACAAACATTTGACTGTTCATTTTCTTTGGATCTTTAAGAGACATTTTAGATATTCTAGTGTAGTTTTTTTTTTTCTTTTGGCTGCTCTTGCTGTGTTGCCTGGGCTCAAGCCGTCCTCCTGCCCTAGCCTCCCTTCCAGGTAGCTGGCACGACAGGTGCATCCTATTGCAGCCGATTCTCCAGAAATTTTTATAAGAGGGGTTTGAGGGTCTTTTTATGTAACCCTTCCTCTCCCCACCTCAGGAATTCTAGAACATGTGAGCGCTACTAGATCAAGATCCAGTGGATCTGAGACTGATGGGGGCCCGTACAGGCCACCATCCATAGTGGGTGAGAACAGCCCTGGGGGACAGCTGGTCCGGGGTAGGGGTTGAGGATGACCACCAGGTGAGCTGTGGGGTCAGGTAGGCCTGTGGGAATTCAGTTCAATTTTGTAGCCATATATATGTGTGTGTGTGTGTGTGTGTGTGTGTGTGTGTGTGTGTGTGTGTGTGTATATATATATATATATATATTATTTTTTTTTTTTTAAAGAGAGAGAGAGAATTTTTAATATTTATTTTTTAGTTTTGGCAGACACAACATCTTTGTTTGTATGTGGTGCTGAGGATCGAACCTGGCCCGCATGCATGCCAGGCGAGTGCGCTACCGCTTGAGCCACAACCCCAGCCCAATATATATTTTTTGAGGGGGTACTAGGGATTGAACTCAGGGGCACTCAATCACTGAGCCACATCCCCAGCCCTGTTTTGTATTGTATTTAGAGACAGGGTCTCTCGGAGTTGCTTAGTGCCTCGCTGTTGCTGAGGCTGGCTTTGAACTCGTGATCCTCCTGTCTCGGTCCCCTGAGCTGTTGGGATTACAGGCCCGCGCCACCGTGCCTAGCCTCAACTGTGTATATTTTTACAAGTCAACATGAAAAAAGTTAACATTAAAAAGACTATGTTATATAACAGTAAAAGTAGACCCCAAATAGGGTATTTATTCTAAAAATGAATTTATGAAGAATTAGTTTTCCTAAAAGACCTTTTCCGCATGTTAGGGCAGAGAATAGATGAGAAGCTACAGGACAAGGGAAGCAGAGGTCAGGTAGGATGGTGCTGAGCAGGGACAGAGGGCAGGATGGGGGAGGATAGACGTGCATCAGCGTCTCCTTTCTCACCGTGTGCCCTGCTCATTTAGAGTCCTGAGCCAAAGGTCAGATGATTCACTTGTTCTTCCTGAGCCTTAGGAAAAGCCCTCTGCTCCATGTCCTCCAGGGAGGCTATTTATTTTGGACTTTTCCAGGTATGGTTCCGAAGGGGTGTCAACTCTCACAATCCCTGTGGCACCAGCTGGATCGAGATGGTTGGCGAGATGGTCATGGTGAACGTGGGGCTCAATGACCAGGTGTGCTCATGGCCCCCGGGTCCCCCCACCTTTCCTGCCCCGCATCTCACAGCCTTTTCACTTATGGGCTCCTCACGCTTGATGCAGTGAGTCTCCGCCTTGGACGGTCCCGGGGACTGGCTCCCTCAGGGTTCTGGAGTCTCTACTTGTCCTGGAGTTACTTTCCTAAGGACCCTCAGATCAGTGAGCCTGGATCTGCTGGGGGGGCCGGGTGTGTGTGTGACCCAGAGACTGGAAGGTGTCATTTAAAGATATTTGGGGGATCAGGTGTATGGACACAAAGCGGGACCTCCAACTTTGACTCTTGACCCTGCTTCTCATGAGTGTCGTCCGTATCATCTGACAGTGTGGCCTCCTTATTAACAAAGGTTTGGGTACTTTTTAAGATTCAAAGGGCACAGCTCCTTGTTGTGAGGTGATTGCCCCCGCCCCCACCCCTAAGAACGTGGAAGTTCTCTTGGGGATCAGCTTCCCACCAGAGGCCTGAAGATAGTGTCATAGGCGGACCTTGTACCCCAGCACAGCCCCACTGTCTGTGGACCTTGTCACTCGAAGCTCCCAAAGCTCCTGGTCTGCCTAAAGTCAAGGAGCCAGGACTGTGGCCCTGCGTCCCCTGAGCTTGCTGCTGAGCTCAGCCCGCCTCACCCCTGCGAGGCTCCTCTTACACACTGGACTTTTGCACACCCCACCCCACCAACCTCCCCATCCCTAACACACATGCACACACCCGCTGCACGCCTCAGGGAGGCGCAGCTCCTGCCTGCATTTGCAGGTGTGTGCTTCCTTGGCTACCTGTCCTCCCCACACATCCCCAGTCTACACCAGACTCCTCTGAGCAGCATCTCTGTTCCAGGTCTGGGGTATCAGCTGTGAGGACCGAGCTGTGTACTTCCGGCAGGGCGTCACCCCCAGTGAGCTCAGTGGGAAGACATGGAAGGCTATTGTTGCCACCCGAGAGTGTGACCGGTCCCACTCTGGCAGCTCGTCAAGCCTCCTCAGGTGACCCAGGGGTGGTAGGGCATAGAAGTCAAACAAAGAATGACCACATGACCCAGTCAATTCACTCTTAGTTTCATAGCTAAAAAAATTGAAAACAAGTGTTTAAGCAAAAGTTTGTACAGGAATGTTTATGGAAGTATTAGTCACAGTGACCAAAAGATGGAACTAGCCCAACAACCAGCAGTGATTGGGCAATGAAAGAAATGGCGATCTGACACATGGCACCACAGGCATGAACATTGAAAACACGGTCCTCAGTGAAAGAAGCCAGACACAAAAGGCCACACGTTGGTCCCTTGGTTCAATGTATATGAAATGTCCAGAACAGGCAATTCCATAATGATAACATGTTAGCCAGAGGAGTTGTGGGTAGAGGGAACGGAGGATAGAGTGACTGCCTCGTGGGTACAGAGTGTCCATTTGGGCAATGAGAAAGTTCTGGAACTCAGAAGAGATGAGGTTGTACAACATTGTCAGTCCACTAAGTGCCACTGAATTGAATGCTTTAAAATGCTGTGTTTTACACAGTGAAAAAGATCCTCATCCCAAATCTCCACCCCCAGGCACACTGAAGTGATTGATCTGGGGGGAGGCCCAGGTGTCTCAGCTCCCTGGGAAACAGGGATTGTGCAGAGGAAGAGACAGGAGTTCAGGGAGGTTGTGACTCCTGAGGTCACTCAGGTGGTCATGGTGGGATAGCACCCCCCACGATGGAATGATGATCTCCCCTGCTCTGTCCCCAGTGCTGGCTGCTTCTTTGGTGATGAAGTGAGGGCCAGTAGTGACTCTGCATCCCACGACACTGACGTTTCTTCAGAAGTCGAGAGACGGGACCCCGAGCAGCCTCTCCCTAAGGAGTCTTTGGACAATCCCCAGAACCCCAATGAGAGCTCAGCCTTGGACCCTGGGGCCAGCAGGACTGCAGAGTGTGATGTGGAGAATGCCTGCCCAGTGGTGGGCAGAGGGGAGCCCACTCAGGCCCCTGGTCCCAGTGGGCGTCCAGCTGAGCTGCCCTGGACTAACATTGACCTGAAGGAGCCCAAGAAGGCGCCTAACCACTCAGCTGCTGGCCTCCCTGAATCCACGGGCCTCGCCTCCCTGGGGCTCTTTACCCTGGGCTTGGAGGAGCCCTATGGGGCCGATGACCACCTGCTGTGGGCCTGGGTGTCAGGAGGTGGCTGCGCAGTGGAGGCAGGCTCCGTGCTCAAGTGGTTCACTGTCCAGTCTGGTAAGGGGCCCTGTTGGTTCGGTAGGACCTGGCATCCCAGGAGGTGCACCTGAGGGGAGTGGGCCATGGATGAATCGGGGCTGGAGCAGGCCCATCATCCTGCCTGAATGCCCAGGTCTCAGCAGTGCTGACCGAGCCCTTGGGTCAGTTTGTGGCCATCAGAGATCCACTGGGGAGACCAGGGGAACGAAGCCAGCAGCCAGACTTCCCTGCCTTCTCCCAGTCCTCTCCCAGTCCTGGCTGGGGACAATAACTTGCTCATGAGAGCAAATGGTGGGAGGAAGGCTTACAGGACATTCTACAGAGACTGGAGCTTTCTAGCAAGGAAGGGCTGATTGCGGGGTCAGGGGAGCAATCCTGGCCTCCTGCCTGCCTCGCTGTAGGCAGGGTGACACTGCGGCCTCCTGCAGGCCTGTCTCCCTCAGTGCAGACGCTGTCCCTGTCCATCACGCCAGCACAAACCGCCGCCTGGAGGAAGCAGATCTTCCAGCAGCTCACAGAAAGGACCAAGCGGGAGCTGGAGAACTTCCGGCATTACGAGCAGGCCGTGGAGCAGGTGGGCGCCCGGCTGTCCCCAGTGCTGCCTTCTTAATAGGCTTTTGTTGAGTCTCACCCCTGAGGTGGGGCAGAGGAGCATCAGTGGCTCTGTCCGTGCCATTGCGGACACACAGCCTGGCTTCCAGGCCCCAGGATAGATCAAAGATCAGAAGATGAGGTCCTTTATTCACCCATCCTGAAGGACTTTCGTTGGGGCCTTCAGGGCACTGTGTGGGTCCTGGGGCCCAGAGATGCATGACCTCAGGAGGGAGCAGGGGGAGGTGAGAAGTAAATCCTCGCATTCTACCCCAGAACCCCAAGTGCCCGAGGGTCTTGTGTTTTGTTGAAATGAGTCTGGAGAGAGCTGCAGGCACCATACTCTGCTCAATGGGGCCCGCCTGGCATGGCTCCCGCACCCCCGAGGCAGAGCAGCGCCCTGCAAGGCCCAGAGACGGGCTGAGGAGGGAGGAACCTGGCTGCTGGAGGCCGGCCAGGGCTCATCTTGTGCAGAAGCTTCCAGTCTGCATTCAAATCTGGGCTCAGGACAAGCCATGTTTACATCCCAGGTTTGACTCCCTGACACCGGCTCAGATCCTCCCTGAGCCCCAGTTTCCTCATCCAGAACATGGTCTAACAGTGCCCGTCCCACTGGCTATGTGAAAACTAGGGCTCATACAGAGGCAGCTCAGATGGGGTCCAGTGCCTCATCGTGACCTGTCACCCACGGGAAGAGGGCCAGCTGGGAGGGTGGGGGCTGGGAGCACTGGGAAGGAGCCCCTCATCACCAGAGCAGAGACTGGGACCCAAGATAGCTCAGGGGTTCTGGGAGTAGGGGGTCCACACAGGCCAAGGGTCTGCGGGCCTGCCTGTGACGGTGTCCCTACTGTCCTGGATGCCCATGTGACAGTCAGTATGGGTGAAGACTGGGGCCCTGCAGTGGTGGTGTGACTGGAAGCCCCACAAGTGGGTGGACGTCCGCGTGGCCCTGGAGCAGTTCACGGGGCATGACGGGGCTCGAGACAGCATCCTCTTCATCTACTACGTGGTCCATGAGGAGAAGAAGGTAACGGCAGTGGGCTGGGGCGGCATCATAAAGGGACAGGGTTTCCCAGAGATGGGTGCAGGGCAGTCCCCGGTGTTCACTCTAGTCTGGCCAGCTCACAGGGTACTCAGTCTTACTCATGCCAGGGGTAGGCTTGGGTGCCTCTGCATGTATGCGCATGTGCAAGCTCCTAGAGCCGCTGCCCTCCCTCCAGCAGCCATTTACAGTCAACTAGTTTTTTAACTGAGAAGTGAGGCTAGGGAAGATGAGGTCAGCCGTCCTCCTGACAGCTGGTATGTGCCAGGCAGTCAACACCCAAAAGGATTTCTTTGAAATGTCACTAAGGCCAGGCACAGTGGCCGCTCCTGTAATCCCAGTGTCTCTGGAGCCTGAGGCAGGGAGATCACAAGTTCACTGATAACCTGGGCAACTTAGTGAGATCCTGTCTCAAAAAAATAAAATAGACTGGAATGTAGTTCAGTAGTAGATCAACCCCGGGGTTCATCCCCTGTACTGGAAAAAAAAAAATGTCACCAAAGCATTTGTTACAAAGTGAAGTTTCAGTACTGGCACCTGCTGGGCCCTGTGGCTGCCATTGAAACCAGCAGGCCCAGGGAAGAGCTCTAGAATGATGGTGGCCCATTCCTGCCCGTGACCACAGTGGAGGTCCCACGGTGGGGGTCCCTTGGCCCAAGGTGACAGCCTTGCCTTGTGCTCCTCTTCCAACAGTACCTTCATGTGTTCCTCAATGAGGTGACAGTGCTGGTCCCAGTGCTCAATGAGGCCAAGCACTCCTTTGCCCTATATACTCCTGAGAGGACACGGCAGAGGTGGCCCGTGCGCCTGGCTGCTGCCACCGAGCAGGACATGAATGACTGGGTGAGTGAGTGGGGGTCCCACGGTCCAGGGGATAAGGGGCAGCCAGGCCTCCGCCTACCCCAGAGTAACTGGCCATATCTCCACAACAGCTTGCCCTGCTCAGCCTGTCCTGCTGTGAGAGCCGGAGGGTCCAAGGCCGCCCGTCCCCACAGGCCATCTGGTCCATTACCTGCAAGGGAGACATCTTTGTGAGTGAGCCCAGCCCAGACCTGGAGGCCCATGAGCACCTGCTGCCTTGTGACCAGATGTGAGTGGACCTGGCGCCTGGCCTTGCTCTTCCCCTGAGCACCCAGAACTTGTGGTTCCAGAAGTAGGGGTCAGGAAGACCTGGAGCCCATGCAGGGCCAGTCAGAACCATGGCTGGTCCCCAGATCCCCACCCTGCCAGGCATTCAAGTATGGGCCCAGCACAGGTCTGTGCCACCCACTAGGCAGTCACAGAATGTCCCAGGGAACATGGATTGAGGTGACCAGGTTTAGCTTGCACTCTGCAGGGGCTCCCAGGCTAGAGAAGCCAGACCCACCAGCCAGTGCACAGACCCTGGGTGCTTAGCCACCTCTAGCTCCTGCTGAGCCCCTACGCCCAGGCTGTGGAGGCAAAGGAGGGAGAATAATGGGTGGTCCTGGGGTAGAGCTGGGAGGTTGGCCAGTCAGGTGTGAGGCAGCTGGTGGTGTGTGGGAAGACGTGGGGCTTAGTGGCTGAGAGGCCTGGGAGCAGGCTCAAGCTGGCTCAGGATGGCTCTTTGGGGGCATTTAAAGCCACAAGAGGGAATGAGGTCACTGAGTGCCATGGTGTGAACTGAGCCCTGAGAGGAATCAGTAGGGGACACTTCCTGATCAGGCTCTGGGCTCAGTTACTGCGGGTCACAGGGAGCCCGGAAACCCCTGCCATGGATGGGGGGATCCTGTATGCTCACTGAAGCCATGTGTGCCCCCCACACCCTCTAATGACAGGGACGTGGCCTCAGGCTGCAGGAAGCTGATCCAGCTGCTGGTCTTGCTATTGCCCCTGCAGATGGTTAGATGTTCCTGTCCTCTACCATGACCTCAAGCCTGGCCACAGCCCCTCCCCATGCCCCAGCCTGCAGGTGGTGTCCACCCTGATCAGTTCAGCCCAAAAGTTGGAGGACAAGCCCCTGCCCGGAGTTTCTCGGCCCTCTTTAGTGTTGGTTAACACAAAAGGGGAGGCCAAGTGCATTATCAGTTCTGCTGGACGCAGGACTTGGAGAATACCTTGTTCACAAGAGGCCAAAAGACAAGGCCCAGGATACGTGGAAGGATGAACTGGACTGAGATACCTTTTTGGCCCTCCAGGTTCTGGAGGCAGATGGGAGGCCACTTGCGGGTGGTAGAGGCCAACAGCCGCGGCGTGGTGTGGGGCATCGGCTACGACCACACAGCCTGGGTGTACACAGGTGGCTACGGTGGAGGCTGCTTCCAAGGTGAGGCGGCTTGAGCACCTGTGGCTGGCAGGACCAGCTCCCGGGCCCTCCTCCGAGCCTCTCCAGGTGTTCCCTCCTCTAATCCCCTCTGGCTTCCCTGTTGGTGCCAGGGCTGCTGTCCCAGTACTGACACTTGGCTAAGAGCTGGCTGACAGGTGACCTTCACCACTGCCAGCCTCCATAGAGGATAGTTCAGGCCAAGCCACGAAGCATGAGAGTCAGAAGACCAGGCCTCGCCTCCAAGATGCCCTCCAAGAATGAGCGGAGGGTCTTGAAGTTTCTAGAGGCAGCTGCCAGACCTCTAACGTGTTCAGCCCCTCATGTCACAGGCGAGACCTCAGGGTGCGCCAGGGCAGCTCCAGGACCCAGGCTCCCGGTGGCCCAAACTCTGAGTCCTGGTCAGCCTGTGGAAAGTGGAGGCAGAAGCAAATATGGAAACAGAATATTCCACGCCACAGCCCTTGTGCTGTGGACAGAGCATGAGGTGGGGTGTGGGAGAGGTGTGCTCTGGAAGTTTTTCTCTTTGAGGCTGTGCAGCCTCAGAATAATCATGTCCCAGACGAGACACCCAAGCCAGACAGGCCCTGGGAGGCTCACTCAGCAGCCTGCTGACCCTCTCAGCTGCCTGGGTCCACCCCCCTCCCCACCTTATCTCTGAGTGCCTTTTGGAGCTTCAGAGGGAAATGTAAGCTTCCAGGCAGGCTGGGGCCTCAGGACCATGGGGCCTCCTCTCTCCCCAGGCCTGGCCAGCAGCACCAGCAACATCTATACACAGTCGGACGTGAAGAGCGTCTACATCTACGAGAACCAGCGCTGGAATCCCGTCACGGGCTACACCAGCAGGTGAGTGGCACCAAGGCACTCTGCCTGGGCCAGGTCCTAATTCTGACAAAACTGGACGGCCATGTCCAATATGGCCTCAAGCTGCGTCAGGTCCCCTACGTAGAATTAACTGAACGTTACTGCTTGTGGAGGGCACTTCTCTCGGTGTACTGGATATTAAAACTCATTATTGAAGGGTATAACATTGGGCTGGAGTTGTGGCTCAGCGGTAGAGCTCTTGCCTAGCATGTGCGAGGCCCTGGGTTCGATCCTCAGCAACACATAAAATAAATAAACAAAATAAAGGTATTGTGTCCAACTATAACTAAAAAATAAAATACTTAAAGGATATAACATTAAAAGTTCGCAAAACACATGTATGTATTACATAGCATATGCACCTCTCACTGGGCATCCCACCTCCAACACCAGGTCAAGAGGAGAACACAGCCAAGTCTCACCCAGCCCCCATCATCCCTTGTCCCTCTTTGCCAAACCGCAGATCCTAACTTCTAACAAGATGGTGGTCTTACTTGGGTATTGGGATAGGTGGAGGTAGTGAAGGAATAACTCTTCTTTCCAGAATTTGCTCTGTTAGTGGCAACTTTTGTTTTAGGGGGAGCGGTTACTGGGGATTGAACTCAGGGGCACTCGGCCACTGAGCCACATCCCCAGCCCTATTTTGTATTTTATTTAGAGACGGGGTCTCACTGAGTTGCTTAGCACCTCGCTGTTGCCGAGGCTGGCTTTGAACTCGTGATCCTCCTGCCTCAGCCTCCTGAGCCACTTGGATTATAGGCATGTACCACTGTGCCTGGCTTAGCTGTGGTTTTTGATGTTTAAGTGCACATAATCTAGTCAGTCTTTTCCTTTATATTAAGTTAGAGTCTTTAAGAAAATCCTGTAGACAAGTCGTATAACCTGAGGTCACAACCACTCTCTGTGGTGGTTATGTCAAAGCAGCCACAGGTAGCATGTCCCTGGAGGAGCACCAGAGTTCCATCAAACTCACACACAGATGCCGAAATTTGAACTGCGTAACATTTCCACCTATTACAAAATGTGGTTTTTCTCTTAATCCTTTTCAACCACTTAAAAATGTAAAAATGTAAAAGTCAGCCTCAGCTTGGAGGCAGGTCCAGAGTGGGCAGTATGCCTAGTTGGGCCCAGGGTCCTCATATGTTGACCCCATTCTATAGGCTCTCTTCCTCAGCCTGGGGAGTTGGGGAACTGTTATATATTCTATAGAGTGTGAGGTCGCATTGGTTTGGTTTGGTTTCCATTTATTCATGTTTGATTTAATAAAGTTTTATTTTCCCAAATGTTCAGTTGCTGTGACATCTTTGAACCTCTTTTTCCCCCTTGCAGTACTAGGGATTGAACCCAGAGCTCTCTACCGTGAGCTACAACCCCAGCCCTTTATTCATTTTTATTTTTTATTTTGAGCCAATGTCTCACAAAGCTGCCCAGGTTGGACTTGAACTTGCAGTCCTCCTGCCTCAGCCTCCTGGGTTGCTAGATCACAGGTGTGGCCATCATATTCCACTTTCTCTGAGCTTCTTAGCAGCTGGGACACTTCACCCTGGTGCTTCTTGTGTGAACCACTTTAGTGCAAGTGCTTTGAAAGCACTCCATTAGTCCTTTATTGATGAGCTACGAGAAGGCCACGCTGGCCAGGGAGCCAGGTCTCCAAAACCACAGTGGGGACACATGTAGCTTTCAGCTGGGAAATTCCTCCAAGTTTGTCACACAAGACTAACCTGATTAAATCCAGGTGCGGTGGTGCACGCCTGTAATCCCAGTGGTTTAGGAGGCTGAGGCAGGAGGATCACAAGTTCAAAGCCAGCCTCAGCAAAAGTGAGATGCTAAGCAACTCAGTGAGACCATGTTTCTAAATAAAATACAAAATAGGGCTGGGGATGTGGCTCAGTGGTCTAGTGCCCCTGAGTTCAATCCTCAGTACTCCCGGCTCCCCCCCAAAAAGACTAGCTGATTCAGCTGATCCCAAATTTTGCCTTTAGACCACTTCTCTTAGATTTGTTCACAGGGTCTTTGCCTTTCTTTTCTTCTTCTTCTTCTTTTTTTTTTTTTTTTTGGTACCAGGGATTGAACTCAGGGGCGCTTGACCACTGAGCCACATCCCCAGCCCTGTGTTGTATTTTATTTAAAGACCAGGGTCTCCCTGAGTTGCTTAGCTCCTCACCATTGCTAAGGCTGGCTTTGAACTCAGGATCCTCCTGCCTCAGCCTCTGAGCCACTGGGATTACAGACATCTGCCACCACACCCAGTGGGTGTGTGTCTTAGCTGACTGTCTGGAGATCTTTTTGTCTTCCGTGGGAAGTATCATGAATCCTAGAAAGCGGTGGTGGCTACTTGCAGCCTTGCCGAGATGTGTTTTTTTCATTTGAAATATTCACTTGAAATAAAACTCTCACTGTTTATTGAGAAATCTGTCCTTTTTCTCCTGGATTATAGGGTGTTTTTGTCTTAGATAAGTGTCCGCAGGCCGCAGCCCCACCCCAAGCCTTTCTCTTCCACCCAGCTATTGGGTGTCCTGGGGCTAATCCTGCATTGACCCAGTTATGGTTCCTCTCAGGAGGTTTTCAGTGTTACTGGGACAAATCCTCTCACTGTCTTCAGTGGTCTTCTGACGATTCTTGAAGCAGTTCTAGATGAACTTGAGAAGTAGCTTGTCCTAGTCCTGGAAAACCCTTGGGGACCTAGAACAGGTGGTCTTGGATCCGAAGATCAGTTTGGGTTCAACAGCTGTCTTACAGTGTAACTCTCTAAAATGTGAACGGAGGTCACCCTCCATTAATCAAGTACTTCTTATTTTCCTTTTTTTTCC
Organism: Ictidomys tridecemlineatus; assembly: GCF_052094955.1. Taxonomy (NCBI): domain Eukaryota; kingdom Metazoa; phylum Chordata; class Mammalia; order Rodentia; family Sciuridae; genus Ictidomys; species Ictidomys tridecemlineatus. The sequence goes on along the minus strand of NC_135486.1, from coordinate 109,572,255 downwards.
TTGAGATACTAGGGAAAACCTGTGGTCTCGCATATTGCTAGGCAACTGCTCTGCCACTGAGCTATGCTCCCGCCCTATAATTTCTTCTTACTCAGACTTTGGGATATTTTTCTTTTCTTTCTTTTTATTTTCCATTTTTCCAGTACTGGGAATTGAACCCAGGGGTGCTCTACCACTATGCTACACCCCAGTTCTTTTTATTCTTTTATTTTGAGACAGCAGGTCTAAGTTTCCCAGGCTGACCTCAAACTTGATCTTCCTACCTCAGCCTGCCAAGTATCAGGAATTATGGGTGTGCCACCTGCTCATCTAGGTTTTGTGATTTTCTACACAGGGGTCTTGACATCTTTAGTGATAGTATTTTGTATTTTTGATGCCATTTTAAATGGCGTGTTCAGACTTTTCTATTTCATGGTTTTTCTTTTGGCACCAGAGATTGAACTAGGGCCACTCAACCACTGAGCCACATCCCCAGCCCTATTTTGTATTTTATTTAGATACAGGGTCTCACTGAGTTGCTTAGCGCCTCACTGTTGCTGAGGCTGGCTTTGAACTCACGGTCCTCCTGCCTCAGCCTCTGAGCTGCTGGGATGATAGGCCTGAGCCACCTTGATGGGCTCCAATTTTGTGGTTTTTACCTGGGCTGGAGTGCAATTGGTTTCCTTTCTGGCTTTTTCAAAGTTGGTGAAATAAATATCAAGCAATATGAGGAACAAGCTGCATGGACCCTCCAATCTCACTGACCAAGGACACTAAACACCACATGCATTTTGGGTTTACCTTCTCACCTCCTTGGGTGCGTGTGGGCCTCTGGGAGGAGAGAAAGACGAGTGCATGAAGGTGGGCTGCGGGGACAGTCCACCCCAGGTGACCCTGCCCATCTCCCCTCCACTCAGCCCTGGACGCAGGACAACCCATGGCACTTTCTGTGTGTAAATATTTGTGTGTCTCCCTGTTATCCCAGTAAACCAGAGGCAGAGCTTTTCTGAGCACAGGTCTTCCTAGAAACCCACACCCATCCCAGGGCCCACACAGCCTGCACTTGGCTCTCAGCTGCACCCCCGCCCCCAGTCCTTACAAAGAAGGGCTCGCCACTCCCTCATCCAGAGAGAGGGCAGACAGGGCCATGCAGGCTCTAGCCATGGGCTCTGGGCACCAGGGCCTCACAGCTGTGCCCACACCCGGTCCCTGCACTGCTTGCTACTACCATAGTGCCCTATGGTGGCTGCGTGGCCTGGACAACAGAAATGCATTGTCCTGGGTTCTGGAGGCTGGAGGTCAGCGATCAGGATGTCACAGGGCTGGTTCCTTCTCCGGGCAGCAGGGAAGGGTCTTTCCCCTGCCTCTTTGGCCTCACAGGCAGCCGTCTCCACATCCTCCTCCCTCCGTGTCCACCTGTGTCCTCATTCCCCTTGTTATGAAGATGCGAGTCAGATAGGGCCACCCTAGGGACCTCATCTCAGCCAGATCACATCTGTACTTACTGGGTGTTAGGACTTCCTAGTCTTTTGGGGGACACTATTCAGCCCGGAATATCCAGGAGAGAGAGGCAGCTCCCAGACAGCGCTGTGGCCTCGGTGGGTGGCTTGGTTGTTATGGCCAGGGCACCATGGTGACGTGCATTGCCCTGGTTGGTCTCCCCACCTGGGCTGGTTCTGTGTTTGCCCCTCACGCCTGGTGAGGGTGCCTGGGGCAGGGATGGGGTGCATGCCTACTTCTGGGGTGTGTGGCAGGCTGGGCCTATTCCCGGCACTCTCTTCACCTCGCACCCCTTGTCCTGCAGGGGTCTACCCACTGACCGGTATATGTGGAGTGATGCTACAGGGCTACAGGAATGCACCAAGGCTGGCACAAAGCCCCCGTCCCTGCAGTGGACCTGGGTGAGTCCCAGGCTGTCTGAGGAGAGGTGTCTGCCTGCCCTGCCCTGCCGTGCCTTCCCCAAGTTCCTGGCTGGCTACAGATTTGGGGGTCACTTTCTCACTGACGTGCCTCCCCAGGTTTCCGACTGGTATGTGGACTTCAGCATAACGGGAGGCACTGACCAGGAGGGGTGGCAGTACGCCAGTGACTTCCCTGCGTGAGTATTTCTCTCTGTCCCGGGCCTCTGAGCATCAGGACCCTGGGCTGTGTGGCCTCTTGTGTCTCGCTTCTGTGCAAGGCTGGCCTTTGCCCCAGCCCTGGTCACCTCAGCTGCTACAGGGCTGGGGCTGGTTGAGAGGAGTAGGCGGGGCCCAGGGGAGCTCTGCCCCACAGCTGGCCCACCTGGCTGCTGAGATTCCTAAACACCTGGCTCCTTCCTGCTGGGTCAGCCAGAAGGTTCTGGAGGACCAGTGGTGGGACCTGCTGGCCTGGGCTGAGGGGCTCCAGGAAGGTGAGGGGCCTCGGGCACCTTAGCAGGGAGTTCTGGGGGACGTTGGGCCATTTTCTGAATGCCAGGTGGTAATGGGGCCAGTGCAGGGGCACATGTCAGGGTGAGGGGGCAGCCTCTTCAAGAGCGAGGCAGGCACCACTCTGGGAGGCCAGGTGTGCCCAGGGCGGTGCAGTAGGAGGATGGAGAAGCAGATGGTGAGCTACAAAGTGGGGGCTGGTGGCCACAGTGTTGAGACCCAGGTGGCTTATAGAGACCCTCACATGGAGTCATGTCCAATCCAAGGAAGACCAAACCAGGAGCCAGAGTCCGGGCCTCGGTGGGTGGCTTCCAAGCAGAACCCAGCTAGGAGGAGGGAGAAGGTCCTGCAGCCAGGCCTGGGACTGACCAGAGCCTTAGGCTGAGGACTCCTCCCTAGAAGGACTCTGATGGGGCCTGTGGGGGGAGGGCCCTTCAGCTTGACCCCCTGGAAGGGCACTGCCATCCCTGGCTCCAGGAGGCCCCAAGCCCAGGGTGCAGCGAGACACCCCTGACCCTGCTGTTCATCTGATCCTCTGACTTACACCAAGGCTCTGCCCTGCAGCAGTTTGAAAAGAATGTGTGTAGTGTCCTTTTCCAGAACCTTCCATAGATATCTTGATTTTTCCCTCCTCTTCTTGCAGCTCATACCATGGGTACAAAACCATGAAGGATTTTGTCAGGAGAAGGTGTTGGGCCAGGTGAGCTAAGCCAGGGGGTGGGGCCCAGCCTTGCTCCTCCTGGGCCAGAGCTGCTGGCCTCTGATCTCAGTCTCCAGGGAAGAAACGGGAACAGGGAGGGAGGAGAAAACACAAAGTAAATGTCAGCCCAGGAAATGCCCGCGGGCTCCCAGCGCTCTGGTTTCTGAAGAGTTTGTTTTCAAGAACAAATAAGAGAAATGTCACTGGCAGGCCCTGCTTGTGGGCAGGAGAGAGTCCTGGCCAAATTGGGGGCAGAAAGGGGTCCACCACAGGCCCCTCACTCCTGCCCACATGGGTGCCCTCCAGGGTCCTGGTCCTGCCCTCCCTGAGCCTGGGAATCTTCCCCCTCCTTCCTCGTGGTGGTCGGTTGTCCATCTTGGCTCTGCTTGCTGGGCCCTCTGGGTGTCTACCTTAGGTGGCCGGGGCAGTGCCAGGCCCTGAGGCTTGCTGTCATGCTGGGCCCCTGAGTTGTGCTCTTTCCCTGGACAGAAAATGCAAGCTGGTGACCAGTGGGCCTTGGCTGGAGGTGGCTCCCATTGCCCTTGGGGACGTGTCTATCATCCCAGAGAGCCCAGAGGCTGAGGGGCACACGCACAGCATTGCCCTGTGGGCCGTCAGTGACAAGGGGGATGTGCTGTGCCGCCTGGGCGTGTCCGAGCTCAACCCTGCGGTGAGCATCTCCTGGCTCCTCCTGGCTGGGCGCCCCGTCCTCCATGTGCTTCCTAAGATTGGCTCTGGCTCTGGAGTCAGGCTGGCTCAGGGCTCCCCAGGCCTGCCCAGGACGGTCTCTGTGGATGGAGCCAGTCAATGGGCCCTCTGGGCGGTTGGTGCTGAGGATAAGTTGACATGAGGAGCTGACATCTTTCAGGGCCTGGGCCAGGGATCAGGGGGACAGAGGCAGGCCCAGGTGACATGGAGGATGTGTGGCATATGCAATCATTTTCCATGCTTGAGGGATGAGAGGCCAAGTCCAGGGTCCAATAAGAGGCCAAGATCAGACTGTGGTCAGGGCGAGTCAGGCAGGGCCAGTTCAGGTGTCAAAGCTTCCCTGGACCCCCTGTGGTCCCCCAGGTTTCCCACCCCAGGCAGGCTTGGACGCTGGACCTTGCACTGTAGCTGGGCTTGCGGGTACAGGGGCTCCCTGCTTCTGGGAGCCGCTTCAGCTCTCCTCCTCACTGCCCCCAGGGCTCCTCCTGGCTGCACGTTGGCACAGACCAGCCCTTCGCCTCCGTTTCCATTGGGGCCTGCTACCAGGTGTGGGCTGTGGCCAGGGATGGCTCTGCATTCTACAGGGGCTCTGTGTCCCCCTCCCAGCCAGCTGGTGAGTGCCGCCCTCCAGGAGGTCCCCAAGGGCCCAGGCTGGGATGGGGCATCAGAGTAAGGTTCTAGCTCGATTTGATAAGCGCTTAATGGCACCTCTGGACCAGGCATAGGGGCCAGCTGGGGCCCCACCCACTGTCATAGCTGATGACAAGGCCACCCCTTTACAGCTGTCCCCATGCCCTGAGCCAGGCCTGTCTGAACCTTGCTGGGTGACCCACTGTGACCACTATAGACTGCTCTTTGCTAGCAATTTGGAAAGTGTCCCCTGGGGGAAGCTGGCACAGGGTAGACAGAGGGGTGGCTTGAGGGGCATACAGCTCCTTCCACCGAGTGGGAGAGTTGAAGGTAGCCACTGTGACCAGTTCTGCTGTGTGCCCGGCTGGGCACCTTTGTGTCTGCCTTGGTAAGGCTGGTCTGTTGGGCCCTCTGTTGAAACCTGCCATACCCCTGGCAAGGCTGGGGTGTGGGGTGGACGGCAGGGCCTGGGCAGCCTTGCTTGGCCCTCAGCCCCACTAGGCCTCAGCAGCACATCTGTGGACCTTGCTGGGGACTGAGGCTGGCTGCATGTGGACTCTCAGATTTTGTGGGCGGCCCCCTGAGTCAGCTCTTCCATCACAGGTGACTGCTGGTACCACATCCCCCCTCCCCCCAAACAGAGACTATCACAGGTGTCTGTTGGGCAGACGTCTGTATACGCCCTGGATGAAAATGGCAAGTGGTTTCCATTCTTGCATGGTGGGCCGGGAGGGTGGGGTTCCCCAAGAGAGGGTAGGGTTCCTGAGGGACAGCGGGCAGGCACCAACTCCATCAGGAGGGGACGGCCTGCCTCTGTGTTTCTTCTTGATATGACTGGAATTGTCCAGGCTTTTCTGAGCCTTGTTTCCCCTGGGGACATGGAGCGCAAGGTGTCAGAGCCAAGCAGTTGGCCTGCATGTCAGTATGCCCTTCCCACGCTGTGATGACCCTGGGGGTAGGACACTGAGCTGCAGCCCAGGTCTGGGCCAGGATGGAACAGGACAGTCCCGAGGTCCCCAACGGAAGACCTTCATACTGCCATGAGAGATGTCCAGCCTGAGGCCAGCCTTGGTGCTAGTCTCCTCCCCAAGTTAACCAGGGTTGGGTGGTCAGCGACTCCAGATGGCCAAGACCTAATAGAGCAGAAAGCTGGTCATTGCCACTTCCTGTTGTGGCTGGGTGACAGCATGACAGGGCTAGCACCATGAGCATCTTCTAAAGGATTCCATTGAGGTCTGTGACATGGGAGCCTCACAGGAAACACAGGCTGGCTCTCGCCATCCCTGACCCCTGGTCACCTTAGGCAGGCCTCTGGCTAGTTCCCTTCAAGGTCCCGTCATGGTTACGGGTGAGGAGATGCCAGGAGGAGGCAGAGTGCAGACCTGAGCCCAGGTGCTTCTCCAGATCCGGTTCTCCATTCTGTTTGTTTAGAACTCTTTGCCCTCAGTTTCTACCTCAGTAGGGAGAGGTACCTCAGTAGGGAGAGGTGACGGCCCCAGCGCCGCCCAGCACAATGGGACGATTATGAAGCCAAGGAACCCAGGTGTGGGAAGGGCAGAGCTGGACACCGCCCAGGCCCCGCCATGGGTCAGCGAGTGTGGGGTGTGAAGGAGCAGTGGGCGCCTCCTCCCCAGGCTCCCCGACCCGCTGCACCCCAGGAGGGGCCCTGACTCTCTGCTTCTCTCCCCAGGGAACCTGTGGTTCCGAGGAGGGATCACACCCAGCTACCCGCAGGGCTCCAGCTGGGATCATGTGTCCAACAACGTGCGCAGAGTGTCCGTGGGGCCCCTGGACCAGGTGGGGAAGGGGGTGGCAGGTGCTGGGGTCTCTGGGCTCCCTCCCTGGCCTCCCCACTCCCACCCCAGCTGACCCACTGCAGCTGGGCCGGCTTCACCGGGCCTGTGTTCCAGGTCTGGGTCATCGCCAACAAAGTCCAGGGCAGCCATGGGCTGAGCCGGGGGACAGTGTGTCACCGCACGGGCGTGCAGCCCCGAGAGCCCAAGGGGCAGGGCTGGGACTACGGCATTGGGGTGAGTGTGTGGCCACCCTGCTGTACGCCCTCCTGAGGCGGAGCCATTGAGCTGGCCAGCCCAGCTGGGACCTGACCTAGGGGTGTGGGAAGGCCCCTGGCGGGGCCCCTCGGGGGTCCTGAGACCTGGCTGATGTGGCTTCTCCTCCCAGGGAGGCTGGGACCACATATCTGTCCGGGCCAATGCCACCAAGGCCGTCCGGAGCGTGTCCCAGGAGCAGGAGGCCCACGGCCCTGTCTGCTGCTGAGGCTGCCCAGTCACCTGGAGGCTGGGATGGTGACAGGCTTGAGGATCAGGCTTGAGCCCTTCTGTGCTGAAGAGTGCCCCGAGAGAAGACATCGTCAGGAAGACTCAGGAGGGCACCTGGCGGGTTGTGGCCCCTTCAGAGGCGCAGGCTGAAGTGCCAGGGTGTAAAGCCCACACGTGTCCCCTGTCTGCCAGGAGAGCTGTGGCGCAGGGAGGGACCCTGGGCCCCCGCCTGTCCCATCTGCTCCTTGCCCTGCAGTGTCCACCTGCCCAGGCCCTGAGCCTGGAGCTCGGAGCTTGCCAGGAACTCTGGCCCCGGGAGCAGAGCCAGGGAGGAACCCTTCTGAGCCAGGTGCCCCAGATGGCATCTGGGCCCTGCCCTGCCCCAAGAGAAATGGCTGCGGGGCTCTGGACCCCCTGCCACAGGCTGTGGTCATTCCTCAGAGCAGGGTTTAGAAGCAGATCTAGTTTGGAAAGTTAAACAGAGGTGGTGAGCTGGAGATGAATGCTCAAGTGGAGGGCCTTCCCCAGGTGAGCTGGGCCTGCTGGGTGCATGGAGATGTGCCCAAGTGCGGTCACCTCAAGAACCTTCCATGGTGGGGGAGGCTCCTCATATGGAGGATCTGGGATCCTGTTGCAAGGTGGCAAGGTAGAGGGGAGCAGTCCTGGGCCCCCCAACATTGTGGGAAGCAAGACTGTGCTGTGGGCAGGGTATGGACAGAATCCCCCCAGCTGTCCTGCCCCCAGGGCAGGGAGAAGGCGCCTTCCGCCCTGATGTGAGAGCCCTGCTGTGCCGGGCCAGGAGGAAGTGCTTAGCCAGTGGCCCTTGCCCTGGGTAGCCTCTGTGCTGCCAGCTGCCCTGTGCCCCTTAGGCGATGTCTCCAGTCACTTCCTACAGCTGGACACTGTGCGTGGGAGGTGACCAGAGCCATGTCCTGTCCACGCTCCTTCTGAGGTGGCTTGAGTAGCCGGGCTCCTGACTGGCTCCCCGTCTGTCTGTCTGTGGTCAAGAGGGGTCGGCTCTGCAGTCACCTGAGATTCCAGTTTGCTGTGGAGGGTTTGTCACCAGAAGCCGACCTCAGGCATGGTCTTCTTGGGGGGTCCCTTCCCACATGCACTCGAGGACCTAGTGTTCACAGTTTCTGGAGGTGGGACCTGGCGAGCCTGAGTATGGTGCCCAGGGGAACTATGGAGTGGCCCTGGACTGACCCTCTGCTTGTCTCCATGTTAGGCCTGAGTTAGGCATCGTGGTTTGTTCCCCCCAATGTGACCTGTATGTTTCTGCTGTGACTTGCTGTCTGTAGGTGGCTCTCAGCGAGGCACTGGGTGTCACTTTGCCCCCTCTCCAGAGTGACATGGCCTCTTGCTGCTCAGCACCAATGGTTCACCTGCTCAGCATCACTGTCTTGATCCCTGGGATGCTTTATTCAGTAAAAACTCGCACCCACTGTCAATGGCATGGGATGTTTTATTAAGACATTTGATTAAGATGCACAGTTGCCCATGCACTTGTGGGCGGGGCCAGAGCATCGTTCGTCCTGAAATATTTTATTTCCATTTTATTAGTACTTTGAAGGGACCATTAGAAGAAAACAAGAGTAACTTTGGGTCATTTAAGAAACATCTTTCACCACAATGAGGACGGGGGCGCAGGCCGTTCGTTCCAGTTGAGTTTCCCCAGATGGAAACCACTCGCAGTTCTGGCGTCTGCACTGCCCTGGTGGGAGGTGACAGGATCTGCCTGGGAGGAGTTGGGGGAGGGTGGGGAGCTGGTGGCCCAGGGGACCTGGGCTCCGATCAGGTGGGTGGCTCCAACCCACTTGTCCAAGGGCTTGAGAAAACAGCCCTGCAGGATGGAAGGGTCCAGCCTGGGCTTAGGGCCCAGGGCCTGGTGGAGGGGGACCCAGCAGCTGGCCCACTGGCTGCCAACCTGTTCCCTGACCTCTCCCCAATATCTGGCATCCTGAAGTGGGACTTGGGCCTCTGAAGATCCTTGGTATGGTCCAGGGGCATACAGATCCCCTGCCACGGGTGAAGAAGGCCTGGCCAGCTGGCCCAAGTCAGTCTCGGGGCAGCAGAGGTGCCATCTGAGGGCAGAAAGCGCCAGGAAGCTGTTGTCCTGTAAGGCAGTGACCCAGAGGCGGTGACCCAGACCCAGTCTCAGGCGGGGGCTCCTGGACAGAGCTCTGCTGGCACCGTCCCTCCCCCTGCTTTCATGCTTCGATAGTTAGTGCATCCGGCAGGCACCGGGATGGACGGCACCTGCCCTGACCTGGGCTCTGCTGGAACCGAGCTGCTGGTCTGCAGCCCCGAGTCCCCTCAGCTAGAGGAGGCCTCTACCATCTTGTGAGCTGTTGGGCAGGTCCCCCACAGCAGGGAAGGACTGGGCTCTGTCCCAACCTCAGCTCACATGGGTTGATGCCCTGACCACTGACCTTCCACAGTGAGGGGCAGACAGGAAGACCTGGAGGGTCCACCTAGCCCATGGTGAGGGCCAGCTGGGGTATTAAGGCCAGACCAGGCCTACTGGGACTGGCAGGAGGGACACACAATACCAACAAGCCCAGAGCCACGTCCAGAGGGCCTGACCAGGTGGGTTAGGATTGGGTGGCTAATGCCTATTCCTTGGGGTGCCACATGCTGCCCTTCACATGGCCAGGGCTGACCCCAAATTCACTGGTGCCTTCAGCGTCTGGTGCTGTGTCCCTCCAGCTTGGGTAGGAGCAAGGCTGCCTCTTGGGAGTGGACTAGTAAAAGTCCATGGCCCAGTGTGGCCCCCACCCACAGCAGCTCAGGAGGGACCTGGCTCCCAGGGGACTCTGGGTCAGCTCCGGGCAGAGGGCCAAGGAAGGGGAGATGCCAGCAGGGGTTGACAGCAAAGTGGCCGAGTCCGGCAGAGCCAGTGGGGCAGGAACGCCCCGACAGACGGAAGCAGGGCCAGAGGCGGCGGGGCTGCCAAGCCACCCAGTCCGTGCCATCAGGGAGCAAGCTGTGGGGGAAGGGACGCTCCTGCCACCCCAGGCTCCACCTTGCACAAAACCCCATCACCCCGACTCAAAACAGGCCCCGAGAAATCCTCAAGTCCTGTGCCAATTAGATGGTGGCTCCACATCAGTGACAAAGATGAATAGCAAACTGGGGTGGGGACCCACAGGAGGCCCAGGACAAACTCCCCCTGTGCAGGGGCTTGGGGGCTCCTCTCAGGAATACAACCAGCCCAATTCCACTGCCTCCCCAGGAGTCCCCACCCCAGGAGAAGAAGGAAGCTCCTCCCCTCCAGCTCCCTTTATCAGAGATCATCTGATTAGGGTGTCCAGAGGATGAAGAGCTGCCATCTTGGCTCTGCCATATTCCCTGGGAGGCCTTGGGCCCAGGACCTCAGGTTACCCTAAATGAGAAGGCTGAGCCCAGGCCCTGTAGCCCTACAGTTGAGCTTGGAGGCTCCCTTTCCAGCCTTGGCTTCACCAGTAGTAGGGAAACTTGTAAGTAAACATTTTTCTGGAATCTCCCTGTGCCCAGGAGGGAGCGGCCCACCGGTGGAGAGAGTCCATTTGGGAAGGCGAGGGCCTTTCCACACATGCCTATCCACCTGGCTCAGAGATTAAAATGGAGGACCTGGGATGTGCAGAGATGCTTTGGGCTCATGCTGCCCAGGGTCATGGCCCAGACCAGACCACTTGCTTGTCTCTGGACAACTGGAAGAAACGGCTCCAGGCAGTGGCTGAGCTGAGCATTCAGGGAAGATGGATCTGCTGGGGCCACAACCTTGTGAAGTGTCACCAACTGGTCTGGGGCTTGCAGCACGGAGGACCAGGGCTGGGATGGGCAGGCTGGGCCACCGCTGCCGGCCCACCCCCGGACCTGGCTGTTAGGTGCCCTCCCGGAAGCTGTGGATCTGTGTGGAGTACCGCTGCAGGTGGCCCTGGGGCTGGGCCTCGGTGGCTCCAAGCGTGCCCCCAGCTGATTGCTGCTGTTGCTGCTGGTAATGTTGGTAGAGCTTGGGGCCCTGTGCCGGGCCCTGCCCCTCCAGGCCCTGGAGGCGGCCGCTGGACATGGTCAGGATGGTGGTGGTCAGCGACTTGATGTAGTTCTTGGCCAGGGTGAGCGTCTCGATCTTGGAGAGCTTCTTGTCGGCCCGTACGTGCGGGATGACCTCGCGCAGGGCCTGGAAGGCGTTGTTGAGCTTGTGCATGCGCTGCCGCTCCCGCTCGTTGCTCTCCAGCCGCCGCTGGACACTGCTCTCCCGACGGCTGCTGGGACCCTGCCGGCGGCGCCCACCCTCTGCCCGTACCCCAGCTCCCCGGGGGGTCCTGCTCCGCAGACCCTTGGTCAGCTCCATCCCTGAGCCCGACTGGGGCCTGTCTGCTGTCTGCTCCTCAGGCGTGGCCTCCGTGTCCTGCAATGATGTCCGGCGCCGGGGTGGCCGATTCTTGGTCTTCATGGCTGCAGACCGGTGGTCTCAAGAGGTGGTGGCTGGGAGGGGAGGCCCTTGAAACTGAAATCCAGAACACAGGCCATTGTGTGGTCACTCACCATGGCCAGTGGACATTCAGGATGGCCCGTACCATCGGTGTCTTTGCCAATGAAATGGTATCAGTAGCCAGTGGCAGCGCAGCAGTTGGTGCAGGTAAGTGACCCTAGGGTCCTTTCCATTCACATGCTGAGCCCTGAGCTCACGTGGGCCTGGCTGGGGTCTCGAGTGTTCTTCCCAGCCCTTTGCTGCTGCTGCTGCCCATCTGCCTGATCTTACCCCAAACCCCCAAACCTTCCTGTATCTTATGTCCTTTCTCTGAGGGGGTGGATGGCTCACATTGACCAGTGGACCTTATTCTGGTCCCATGCCCCTCACTGCCCCTTGAGTGCCTCCTGAGCTTAGGTGACTTTTGGCCCTTTGCTTAGACCACCCAGAGACATGTCCCCACCCTGGCTTAGAGTGGCTCCTGCAATGCCTCAAGTTTGCCCCAAGGATAGGCACGCCACCTTACATGACACTCAGGGACAATATTGGGACCAGAACTACTGTGGACATAAGGCAGCTGTCACAGGTCAGAGGGTGACCATTACTGCTAGGACCCCACAGCAGACCCCAGTCCCACCACGTGGACAGCACCAGCTGCGTGTACAAGAGCCCGGGCTCCCGGTGGCCACCACCTGGGTTTTCCCCCTCCGCGGCCACCTGGTCCTGCCTCTGGGTCCCCTCCCCGCAAAGCACCCAGACGCCCCAGCCTCCCGGTTACCTGGGGATCCACGGCCGCACGCGCCGAGTAGGCTGCCCACGGGGGACAAGGACACGTCGCTTTAGCCGCCCCGGGCGGGGCCGCGGACGCATGTAAATGAACTCGCTGGGCGGGGACGGGGCGGGGCGGGGCCGCTGGGGGAGCTGGGCACCTGCTGCCGGTGGGCGGCCACGCCCCCGTTCCCGGTGGCCGCGCAGTGGCAACCAGCACCCCGACCTGCTCGCATCCCGCCCCCGCCTACCCACCGCCCCGCTGCTCCTGATCAGCCGGAGCCCAGGCTGGCGGCCATTCCCCTGGTGAGGAGCCCGAGCCCCTGGGGGCCCGCGGAAGCCCCAGGGCCGCACCTGGCCTCTGGGTTAAGGCTCAGAACACGGAGCCAGTCGTCCTAAGATAATGGAGAATCTTATTAATCTTGAGAATTTTGATACAGGGTTCCCCTAAATTGCTGGGGCTGGCTTGGAACTGGCAATCCTCCTGCCGTTAGTAGAGAATCTTTAAAGGACAGCAGCCACAATCCTTGAGCAAGGGCTAGGGTTCCCTGGCTCCCAGGACACCCCAAGTTTGCTGTAAATCCTGCATCCCCCAAGAGCTTGGGGATGCCTGGGTTTCCTTTCCCACGGTGCCCCCCCAAACGCCCAGGCTTGGGATGGTGCTATTATTGGTAGCTCCTGGTGGCCTGTCCTGGTTGGTGGGAAGGGACTGGCAATTTCTGGATTTGGGGCTTGTGCTCAAAACCGACTCTGCCACTCATGGGCTATGCATCACCATCCCTGGCGGCAGCCTGGCTACCTGCTTCAAGGGATTAAAAGATGCTAAAAGCAGCACCTTGCTCAGGAGCCGAGAGGCCAAGCCCCGAACCAGCGAGGACTGTGTGTGTGGACTGTCATGTGGCTGGCAGCCTCAACTCCACTGGGCCGTGCTGCCATATCTTGGGCACCTATGAATGGGGACTCATGTCTGTTTCATCTATACACTAAGGGTCTCACCTGGGACGTGAGGTGACTAGAGTCAGCCTTATGGGCCATAGTTATGGCAGGAAGCTGTCGCATACCTCTTAGCCACCTGCACTTGGGGTAAGGGACTAGAGGGATGCCCCTCTCCATGCAGAAAGGCTGGTTTTGAGTGGAGATGACCCTTGTGGCTAGGGGCTCTTTAAGGCTGGGCCAAGTGAGGACCTCAAGTACAGACGCTCCAAGGCAGCTAGGCACCAGGGCACCCTCCCCCGCCCTACTCTTGCATGATGGGAAAATCACAGAATAAAGGAAACAACAGAGTTTATAAATATATAACTATATTTATTTTGAATATTAAATACTTTTTAAATTACAAGCAATTTATTGAATCACACTATGCATCAATATACAGTAAAAATCTTACAATTTAAAAATGTACACAATTTAAACTGAAAGTTCATTAACTGTTATATTGCCGTGAACCTCTTCTGACTGTTCAGTACAAAGGCCTGGTAGGTATGATCGACCCAGGCCTCTATCTGTAGATGAGTCCCATCATCCAGACCCAGCTAAGCCATTCGAGCTGACCTGGACGGGTGTCGGTAATGCAATACTGTCAACACATCTTCAAGAACTTATTTATATACTAGAGAGTTTTCTTTTTTAACAGCCAAGACTGGCGCCAACCGCACTGCTACTTAGGAATATTGTTTCTGAGATTTCTGTCTGAAGTAACTGTATGTCCAGTCTTTTTTTAAGGCTACTCCTCATGAGATCAATGATCTGAAGCCCCCCATAACTGAAACCCAACATTTGGAGTATGACACTTGCATTGCATCTGAATTTCTAGGTGACTGACTGAGTAGAGAACTCTGCTAGGCCCCCCGGGACAGACATGCAAAGATTATTAACTCTACAAATACCCTATGGGAAATATGAGTGAAAGGAAGAGGTTTTTGAAAGGTGTTTTATGGCAGCAAGACATACAAAGATTTTTTTCTTAGATAAAACCATCTCTATAGAAACAGTCAGGCCTGAACATTTAAAAATAGAATGGATGATCTGTTTTTAATTCAGCTTTCTTCTTTCACCCTTAAGATGAATGGCTTCTGACCCAGACACAGGATCTGAGTCTCAGAAGGATCTGGGAGGACTTTCTCTACAGTTCTTTTTCTGCTTATGACAGGGCCGTTTGATAACACAAATCAGCATCTAGCTAGAAGGGGAATGACAGTTAGATTATTCGTATTACATGATTTAAACATACACACTCCACCAAAGTAAGATCTAAATCAAGTCGGACACATCCCGTATGGCTACCCAAAGGAGGCCAGGAAATGCCTCAGGTATTAGAAACCTCCCCACTTGGTCTAGAGAATGCCGATGATTTACTTCATTGCATAACTTTTTAGAACAAGTACCATTCATAAAACCCACTACTGGTAACCAACTTACTAGTTAAAAAATAAAAAGAAACAAAGAAACCCAACAACAACCCCCCAACAACCCTGAATTGAACAACAAAGCGCATGCTTGACACTTCAAAATGGGTTGAAGTTTTAATCTATTGAATTAAATTTCTTTGTATTGCTTGAGATTTCAAAAAATCATGTTGACTCACATGTGTATCAGAAATACAGTCTTCCCTTCCATGCAACACCACAGTAAGATCCAACCCACCCCATTCCCAACTCAAGGTATAAAATGCTTTTGGCAATTAATTATGAGAGTGATACAGACCTAAAATGAAAAAATGTGGGAACTATGTTGTTAAAAAAAAAATCTTGACATAGTGAAAAAAAGTACAGCCCCCAAATAGCAGTAAATGTATCCTGGGCTAACTACGTAAGAAGGCTATATATTCTATGGATCTGCTTGATTTTTTAGTCACTTAAGTCTGAACTCCTTAAGCCTATAATTTGAAAAAACAAACATAATCACATCTCATTTATCTCTCAACCAAGACTGGTAGATAGAGGTAAAAAAAAAAAATCAGAAAACTCAGGAAGTTGCCACAGCAAGAAATTCAGTTCTGACATTTTGGCAAAATCACCTTCCAAAGCCCTGCTTCCATGTCCAGACCCAGCGCTCGAACCCGGCCGGAGTACAGTATGGTCAGACCACGGTGGGGGCGGGGGGACTCCATTCTTAATTTTCTTGCTTTGGAAAGTTTTATTGCTTAGTAGAAAAAATTTGCAGAGTGAATCGGAATTCACAATAAAGGTCACAATTTACCACCTACATACACTCCAGCCAAGGTCCACATTTGCATTCTGCACGGGGACTGGAGCCAGCTGCCGTCACAGCTCCAGCTGCAGTCTAGAGACTCATTCCAGTGTCTTGCTGGAGTCTGGAAATCAGATCAGCACCCGAAAATATTTGGGGCGAAGGACCAGTGTGAGGGGACCCACCCCAGTAGGATCAGTGCTAGCTCAGCACAGCGCGGCTATGCCACACTAGCCACCGGATACTTCCTGGTGCCAACATAGAGCTCAAGGATGGTAGGATGAGGGCAGCTTCGGGTCAGGGACCCTGATTCCTGCCAGCCGGTGATGAAGCCGTACTGCAAATGCTCAGTCCCTTTCAAAACAAGGAGAACTTGGTGCTTAATGCAGAAGGAAAAGGCTGTGCAGATGAGCCCCTGGGCCACGCAAGTTGTGACAGTCACAAAAGGATAACCCTGAGGGCACATGGGCTGCTGGACTCTGCCAAGGCCCCGTTTTCTTCCTGGCAGCCGCAAGGCGCAGTCTATCTCCTGGGTTACAAAGACACCAGCCATGACTTGGAGTGGCTCTGAGGGGGAAATCAGCTTTGGAGATTTCCTTTTTTTCCAGTGCTAGGAATGGAAGCAGGGTCTCGGGCACGCAAGGCAAGTGCTCTACCACTGAGTTACGCACTCTCCCTGGAAATTTTTTAAGAGCTTGATTCAACCACACCCGAAGTAGATAGACAAAATTATCCATACCGTGCCCAGCATCCAGAGCCCTCTACTGGGACGCACTGGATGCCAGTGCCTTGGAGGAGGGAGGAGGGACGTGTAGAACCCCTGCAGCCTGGCCCCCCTGGAGGAGGGGGAGGGGGCGGTGGCCACATTCTGCCTGCAACTTGCCTGACCTGCTATAGCAGAAACTGGCCTCAGAGAACAGTGACCTGCAGCCAAGTTCCGGGGTGCACCTCCTGTCAATTTTTACCAAAAGGGTTGAAAAAGTGGGCGCAGAGTGGGAGCATCCCACAGAGAGGCTGCAAGGCCTTTGAGTTGCTCAGAGAGGCCTCGTGTGCTACAGGGGAAGCAGCTAATAGAGAACGGACAAAATGGGTTCGATTCTATAAACAAAACAGAGCAGTATTTTTGGACTCATCAAAAATATTTCCTATAAGAACATAAAACACTAACATTCAGAATCAATATCATTTATGAAAGAGTACCATATGTACAGTTCCAACAATTCTGAAGACGGCATAACACTCAAAATATTTAAGCTTTACAAGTACCATGCAGAGCAAATAAACTATTTTAAAAAAATCAAACTAGTGAATAGCACCAGCTTGACCTGCCGTATTTTCCTTGAATAATTTACGATTCTGTACAATATTGGGACTCTTGGAACACTTATCCACAGTGCAATTACAGAGAGCAATTAGTGATTTCTTTAAGAACAATAAATATGGCTCACTTGTGACCATTCCCCTGGTGCACCCTCCACAGCTCCTGTACCCAGACCAGGAGGCACAGGTATGGACGTGGAAGAGGAGGCGGAAAACAGACACACATCCCGGTGCACATGGTTCCCCCACACACGTGGAGGCAGTGTGCCACCTTGCCAGGATGACCAGCCACGACCACTTCAAGTGTGAGGGGCCGAGGGTGCGCAGCTGCAGAGGGCCCAGCTGCCCGGCCCGGCGGCGGTCCGGCAATCTTTCACCTTTGGAGTCCCTCTCCCAGGCTCACGGTGGCCAGTGGTGGGCAGGACTGCTTGGCTGATGCAGGGCGCTGCTTGGTGGAGTCGTCTGCAGCAGCTAATCCTTTTCTCCATCTTCACTGCTGCCTATTTGGGAGACGAAACAATATGACACGATGGATTTTAAGAACTGTCCCCAAAAGTAACAGTACAGAGCATCTCTGACCAGCCTGACAGGAAAAAGAACTGCGGCTCGTATCTGCTATCACACCTGCCCGAGCTGCCCCGTGTGTCCTCGGAACAGCATTCACCAACTCTGCACACACAGCTGCTCGGCTCCCAGGGTGGCTCCGCGTCCACGCTCAGGGCACAGAAGAAACCAGCCCCGACCTGCAGTCTGCCCCTGGGAGACTGCCGGGCACAGGCATTATCTAATCAGCATAAGCGAAACAGTGCAAACACAGATACCAGCTCTTTATGTTTCACATTTATTATTTGAGCTGTAAACTTCAAATAAAAAAAAATGTACCTATTAACATTTATCTTTTAATCTAGGTACAGGGAAAAAGAAGCCAAATGTTCAGATATTACCCCTTCAAATGTGCCCCTGCCATGAATTCCCACCTGGTTCTCTATCACAGAGACCAAAACTTAATGGCAAAATCAACAACCCAGGGAAGAGCCAGAGTGCACCAGGCTCAATTTCAAAATCACAGGTCAAGTGTTCTCAGCTTGCACCTTCTGAAAGGCTGGATCTGTGGGAAAAACAGGGACCAGCAGCAAAAGGAGAAAAGGGGAAGAAAAGGGGGTGGAGCACTGCCTGGGGAACTCCTCAAGTCCTCCAGGTGGCCTTGGGGGTGGTTCCCACCTCTGGCTGGGGTCACCAGCCCAGCAGCAGCAAGCAGCCATGAACCTGCAGAGTAACCTGAGGCCACTGTTGAGATGGTGGAGTTTTATAAACACAGATGTATTATCTACTCAGCAGATATCAAGAAAACAGACCACCATGGCTGGAGTCCAGGGATCATCCCCAGGGGAGACTCGCCCCACCCCCATCACGGCCCCAGGACACACAGGCTGCCTCTCACCTCCCTGCTCAATGTCCGAGTCTGTGAGGTGCGTGAGAGAGAAGCTGGCGATGTTGGCAGGAGAGATGGAGAACCTGGAACAGGGGGACACGTGCGGCCAGCTCTGCTCTGTGCTCCGGGCCGGTGGCGGGGGAGAGAAGTACTTGGACGTTTGAAGGGAAGGCTTGGAACCAAGGAGGTTGCTTGTCGTCTTGGACATGAAAGGATCGGCAGAGAAGTCATCATCCCATTCAAAGCCTCCACCTGGAAATAAGCCAACCCCAGATTATCACTTTGTGATAAGGAAATGAGGGAGAACTCAAAGGACAGGCTCGCTTGGCATGTCCCCAGATACTGCCCAGCTAGCACACGTTGGGGCTGATCCCCTATGTCTCGAGGCTGGGGAGATCACTTAAAGCAACAAATGACGTTCTGCAAACACACTGACATTATTTGAAACTCTATTTTTCTGTTTTTCAAAGTCAGACAGAGAAGCTAAATACCTTCTTCATCCGTGGAGCTTTCAGAATTTATGCACCTGCTCAGGTAGGGGGAGTCAGAAGACGGTGCTGGGCTGTTTGGCCCGGGGCCATGAGCTTCTCCTCCACAGTGTCCCAGTTCTTTGGTTGGGGTCTCCTGAAAAGCCGAAGAGAAATTCCTGTGAGCCCACCCTTGGGAGCAAGCCCAGCAGCATGGCTGTACCCAGCTGGCGGGCGCATCAGGAGGACCGACTCTGAAGTATGCATCTTAAAGCCAGGGTGGTTTCGGTCCTGGGTGGGAGGAGACAAACACAACACTGCCCCTCCCTGTGAATGCAGCTCTGACACCTGGGCAGGATGTGTGAAGTCGCTCCACAGCCACTGAGAAGTGACACACAGGAAGATGGGGAAGAAACCCAGAATTCAAGTGCCACCAAACCAGCAATGCACTCGCCCTGTTTGCCTCCACCATCTTCTCACCTGGGCTCAGCACTGCCCATCATGAAGTGGGCTCGAGCAGGCACGTAGCTGAGCAGAGGCTTGGTTCTGCTTTCAGCAGAGGAAGGGGGTTTCTGATCCAGACAGAGGCTCCACAGGGAGCTGCAGGGAGCTTGCTTTCTTTTCCCCTGGTTTTCACCCCAGCCCCAGTCAATCCTGGGATGAAAGTGCTATGATTCTGAGGGAAGAGAGGCTTCTTCTGCGTGGACCATCGGCAACCCCCAAAGGGCAAGTGGGTGGGACCCCTACTGACAGCTTGCTGTCCTCCCGTTCAGCAAGCATGAAGCACAGAGGAGGACCAAATGGGGGAGGCTCTAGGAGTGGACAGCACAGGGCTATTACAGAGGAAGGAACTCAGAAAAGCAACCCTAGAAACTGGGTGAGGAGCTCCCAGGCCTACCTTTGGGCTGACTCTAAATAACCAACAAAGCTCTGAAAACTGAACTATGTGGAAGGCGGAAACCAAGTCCCGGCCTGGCCACAGACAGCATCCACAGGTACAGGTTCAAGAAGCACAGCGAAGCCTTTGAAAGGGGAACTAACACTGAAACCACCACCACAGAAGGCGGCCGGAGCGTGTGGCCTGGTCCCAGCTGGGTGAAAGCCTGCTCAGACAAAAACACCACCGTCTCCCATAGGTTCTAACACAGACTGCACAACAGGTCCCGAGGGATAGAATCCAAAATCACAGCATCCAAAGAACCAGGAAAAACTCAATTCACAAGGGAAATGATAACTGACAGATATGAATGCCAAGAGGACACAGGTGTCAGAATTACCTGAAAAAGACTTCAAAGTCCTGAAGCTTGGGGTGTAACTCAGTGGTAGAGAATGTGGGAGGCCCTAGGTTAGATCCTCAGCACCACAAAATATAAAAATAATAAAAGGGAGGGCAAATACTTTAATGAATAGGAATACAGAAAGTTTTAGCAAAAGAATAGATAATAATAATAAAATGAAAATATGAGAGTAGAGAGTTGCAAATGGAATTTAAAAACTCACTAGATGACAGTGAAAGAAACAGTAAACTTGACAGAGCAACAGAAATAGTCTAATCCAACCAAAAGCAAGGGGTGGGGGGACCTGGAAACAAAAGCAGAGGATGATACTAAAGCCTAACACTGGGGTCCCAGGAGGAGAGGAGAGGAGAGGAGACAAGAGTGTGGTACAGAAAAAGAACTGAAGGGATCGGGCGCAGTGACCATACCTGCAATCCCAGTAACTGGGGAGGCTGAGGCAGCAGGACGGCAAGCTCAAGGCCACCTTGGGCAATGTGGCCAGACCCTTTGTCAAAGTAAGAAATAAAAAGGACTGGTGGTATAGCAGTGGCAGAGTGTCCCTGGGCTCAATCCCCAGTATTAGGAGAAAAAGAAGTACTGGAAGGATAATGGCTGAAGATGTTTAAAATTTGGTGAAAGACATAGAACTACAGATTCAAGAAGCTAAGCAAACCTGAAATGGGATAAGCACAAAGAAATCCATGCCAGAGGCATTACAAACTGCTAAAAGCTAAAGACAAAATATCCTGAAAGCAGCCAGAGAGAAAAGGCACATTATTTATAGGGGGGCAATGCAAACGTCTCATGAGCAATTAGGAAAGTCAGAGGAAGTGATGCTTTTGTGTGTGTGTGTGTGTGTGTGTGTGTGTGTGTTGCCTAGGACGACGTGCTAGGCAAACATTCTACATTGAGCTACATCCCAGCTGGAAGTGATAAAATTTTTTTCCAAATAATTTTATTTTATTTATTTTTATGTGGTGCTGAGGATCAAACCCAGTGCCTCACATGTGATAGGCAAGTACTCTACCTCTGAGCTCTGAGCTACAATTCCAGCCTGATAATTTTTTTTGCATGTGGAAAGAAAAGAAGTGTCAACATGGAACTCTATATTCAGAGAAAATATCCTTTGCACCTGAGTGGTAGAAGGAAGGTGGTGGGGAGGGAGAGAGAAGCAAAGAGAGAAAAGGCAAACACACTTCTCCAGATGGAAGGGAAATGACATTAAATGGAAACCCAGAACCATCAGTAATGAATAAAAAACAACAGAAGTAGTAACTATCTGGGTAAATATACAACTGTTTGTCTCCTCCAGAATTTTCCAAATATGTCTGATGATTAACAGTAAAACACAGGACACTCTGGGATGGGGTGTCAGTGATGTGTATGTGGGGGGGCACTGGGCAGTAGCTAGAGTCTAGCATTCCATGAGGACGTGGTGAAACGCTGGTTCTCAGAACCCTCCAGCCACCAAATTACCACACACACACAGTAAAAGACATAATAAATAAAAATTAATATTAACCATGTTCTATTACTAAAAGAGGAAAGAGAAACAAATCAGAAGAACAGAACAAAATGGGGCACCTAAATACAAGCTCATTAATAATTTTATTAAGCTTGATGTGGTGGCTCATACCTGTAATCCTAGGGCTCAGGAGGCTGACAGGAAGATCACAAGTTTGAGACCAATCTCAACAACTTTGCAAGGCCCTATGCAGCTTAGTGATACCAGTACAACTGGTACCAAAAAAACAAAAAACAAAACAAAAAACCCTAAATTAAATACACCACTGAAAACAGATTTTCAAAATAGGTTTTATTTTCTTTTGTGGTACTGGGGATTGGACCTAGAGGTGCTCTGTCACTGATCTATATTCCCAGACCCTTCCATTCCACCTCTGCCTTTATTGACAAGGCTTTGCTAAGTTGCCCTGGCCGGCTTTGAACTTGGGATCCTCCTGCCTCAGCCTTAAATTGCTGGGATGACAGGCGTGTGCCTCTGCACTTAGACAAAACACGTTCTAAAAATAAGCCCCTGGCCCCACCTTTCCCACGGGGATGGAAGGAGTGAAGGTTGATCAATGGGCACTGAGAGAAGAGTAATAAGTCCTGGTATGCCATCCTACAGCAGGGTGACCACAGATGATGAAAATGTACCATATATTTCTTAAAGCTACAAGAAAAGATTTTAATGATTTTGCCATAAAGAAATGATAAACATTTGAAAAGGCAGATATGTTTACCCTGGTTTAAACATTACACAGTATGTACATGTACTGAAACATCACATGCCACCCCCAAAATACGTACAATTGTTTTTATGTTAATCTGTACGAAAGACAGATTTTTGAAATAGGTTTTATTTTTTAAAACCTATTTTAAACCAGTTAAAAAAATAAAAAAATTATCAAGAATCAATAAATAGGATGGATTCAAACTAAAAAGCTTCTTCTCAGCAAAGGAAACAATCACTGAGGTGAAGAGAGCCTACAGTAAGGGAGCAAATTTTTAGCACATGCACATCAGAGAAAGCACTAATCTCCTATAAAGAACTCAAAATAATACCAAAAAACCCCAAACAACCCAATCAATTAATGGGCTAAGGTACTGAATAGACACTTCTCAGAATAAGATATACATTCAATCAACAAGTATATGAAAAAATGTTCAACATCTCTAGTAATTAGAGAAATGCAAATGAAAACTACTCTAAGATTTCATCTCACCCCAGTCAGAATGGCAACTATCAAGAATACAAGCAATACTAAGTGTTGGAGAGGATGTGGGGAAAAAGGCACACTCATACATTGTTAGTGGGACTGCATATTGGTGCAACCACCTTGGAAAGCAGTATGGAGATTCCTCTAGAAAACTTGGAATGGAACCACCATTTGACCCAGCTATCCCACTCCTCAGTCCATACTCAAAGGACTTAAAACCAGCCAGGCCAATGTTTATAGCAGCTGAATTCACAATAGCTAAACTGTGGAACCAACCTAGATACCCATAAACAGATGAATGGATAAAGAAATTGTGGTATATATATACAACTGTGGTATATACAGCATTAAAAGAGAATAAAATCATGGCATTTAAAGGTAAATGGATGGAGCTAGAGAATATTATGTTAAATGAAGTAAGCCAATCCCCCAAAACTAAAGGATGAGTATTTTCTGATTAGTGGATGCTGATTTATGATTGGGGGGTGGGGCATGGGAAGAACAGAGGAACTCTGGATTGGGCAAAGGGGAGGATGGGGAAGGGCATAGAAAAGATGGTGGAATGAGATGGACATCATAACCCTAGGTACATGTATGATTGCACAAACGGTGCGTTTCTACACCATGTACAACCAAGAGAATTGAAATGTTATACTCCATTTGTATATGAATAATTGCAATGTATTCTCCTGTCATGTAAAACTAAGTAGAACAAATAAAAATAATAATAAAAAATTTAAAAAGTAACCAATTATATACTATCTATATGAAATTCATAACAAATGTAATGTTACAGGTAGATTAAAAGCATAAGGAAGAAAAAAGATACACCAAACAATAATCAAAAGAAAGTTAGAGCCAGGTGTAGTGGCACATGCCTGTAATCCAAGAGGCTTGAGAGGCTGAGACAGGAGGATCACAAGTTCAGAGCCAGCCTCAACAAAAGCAAGGCACTTAGCAACTCAGTGAGACCCTGTCTGTAAATAAAATACAAAATAGGGCTGGGGGTGTGGCTCAGTGGTTGAGTGCCCCTGAGTTCAATCCCCAATACCTCGCCCCCCCCACCAAAAAAAAAGAAAGAGTAGCTATATGAATATTAGAAAAAGGAACCGGGATACAATACAGCCCAGGGGAAAGCACTTGGCTAGTATGTGCAAGGCCCTGGGTTCAATCTCCAGCACTGCAAAAAAGAAAAGAAAGAGGAATAAAGGACTTTGGTTAAGTATTAAAAGGGCAGTGGATGAAGAAGATGCGATCACCCTGTATGTACACGAACCATTTGGAGGTGGCACAGGTAGAGGGCCTGCCTAACAGACATGATGTGTAACACACTCAGAGACACTGACATCAGTGAAGAGAAACGCAGAAACCCACAATACAGCTGCAGCTTCCACAGCTGTAGTTACTCTGAAGAGTAACAATTTAGACAGAAAAATCAGCAACTGAACAAGACTATCCACAAACTAAACCTGACGTTTACAGAACAGCAGTCCACCACAGGAAGAGAACACAGGCATTCAGAGGTACACGGAACACTGACCCAGGCAGGCCACAGCCCGGCCCTAAAACATACCCTAATAGGCGTAAAAGAATGGAAACTACACAGCATGCTCCTGACCATCATGGAACTGAACTGGAAGCCAGCAACTCAAAGGTACAAGAAAATCTGTAACTCTTGGAAATTAAATAATATTATAAGTAATCCATGAATCAAAGAGTAAGTCTTAAGGGAAAACCAGAAAATCATTTGAGCTGAATGAAAATGAAAATAACATTCTGACAACAGTGGGATGCAGCTAAGGTGGTACATGGAGGGAAATTACAGCATTAAATGCTAATACTGGAAAAGGAGAGAGGTCTCAAACCTCAAGCTTTTACCTTAAGAAACTCAGGGAGAAAAAAGCAAAATAAATTCAAAATAAGCAAGAGAAAGGAAATAATAAAGATAATAAAGATAAGAAGAAAAACAACAAAGAAAAAAAAACCCCCACAAAATCCAAAAGCAATTCTTTGGGAAGATCAACACTTCTACATGATCTCTTCCAGAAGCCACAGGAGTATGAAGAAACACCTGCTAACGCATTCTCTGAGGCCAGCATCACCCTGACACCAATACTAAGACAGTGGCAAAACCCACAAAAACCAAAACCAAGTAACCAAAAAAACCCAGGTGGGCCCAAGAATGCTGAGATTCTGTCTTGTGTTCATCCCTCTCCTTTCTGTTCTTGGAGAAGGGCACCTTCTTCTCCCAGGCTGGCTGACAGGGTTCTCCAGATGGAGGTGGTGGGGAGCAGCAGGGAAGAAGCAGACCTCAGAGCTCAGGCTGAGCCCAGGAAGCCACTCTTCTTTCCTTCAACCTCCACCTCCGGCAGCGTAGAGGCGCATTTGAAAGCATGTTGTATTCAAATGCCATGATTTTTGAAAAAGCCCTTAGAAACAAAGGAACCACAGAGCACAGAGCAACAGAAAGGAAGACTCCAGGTGCTTCATAGAGGCCACGCTGCCAAGGGCTCTGCCTCCAAGAACAAAGCAAAAAGGAGCCAGCACCATGAAGGAAGCCAAGATCTCCACACCTTCTGGAAAGTGATGGGGCCTATTCCCACAACCGGGCTTCGCTTACAATCTAGCTGACTCCAGAAGCAAATTCAAAAACAATACTTCAGTTATAAGCTGTTCCACTTTTCAAGGAGCCTGTCTGTGCTCATCGCACACTAAGCCTCCTGCTCCACACTGGGCAAAGAGCATGCGGCCAGGGAAAGGGCAGAAGGGCCAGCACGTCACACTCCCAGACACACCACAGGGGCTGCTGCTGGTGGGCTGTCTCCAGAGCTGTGTGCCAGCAACTGTTCCAGGCCTGCACCCAAGTGCTGGGTGTTATTGCCAATTGTCAGATTCTAAAAATTAGTCTGTAAAGGGTAACTGATTTCAGTAGGACCTGTTAGAAGATCCAGGAAGAGCATCCAAGTCTACTTCTCTTAATTTAATTCAAATTCCCTGGGCAAACTACATCTCTGACTATTCTTGGAACTGGAACCCCAAATTACTTGGGGTAATCGTAATCTGTTACCATGAAACAGTAATTATAAAAGAGACCACTGTCCACACTCAACTTTGTAACATGTTTTGGAATTCTCT
Source organism: Ictidomys tridecemlineatus (assembly GCF_052094955.1). Lineage (NCBI taxonomy): Eukaryota > Metazoa > Chordata > Mammalia > Rodentia > Sciuridae > Ictidomys > Ictidomys tridecemlineatus. The sequence continues at coordinate 109,546,787 of NC_135486.1, read as the reverse complement.
AATATAGATACAGGCATTTAAAATAATTTTGAGGTGGGGCTGGGATTGTGGCTCAGTGATGGGGTGCTCGTCTAGCATGTGCCAGGCCCACATAAAAATAAACAAACAAAATTGAGGTGCTGTGTCGAACTACTTCTAAAAAGTAAACATTTAAAAAAAAAATAATGTAGAGGTAACAGATACCTGGTCAAACAGGTAGACTGTGACATCATCAAAAAACGTCACTGCCTTCTTTTCCTTCTTCCAGTCATCAGGCAGCTGATCAATGGCCACAGATGCTGACGGTTTCAACAAACTCCGCAAGTGCCTGCTGTCCTCGTCATTGCTGAGGATCACAGGCACAGGGTGCTCAATGTCGTCTTCCGACTCGGAGCTGAGGCTGTGCAGGTTGAAGGCCCTCAGGTCCTCATCCGAGTCGTCACTGTTCTCGTCCTCCTCATCAGCATCCATCCCATCCTCGGAGAGGTCGAGCATCCCAGACACAGCAAGTTTGCCCAGGTATTTCCCTTCAATATCTGGCTCTTTCAACTTGGGGCCCTCAGAGTGGCTGGATAAGGACTTATCCACCGAAGAATTTGCATATGCCAGGAGTTCGTTGGTGTTGGTTCCCGTGGAGGTGATGTTGCAGGGGCGATCTTCTTGCATCTCGAAGTCGTCACTGCTAAGTTCTGAATTCAATAAACTCAAGGGGCTCCTGGCCTCGTCTTCCACAGGGTATGTCTGTCTGGAAATCTCAGCCTGCACTGACTCCAATATTTCTTCTACTTCCAGGTGACTAGAATTCTGCCTATCTGATGGACAACTTTGATGTGGTTGGCTCTTTTGGGTTTCCGGGCAGCTATCTTTGGCACCAGGGCTTTGCTCTGGGATGACTGGCTCAGGCAGGGACTGGCCCTCTGCTAATGCCAAGGCTGAAGTGGAGGCTCCTGGGACCTCTTCGGACTTTTTATCTGGCTCCGAGTCATTATCTGAGAAGTATGCAGAGTCTCGATATGAACTCTGGGAGACAGGTGCAAAAGTCTGTGAGCTGCCTTCTGCCCCTCGGTGGCCATCACCTGCATCTGAGATGACGATGACCGGGTTGGGAGGCAGACTGCTATGACTGTCATCACCCACTGCAGCTGAGTCTGAGTCTGAGGTGCCCTCAGGGGCAGGGTGTAGAGTCCATTCAGGGGACTCCAGGTTCTCTGTTTCATAGCCACTATCTGCTGGCTTGTCAGGGGGCAGGAGTTTCTGAGGGGTGTGGGAGCCTAAGGATTCCAATAATGTTTCATGGACATCCACTGAATCCAGGGAGTCTGGGGTCTCCACTGACTGCTCTGAGGTCGGGTTGGGTGTTGACAAGCTATCGTCTAAGAGGCTATCTTGGCTGGTGGAGTCTGATGAAAGGGCAGACACCAAGCCTGTATCTTTTGTGGCATCTTTATAACTGAGCTGGTTTAAAGTCTCTACAGTTTCCAAGTTTTTCTCCAGTAAACTGCCTCCATGACAGTCTTCTGAAAGCAGTTTATTTTGTAAGTTTTGTCTCAATTCTGGAAGACTGTTTCCAGTACTCCCCCGATTAGCAAGAACATTATCTATAAGAATGGAGTCCCCTTTGGTTAATCTGAAGACCTCCTGGCTTGGGTGCATTGAGTCCTGGGGCCTACTGTCCACACCACAGGTTCTGGTGTTGGTGGAGGGAATCTCAACCTCAGCAGGTGTAGAGTCTGGATTCAGATCCTGGCAGAGAAGGTCCTCAGGGGTGCTGACATCCAAACCTGTAGGCTTGGTCCCTTCCTGCTTCAGAAGTGAACCTGGGGGGGCATCAGGAAGTGCTTCTTCTGCTGTGAGGGAGGTAGGAGGTACCTGCGCTTCTGGGGAAGACTGCAATGAGGTGCTCAAAGTGTCACCCTTCAGCGTGACTCCTGCATCTGTGCCCTTTGTGCCCAGATTCTCTTGGGACAGAGGGAAGCCCAGTGTCTTTTCAGTAAGCTTAAGCTCAGTAGCTATAGAGTTTCTAGGAGACATTTCTGAAACAGTGTCAGTAAAACCGGCATTCTTAAGTTCTGTTTGAAGATCACTTATCAGTTCCTTGCTAGACAATGAGTCTTTTAGTAAGTTTTTCTCTTGAAGAAATAAAAAGTTTTCTGTCAATTCTTGAACATTCAATGGATCAAAGTGATCTTGGTGCAAAAGATTTTCTGATAAACAAAGAGGCTCATGGTCAAAAAGCTTACGAGGCTTTTCTTTGTCAGAGTGGCAAGCTATTCCTGACTTGCTGGGGTCATTCAAACTTGAACCTAAAGTGGTTGGCTTAAAGTCAGTTTGAACTCCATTTAGTTCCATTAAGTCGAATATTTTTTGGTGACTGGGCAAATCTTCCGCTTTGTCAATATCATTAAAAATATTATTGAAAGGGCTCTCAGGGCCACTGTTAACATGTAAATCCTCAGCTAAGCCAGGATCTTTCGGGTCTGTACTGCTCTGGAAGAAATCTTCATCTGTACTGGATTCCTCAAATTCCGGGTTCCTGAGGGCGGGAAACTGGGATGCCTCTGCTCCAACCCTTTCTGGATTATCCATTTCGGTTGTAAGCAGTGCAGGTGGGTAATCAAGTTCCAAGTTTCTACCGCTTTTCTCTTCTAACTGGATATAATAGTCACTTCCGACGGAAAGGTTATGAGCATCAAAGACAGGAACCACTCCAGGGGCCCTGAGGGGAACCTCCTGGCCACTGTCATCCTGTTTTCCAGGTCCAGGTTCTGAAAGGGAACTCTCAAACACCTCAACTGGAAAGAAGATGCTTGAGTAGGATAAGGCCTCGTCTGGGTGGCCCCGGCCGTGCTCATCGAAATGATCATGCTTGGCGGCCTCCCAGACATACTCGAAGCTCAGCCCCTGGCTCGTTTCGGTCACTGTGAGAACCTCCTCCATTTCACGACCAAGCCGATCTCTGGTAAAATGGTCGAGGATTGGAAAGGCAGCGTTGCTTGACGTGTCTCTGCTGCTGGTGTTTGGTTTGAGAGCATTCCACTGCTGTTCAAAGTCCACTTCTGCATCTCGCTGGCTCTGCATGCGCAGGTAAGTCAGTAGTCTGTGGACATCTTCAGCTGCTGGTCTCTTGTCTGGTGACAGCCAGCAGAACTGTAAGACTTCATACCTAAACAGAGTGGCAGAGGACATTAACCAAATGATGATAAACTGTCTTAAGAATAGACTTTATAAGAACCCCGATACGACTTAACACCCCCACACATTTCCACTCTTTAAATCACTGCCAAACATATTAAGGAGTTTAGTTCATGGTGAGATCAAGACTCAAGAAGAAATGAAAAAAATATAACATCTGGGGCTGGGGTTATGGCTCAGTGGTAGAGTGCTCGCCTAGCATGCATGAGGCACTGGGTTCGATCCTCAGCACCACATAAAAGCAAAATAATGTGTCCACCTAAAAACTAAAGATAAATAAATGTTTAAAAAAAAAGAAAGAAAAAATATAACATTTGACCCACTCATTTTTTGGTTTTGGGACACTCCATGGTATCCAACTATAGTTCATTTGCTAGTCATTTGTTCTTCTAGTGGTTTTGCAATGATTCAGCCACTGAATTTAGAAACTGTTCTTCTATGTTTTCCTTTTTTTTTTTTTTTTAAGTATTGGGGATTGAACCCAAAGGTGCTTTACCACTGAGCTACATCCCTAGTCTTTTTTTTTTTTTTTTAATTTTGAGATGGGGATCCAGTGAAGTTGTCCAGTCTGGCTTCAAACTTGCAATCCTCCTGCCCCAGCCTCCCATGTTGCTGGGATTACAGGTGTGCACCAACAGGCCTGGCCCATGTTAAGTGGGGAATGTATTTCTTATGTTTTTACTCATTTTATTCTGTGAGAATTCACAGACAAATGCTGTTGTAACTAACGTGTATTTCCTGGATAACAACAGTTTCTGGTCCATGGCTTTCTGTGATCATGAAAAGAGTGGAAGGTAGAGAAAGCAACCAGGGGCTAGGTCTTCAAAGGGGGTTGGCTAGGTATGGCTGACATCTTAACCTGCAGCCATAAGCAGCGGGGAGACAGACTGCCTCACAGGATTGGGTTTACAGAGTATACGTCACAATGTTCTGGATGAAACAGCTCTAGAAATTGGGGAGCTGAGCAGTGCCCCAACACAGGGAAGCCCAGCTTTCAAGGCATCACCAGGTGGGCAGACTGCGGTGTAGACTGGTCTGAAGGAAGGCGAACCTGGTCTTAACTGGAAATGGAGCAGAACAGATCCAAAGTCTCTCACAGAAAGTAAATTTGTAGGACTGGGGATTTAGCTTAGCGACAGGTGGTTGCCTAGCAAGTATGACTCTATGGGTTCCATCTCCAGCACCACACACCCACAAAAGTGATAAAAAGTAAAAGTAATTTATATTGAAAATGTCAATATACATTATACGAATCAGTCTCCACTGCCAATCTGAACACTGTCCTTTCATGTGATCCACGTTTTCTCCTGTTAATCATCATATATAAACAGTTTCACCTTTTCTTTTAATTTTATTTTTTTAGCAGTACTAGGGATGGGACATGGAACCCAGAGCCTTGTGCTTGCTAGGGAAGCACTCTTCTCCCGAGCTACATGCCTGGCCCTTTTTATTTTACTTATAAGACAGGATCTGGCTGAGTTTCCTGAGATTACAGGCAGGTGCCACTATGCCCTAAACAGCTTCATTTTAAAACAATTCCAATGGAAAGCTCCCATACGATTGGTTTCTTTAATTAGTTCAGGCAGTTTTTTTTTTTAATTGTATGTAAAACTTAAGTTCCTGCTTGTTGTAAACATTTTTTGAATGTTTTTAAGAAAGAGCTAGATGGGGTGTTGCAAGTCTGTAATCCCAGCAGCTGGGGAGGCTGAGGCAGGAGAGTGCAAAGCTGGCCTCAGCAACTTAGTGAGTCCCTGAGCAACTCAGCAAGACCCTGTCTCTAAATAAAATATTAAAAAGAGCTGGAGATGTGGCACAGTAGTTAAGTACCCTGGGTTCAATACACGGTACCACAAAAATTTAAGAAAGACATGTTAACTGAAAACTTAAGTCATGGATAATGTACAAATGAGTGCTTTTCTTAACACCTACTGTTTGAAAATAGGAAACATGAACTAGCACCTGTGGAAGCACGATTTCCTTGTCTTTCAAAGATAACAAAGAATGTGAAGTTACCAACCATCTATCAGAATAAGGCTGCTCCAGCTGGGGCTTCGGGAGTTTCATCTCTCTCTCTCTAATGACTTGATTGAGGACGTCCAGGTTGGAAAGATTTGCATATGGCTGGGCAGCATTATCAAAAAGCTCCCAAAGGGTCACACCCAGTGACCTGCAGGAAGAAGAACATGGCTTTCTCCCTTTAGATGACAAAATTTTAACACCCACATTTTATTCGAATAGACAGCAGTTTTTAAGGACAAGGTATATATACTGAAGAGGTTAATAATAATAAGATAATTACAATGATAAACTCTCAAAACAATAATCCACATCCACAAGTAATAGCAAAAAGAGAGGCATTTCCATTAAAACGAGGAGGACAAGACTGTCTTCTCACATTTAGTCATTTCTACTCTAGAAGTTTTAGCCAATGCCAAAAAAATATGAAGAAGATAACAGAGATAGGGATGAAGTAATATGAGTGTCAACTTTAAAAACCCAAGAAATTAATTGGAAGACCATTAGGATGTTTTAAGAGTGGGCTAAAATTGTGGCTCAGTGGTAGAGCACTTGCCTGGTAAGTGTGAGGCACTGGGTTTGATCCTAGCACCACATAAAAACAAATAAAGGCATTAAGTCCATATACAACTAAAAAAAAAAAAAAAAGAATGTTTAAGAGATCTACAAAATGGTTGTAGACTAAATAAATAACTGAATTCTGGGGTAGGAAAAAAATTCCATATTCACGACAGCTGTGAACACCAGAAAATATCATCCCCTACACCCAGTACAAAAAAATATATACATTTTAGTTGTAATTGGACACAATACCTTTATTTTATTTTTTTATTTTTATGTGGTACTGAGGATCAAACTCAGCACCTTGCAAGTGCTAGGCGAGCTCTCTACCACTAAGTTACAAGCCCAGCCTCAGACAGTTTGACTAACAAACTGTATTAAGTAAATAGATTATTTAATGTGTGCAATAAACTTTAAATTTAAATCAGCATACTGAGTATCTTAGTTGAGAGATCATCTCTATCAATGTAAACAAAAGGATCTGAGCCTCCTAATATAACCCAGAAGGCAAGAAGTACTTTCTCCTCTTTGGCACATATGTTAGGGGTAGATGACCATTCTTTTTGTACAAAAGAATTTTAGGACACTGTTAGTGACTTTTTTTTTTTTTTTTTTTAAGAGAGAGTGAGAGAGGAGGGAGGGAGGGAGGGAGGGAGGGAGGGGGGGAGAGAGGGGGAGAGAGGGGGAGAGAGAGAGAGAGAGAGAGAGAGAGAGAGAGAATTTTTAATATTTATTTCTTAGTTCTCGACGGATACAACATTTTTGTTGGTATGTGGTGCTGAGGATCGAACCCAGGCCGCACGCATGCCAGACGAGCGCGCTACCGCCTGAGTCACATTCCCAGCCCACTGTTAGTGACTTTAGAGAGTTTACAATTTAATTGAAGAAAATAAGAATTCAGGGCTGGGGATGTGGCTCAAGCGGTAGCGCGCTCGCCTGGCATGCATGCAGCTCAGGTTCGATCCCCAGCACCACATACAAGATGTTGTGTCCGCCGAAAACTAAAAATAAATATTAAAAAAAAAAAAGAAAGAAAATAAGAATTCAGCCGGGTGTTGTGTCACACTTCTGTAATCCCAACAGCTCAAAAGGCTGAGGCAGGAGGATCGCTGAGTTCAAAGCCAGCCTCGGCAAAAGTGAGGTGCCAAGCAACACAGTGAGACCCTTTCTCTAAATAAAATACAAAATGCAGGGTGTGTGTATGTGTGGGTTGTAGCTCAGCGGGTAGTGTGTTTGCCTAGCATGTGTGAGGCACTGAGTTCGCTCCTCAGCACCACATAAAAATAAATAAAATAAAGGTATGGTGTCCATCTACAACTAAAACAAATGTTTTTTAAAAAAATAACAAAATAGGGCTGGGGATGTGGCGCAGTGGTTGAATGTCCCTGAGTTCAATCCCCGGTACTCCCTGGCCCCAAAAAAGAAAATAAGAATTCACATGAAATACTAAAACCAAACAGGCTTTGTATGATTAATGAAAAATGAGTTTATTACCACCAAGCCTGGTTTGACTTTGGCCAAATCTGTCTACCTGTCTCAATTTCCCCAGATTCCTAACTTACCTCCCTCCCCCCTTCCTTCTCCTAAAAAGGCCCATTCTAAACCAAATCCCTTTCAGGCCACAACCACCCCCCATTTGTCAGCAGCCATGACGCACAGCTTCCCACCTTCTTAGTAGGAGCAACTTGCATTTTTCTAAGAAAGAGTCCTGTAGCTCCCCCCACCCCGCCCCCATCTCTGCATGAAGTCTTTCCTGGTCACCCTGGCATGAACTAGGGCCAGGTCTGTCTGAGGAAATATTGGCTATGTTTTCAGGTAAATCATCCTGCTAAGGGCAGTAAAAACTTGGATGAAGCATAAAAAACATCTTTTTAAAGGCACAGATGCATAGGAATGTAGAAATTACCAGGACAAAATGTAGAACTTAAAGAACTAAGTAGAACAGAAGATCACCTTTGCCTTGGGGCATCTATTGAAGCTCTAGGTTTCTGTTTGTAGTTCCTGAGATTTGATGGAGTGACAGTGGTAAACAGGTCAAAGCCCTGACCCTGCCCAATGCATAGGGTCTTAAAGAGTGACTTCCTCATGGCAGAAATAACCCTGTCTCTACAAGGCAAGCTGCCAAGGCAATGAGGGAGGCAGAGGAAGAGAATAAATGTGTGTGTGTGTGTAAGGGGTGGGAGCTAAGAGTAACCACACAGCTCACCTTTATCTAGAGGTGCAGCCTAAATTCACATCATCTGAGTGATCTAAAAAACCTCAAGCTATATATAGAAAGCCCTGGCTGGCAGCACCCTGTACATGGCAGAACACCCAGGTGCCCAGCAGAAGCAAACAAAGGTCCTCTCTAGAGGAATATGCCTCATTCTAGATTTCTAAGGATCATCACCATAAAAAAAACCCAGAGGAAACAAGGTACCACCAAGAACCAGTAGGACCAGCTGGGTATGGTTGTGCACTCCTGTAATCCCGGCAACTTGGGAGGCTGAGCCAGGAGGATCGCCAAGTCAAAACCAGCTTCAGCAACTTAGTAAGGCCCTTAGTAAGACCCTGTCTCAAAAAATATAGGGCTTGCAGTATAGCTCAGTGGTAGAATACCCCTAGATACAATCCCTGGTACTGCAAAAATAAATTAAAATCACATATTACATGATAGTCCAATGCCTTTGGGTTTTTACAACAAATATTCATTCAACATTTACTATACACCAGGCCCTGTGGTAGGGCACAGAATATAAAACAGACTTGGTTCCTGCTTTCATGGAGGAAAATTGGTGAGAGGCAGTACTGGAAAAGCTAATTATATTGTCACAATTGTGATAATTGCTATAATGTCACTGAGTTGCCTTTTCTACACCATCAGGTACTCTTTGTTTTCTCCATTTTAAACAAATACTGTCACACTTAAAGAGGAGGAAATGGGTCCTTGTTTAAAAAAGCCTAAGAAGTGGCAAAACAGATACATACCAGATATTACTGTACTTAGTCTGCTCTGCAGTTAGCAGTCTGTCTTGAAAGCTGGTTACTAATTCTGGAGCAGTCCATCGCAGAGGGAAAACTTTTTTATCATCTGTCTCGATATAATCCTCCTGTGTTGTTAGAAAGCACACAGAGTTTTCAAAAGAATTATACCTGTTCATGAGCTCAATGATTTAATTCCAGGACATTCTCAGAAAACTCATACCCAGCTCAAAACGTTATCAGAATAAAAGTGGGCAAGAAGGAAGACATTGGGAGTGGACAGGAGTTTCTCTGAAGCCTCCCCGGCTTCCTGAGCTGGTTTCTGAGTCATGAATGCTCGCCTCGACTCCCTTCCTAGAAAAGGAAGGTACGACGTGTCTGCTGCAGCAACACGGACCCTGAACAGAGCTCCTTTCCCCACAGGCTGGGCTTCCTCACTCAGTGGAATGTGCCATTAATGAGCAAGAGCTCGGGCCTCAAAACCTGACAAATGGTTGCGTGTCCTCATTCCACTAGTTACCGTGATGTGGTTCTCAGAAAGTAGCAATGTGAGAAAGCTTTCTCCTTATCTTTAAAATGGGGATCACACAAACCTACCTACTGACCTTTGTGACTAAATGGCAATGCTCACAACTACTTCACAGTACATGGTATACAGCAAGTATTCGAGACGCCACAGTCACTACGAAAATTGTGACAAATAACCAACTTATATTTGCATAATTCATTCTGCAAACATTACCGCTCCATTCCACACATAAGCCCTGTAAGACTGAATAGGTATTATCCTCATGTTGCTGCTTGGAAAGTAAAGGTCAAGTGGCACAGGTGGGGTCTCCTGACAGCATGGAGCTGGGACAACCTCAATCGGCTGGGCTATACACACACACATACACACACACACACACACTCTAAATGAAACTCTCAGCTACCTATTTGCTATTTTCTTCAGGGATATGTTTATGGTAGTGTATAAAAATCAAAACCCAAGGTTGCTCAATCTGAGCCAAAATTTTACTGATTTGTGTAATGGAGAAGTATCTATTTGATATGTGCATTCTATTATGTAAGTCATAACTGTTGCTTACATGTTCATTTTACAATTTGTTTCATATCATCAGACTATATATAATTTATGAAGAGCACAACTCTTTTTAAACAAAGTATTTGGAAAGTTGTCACAGAACCTTGGGCACAGACAGTGCTGTAGACCAATCACACACTGGCAGCAATACTCCCATTATGATGAACAGAACACACCCCACTCCAGAGGTGCACCACAACCAAGACTCTCACCCACTCTTCCAAGAGCTGAGAGCAAGGAGGCAACATTTAACACAGGGCTTACCTTGTATCTGCTGAATCCTATTCCATAATCTCCCACTTTCACGTTTAAGTCTGAGGTTAGGAAGCAATTCCGCAGGGCTAAGTCACTGCAAACAGAAAGTACAGCAGACACAAAAACAAGGAGAATCAAAAACCAGGATAATGATACTCAAAATCACCAATGGACAAAGGTTTTCTTTAGAAATCAGAGTAGGACTACATACCATATTTCTAATCACTTAGTGGAGAGGTCACATTTGTGGCCAGTAACTATGACTGGTAAGACTAACTTCCTAATCACCTCTGTACCATGTTCTACACTGAAACCACATTTACGGCTTATTCCCCAGTGTTTTAAATGAGACCAAAAGAGAATTCTAAAATAGCTGAATTCCCTGAAGAAAATTTTTTATACCTGTATTGAATCTAGTAAGTCTGCTCATTATAAAGATTAATAAAGTTACCACTTTAAGCACCCAGAAATAATCTACATTATTAAAAATATTTCATCCCCCCCCCTCGTTATGCAAACATTTCATATGAGGCCCTTTCCAAATCACTCTTTCATCTATTCTGAACTCTACCTCTCTACACAGGAATAAAGAACATACTTTCAAGACCTATTTAAAATAATACACTTGGGGCTGGCGTGGTGGCTTAGCGGTAGCGTGCTCGCCTAGCATGCGTGAGGCACTGGGTTCTAAGCACCACACACAAATAAATAAAAATAAAAGTCCATCAACTATTAAAAACTGTTAAAAAATAAAATAATACACTTATATAATTTATTTTTAGAATAAGCTAATTTTCAAAAACATATACTTTAATAAGTAAAAATTACTTTTTCTAAAGGAATTTCCCTCACAGACATCAGGCTATATTTTCTGGATTTTTGGCTTTAGACCTTAGAAAATATCTATACACACTCATACATGTATGACTGTTTCTACAGATATATGTATATATACAGACATAGACATACGTATGGGTGGGCAGGGAGGGAGGGAAGAAGGAGTAGCATGCCATCTGAAGGCAGAAAACTGAAAATG